>NC_091869.1:8014632-8631142 GCF_019399895.1 Cardiocondyla obscurior
GTTATAAATGTTTTTGGCTTTGTATGTGAAATTGTATAAAACGATATAAAAACTTATATTTTATACTTGTCATTAAATATTTTTTTGAATAATTGTATAAAACATCTTAAAAAAGAAATGTTTTACTTTATTTTATCCTGTTCCAAAAAAGCCTCGTTAGGTCGATGAGCGCGATAAAAGTTTTAAAAATTGAAAAAAAATTTCGTAATAAAAATTAATTTTTATACATGTACATACATACATACACCATTTAATCTTATAAATTAAGTTATTTACAAAGTTGTTAAAATATATTCTTTTCTTTGTTGATCCAACAATTTTTCCAAGTGTTTGCATCTTAAATTAGCGTCACTAAGCTTTTTATTAAGGTTTTTTATGATTACAACTTTTTGAGTAACTATAAATTTTATTCTGAAATAAAGCATTGAGTTAGTGATGAAATAAAATCGAAGTAAGCAGCAATAAATAAGATAATCGATAAATTAAAGAAACGTGCAAACGTGAAATCTCATGTACATATACGCTGTATTAATAAATTATTTTTATTGTATCGGATGCTAATTCCTTACCTGCTATGTAATTGTGTCATAAGTTGATCTCTGTTAGCGTTATTTTGCGTTATTTCTTGATAAAGAGATGTAATTTTATCTTCCAATTCTCTTTTTTCCATTTCAATTTCCTGTCTTGTTATCTCTTTTGCATTGTTTCTCTCCGCGGTTAATCTTACAATCGTCTATAAATCAACCAAATGTAAATTTAATGATTTAATTATGCATATAAAAAATTAATTTATTTTCATAAAATTTACCTCGTTCATATCATTTAGATTGGTCATACATTCCTTTAATCTATTTTCTGTTTTTTTAAACTGTTCTTCTGTACATTTAAATCTTTCTTCCAATAATAACAATTTATTTTTGTAGATACTTTCGCTTTTAATTGCGGCTTGCAATTTTGTGTTGTAATCTTCTTTTATTAGCCTAAAAACACGTTCGATAATTTAAGTTGTGATAATGTTTTCAATACTTTTATGTCTATTAAGAAAAAAAAAAAAAAAAGTTTTTAACTTACTCCAATTTGTTATCAAAATTTTGTTGCAATTTTGCTTGCATTTCACGAGATTCTTTTTCCAATCTAACTATAGCGATCTCTATCTGCTTGTCTCTCTCCTTTTGACAATTGTTGCGAATTGTATTCTCTGCCTTTGTGAAAGTCACGCTTTGTTCTTTTTTATAATTATCCGCCCACGTAAGCCATTCTTTTCTCAAAGATTCCTCGAAATTTCTCTTGGCAATTTCGTCCTGTTCCTTTAATCTTTCTGTTTCTTTCTGTAAAAGTGTAAATTATTATTAAATAATTGTTTCTTGTAAAAAATAAAAGAATAATTAAAAAACAAAATTAATTAATTAATTAACAAACCTGAAAATGCAATTCCATTTGTTGTAGCAGCATGCTTGTTTCTCGGTCGCGTTTTTTTTGCTCTGCAATGAGCATCGATTTTTCTCTTTCAAAATGCTCCGCAAATGTCTTTTGTTGTGCTTGAAAGTGCGCTTCTTGCTCCTCCAGATTTTCTTTATATCTAATTAATATCATTATAATTTACATAGATTAATTGAAATTTTATTAGATATACAATACACATCGAGTGTAATACCTTGCTGCTAATATATCCTTTTCCTTAGTCAACATTTTCTCATGGGTGTCTGATAACTCGATTCGCAATTGCTCCAACTGCTGATTCGATCTACGCATCGCACGCAATTCTACATCCTGTAACTCCTTTATATGCACACGCCTTAACTCCTGTATTTCCTGTTGATGTTGTCCCATCATATTATGTAATTCCGGCTCCAATCCTTTTACTGTCATTTCCTGCAGAGTGAATAATTTTTAATTATTATTAAATTACGTTGTATCATTTTATTAAAATTGAGCAAATATTTCTGTGTAGTTTCCTGGTTAAAAAATTGTTTTCCATAATTAATTTTTAATTGAGAATTACAAATGAGAGTATAATTTATTTGATCATTTCGTTATAATTAAAAATCGATGTTAATTAACGATTACTTTGATTTTCGAAGTTTTCATCTCCAGCCATCGCTCGCGTCGGATCTTCTCGGACGCCGAGATGTTCTCCTTTGCGCGTTGCAGCTCGACGGCGTGCCTTTCGGTAATTACTTTCAGATCTCGCTGGACCTTTTGCTCTATCTCCTTAATCTGTCGGGCCAGAGAGTCGCATTTCTGCGTGAGATCCGTTTTCTCGGCGAGCAGCTGTTCGATAAACTTTTGATGACGTTTTACGATCGCCCTGTACTTATTCTCCAACTCTTTCGACTTGACAGCATGATGACGTTTTTGCGACGCCAATTTGTCGCACGCTGCCTTTCGCTCGGACTTTAATTGATCTTTCAAGCACTCTATCGTCGCGTTTTTTTCCTCGATTTGTAATTTCGCGGTGTCTAAATCGTCCCGATGGCAAACAAGATTCTGTACTTCGTATCTGCGCAAAATATATATATTTTTGTTTACATAACTTTTTTATTTTCTTTCAACGCGAGATATTTTGCCTGCGAGATGTTAAATAAAATTAATTTCCTACCCCCTGGGATTTTGGCAAGATGAAATTATAGTCTCACTATTGGCAGCGACGTTACTCTCCGCCGTATCTTCTACAATAAATATTATAATGTTATATCAAGTTTATCTAATACCAAAGATAAGTAGAACCTGAAATTTAAAGTACAACTGTAACGACGATAGTTAAAATCTTAATACCATTTTCTAAGGTTCCTAAAAAGGACATAATGTCATCGTAAGTTGTCGCGGTTGGTCCACGTTTATCCGTGATAACATCTTCTTCCGGTTCAATCTGCGTTTAATTACATTTTAATTATAATAATTAAAGTTGATCACTAATATAAATTATAACGATTAAGAAATACAAGTTTTGAAAATTAACTTTAATTAGTCACTTTTATGGCTTACTTGTCCAGAATATTTGCGTATTGTCGGTTCGAGACCGGCGTCATATTTGTCAGTCACATCGACTGCCAGCAAATCCATTCGATTGCACTCGGCGATCTCAATATTGCTTTCTTTTTCTAATTTGTTTATCATGTTGCATAATTGTTCGAACGAACGTGAGGGCTCGATTAAATTCTGATTGAAATCGCGTTTTTTTTCACGTACACTGCTTCCTGCCATATTCGTTTGATACGCTTGTTAACGAGAAAATATGTGAACGGGGTAGTGGGCAAGCTGGCCGCAAACCTGCATGCACTGACGTGCGGACGCATTTATTTACGCGCTCAATGCGTTGCCTGAGGTCGTCATGGTGACGCACGTGCTGCAAACAAGGGTGAACCGGGTTCTCTTACGTGTCTGAGGAACACGAGAAGCATATGCGTAAACGGAACCGAGGAAGTAATTGGCCGCTAAACGCGCTCTTAATAATTAATTTAATTTTTATGCAACTTCTCTCTTATTACAATACGTATGCATTACGCATAATCATTTGTTCAGCTATCAAATTTCATTTTTTTGGGGAATATAAGAAATTAAAAGTAAAAGAAATTACATTTATTGGAATATTATAAATATTCATTATAATTTCGGAAAGCACTTCCTTGCGCGAGGCTCTGCCCGTCTGGCCCTACCGTCGAATTATCTACTTCCCTCGATATCTTTCATTTCGACTCTTGATCAGGAGAACACCTGTTCGCTGGATATCCGAAAGAAACCATCGACGTTATCATCGCGGTCCAGGACCGCGATTACCCACGGACGGATCTGACCTCTCTCGCCGTATCCTCGGGGGTGGCAGTGGCATTCTCACGTAGTCGCGGGTGTCGGCTGTCGGTGGCGTTTACGGGGCGAGGTTTCCTCGGGGTTTCAGGCGGCGGTGGGGTTGGTGAAACGAGAGGGCGGACTACGGGAGAGGGTGGGACGTGCAGAACGGCCCTTCCGACCCCTCGCGGCGTACGACGGTACGTCCCCGTAGGAGAATCGATCTAAAACTAGGAGTCGCCGCAGTAACCGCTGGGAGGAAGCCAATGTTACAATTCGCGGGGGTCCCAGTCGTATGCGCCAGTGAAATCTTAGACGCACGCCAGTTAATCGCACGTACGCACGGCACGATCATCGGGCCAGGTACGTCCACGTCGACGGACGTACGTCGCCGCAGCCCCTGCTCGTCGCTCCGCGCCGTTCACTCGCCCTCTCTCTCTCTCTCTTCCGTTCTGTCTGTCCTGGCGGTACGGCGAAACAGGGGCGGCCGGCCGGGGGCGGTCGTGCTTTAATCGCGAGATATAACGGAGGGTGTTGTGCGCGGGTGCGACGAGAACGGCGATCAGCGTCTCGGCGAGGTGCAGCCGCGCGAGAGAGGGAAGACAACCACGTCTCTGCAAGTGATACCAGTCAGCCAGCTAGCCAGCCTGCCAGCCACCCGTCGTTTGGTCAGGGAGTCCAGCTAGTTAGACGACCGGCCAAAAGAAGTGTCGCACCCGACGGAAAGAAGAGAGAAAGAAAAGAGAGCAAGAAGAAGAAGAAGAAGAAGAAAAAGGAGAGAAGAGCAGAGACGGGGCGAAAAGACGAGAAGAAAAAAAAAGAGAGAGAGAGAGAAAGAGAGAGGGGGGAGAGACACCTTGCGAGGGTGTAAGCGCGAGCAAGTTGGGCGGACGGCAGCGCGACTGGAGAACCCCCGATATATGATGCGACGGGCAGCCTTCTTCCCCTTCGCCTTGGTGATCGTTCCTTTGGAATAAAGCCGCGCGCTTGCTGCTGGGACGGTTCCTTACCTGCAGGGCTATGACGTAATGGCAAGAGAGGTACGCATATCCTTCCGGCAGCTTCTTTCCCTTCTCGTTCTCGCGCGCGGGCAGCATCCACCCCGCGAATCGTCCTCGCGACGGGCGGGCGAGAGAGAATTCTCGTATTCCTGGCCGCTTGCATCGCGAGGACCGTCGTGGGAGTCTTGCCGCGGAGAGGACGCCTCTCGGTGACCTATTTTCACGTGACCTCGTGACACCCGACGATCGGTCCTCGGCTTGCACCCTCCCAGAGTGCATCACCCTCTCGGCAAGGCCGAACGGCCGAAGGGCCGACGAGCCCTTCAGCCCGCTCTTTCCTCCTCGGGGAATCCGCGTTTTTATCTTTCCTATTTTTTTATTTTTTTTTATTTTTTTTTTTTTTTTTTTTTTCCTGAAAAAGATGTTCGCGCGAGTGTTCCACTTTTTCGCTTACAGAATCGCGCGGCCTCGTTTCGCCCTTTCGGCACATCTCTGGACGCCGCATGAGATTGAGATTGCCCCGAAATTTTCTGATTCCGGGTCCGGGTTTACTCAGCGTATCCCTCGCGATTAAATCTTTGTCATTATACACTTGGAACATCTGCCCTCGTAATTTATTTCGCTCTCACCGAATTATGTCACGTGTGTACTTAGAATCCGACCCCGATTCACCTGAATTCGATCGGTTGAGAACGTCGAAAATTACATTTATCACTCGATAATTCCTAATCCCTCCGCACCTAGCATCCATTGTGACGAGCACGCTTTTTCTTCATTTGTAATATGGAAGTGCATAGTTGTAGAGATACCGTTGTCCCAGTTTGTGGACATGTTCTGAGTTATGATTCGTGTCGTTTATCACCATCTGGTTTCTAAAGGGAATAATAAATAGAGAGAACACGTTTGAACGTATTTTTTGATAAATGAAAAATTTGGAATGTTTAAGACTTTCTCTCATCAGCAATCCTTTTTTGCTTCAGTTATTATTCAGTATTAATCGTATCAACTAATCATACGTAGTTTCTTTTTTTTTCTATTAACATTCTCTTCACATATCTTGTTTAAAATAATTTCCATCTCAAAAGCGTAATAATTATCTTTGTGTATTTTTGGAAATTTTAATTTTTTTAAATCATTATTATTTTTTAATAAGTTCCATGTTATATTAATTTATTCAAATTGATTTCCCTTATCACTTCGTTTAATTATTATTAATATTTTTCTGTTACCAAAATGTTGTACAAAAAATTTCTAGGGGTCAACAAAATCTTTCTCGTTATTTTATTCACAAGTAATTTCTTCCTTTGACATTTCTTTACGTTTGTAAAATCCACTTTATCACTTTATTTCTCGATAGAATCTAGCTCGCCGCTTTTACGTGTTCGCCGAGTCCTTGCGTTCGTTTTGTCCACCGCTCGAAACTTTCCTCGCGCTTTTCTCGTTCATATAGACTCGTCTCCTCATTGCCTTCTTACAGTACGCCCCACTACCCGCTCGTAAATTCTGCTTCACCGATTTGCAAGATCCTGGAATTCTTGTCACTATCAGTTGCTGGGATCTTGCCGAAGAGGTCCGCAAGATACAAATTTTAAATTTCAATGCGCCTTTCGCAAATATTCTCTCTCTCTCTCTTTCTCTCGACCTGTTTATATTGAAAATTATACACGGAGCAGAGTCGCGAGAATGTTACTCTTTCGTTCGTGGAATGCTTTTCTCGCTCGTAGAACGCTCTGTACATCATTGTACGTTCGCCCGCCGTTACTTTGCATGCTCGCAAAATTCTTCTCGTCGTTCTGCACGTTCGCGGACTCTTCCATGGAAATCCTTATCATCGCTTGTCACGTTTCACAAAATTCCTGTATACCTTTTGTTTCATTGTAAAAGCCTTTACGCGTGTATATTTACAGATTTATATAAAATTTTTTGAAATATTCCAAAAATAGTTATTTTAAATTTCCTATTTGGCTTTACTCTTCACGAGATAAAAATATTCAAATAAAATAAACGGGGAAAAAAATTAAATTATATAATTAAATTATATAATTAATTTTTTTTTTGTTTTAATGTATTTAGAGGGTGACCACATTTTACAGTAATCTTTTACATAAATAAGTCGAATAAAAAATTTAAAATAGATACACGGAAAGATTCTAATTTTCAAGTTTTTTAACAAAATATGTTTAACGTGGAAAGAGTAAATATCTGGGAACGCCTCAACCGATGCGGACGCATCGGAAAAACGTCGTCACAAAAGGGAGGTTCTGTTAAATATTTGGTTAGCGTTATTCTTGACTCGTTGGCTATTGCAAATTTCAACGGCTTTAAAATTCTTCCAGTGACGGATTTAAGTAAATCAAAAATTCGCCAAGTAGTTGACGGTGGCGTTTCTCGACGATACTTCGTTAAGGGATGCACCTGGGTACATTCAGTTGCAGCTGCAGGCAGCTCCCTATTTGCTCGTTAGCACGTTGCGATGTTGTTTACTAAGTTCCATCTACGACGAGTTCGCGAACGTAAAGGGTTATTACATGAAAAAGGTTGATACTTGAACTGATAAAATAAATATTCGATTTTAGATCTTCGAACTTTTAAATCGCTGAATTCTTGCATTCCTCGTGCTAGGAATTTTGATTCATATGCATATATTACATTGCCTATCTATCCTAATCGTTGTCAAATTTCTTTATATTTTTTTACAACATTGTAATATATAATTTGTCTCAATTATCATATAAATTTATACGTCATTTATATCTCTTTACAAATCGTTAATTCCTTCTTTCTTCTTTATTTTGTTTAAAACCTTCAATTCTTAAAGTTAATTAAATACATAGAAGTTTTTTAGATCCAGTTGAGCGAGCGTGGGGCGTACACTTAATAGTTATAGATGTGTTACAAATGTAATAACGGCGTATTAGCGTGGACAATGAATGAGGGAGACCGGCAAATCCTCCTATGCGCTACATAGAATAAATAAGCGATATTACAAGTTAAGACCTGTTAAACCAGGTCAGTCAGTGCTTTCGATCATAAACTGCGCACGCGTCCTACACTCTTAGCGCCACCCTGTTGAGAACTAAGAACAACCCCAAACATAATGCACCCCTTCGGCTCGCATTATTCCGAGATCGCTGGCGACGTCGTCGGGATGAAATCTCGTCGATCGAAGAGTGCAGATGTATTTACAGTGAGAAGTACAGTAGAGTGCACGAGACGAGGCAAAAACGAATTATTTGCGAGCAAATCCAGCGAAATACATTTCTAACGTAAGCCGAGTAAATTAAAATAAATTAACAGAACAATTGACCATCCGATAAACGCAGCAAAGTCTGCGAGTGGAAAGTTCGTGGAAAGATACGTGCAAATCGTTGCCGTAAGTGTTCCGTTACGTTTGTTTTTTTTTTAACATAAATATTATTAGACGTGATCGCGTAATTTCATATAAATTACTTTTATTCGATGTAAATGTAGTACAAGTACCTATGTAAATTAATTGTGTAATTATGATTATTTAAATATTAAACTTTTTTAACCCGAAAGAAGGGATGTTTATAGATTCTCAGTTGCGTTGAGATCTCGAGTGAACCTTTAAGGGCCTATAGGTCTAGACTCTTTAAACTCTTGACTTCCCAAATGCAGTAATTGCATTAAAGTGCGATAGTTCAGAAACGCTTTGGACACATTTAAACGTAATATTGACTTTTTAATTATAGATTTACATATATTAGTAGGAAATTAGAACAATTTTGATAAAAGTACGTCTTGCACGTTATATCGCATTTTTTTAATCAATTTTTTTTTAAATATGCACCAGATTCGTAAGTACATGAATAAATACAAATGTAAGATGCAATCGTATTGCACGTGTGCATTATATTAAAAGTTAAAAAAGTAGTAAAATATTTATAGTTTTCATACATGAGATTTTATTTCTTAACCATTTTATATCGTTACTACGTATATAAAACACGCTGGAAAAATATTTACTCCATTTAATATCTGGGCGACAAGCATTTCCCGGGGTCAGCTCTTCAAACCTTCGTACGCTTTTCTTGTCGTGCATTATTTTTAATTTGCATGCGAATCATTCTTTATATGCAAAATTTCTTTATTTCCCTCCCCACCCACATCTTTTTTATTTATTTTTTTTTAATTTTGCAGAACGTAAGAAAAGTTTATTTCGGCGATTAATTATTTATGTATATATAATATAAATTTTAAATTCGCACGAGACTGCACGACGTGCAGTTTTAAACCGGTGCAGAAAAAGCTGTGAAACAATAAATCGCACGTTTAAACTAATGCCAACGTAAGTCTGCTATTTTACCCTTTTTCTAATGTTCAATAACTTTATTTTTACAAAGCGCTTTAAATGCCTGTGAGCTTGCACGAGCTTCCGGAGAATATTTAAGGTCAATAATAAATCGCAAATGTCAACCATTTTTAACTTTACCGTGCATTAAAGTGCAGTGCACACTGGCATTTTTTTCACTGTACTAAAATTAATCATCATGTCAGATGTCACGCCCTTTCTATTACATAAAAATTTTTCTCTTTTTCTTGGAATATTAAATTTTTTAAAGACTGTTTCATATTTTTCTCATAAATTTCTGTTTCATATGTATTAAAAAAATAATTGATTCATATCACTTATATTTTAATAATCTGTTTTAATCGCTATACATATTAACCCTATAAATTATTTAATTTTCATACAGGAGTTACGGACGAAGAGACCTTTTAAGATATGGGACAGCTGGCGTAACGTAAGAAAAGGACTGGTCGTTAGCAATTTCGAAGAGTTGATTGTTCGAGGTGAGATATATCTAAATTTATTAATTTAAATAATGCACTTAATAAATTGAGCAAAAGTAATTATAAGCTAAAGTGTGTTTATATTAAGTTTTAAAAATTAAAGCTGCTTCGAATTACCATCAAAAAACAATAATATACTTCAACTAAAATTTTTAATTGTTCTGTTTCTTTTTTAAGTTTTTAAATAATTTATTAGTAATACGGTTTTTTTTTTTAATTTGACAAGATATTCCGGCAAAAAGTTGGAAAAATGTGTTAAAAGACTTGAAGAAAGATGTCAGATTCTTTGCGGAAAACCTATGCGTGTTACGCTCAGGATAACTCTCGCAGGCGTCACGCATTGTCCTTCCGGAGCACTCTCTTTCTGCCAGTCCAGCCGACCGGCGAAGAAATATTTCCGGTCGGAAATATTTCCGCGCGGCGTATCGCGGTGTGGAATTGTATTATCTGTAAAGTTCCTTTGAAAGTGTCGCTCTCGCAGCACACATTTCTCGCACAACATTTCTCAGAAACAAAGCGCTCGTTCATTCATTCGTTCGTTCGCTCGTTCGTTCGTTCGCTCGTTCGTTCGTTCGTTCGTTCGTTCGAGGACGCACTACCATTATTCGCAACTACGCCATTCGTGCGATTACATGGTACATACGACACGTGGCACACGCATACGCATACATCATTCGCACAGAATATACAACACACATGCATACGCGTACGCATACTGACGTTGAAGCGTTATCACAACCCTGAACGCCGTCTGACATTCCAACCCTTGGCCAACCCTTGTTTTCAGGTAAGGAAAAGCTAGGCGTGCCACAAAACGAGAATGTCTCGCTAGTTTTGGAGTCGGATGGTACGCAAGTCGAAGACGGCGAATACTTCAAGACCCTAGGAAACAACACGATCCTACTCTTGTTGCGGCATGGTGAACGCTGGTGTCCTACTGGCGTCGACATCATACGCGCTGGTAGGTAAAAGGGACATTATAGGGACGACTTTAGAAGAAATCGGCAACTTGGTTGAGGAAGCGAACTACTAAGATTAAAGCACCAAAAAATTTAAAAAAAAAACATCTAAAGAAAACGAAAATGTATACCTAATTAATTTTTAAATAAATTATTATTATATTTTATTAAAAATTTTATTAAAAGAAATATTTATTAAAAAAAAAAAATAAAATAAAATAAAATAAAACAATAATTATAATTATCGAGTCATTTTACAGGTGAAATTTAAATATTTTACAGAGACCTTTGAGAATCAACCAAGTAGCTTTTCTTCTGCTCACAAATGTCTCGATTTTCTGCATTTTTGAACCCTCGAATATATAGCTTCTTTAGAGTCATACGCGCTGCTATGTAAAGGGGATATTACAACGATCAACTTTGGTTGATGGAAATCGACAACTTGGTTGAGGAAACTAATCTCGAAGCAACTGATAAAATTGAAACTGATCAAACTGAATTACATGTGGATCAAACTGAATCCTTACACACACACAAGCCTTTAAACGATCAACCAAGTAGGTTTTCTTCTACTCTTAAGCTCTCTTTAGATGTTTTAAATTTTTTAAGACAATCTTCTTTATCCCCCGAAACCTCTCTTTAGACTTTTGAATCCGTAAGTTTTTTGGCTTCCTCAAGATCTGTGGATCGCGCACTCTCGCGATGGATCTGCACCCCGGCACTAATTGTCACGCCTTGCCGCACCGTACCAGAACACCATCCGTCCTCCCCCAGCTGCGGCCGTGGCTCACTGGCACGTGATAACTTTTTCTCATTTTTCTCTTTCCCAGCAATTTCGGCGATTCCGAAAATAGTCTGCGAGACGATCCACGCACTGGAGCTGCACGATGAGACGCCATCGTGGAAAATCATGGACAATAAAGGCCGAGTCACCGTGGTGCTGCACTGGGACCAGCGCTCGTCATCGTCGTCGCAGGTGCAACAGCAGCAGTCGAAGGGAGGCCAAGATCCCCAAGCCTCCAAGTATTCGCCGACTAAAAAAGCCGATTTGAGTGGCGCCCAACGGCCGTCCTTGGTGATTCAAACCAGCCTCGACAAACTTGGCTACGACGGCAAGACGCATCTGCCTGGCGAGATCGCCCCGTCGCGGTACACCAGCCCGCGAATCACTGTGATAAATCATGACGATATGGTATATACCGTTTCCTGCACTACTATTAAAAAAAAATTTTAACGTTTCATCCTTAGACTTTAGTTCGATCGCGTAAGTTTCTCAGTCTACCGTAAAATTAATTTGATTTTTCAAACTCTGATACGCAAAAAAAAAAAAAATTAATTATGCTATAAGCTGATATTCATTCTAACAGCAACAACCTGTGCCGTCGCACATGCCGGGTCGTCTGGTAAAGCAAGGTACGAGTTCGTTTGACAGCACGACCATCCACATTCACACCCCCGAATGCTCGAACCACATTCACCAGCCGGTTGCACGGAACGGCAGCCCGGTGAACGGTTCCGACGGTGGTACCGTCGGCGAGTGCGATTTCCATTGCTGCGCTCTACACGAGGAGGGCCGCAGAATCGCTGTACACAAATCGGTGGCGACGTCGCCGATTCAAGACGCGCAGCACGCACAGTATCATCCACATCATCAACATCAACAACAGCAGCAGCAGACGCAAACGCAGACACCGTCGCCACAGCCGCCATCCTCCCTATCGGACGGTACTAAGCGACCTGGCCTCAGCAAAGGCCACGTGCGCTTTCGCGATACCGCCGACGAGGAGTCAAGCTCGCGCCTGGCCGGTGCCGCTGGCTTCCACTTGCACCATAATCATCATCATCACCATCAAGAGCACGACAGCTCCGAGTCCGAGACGGAGAATACAATAATGGAGGACGAAATCGTGACCTCGGAAAAATTTTTGTTGCTGATCGATCAGCTGACGGTTGATCAGAAGCACCACCTTAGCATCAAGGACATTGGCATTATATTGGAGCGACTTAGCTCGAAAATCCTCGACGTCGAGCGGCTGGATCGCGAGAGCGAGAGCGAGGAGTGCTACAATTGGACGATCAAGGCGATCATACGAGGCGATGTCCTGCGGGAACTCGGAGTGATTTACAATGGGAATTATTACGCGATCTCAGAGCATCCCGGCTACAAAGAGGAGTCCGAAGAGAATAATGAGGATAACGAGGAGGAGGAAGAGGATAGACTTTAATATGATGCTGTTTTATTAGTTAGATAGATAGATAGATTATACACCTATTCCCGGTTATTACTAAAAATTAGGACACGTTATCAACGGAAATAAGGATGGTAATATCGCGTGGTACTTCCATTTAATCCGAGGATTTTTTGAAAATTGAACAAACTCGAATTTTCTGTGATTCTTTTCTCAGAGTATACAGCATTTCCTAGAATCTTCCTAGGAAGATCTCTGCGATCCTGCAAGAATTTTTAATTCTTGACATTTTCTAGGAATTTTCTAAGATTAAGAGATGCAGAAGCGTTGTAATCTTGTGCCAATATATGAAAGTTTTACATATTTAACCGCTTAAGACTTAATAAAGTTAGAATTTTTTAGACGGAGTCTTTTAAGAATTTCGATTGTAACGGAAAAATTAAACTTTAATTTAATATCGCTTTAATACAAAGATAAATAGAGATGTAGTAATTAAGTCATAATTTTAACAATTTAGTGCCAGCCACTGTTACTTGTAGCCTTATTTTTGTACAATTTTCCGGAGGTTAATCTTCAAATTAAAGAAATAGATAAATGTTTCCAAGTTTTTATAAAACATTGTGCCAAATCTTCATTTGTCATTGTAACGACACGTTATAATAACTTTGCTTATCGATCTTGCAAGCGATGCCAATCATAAATTAATTGATAGATCGATAGCTTTTTCAAAATTCCTAAAATCCTCGGATCAAAGATGAAATCCACGGAAAAGCGAAAAAACCGAACGACGCGTATTAATTATATTCGCGTCGTGGCAAGGAACCTAATTCGAAAGATGACAGAGGGTAGATCGAGAAACGTTATTTCTTCCGAATATGTTTCTTAATCAGAAATGAAAAGAAAAAGCAAAGGAAGAAAAGAATCGTAAAGGAATCATGCGCGTAATATGATATACAACTTTATTAAAAACCTAGTTCTAAAGACGGTTGTTGAAATATGTACTTATTAAAACTAGTATGTACACTTGTAGAAAACATTTTTGGGATTACGGACGTCGATTCCGTAACCGTCCACAACACTGCCCTATTTAAAGCGAAAAGACAAAGTAAAAGGGAAAGATAGACGGACGAAAAGGAAGAGAAGAGAGAATGAACTAAAAGAAGCATGAATAGATACAATTTATAACAATTGGACTGGACAAGACTCGGCTAAATTCAATGAGATAGTTGTCTTTTTTTTGTTATTCGCGATGCATTTGTTAAAAAATAACCTAATCCTTTATTGCAAGTTTTAAATACAATCTTTATCTCTACAAGTTTTATTAATTTGGATTAAAATTTAATTTAATTAGATCTTCTATCTCTCTCTCTCACTCTCTCTCAATTTAACATTTTAGAATAATTTGTAAAGTAACGAATAAAATTTCAAGATAAATAGATTTTTAAATTACAAATTTTCTAAGATTTAATTTTCTTAAACAAGTATTAGGATGGAACATTTGGGAATTTAATTAATAGATCTTGAAAATTAAGAAAAATTACAATTCATAAATAATTTTAAAATATAATTAACATCACAGCAAATAATTTTATCCTAGTTTTCTCATAAAAACTACAAGAGTTTTGCAATAAAGGATTAATTTATATTTTTAATAGCCGCGATCGAGGCTGCAGAATTATCGAAAATAATCGATGATAATTGAATTAGCGATGAATAATATGTGGCGAGCACTTGTATTAATCATAGATCGCCATATAGAATGCTCATGATCGATATTAAATACAAGTAAATGTATCGCGTGGCTGCCTTTAATTCACTAAACATCGCGAACGACTCGAACCACGCAAAGATTGACGTCAAAGCTGATGACAATGCGACGCGACAACAATGAAGGTGGGAGATGAGTTATTTGTTTCTCGCCGACGTAAATTCTTTTTGTAGATTTGTGAAACATATTCTCGTAGTCCAAGATCTTTGGATCTCCGGATTCTTTGATCTTCAATCGCACAGATGATTACTAGGTTCCTCGAATTTAAATTTCTCTTTTTTTTTTATTGTAATCAAGATAATACGATATTTAACTAATTCTTTTCAAACAACATATATTAATAGATTAATTTTAGTATTTCTGTTTCATAATTCTTAGTTACTTGATTTTTTTCGAAAGTAATAATATTTTTTCATATTTTTATTCAGCTCAATTATTATATTCTTATTTTTTTTTAATCCTAAATCTTTATAGAGGAATCTGGGACGCACGACTTACTTATTTTAGGTCACTACAGCTACGATTCTCGGACTGGATCCGCGAATGAAAGTCATTCATTCGAAGCGGAATACATAGGCGGCATCGTTTAAAACTCTTCACTTCTCTCTTAGGATATAAAATCAATACGATGTGCACATAATTTTTTCGTGACGTAAAAGATAATTATTTCAAAATATTGCAAATATCAACGGAGGAGTCAGAATTTTTACATATTTTATTCATTTTAATTTGTGAAAAAAACATCGAGAAACTTATTTTTTTTTATTCTTACAATAAAAATTATTAAACTTTACTTTTATATTTTATTTAAAGTGCAATATAAATCGATATTAAGATTTCAATTTTTTTTTCTTTTTGTAAAAAAGACGGAAGTTAGAAGTTTTAAGCGATACTTCAAAAATACATATGCTTACATATGCGCGCGTATAGATTACGTGTTACAGTATAAACATAATCTGAATCATTCGGAATTTACGTTAGCGAATGTATTACATGATTATAAGTGATATATCGATACATGTTGGGGATACGCTCTATGTGAAACTTTGCAATTTTAATATATTTCTATTGTAAGTATATTCGAAAAATTGTGAGAAAGAGAGAGAGAGAGAGAGAGAGAGAGAGAGAGAGAGAGAGAGAGAAATGATGGCACACGACGCGCGAGAATAATTCGATAGCGTATATAAATATATACATATATATATGTATATATATATATATACATATATTATATATAATAATACAGCAAACTGTCATGGGTGACCCCCTTTATACATGCAGGCCGTCACAATTATGGCCGATTTGAGAAACACTCGAAAGCGAATTTTGAAGATAATTGAATAAACCAACAGAGAACGCCCACGTACAGAGGCAACAGCTAAACTTGTCATTCCGTTGGAATTAAGATTTTCCATGTGTCTTATCTGATCTCGTACTTCGTTCGCGATCATCTTATCTTCGAGCGCGATAACTCCCAGGTTGCATATACTTGTCGGAGTTTAGGAATCCAGACCCCGGGTCTAAAGTTCTGCGTGGAGGATCTTTTTGAACGTAGATCTTTCTTTCCAATTTGAGATCTCTCTGAATTTAAATCATCGTAAGATTTTAGGCTTTTTAGATCTGGCATTCCTAAATCGTGCGACCGCTGTTAATCCCTCAGACCATCGCATCGCGATCCATTTTTCGGATTCTTGTATCATCAAATCTCAATACTTTGATTTTCAAGGGGTTACGTAAATGTAAGATAATCAGAGTAATGTGAGAAGAAGGGGGAAGAACAAATGAGATGAAGAGAAATATAAAATAGAATAATTTAGATATCGGAGTGCTCGTACAGTTTTTTTAAATTAATTTTTTTTTTTTTTTGTTGTAAAAGAACATATGCTTTTGCAATTAAAAGTTTCTACTCCCGAAAACTATTTCACGATAAAAAAAAACCCTTTACAGGTTTCTGGTCTCATAGTGCCACTTTAAATAATAATAATAATAATAATAAAAGAACACAAATAATACTAATATTAATATTACAATAAAATAATAATGGAATAAAAAAATTGTTATAAGTTGGAACTGTTGTTTCTGGTACATGCAGATACTATACACACAGACATACATACACACATATGTACACATACATACCTTAAACTTAAAGAACATGGCCTTTGTCATTTATTTATACGCAGTCTCCTCCATACGATCCCTTTTTGCGAACAGTGCATTGTTCCGGAATTATTCGAATAAAAATTAATTTATATAATTATTAAATATTTCATATTTTGTATTTAATAATCGCTAAAATCGTTAATCGTTTGTTTAGAAGCAGCTATAATTTTTTTTTTGTATTTTTTTAAATAGAAGGCATAAATTCGCATGCAGATCCTTAAACTCTTCCTACTTAATTTTTTCTACTTTTAAATATTCTTATATACTGAATTCTTAATATTTGTCGTAACGATCATCAGTGATCGACCCTGATTTTTCCGTTTGCATCTTGTTGGTCATCGATAACGTTATAGTCAAATAAAACATATTATATTTTTGTGAAATTTAATATCATAAATTATCAATTTAAATCTTTATTGCTCTCTTTCATGTAAAATAGTTGAATTGGTGTAAACGAAAAAAAAGCTAAAAAAACCGTGTAAAATACGTTTGGCGGTGAACGTGTTAATAATATTTAAATACCATTTATTATTTACTATTAAGTACTTATTATTAAGCAATTTGTATTACCTACGACACTTGCGAATGCTTGCCCGTATGAAACGTTATTGATATCAAAGAAGGATTTATTTTATAAGGTTTTGGCGAGATTATTGCTATATGTGCAGTTTATTAAATGGATATATAATAGTAATTTTATCCATTATAATAACACAACTTTTTCACGACCTATTGATCGATCGATCTGCAGCGAGCAACTGACGATCGTCATAAGGAAGAAATCTAGTATAAGCAACCTCGCATTACGATTACCTCTATGTATCTGCATGGCCGCATTACAATAACCTTTAACTACTTTTAAAGAAAAAAGAACATAGTCATTACTTGATATAGCAGGGAAGAAATTTTATACGGGTGTTCCAAAAGCATGTGCCAAAAAAGAAAACGACGAGATTGTATATCGAGATTATTTGACATTTATATTTTGTTCTTCGCGACGACAATCTTTTCCTCAACATACAAATCTTGATACTTAATCATTGATCTCCTACTAATCGTTATTGAGGGTTATCAAGAATTATTAATTTCCTTTAGAACTCTTTGTTTCTTCAAATTGTTTCGTCCGTAAACATTTTCAAATGCATGGATTTATGGAAATTAATGTCAATGTCGCGCGAAACTTTCGGAGCACTTGGTATAAATATTCATACCGATTGCGAAATACATTTAGTAATTCTTGCCACATAGCGATTAGCTCGTATTGATAAATGAATGAAGTAATTAATTAATTAATTGCGTTAACTTACGAAGGTAAAATTCGAAACAAGTAGGGGAGTAAATCAAAAGGCGGGAATTCCTGTAAGATTTATCCAGGACGAGATACTTAGGAGAAGTCTTCCCTCGCAAGAGGCATGTTGCCCTATATGTATACACGTATATAGTGTATCGAGAAAGCATTCATACACATCGTTATAATTTTTTACTAAAAGTATTGTATCATACTCTTCATATTGCGTTACGTTTAAAAATTCTTTTGTTATTGTAATATGTACTTATATTATGTGGAATGAAATTGTCATTATAAATAGATCTGTGCAAAGTTTAATTCAAGTTTTTTGATAAGTCTAAAATATAAAAATATTTTTTCATATTTGTTAGGTGTTTCTTATAAAACACCAAAAAGTAAGATTAATAAAGTTGAAATAATTTATTTTTACATCACTTTAATATTAAATTACACATTTAAAATTATTTTTAATACTGAATTAATTAGACTATAGGTTATTTCAATTATACGTTACTTGAATCTGAATCTATCTATCTATCTACTAGGAGAAATTGATTATTTGTATTATCAAGATTTTATCGAATCAAATATGAATTCATCATATGTGTATATTAATACATTTTAACATTATTATAAGTACATTATTACAATATTTAACGCTCTGAAATAATTTCTTTACCATAAAATATAACGCAATCGCTTTCTTTGTACATCATGCATATATATATATATATATATAAACTATATAATATAAAAACTAATCGTAATCTGCAATCCTACAATACACTGTCGAAAACGAAACATATAACAATTAGTGCAAATTAAGGTTTTTTAAGCATTAACGACGAAAGAAAATGAGAGAATTAATGTACTGACAATGATGACTTTTTTAACGTTTTATCGCGTTACAAAGTATAATATGTGTATATATACATGAATGCATAACGTACACTCACAGTATAAAAGAAAAGAAAAGAAAAGAAAAGAAAAGGGAAAACACACGTAGACCACTTGTGTCTATGTATATACATATATATATATATATATATAATTCATATATACGCGCGTGTGTGGGAGTGTGCGTGTGCGTGTTTGACGAGAGTGCAGCAAGAATGTAAATAATAAAGACCGTATTATACGATTATCCACTGGGATCTATAATTGCCGAGTGTATAAGTCACATACGATACACGCGTATATATATACATATATGTATACACGTGCTTGAGTGTGTGTATGTATATATATATACATATATATATATATATATATATATATATATATATATATATATATATATAAATTATATAATATGAGTTCGATGCACAATAGCGACAATCGCATTATCCTGTGCGATTTTCTGGCGAGCGAGTTTTTGCACCACTTTGTTCGTGAATTTTCCTGCAAAATGGTGTCTAAACGAATCTGCGAATATTACTAATAAAAACAACAGCTCAATTTTTTATTCTTTCTCGCTTCTTTGGATTCTGGCACAATTGGACTGAGAGATCTCTAGCTCCACAGCTGCCTCGATCCTTCTCTTCAACTGTTTTGTTTGTATCTCCTCATATCCCAAATTTCCCCTTCAAAATTTAATTTTGTACTTGGACCCGCACAGACTACCGTCGATAATCATCGATGAAAAAAAAAAAAAATTCACCAACAAAAAGGCGGTGCAAAATTGTGGTGAGAGTATTATCAGCAATGAACATTCTCTGTTAACCCTTTCTGGGGACGTATATTTCATGGTGCTCATTCTTAGACGTTCTCGGAACGCTGGATGAAAATTTGCCGCTTAATTGTAGACTAACTTGCAACTAAACAATTTTTTCATTTATAAGTAAATAAATCTAGATTACGAAAAAGGTAAAAAATTCTCATTTTGCAAGACTTGATTTCGTGGGATTCGACGGGCCCCATTTTCAGGAAGGGTTAACCCTTCCGTCGCACCGCTATAACTGATGTATTTAATAAAAAGATCAGTGGAGAAGCGTCGCAGGATAATGCCCAAAGAGATTGCTCGATTGTTAAAGAGAAATGTTCCGCGCTAACGTCGAGCTTATAAAGTTATTTAATGTTAGACGGATGTTTTTACACGACTGTCACTTTACAATGACGCGAAGTTACAATTGTTTCTTTGCCGGCGCGCATGTTTGTCGTCGTACAATATGAAATTTTTATCCAATCGAAGGAAATAAAAATACTTTACATGTTATTATTACACGTCAAACCTTTGCTAAAAAAAAAAAAAAACCAAACTAATTAAATAAAAATTTTTAATTGACACTTGAAGAATATAATTTAAAAGTCTCGAACACTTTAAAAGGAAGAATATAACAAATTTTCTATAATATAAGATATTATTTTAAATTAATTATAAAATTACGCGTTACGTAAAATTAAATGTTAACTTTCTTTTAATAAAAATATTATGACAAAGTAGATTTAATTTTAATATTAATATTCGTGTTTTGTGAAATAAATTTTATAAGATAAGTTTCCTCTCTTGATCGCCTTTGGATTTTAAATTTCTCAGGATCGTTTTATATATAAGATGTAATGAAAAAGTATAAGGCGTAAACATTAGATGTAATCAGATAAAGTATTTTTCTTCTTCGAGATTGGTCGAATTTCATATAGTACATCAACTTCGTTTTCCGCCAGTGTGAGGAACGGCGTTTTTCTCTATTATTTTTCCGCGCCGCAGAAAACACGACGGCGGATTGTGCGCATGGCGAGTAAGTTCCACTGCGAGTCTATTTCTCTCGACTACGGATTAATATACAGCCGAAATGTACCTACTATACGTAAATAAATAAATAAATAAATAAAAAAATAGGTGCAAGAAAGTAAAGAGGAAGAGACTAGGCCGCTCGACTGTTTACTTTCGTTATTAAAAAAAAATTATTTTACATTCAGCGTTCGTAAATGCATGCTGTTCGTGTTAGAAATTTATTCACGTATTATTTTTTCTGGCCATTAATTTAATTTTTAATGTTTAAAAAAAATTACACGGGATTAAATAAAAAAAAAATTATTATTAAATTAGAAATACTTGAAATATTTTTAGTTATTTAATATACTATATCTTACATAATTATTTTGAAGAACGTAAAATATAATTTTATTAAATAAAGTAATCAGGTACGTTTGTCAGAGTATATTTTTTAATAATAGAAAACGCATGTGGGGTCTATGCCAAATGTGCGAAACATAATGCTATTTTACTTCCGCGCCGCTTGTTCTAAATAAATAAACGTTACCCGAAATCGGCTGTTATGCATTCTAGCGATCTAAATTTATACCCACACGTAAATGAATGTCTCATGTGTCTTGTGACTATCTGTGCTTTTCACATACATCAAAATTCGTTATTACGAAACAGTTAGACACCTGTCACTGTTATTTTAACATTTTACACAACGCAAGTAAATTGTACGGAAAATTTTAACTTGTTGCATTTTTTTCTAATAAAAAAATATTTATGCTCGTTTAAACATAAAATGTATAAATGTGTAAGATTATTTATTTGCTTCATCAAGACTTATGTAAGTCTTTGTAAGTTCTTTTTCACCACGGAGAAGTAATGTTTAATTATTATTAATATAATATTCACAGCTCGTTTGAATAATAATCAGAGATTATTATAAATTATGTTCGAAAAGCATTGGAGTGCTTAAATTAAAAAATAAAACTGTACGAAAACAAGTTAACTAGCAGGTAAGAAAATATGATGATGATAAATCTCCCAGGACCCAGAAGTCGCGCAAACAGCAATTAGATTGAATTCTGCAGGAAGAAGCAACTTCGCCCCTTTTCGTCAGAGGAATAATAGATAATGGAAAGTATCAAACTTCAATAGCTATAATTATAACTCGCAAGATTCTGGTTTAAAACAAATGTGGAATAAAATTTCGCAGATTTTTTTAATTCGGCGTGTAGATTTTAATTTTCTTGGATAACAATATCAAATATGGACTTTCTCGACCCTAGATCTCTCTTGAATCTTAGATACCGTGACTCATGAATTATTCCAGCTTCCTTGAATCCTAGACGCTCGCGCTTTTATATTCTTCCAGCCATGGTTAGTCTGACCCTCATATTTGTTGCAAAGTAACTGCTTCCAGAATTTGGATTCTTTAAATTCTAGGCCCTCGAGATCCGAAATTATTTAACGCACGACAATCTAGCGTCTCACATTCCGAGAGTTTTTCGAGCCCTCTGACTTTACAGACTCTTAATTCTTTTCATTCTCGGTTGCTTCGGTAGCTGCAACATCCGCAGATATCCTCTTACTCAGAGTAATCTCGCAAACGCTCTTCATACGCCACTACCATCGCACTCCAATAATTCCTCCGCTCCTCTTTGTTCCACAATTTTCACCTGATCCACCATCTCCAATATCTCGTACTTTATGCTGACTATTGCCCTATGCCACCTAATTTAACCTCATTCCCTCTCTCCTTACTACCTTTTGTTTCTAATTTATTTGTTTGATTGACGCTAATCATCGTACTACCAATCAGTAGTTTACGTATGTATTATTTTCGTAATATCTGCTAATAATAAATGCTACAGACAAATTACATCTGTTGACAAATTTTTTC
This sequence comes from Cardiocondyla obscurior, assembly GCF_019399895.1. Lineage (NCBI taxonomy): Eukaryota > Metazoa > Arthropoda > Insecta > Hymenoptera > Formicidae > Cardiocondyla > Cardiocondyla obscurior. The sequence continues at coordinate 8,037,209 of NC_091869.1, forward strand.
TGATTATTAATTCGTTTTTATCTTAAAGAACTCTTACATATCTTTGTATTTCTTTTATTTTTAATTTTAGATTACGATATAAATTTAATATTATCTGCAACGTTCTAAAACCAATTTTAGGAAAGCCACAAATATATATCTAAATCTCGATTGCATTCTTCACTTTCTTTTTACTTTTTCCGTTCGTTTTTTTTTTTTTTTTTTTTTTTATTTAAATACATTACCCCCTCCCCTTTCTTTTGTAGTAATAAGTTAATTAAAATTGAGAAAATAAAATTAAAAAAGGTTTATGCAAAATTTAACACTTGAGAAATTAATATTCAGAACAAGCCTCTTAATTCATTATTTCTTTAAATTCGTTACCGATATTTAATTCCAAATATTTTTTGTTAATTTTCCTGTTTATCCTATTGTTTCTTGTTCTCAGCTTTCCCTCCGTTCTTTCGTTCTTAAAACTCGCCATTCAGCCGAAATCTTTGGCATAACCATGTCGGCACTTTTCGTCACTCTTCTTCCGCGGAATCCTAGCCGAACGGCAGGATCACCATCTCTAGGCGATTGATGCTCCGCGGCAGCTCCCGCCACCTGGTCCAGGGTTCGTCCTCTCTCGTGCCCTGCGCGCTATCCCAGCCAGAGGGGGTTTTCGCATCTCGATACCGCTTCTATCCCCGCGGCAGCAGCGAGGAAGCCGCCGGCGCGGCCGGCGCGCGTTATTGATTTGACAGGAATGACGGGAGGCGGAATGAGCGCAGGAATCGATAAGAGAAGGTGGTGGTCCAAGCTGCTGGTGGTGCGCTGCGCGGGGGTGCGCGAGAAGGAGAGATTACTGACGCAACGAGCGTGCCAGAGCGAGCAAACGGGCGAGTGTGCGAACCGTGTGGGGTTGATAAGTGGAGGGAGTGACGAGGAGAAGAACGAGGGCTGGGGCGGTAGCGGCAGCGGCAGCGGCAGCGGCAGTGAGGTGGAGGACCAGAAGAGAGAGGGAGCGGAGAATATTTTCATACTCCAGACTCCCGGCGTAGGTAGAAGATGGCAGCCGAGGCGTGATTCGGTCCGGGCAGTTTCCTCTCTTTTGGTCGCGCGCGCGCGAGAGTAGTAGGGTTGCAATCCGCTCTGGGTTTGAGAAGAAGAAGCCGTCGGAAAGTAGTGTGCTCCCCTTTCGCGGTCGGTCTCTTCGTCGGTCGACGGTGCCTGAGAACCTCGAAGACAATCGCCGAGAGATCGTTCGAGGAGAGATCAAGAGAGAGCGAGAGAGAGAGAGAAAGAGAGAGCAGAAAGAGAGAGAGAGACCGACTGACACTGAGATAAAGATAGACGGTCAGAGAGAGGGAAAGATAGAAAGAGAAAAAAAGAGAGATCTGCTCCGCTTCGTTCGACTACATTCCGCTCGCGCGACGTGTTTAACTCGCTGTTTTTCTGTCGTTTTTTTCGTCGCCGCAAGTACGACCACCCGCGCGAACACGCTATTCGCATCTCCGAGATTGGTACACGATCAGAAGCGTATTACTGTCGAGAGGATCGGCTCGTGATCCGCTCCGCCACGCTCCGTTCCGCTCGACTCCGCGTGCCGCGTCTAATGATCGAGGAGGTGGTAGACGTCGGTGATTATGCGCGCAGTAATGAATAATCCGGTAAAGCCCGTTGGGATCGCAACAGTCGCCATCGTCGCAGTGTTTCACGAGCGTCATGTAATATGGAATTAAACAATGTTGTTAAGACGTAAACATGTTCTGGCTACACTGTGGACTCTTTGTTCTCGTGATTGCCGTACGTGGATTTATTAGCAGCTTAGCCGACACAACATCCAAGCGAGGTAACGCCTGCCTTAAGTTTATCTTGCCTGCCCGCCTGCCTGCCTGCCTGCTCGCTTGCCTATTCGGACTCGTAGCTAAAACGTATTGATGACTGGAGCTTAATCGAACCGAATCGATCTAGCCGTTTCAGAGAATGCAAAATTGTCACTCGTTAAAAAAAAATTCAAGTCTATCCGTGAATTTAGATTGTGTATCGAGCATTCGCGACCACTGTGAAGCGCATACTTGGATCAATTTCGAAAAAGATAGTGACCTAAGTTACGAGAATAACATAACGTAAGATAATTCGAAAATTTTTATCGGGCTAAGTGGAAGCTATGGTCCTCTGTACCAGTGGCTGCGTGAATGAATGGGTGTAAAGCGCTGATCGTTACGGAGGTATTGCACCTGCCTGCGCACCTTGCTTGGCCACCCTGTTCGCTTAATAATCCTAAGGAGACAAGACTCGAGAATGGACGAGTGAATTTAAGGCGTTTAAAAATCCGATCAAGTTCTAAAGCTTCTTAATTATAATCCTCCAAATTTTTTTTTTTTTTTTTGTATAAAACAATTTAATTTAAAAATAATTAAATGCAAATTGGTTTATATAACTTGTCGAGTAATCATATCCATTTTGTGGACTGAAATAATTTCGTAAAATAATTTCCAGGGTTGAGGAATGATGGTTTGATTCGTAATTAGAGCGCGAATTATTAACCGAGCCGGGTGCGATTACGTCAATTGGTATATGTGTCTGTTTAATTCTAAAGAGTTTATTAACTTTAGAATACTTATCTTTGGTACTCTCACGCTTGTATGCAATAGTACTCTCAATTATTGCATTTTTGAAAATCATAAGGTTTCAAGTTTTCGAATAATTGTTCTTCCTTTGATCAATAATAATTCTTTGAGCCTTAAGTGTCTAGGATTTCGAGTCGTCTTGAGTTTCAAGTTATTTTGATCTCCGATTCATTGAATTATAGATTTCCCGAACGGAAGACCGCGATTTCATTTTCAGCGTCAAAGAACCCATAACCCGTTGGGTTTACGGGTCAGGGGATCTCAGAATTCGAGGAATCCGAGGTATCTAGGATTCAAATAACCTAATCTAACCTCTAGAAATTAGATGGACTTAGTGAAGGAAATCCGGAATTCGCGGGCCATCACGAGGATTCGAAAAATTTAAAATATATTTATATAAACCGGTGTATTTAACAAAATTAAAGATTAAAAGTATAAAGAATTTTTCATCACCGATATATGTAGTAATAAAGCTCAAAATACAAAATTATAGAAAAGTTATTGCGTACATGTAAGTTGAAAAAGATAAAACATACATATATTTCAAATTTTTTAAATTTCGTGTATAATGTATTGATTTTTTACAATTCTCTTTAAAATATAATAATGCTAAAATTAAAAAATGTTCAAAAGCTTAAGAGCTTTGAAAGAGCTTTGCTTTAAAGTTTAATGAACCGACTCAACTGAATCTCCGTAGTTGCCAGGGCATTGCGAAGCTCGTGAGTCCTCCCAGGATGCAACCTTCGACCTTTTAAATTATCAATTTATATGTTTGACTTTTTAGATTTTGAAATTTTTAATTATGTGTTTGGATTTTTAAATTTTTACATTTGTCATTATCTATATTTAAATTTATATTTAAGTAATTAATTATATTTATTAAATTTAATTAATTAAATTTATATTTATATTTATATTTTTAATTTTTACACGTTTTACACGCTGGAATTCGATATTCTCAGCTCTGTCTTCAGACAGATCTATAAATCTTAATATCCTTGAGTCCTCGCGTTAAATCTTAATCTCGTCGATCTTTTAGAAGCATCAACATTCCCATATTTCGAAAGCTACGTTCCTTATTACATTTCCTCCTTAATAGCTTTTCATATCCCGTAATCTTCTTATTAATTACCAAAAGATACGTATTTTCTGCGACATATCTTCGCTCATTAACTTGACAACCCTTTATCACGCATGATATATCTCTCTCATTGCACACATAATTTTTTATACTACTAAAAGAGACCATACCTACGCTTCGCGTGCGCTATTTTTCTAGCATCGCGCGCGGGTGAAGCGCGGAAAAATCGCCAAGACCGTCTTTGTCTCGAATATAAAACCAAAACCATTGCTGCAATTAAAATAAGGCTAAATAAATAAACTAAAATATAAACGAATACAAGTCGAGATCAGTAATTATTTTTTACGTTAAAAAATGTATGAACTTATTAATACATTTCAAAATATTTTACGTTAAATATTATAAAAAATTACCCAATGTTAAAGTTTGTTTAGTCATAAAATTCAATAAAGTCGCGCAAAATTAAAATCTGCAATAAATCTGTTAGTTTGTAATTTTTTGCCAAACGAAAAACGTGGACATTAGATATCGCTAATTTGCGCAGGAAGAAGATAAACCGTGTTATATTTCTATTTCGTAAGTATCGCGCAAATTCGTGCGCTTTGGTAGATGCCGGCGCGGCGGCGGTGGAAAATGCGAATATAGATCAGCGGAACGACCGGTGCTTATGACCGTACGTACGCGGCACGCCGCGGATTTTCCCGAAACAGCCGCGAGAAAACGCCGCGTCGCCCCGCTCACCGGAATGCGCGTAATCGTTACGTACATTTCCGCCGGGCTTCAAATCCCGTTGCTGCATTATTCATAATGTTATCGCGCGGAATTACTCCGCGCTCGTCCGCTCGCTTTACATACCGTTAGACGCCGCCGCTCGTTGCCGCGTATAAAACCGCGAGCACGCGAACGTACGCTTTGCACATGCATCATCGCGGCTTATCGCGCCGTCGATTTCACGACGACAACGTCGGCGATGATGATGCACGTATACAGTGATGCTTAACGCGAATATTTTTGCCGCGTAGGATCAAAAGCCGGTCATTTCATGAAATTTTCGTAAAACTGGGGCTCATTTCCGAGCGAGTTTTTATGTTTTTATATAAAATATAAATTTAATACAAAATAAATTCTTTGGTTTGTGCACGAAGGTTATATTACCGTTAATATCGAATGATTAATATATTTGCGCTGCGATTTTCAAATGCGTTAGCGGTTTCATTAGCTGCTATATTGAATAGTCTATACGTTTATTCGTGCCAAGTATCGCTCGAGCTTGAAATAACAGTCATAAAATATTTATAAGCATCTTACAAGATAATTTCAAAAATATGTACAGATAGCCGTAAAATATCAATAAACGTTTTGACGACAATTTTAACGTTCTCCTGTGCGAGAGAAGTATAAAGAGTGAAATATAATGAGCGTTTCAACTGTCTACCTTAGTCTGTGGCTCAACTACTAAACTTTCAGGAAAATAATAATAACGTGGAAATTATAAACGAAAGTAACACAGTTTTACTTTTAAGTCAATTTCGAGCGAACTTTACCTCTATAAAAATTTTCATTTGGGTTTTAGTTACAAAGTCACTTAACGCGAAAACGGCGCAAGTTGTGTAGCAAGATGACGCCCGCCGTCAAATAATCAAATTTTCGTTAAGGTGGCTCGATATCAAATATTGTTTGGAGAAGCCATAAATGTGACACACTTTCGGGAAGAAAGTGTTTACATTTACAAGACATTTCCATAATCGTAAAACATATTCAAAGCTTTAGCGATCGACGGTATATGCGTCGCGATGAAAAATTCACAAGTAGTTGCATGTTACATGATACTTATCAGTAGCCGTGAAAAATGTCGTTTATAAGCAGTATCATCCCTTAACGTTCTTTACGCCGGTACTTTGCAAACGCAAAAGCACACTGAATAAATAAAATTGATCTCCGGTATAAAAGTAATTGCAAATTTTTTTTTTTTTAATATTTTCCATTAATAATTTTTAGAAGATAATTATTTTTATAATTATAGCGCTGGACATATTTATATTTCATAGGATTGAATAAAAATCTATCTCGAGTACGGTGAATGACACCGATTATAACGGAAAGGTTGCGCGGTGAACGAATATTCTGTTTACCCATTGTACATGAAATCAATCAACCTATATCCTGCAATTAATCAAAGACGTAGGACGAGAAGACGGCTCATCGACGAGTTCTCTTGAGCAGGACCCACGAGATTGAAATGGCAGCGTGCCAGTTCTAATTTATTGGCTTTTAATACGTGAACCCGCGGCCGATTTTGCAGCTCAACGAAATAGAATGATAAATCTTCGTGAGATCGACGTAATGCGCACGGATTTAATGCGAAATTTATCACCGCTCGAGACAAGATTTAAAGGAAGTGAAAGATGAAATTTATTATTAATAATTATTTAAAAAATTATTTATATGCCATTTCGTAAACATATTTTTTTCCTATAAAGATAATTATATGCTCGGTATAATGCTAATAAGTACTGAACAATTGCGGAAAACGAAGTGGTATAGTAAATGATTTCACGATAAAGACATAGTCTCTAGACAAGTGGTTACCCATTCATTCGAGCATTCATATGCCTACATACCTCCTCGTTTAACCACTCACCTACCAAGTACATCTTCACTATACCATTATCCATGATTTTCAGGTACCGTTTCTCTTTCTCGTTCAACAACGTAATACATAATTTATTATTTTTTAAAAAGAGACTTTTTCTAATATTTCTTCGATTATGTAAAATTCAAAAATAATTAAAGTAGACATTCACTTATTAATATTACGTGACATTTCGTCGATTTGAAACAGTTGTCTAAATTCCACGAGATATCTTTTACTATAAAATTTTTTTTACTAATCAGAAAACGATATTAAAAAAAAAAAAAATATTATTACATATTTTTCAACACATTTCCTTCCCAAAGAAACAAAATTATTTTAAATCGGAAGAGCTTATAGATAAAAGATGGTTTGATAGGTCTAGGTCAACTTGTATTTTTGTGAAATGGTTTTCATCGGAATAAAGATAAGTCGGTTTCTCCCGTAGGAGATCTAGGAGAATTTGTTTCTTAAATTTTACTCGACCACTGTTTTTTGCTGACGGCAGATGGAAAAGGATTAGCTGGAATCGCATAAATAGCGACACGGTGCCAGCCGAACTGCAAATCGATCTGGATTATCGATTGTTGCACTTTAGTGATAATTATTTATGATAAAAGTCACGTTTACACGCGTGAGCGTGTACACGAACGTGCACGAAGACGATCGATTTCGTGTACTCTCGCGTGTCTTTCTGCTTGCTCGTTGTCAACGTACGTATCTGGCGATCGATTTCCCGCGATGTCGTAGGGTGGCGATCAACAGGAAATCGCGAAATAACGAGGCAGTCGACTGCAGAGCGCCTGCAGTGTACATTGACGTATGCGTTGGTAGTGATGACGTAATGAGGGTGGAAACGCGAGAGAACGAGAAGGGGGAGACGGGAGGAATCAGACGGAGAGGAGGGAAAAGAGGGGGATCTTACGCGGTTATCGAGTGACGGAAGAACGAATGGATTTACTAACCCTCGGAATGCATGATGTGGGTCAATCTGATCCAGTTTCCCCTATCCCCGAACGTAAATTGTATATCGGTTATTTTATTCGAAGCGAAACATCGATCTAGGGCATCTTTGGGTGGTGGAAGCGCGGCGGACATCTTGAATAAAATGGAACAGATGCATCGGCCCATCGTCGATTATCAATGAACGAGAGGGAGACGACCTACCTCGTGCTCGGTGAATTTTATCACGCTTCGCGAATTTCGCGCGCGAGTTTCGCGTATTCCGTTTGAATTTCGTCTCCTGCGCGAATTCGACGTTTTCCGTCGAATCGAAAACATGGTCACGTAGCGATAAAAATTCAAGAAGGGTAGCAGAGACTTGGAAGCGCGGGACGCGGGGGTGAAATTAAATTTCTCGGCGAAAAGAGGCCGAGTCACCTCACTGGCGCGGCGCGGCGGCGAGATAAAAAGACGAGATCCCCAATTTTCGCATGATCTTTGAAAGAAGCTACGAAAAACGAGCTGTGGCGTTGTATGCGAGACGATGCCCTTTTGTGCACTTTTTACGGTAGATCTCTAATCTTACCTCACATTGTAATATCGTTACCTTATGTCTGTCTAGGCAATTGTTTTATTTATGTAAATCTAAAGGAATTAAATTTTAACGCCTTACACGAACAGAAATCTAAAAAAAAAAGCTATTCACGGTAAAAGCGAATAACTTTAAAAAATATTATAGTGTTTCAAAGATGAAAGACGGCTTATATTTTTATAAGATATTTCATTGAAAAGACGTCGTTATTACGCTTTTAGAGCTTTTGTTAGATATCTTATTTCAAATTATTTTTAATCGTATTGTAAAATAAAAATTAATAATACGAAAACGCGATAACGAGAAGAAAAACGCGAAAGAAAATCAACATTACTTGATATCAAAATTTAGAAAACTGTCTATTCGAAAAATCTTTTTTTTAAGACGTCTTTTAAACATTCATGCCGTCTAAGAGAGGTATCAATTGGTCTCGCCAGCTGTGTTACATTCACCCTTTCTTTAGCGAGACGTGTCATGTCGTATTGGTCGTTTGTGTGCAAACAATATCACGATAGAGCTAGGCGAGCAAACTTCCGGATCATTTTTCCCACGTGTTCTCCGAGACGCTATCAATGTCTGAAAAATTCTGCTCGAGTTCACTATCCGCTTTTCTAGTTGATGTACTCCACACAACTCTATTTGTATTGAGTTTACTTGTTATTTTTTTTTTTTTTTTTCACAGCCCAATAATCGGATTATAACATTTTTAATTCGATATAAACTGAATATGCGAATACAAATATACAATGCAATAAATTGATTTTTGCAAAAAAGATCGGGACGGAAAACATTTTAGACTAGATTATCGCGCTGAACAGATTTAATTAATAACACAATACACAAATAATTAAAAAAAAAACTAGTCATAGTTTTGTAACAGAAATATTAAATAATTTAATTTACTACTTTACATCACGAAATATAAAACTCTGCCTTCGAAAAGAGCTGACGCGAACAATTTAAGTAGAAAACGCCTTAATAGTCAGACAAAAAAGGCGAGCGGAACGAGTTCCTTTATATACGGAAATTTAAGTACTTCTTTCATTAGTTTGGAGATAAATTTTACTATTCTATTTTTATCGATCGCAGCAAAAATATCTGCCGTTTAAATTTCGAATAGTAGTTCTGAATTTGTGAATTGGTACATTTCGAATCATAGCCCTGGATCGAAATTGCCGAGCTCGTGGCAGGTCATTTTTCCCGAAAGTCCTCTTAAATCGTCTTCGACGCCTGAGAAATTCTGCGCGAGCCTGGCTGCCGCTTTTCCAGCTGACTCACCCACAACCTCTCGCCAGTCCCGTCCATTTTCCTTTTTCGGGAATGACCGTCATCATTCTCTATCTCGATACCGGGCGAATAATGTGGGAACTAGCAAACGGCAACGACAGCACGTTAGACGAGAAATAAATATGACGGCGCGAGAGGTTTGCGATAGCGGAAATGTCTACTTTATTCGACTGCGACAATATATTCTTTTAAAACAAATAAAAACTTGAAACGGCATAACACAATCTATTGATAAATTAGTTGTTCGTTGTTAATTCCTTAGATTTGCATCTGTATGTTCGAGTTTTTCAGGATTATAAAAAAAAAAAAAAATTTTTTAACCTATAAATTTATCTGTATGGATATTAAAATTTAAAAACATGTAACATTCGATGTACAAGACCGAAAAATACGATGATCCTACATCGTAAGTTTGTCGATTAAAGTACACGACTGTTGAATTGTATCCTGACACGACTAAGGATCGAGATGTCGGAGAGAAGAGCGGCCAGGACGAGTGCAAAGTGTGGTATTTGTTTTAGAATTCCTACGCTTTACCGATGTTCAAAGTGGCAAAGCGTTTGAAATCTGAAACGAATGCGCACACACCTTCATCTCAGCTAGACAGGGGAGCCATAATCCGCGAAGGAGATGCGTGGTCCTGGATGCCAGAGGCCATCGCGAGATAAATATATAAAACTTAGGCGTAATTAATCGCTACCTTTATTTCCGGGATCGTATCGTATAATATATTATTTTTATCCTGTATTATAGTTCTCCATTCAAAAAGCTGCCTTTCAATTTAGAACATTACACCCGAAAAAATAGAATTGGATATTAGCTTTTCATTACTCGTGAGAAAGAGTTTATATTACAATTAAAATTTTGTAAAAAAAATCCTTCTTTTACAAATAATATATATTTAATTAAAAAAATTTTTTCTTTTTTCTTTTTTTAGGTATCTTAATAAAATATCAAAAATGTTAAAGTATATAAAATTACATTTTTGTTGAACTCAAAATTAATTTAGATTTATGTTAAGATTAGAAAAAAAAACTCTTTAATTTATTGAGATATTTAATATTGTAAACTAAGAAATATAATATCCGGTGAACCTTTTTCTTTAAGAGTGATTCTAAATTGGTCAAAGCGTTCGTAGACGAAAGGAATTGCAGTATTTCCGAGATGTCGTATACCCTAGTATTTGTTCAACCAGCAGTCTGGGATTCGCCAATCTTCCATAAATGTAGGAAATAAACAGTTGCGACAAACACGGAAAACAGAGACAAATTTTGAGAGGAAAGACGATCTCAAAGAGAATGTCCGTTCATGTCTGATTGCATATTTATTCGAGTTTAAATTTTTCTCGCATATAACGAGATGTTGACGAGATAAATCAAAAATCAAAATTCAGAGTGAAAGAAATTAGCGCGACGGGAAGAAGTTTACGCGACAAATGTGGATTTATGTGCTTTTCCTGGAATTCACTTTTCACGTTAACGTATGTCATATTAATCACACAATGCATGTCTATCAATTTAGAAAATAAATTTAAAAAAATATATTGAAGTGCTTTTATCGTCGTGTTTTTCTTTAATTTGCAAAAGCAAAATAGTGTTTTTTTTTTATTATTAAAAAAAAAATTTCACCGTTCTAGTTTTTAATTCCAATTACACAATTGCATTGTAAAAATTAATATAAACTTGTGACATATAAGAAGTAACGTTCAAAAAGATTTCTTGAACCTTTGGATTTGAGCGACTTAAGAATTAAGATAAAAAAATGAATAAATAGAAATAGGGAAAGAGGTTGAGACTGTGTTTCAACCAACCCACTATTCACACAGCACTTTCCTCCCCTTTAGCCTTCTTCTCCTCTTTCTCGCCCTCTCGCCCTTTACGCGGCTTCTCATCCCATCGGAAAACGTTTCCATGCCGGTCTTCGGGATAAATAGTTTGCACAGGAAAAGGATTTCTCCACGCCGGCAATTTATCTCGAACGTACGCGGCTCCATTAAGCGGAGACGCAACCTTTTGAGCCTGAAGAGAGTGGGATACTGCGGATTCAGGATTACGCGTGGATTTAAGGCCGTAATCACGGGATTTCGGGACAAGCAAAGCGCGACGACAAGGCCGCCGATAACTTCGAAGAAAATTATTTTGCGTGAGATCGTGTCCGGACTTTTAGTCTTCCATTTTTATAAACATATACATTTTTATCATTAGTATGTAAGTAAATAAATATTACGCATTAAAAAATTTTTTGTCTTCTCGACCCAAATGTAAAACTTTTAATATATGTATAATCTAACTTATTGGATTTTTTTAATTTTTCAATACTGAGATCATTTTGGTCTTTAGGACTTTAAGCTCTTTTAGGTTGAGGCTCATGAAACTATTTGAAGGATCGTACAACCATTCTAAATTTGCGAACAAGTCTGCCTTACAAATGAAACGAGTCTTTCGCGGAAATGGTTTACGCGACTGTGAAAAGAAATCAATATCAGCCAATGGGAAGAGTCTTGGTTACGAAAGAATCGACAGCTGCCGCTTTCTGTGGCAATAAAGTTAAGAGACCTTAAAATAAAAGGGTAGTTTAAGCTCGAGACGTTCACCAGTAATACAGTCCTAAGTAATATAGTCTTTGTGCGAAATAAATTCAAATCAGCTTTTTCAACCTAGAGAGTTTAACTTTCGATAACGAAATTTTCTGAAAAACATTTAAAAAAAGAAGAATAGAAACACGAATGCTTGTGAATTTAACTCTAATTCTTTAATTCTGTAGTTTTAATGGTTCTTATAACTGGCAGATTGTATTTGCCACAATTTTATTAAAATCATAAATTTATATATTTCCCAAATATAATCAATATGTTATAAATTATTTCGGCTTTGTAAAAAAATCTTAATAAATTTTAAATAGCTTTGGAAAATTTTTTTTATTTAAAATGTTAAATAGGAAAGTTTTGCAATCTTCCTAACTCTGGGTGAATAGAATCATTACATTCATTAACTTTCTCCCGTGAATTTCATCTTTGACCCTTCGCTTGAACCCTAGAATCTTAATCTGAGTGTAGGGTCGTAACTTCCGGTGCAGTGCCGTCAGGCGAGCGAACGAAAGAGGGAGAGAGGGAGGGAGAAAGAGGGAGAAGAGAGAGATAGATAAGCCAGACCAGACAGGAGAACAGAGAGAATGAGAAGGAAGAGTAAAAGGAAAGGGATAGAGGGAAAAGCAATCAATCTTTGAGAGGCAGATGAGTACGGGAACCTAAAATATAGGGCAACACAAATTTAGTCTGGCTGCCGGTCCACGTCCACGTGTCGACGTGAATGCGCAACCGCCCGGGTTTGTAATCGATATTGCCGACAAGGCACCACGCCCTGCACCTGCGAGATGTGCCGGGATATGCAATGCCACCGAACCGAACCTAGTCGAACCTTGCCCAGGATTCTCTCTTCCTCTTTTCGTCTCTCTTTCTTCCTCCCCCTCTCTCTCTCTCTCTCTTTCCCTCATGCACACCCTTTTGCACTACCTTCTCCAACGTGCTACGAAACTTGGGCGATCTCAGGCTCTTTTGAACTCGATTCTTTGAGTCCTAGATAAACCGATTGTTCAGTCGTGTATACGACAGCTTGGTACCTCGACCTTTCTTACGAATCTTCTATCTACTCTACTTATCTTTCGTCTAATATTATTCGAAATTTTAGTCTTTTATAAATATTTTTAAAGTTTTTTCTCTTTTTCGTTTCTTTTTCATGTACATAATTTAATTATATCATTTTACGTGACGAAATTATAAATTTCTTTATACCACGACGTTGATTGCAATTTTTTTTCAAAGTAATTACGAGTCTCATATGTTCTTCGAAGCATGCTTCCAACTAAAGAATTTCAGAATTTTTTTTAAGTCTATTTCCTCTTCGAATTCCAGATAAATCGATTGCTCAACTCCGTATGTGGTAATATGATGCTTACCTTGAACCTAGTCAAGGTTTCCTGAGGGACTCTTTACCTCTCCTACACGTTCGTTTTTTTTTCTTCGATGTTAACGTACTCTCATTAAAAAAAAAAAAAAACTTTTTTATCTTTTACAGAATTTTTAATTCTGAATAATTGAAGAACATATCGAATCATAATTACAATTATGCAATTTATATAACGATTAAATCGAATCTATTCTAATCTTGCGTTTACATTCATATTTTCAGATATATCTGTGTTTTACCACAAACGATGCCTTCGAACTTGAGCGATGTCAAAACCCCTCAAGTTCTAAGTAACTTAATTATCAAACTCGTCAGGCAATCGAACTTCCTTCATCTTTGACGCTCTTCTCAACCTCAATCTTATCCAATTCAAACTTTGTTGCTCCGATTTCCCGGATTTTAATATAAAATATTAAATTAAAAAAAAAAAAAAAAAAGGGGGATGGTGATTAATATAAAAAATGTCACCTATTAGTAAACTACTTAATATTTTTGACGTTAATGAAAAGTATTTGCGTCAACGATGATTGAAAAGGTTTTAGTCGCTCAGTCGCGAAGGGCGATGTACCCAGTTTCGCTCGAACAGCCCGAAGGGCTCCGGAGGGTAAGAAACGCCGTTACAGCACCGTCGCGTCATTGACTCCGATCTATTCGAGGCCGACTTCGCCCTCGGCGAATGTTTTTGTACTCCGGTACCGGAAGTAGGCCAGCGCAAACTGTCGTCCCTTTATCCGGCGATACGTCCGTCTTATGAATTTTGCGGCGAGAAATTCTACGCGAAGATGAAAAAGTTTCGCCATCCATTCTTGTCCTTGCACAGGATAAAAGTGCAAATACACCCGTATATTTTTTTTTTTCTTGTTGCCCGCATGAGCGTTTTACTCAATCCAGATTGCGAGACGTGATGAATTACACGATTATTTAAACGGATCTCTTTATGTCAAAAAAAAAAAAAAAAATTACAAGGCGTTCCTATCACGCAAAAAAAAACCTCCTGCAAAAAACATACCGAAAGTGCTTGCGTCGGCCGTCGTTGTACGTCCACAAATTAAAGGTAATGTCGGATATTTGACTAATGTAGGAAAATTATTCTATTTGTATGCGAATAGAAAGGCTGGGAATTTCTATATTAACTTTGCGTAACAGATGAATGAGCGAGATAGGTAAATATAGTTATAATGAAACGAGTAACTGATGCATAATTAACGGATTCATTACGATGTTTCAATATTGAAATATTCAACATTCGTCGTCGCTAGTCCTTCGCTATTATGACATTTAATATTTCAGAGAGAATATTTTTATAGCCAACATAAACAAATTAATTATGAAATACTTTGTACGTTTGTAAGGGTTGCGAAATTATTATAAAATGCAAAAATTGAATAAAAGGAATATCGTACATTTTAAACAGCTTCTTTTCTTTAAACATTAATTATTTTTCAAATAAAAAATCTGCACTAAAATTAAAGTTTATTAGTAAACTCAGTTAAAATAAAAATAACTTTTATTTGAAATATTTTGATGTTTTGACTGCGCGATATTTAAAATCCCAAGTGTCTTTGATCCTTTGATCCTTTATTCTTTTGATCCTCGATTCCTTATTTGGATACGGTCAGCAAGGAGTTTACTCTGTTCGAGTTTGTTAAAGTTTAGTAAAGTTCATCTAGTTTAAAACTTTCAGATAAACCACTAAAACCTGAACACGTTTGTTCATTGTTAATCCTTTTACCGTCAATATCTTTTTAAAACATTATTCTTGGTTGATTATTATAAAAAATTGTTTAAAACTTGTTAAATTTATTGTATTTATTCACATTTCGCACGTGTTTTATTTGGTTGTTTCTTAGCATGTTAATGTTATATGTATATTTTAATGTATTAGAAAAAACCATGGGCGCGCTATTTTTTAAGAAGCCCTAAAAAAAAATTACGAAAAGAAAACCATGCGACTCACCAGACTGCATGAGCTTCAGCGGAGTTGATGAGTTCTGCCGGTGACTGTAACATAAAATAAAACATTATTGTAGACATGTTATTTAAATTAAAGTAAAGTTTTTTTTTGTTTCTAAAAAAAAAATTGATATTTACCTATAAGTTGCTCCGCCGATGCATGATGCCCTTCCCGGGCTGCTCTTCCTCTCAGATGGGACGTGTCGAGTCATCTTTCCGCGCACAAGTCACTCGCGAACACCCCGACCGTGATTTTACACGTGTACAACCGCGAAAATTACACACTGATTACTTTCGCGCGTTCCATGCTCGGCACTCGCGATTAGAAGAAAGTCGTATATCAAAAAAACTACGCCCGAATACTCAGCGGAACTCGCGGGACGACCGACGAACCGACCGCGGTTCGTATATATCTTAATATCGGCAGCGACGACACTCGTTGACGACGGCGGATGCAACTGCGTCGATCTGTAACAAAAAGAAATATAAAGTTTAATTGTAGTTATCGTGCCGGGAGGGTTTTCGTTAAACGCAAATACGTACAAATACTACTTTCGGCACGTGCACGCGGTTGCTGTGAGTGCGTAGTACGTACATGTGCTTCGCGCGACCGCTGGACAAGGACAAAGCGAGAGTGGGAGTAGTGGAGAAATATACCTAAGGAATATTCCGCGCTCGCTCTCTCCCCGTCCCCCCACCCTCCCGCGCCTATCTATTCGTTACACTCGTTCGATTTAATTGTAATATTTAATTAGTATGTCCAGACAAAGACGGTACTTTCCCCAGGTCGTCCACGATCTCGAAAATCGCCAAGACCGTCTTTGCCTGGACATATTAATTAAATATTAAAATTTAATCGAACCTCAAAATTATCGTGAAGCAAGCCAAGCGGGAGAGAACTAGTCAGCGTCGGTTTCAAGCGGAATTAAAAAGCTAATTCGTGCCTCACCCACGAATTTTTTAAGATAGGAAATACATCTAATAGAACCTGGATAATTTATTGAATCGTGCATTTTATTTTGTGTTTTAGAAGCAGACTACACCTTAGATGATTCCTTTTGGAAGGAAGAGGAAACTCCCGCTGGTGAGTAAACGTATTTTAATAGATACAAATTGTTGAAATTAACTAGTTCCAATTATCATTCTTACAACGTGAACCTAAAATGTAATTAATTCATCAAGACGTTGAAGTTTAATGAATAAAGCTTTATAGTATTAAAAAAATTACTCAATTTAATTTAAAGTTTTTGCGGAGAAAATTAATTTTAATTAAATTAAGAAAGAGACTCTGAAATTTATTTCGTTATAATGTATGTGTCAAATCGCCGATTAACATAATTAGAATTTGGGCCAATCTTACGCAATAGGAAAAATTTGTAAAGAGTTACCGTCACGATCCTTACACAATTACGACAGTTGTGGGATAAGGTTCTGCGTAAACAAACTACCGTAAAATGAAAGGACCGCAATGCAGCACTTTCGTTAGAAACTTGATCCTCGAGGATACGACAAATCCTCAAGAGCGGTTTATTGTTAAGTCAACATCGCTGATTGGTCGGAAACGCGAAACTTAAATTGGATTACATTTTAGACGGGGACAATGCACCGGGACAGAGCTCGACGAATGCGAATCCCGGCCTAGATATTACGGCGATTGTGTAATGGGAAATCTGTCTTAAGAGCGAGAGAAGAAAAATTTTAAGTTATTCGAGTTCGCATTTATTTTAATCTGGTTTCAAAAGCTTAGAAAATTCTACATAATGCATTTCAGAGATGTTGAATGCAGGATTCGTGGAATTAGGGAGCTTAATTAGGGATTAGGGTATTGGGCGTACACGAGTAAACAGCAATAGCTGCTGCGGCATAACATGAAATTAAATTAAATTTGATATGCCGCTTGAATACGTCTATTATTTATATAGAAATTCAATTTGCAATTTAATTAATCTTAAATTGAAAGTGTTGGTGAAACATGGTGCCTGGCACGTCTTACTGGGAACAAAAACTACCTAGAATTTTAAAACTTAAAAAGTTTACTAATATACTAATTAAAGTAAATATTATCTCGTACATGAATGTAAAACTTAATAATTAAAAAATAATTACAAAACACGTTTGACACATTTCAAGAATTATAAGAAAAATTGTTAAAATTTTCCGATAGAAAATCGAAACTACCATTTTAGTTAACGCAGCTGCTACGTATGTGAAACTGGAATGTGAAACATAATGAATCGGTCGAATTAATCGCAATTTACGTGACATTTCTGCGGCAACGGCAACGGCAACGGCAACAATTGGCGAGAGGCGGAGGCTGACGGGTGGAGCGAAAAGAGTAAATTAATCGGCGAGTAATCTCGGCGTGTTTGGGCGACGCTTGGAGATGAAAATTGAATTCGAGATTCGCGTGCGCGTAAACTTCTCGAAATAAGGACGCGAAACGATTCGCGAAATGCAGGGAATAGTCGGTATTAGAGCCTAGAACAGCTACGAACGATCGATATCTATCACCGATCTGAGTAATGGCAATTTTCCAACACACAAGGTGTCCCAGGACTTTTCAAACTATAAATTCTAGACAATGTCAATGGAGAATATAAATTATTCGTGCAAAATTCGTGAATCGGAGAAATGGAAAAAAATGTTTAAAATGACTTGTATCAGACTTTCAATTTAAAAAATGTAATAGCATTTTACTAAATATTAAATATATGTATATAATTATGCTATGATAAATATCATAAATTTTAATTTTTTAAACTCGAGAACCGCGAGGAGAAACGTCATTCTTTTATGTGGGAACTCGAAGCCGAATCAATCAAGATTGAAAGGAGTAATACGCAGATACAAAAGAAATGGGACAATAAAATCTGCTTTCCACTACTTTATTACTGCCGTTATTATTGAGTCGTACGGACTAAAATCTCGGTGGTTGAGAGGGCAGGTTAATGGCAATAGCGTGAAGTTTCGTCGGTGCAGCGCAATGAATCGCCCCAAAGTCCATTCGAGATGAAATTAGAGATCGTAGGGTGGTGGATGAAAGGTCGGGGGACCGGGGGGTAAAATTAGGGCGTTCGATTGAACGTTGAAATTGATTTCAGGTGAGGTCGAACGACTACTACACGAATATCGACAAAACCAAGAGCTAATACGAAATATCGGTGGTCATTACTATCAGATCATCTATCCGGTACAGCTACGGCATCACGAGAAAATGGGAATCTCCACGAGAGAAGTCGGAGTACCAAAGGTAAAATTTCGTCCTGCGTGTTATTTTTATTTGTGGTCTCTATTATATAAATACTTTTATTAAACAAAATAATATTTTATTAAACTAAAAAAAAATCAATAAGCAAATATAAATAACTAAAAGTAGAAAAATAAATTGTGGACATAAAAAAAATAGTTTTTGCATATGAATCTAGTATTAATTTAATAAACTCTTCAATATTGTAACTTTTTTTTTTTTTTTTTTTATCTATTTTGACTATATTCCTTAATATACCAATAATTAATATTACGTATATCTTTTTTGTAATTTAGTTTCCTCAAAGAGGTTACGGAGATGGTGGATATCAGAATTCTAGAGGCAGAATGAGAGTAAGTTTTATGAGAACAGATTATGAAAAAATTAATTGAGCATTTAAATCACATTTTAGAAATAAAAAAATTAATCTTAAATTAATTTTATCGGTAGAGATTAATTATAAAATTGATACTTTCAGACAGGGAGACATTTTCATCGGACGTCTCTTCTGATCAAGGCCTTTAATCACAAATTTCGTCTAGACTTAGAATTAAATTCGTATGTATTCTATACATATATATAAAATTTTCACCAAAAAATACGATTATCTTTTCAAAAACTTAATAAAAAGAATTAACCTATGACTTTTGTTGTCATGTTGTAGGCAACTTTTAGCTCCAAATCTTATGCAGAAAGACTTTTTAGCCGGCGATGCGGAACAAATGTCTAAGCAGGTGAAATATTTTAAAACAAGATGCAATCTCACATGCAAACAATCTAATGATACTCAAGTATTTACGTGATGTAAATCAACGTTCACGGTTGTTCGTAAAGACATAATTGTTTTGCATAGTTAATTACTTCGCTCTGTGGTTTGTTAAAACTAGTTTAGTTCGGTTAAATTGCTTTCAGTACAAGCTGCCTCATTACGGCCTTTCCAAAGGGCAAGAAAAAAAAAAAAAAAAGAAAGATAGTAGCTCTTTAGATATCGAGTAATGGTAGAGTTATTTTAGTAGCGTAAAAGGAAAAAATGTCAATGATAAATATGTACAAGCATGTACGCTGATACGTTATTTACCGTAAACTGAAAACCGCATTGTGAATAGTAAAGTCTAAAACACTTACGTAAGACTCAAGTATTAAGAAGAAAACTCAAGTTCAGCGATAAAATTCATAATGGCCTTATTATCTTTCTTGCAGGAGATAGAACATTGTTATTATCACGGTACTGTGAGAGATTATCCGGGAGCTAGCGCTGCTTTTCACACGTGTAATGGTGTCAGCGGTGTCATTCATTTAGGCAACGAGACCTTCGTCATTCACCCATTTTACGGCGGTGATTTATCGGTCAGTTAAATTACCTCTCGTTAATTATTATATTATAAGAGTATAATAAAATAATTAAACATATATATACATATATATTTATAAAATACAAAAACAATTATGAATGTTATTAAGAAAAATGGAGGAACTTCGTGCCCGTCATTGCGAAATAATACGACTAAATTTGAATCAACGGCTTTGAATTCAAATCGGTTAATTTGGCTTGATTTTATTACTAGATTAGACATAACTTCGCGGAAGTTTAGGTCGCGCTATAATTAAATGGAATGCCGCGAACGGGCACGGCGAATAAAATGGCTGAGATTGCAAACTATATGCAGGCCTCTCTTTTAGCAGAAACATCCTCACATTATATTTGAAGCCCGAACAAAAGTTAACAAAGGCTGCGCTAACTCGGGAAATCTTGAGTGGCGTGTAAAGAACCGTCGGCAAAAGCACATCTTTGGGCTATCAGAGACCACTTCCGATCGATACAAAAGAGACGTCCGTGAAGCAACCAAATACATCGAAACTGCCATCATTATCGATAAGGCCATGGTACGTTATGACTATCCCTTTAAAACGCTAATTGGCAGAATTACGGTATGGATTAAGTATAATAGTATTTGATTTTGTGTTTGTATGTAGTTTGACAAAAGAAACGGTAGTAGCAGAGCTGAGGTTGTTCACGATGCCATCCAAGTTGCTAATATCGCAGATTTGGTAAGTTTAATTATGTTATTTATATCCGTGTTAATTAATTTTTTAGTAGAATATATACTAAATTCGATTTACTCCACAGTATTTCCGTACATTAAATACTAGAGTCTCCGTCGTATACATCGAAACTTGGAAAGGCAGCAACCAAGCGCAAATCGATAATGGCATCGACATCGATCAAGCCTTGTTAAGCTTTAACGATTATACGATGCGGAGAATGTATCAAGTTTCTCAGGACACCACCCAATTGCTCACGTTAGTTTATTAATCTTTTTTGCCATTAAAAAAAATTAAATTCCTTATATTTAATGTCAGACACTGCAAAATTTTCCATTTCCATTTTAATTTAATATAATATATTTTCCAAGTAAATTAAGGATAAAAAAATAATTAATTAAAGTTTAATTATTCTGGACAGGGGTGAGACTTTCTCAGGTGGAGAATCAGGGGTGGCTGTACCCGAGACCGTGTGCAGCCAAAGATCTGTAGGAATCAGCGTCGATCTAAACACTTACGAGCCTCATCTTTTAGCTGGCACCATGGCTCACATGATCGGCCATAATATCGGAATGAGTCATGACGATGGAAGTGAGTATTCCAAAAATATTTAATTTTATTTGCGATACGCCAATTAATTTGGGAAATAGGAGAACAATTTTATGGAGAAATAAAATTTCGTATTAACAATTTTAGGGAACGATTGCAATTGCCGCGACTGGCACGGATGCATCATGGCTCAATCCATCGTCGGCCTAGAAAACGTTCAACCATATAAGTTTTCGGAATGTAGCAAAACCGACTATATAGAAGCTTTAAAAAGCGGCCACGGCATCTGCCTTTTTAACAAACCAAATGAGGTACATCGAAAATCGAATAAACTAAAGCGACGTCGAGTACATTCTTAACCAACAAGATCTACTTTGGATTACAGGTGGATATTAGAAGATCATGCGGTAACAGGGTAATCGACGACGGAGAAGAATGCGACTGCGGATCGATCGAGGAATGCAAGGAGTACGATCCCTGTTGCGATCCTATCACCTGCAAGCTGACTTCGGAGGCCGAATGCGCAACCGGCCCTTGTTGCAGCGATTGCAAGGTACGATAATAAATTCTCTATTCCTTTCGAAGTAATATTCCATAATATCACAAACCATATTTTATGCATAATATTAAAATATATTTTCTTAATTCGTCTTTAAAGACTTCTAATTTCTTAAAAACAAAATTGAATTAACTAGAAAATATAAATTATTAAATGTATAGCGGCATAAAAAAATGGTGAGGATATACTTACGAAAAAACAAAATTTTGTTTTTGGCATATTTTCTTTTCGCTTACTTCTCACATCCGTGTTTTTATAGATAAGTCTTTCAATATAATTATTATAAAATTGCAGCTCCGTGCTCGCGGTGTCGTCTGCCGCGAATCTACGAACGAATGCGATTTACCGGAATTCTGCTCCGGTGACACTGGCCAGTGTCCACCGGATGTTTATAAGAAGAACGGCAACCCGTGCGCCAATAACGCTGGTCATTGCTTCAACGGAGTTTGTCCCGCTTTAGATTTACAGTGTGGGCAAGTATGGGGTTACGGCGGAATCGCCGCTGATAAAGAATGTTTCGAGCAATTTAACTCCAAGGGATCCATTAACGGCCATTGCGGTACCGATACCAGCGGTCATCTTATCAAATGCGAACCTGAGTGAGTAATCGTTCTCGGAGAAGAAAAAACCTCACTTTTTTAATCGTATAATAAATATGAGCTAGATGAATTTCTACTCGGGTAATTTTACAGAAACGTTCTCTGTGGATCTCTTCAATGTCAACAAGGAAGCAAACAACCGGTAATCGATGGAATGAAAGATTTACATACCAGAACTATAATTTCTATCAGAAATCAGGAATATGAATGCAAGTGAGTATTTGAAACATATGTAAGATTTGCTGTTTTTAAATTAAATTAAATCTTTCACATTTTAATACACAACTCGTGATGTAATATATTAAATCAATAACTCCGATTTGCAAGAGCTACGACTGGAAGAGTGGAAGGATCCGATATACCTGGAATGGGATTAGTTCGCGATGGCACGTCTTGCGGTGATAATTTGGTAATTAGTACAATGATAATTATTAACTTTTCCGAGTGTTATTAAATATATAGTTTTAAATAATGTAACATATTTTTAATATAATGAATTAATAATTGTTTCAGATTTGCGTAAATCAAACTTGTACGAGCTTGTTTCCACACATCGATCAAGAAAAGTGTCCTAGCAATCATGATGACAAAGAATGCTCGGGGAATGGCGTAAGTACACATTTTGCAACAAGTAATTTTGATATTATCTCTAATATTCTATATGTATAACACGTGAAATTGCTTTTTACACAGGTGTGCACGAATGCCAACAAGTGTTACTGCTTTACTAATTGGAGTGGACCGGATTGTTCTATACAACAGATTTTTCCGACAGATTTGCCGACGACAATCCCAACTGAAGTAGTACAGAAAACTGATTCTAAACTGGAAAAGAAAGAGACCCCCTACGGTAAGCCACGATTTTTTTTTTTACGTAAATCTTTTTCATATTTATTAATTAGAGGATAAAAGCGGGAAATTGATGCGCTACTGTTCTTACAGATCTCTTTTTAACATTATAATTAACCCTCTAGCAAGTATGAAATTAACCCGGACATCTACTTTTTTATAACTTTTGTTCGTTATTAAAAATTAATTGCTTCCTACGTATATGCTTCCTGGAGGGTTATCAATCTGAAATATAATATTTGTCCATGGTATAATTTTTTAAAATTATTTTTACATCGATAACTCATTTCAAAA
The DNA here is from genome assembly GCF_019399895.1 of Cardiocondyla obscurior. Taxonomy (NCBI): domain Eukaryota; kingdom Metazoa; phylum Arthropoda; class Insecta; order Hymenoptera; family Formicidae; genus Cardiocondyla; species Cardiocondyla obscurior. Next base: position 8,060,395 of record NC_091869.1, read on the forward strand.
AGACAGTAAATCAACAAATATTTAAATTAAAATTTATATGTGCGATTTAGATCGTACATAAATTTTTTATATTAAAACTCTTTAAACATGATAAAGCGCTACGATTTAAATAACAGCTTAAATATCGGCCTTTCACGAATTAATTTCAAATTACATAAACGTTTCATAAAATATACATTTTGCATAAAATGAAGAATATTATTATTATTATTACTGCTTTTTGAACAAAGTTGTCGATACAATAATATAACGCGTTGGTTAATAATTATTATTCATAACATTATTACAATACAAGAAAATAAATAGGGGTGGCAGTCAACTTCAGCGAGCATTAATTATATCATAGAATTTAAGCATTATAAAAACGTACTTGAGTAGTCATAATATTCATTTTCATATTTTATTATTATTAATTATCAAGTTTTTTAACAATTATTAATTCTCATTCAGTATAGTAGACTTCCATTAAATCGTTATTCATAATTAAAATCTAATTAAATGACGTAAATAACAAGAGTGTAATATTCGTTGGAAAATTAATTGTAATTACCATTATTCTTCCGATATATTTCAACAGTTTAATTTTTCTGTAAATTTTTTTTTTTATCGTAGAGCTTTCATTAAAAATGAGAAAAATTGTTATACTATATTATTTGTTTCATCGAAAGTATAAAATCAATTTAAAAGTTTGCACGAAGAAGATCAATGTACCGAAAGCGCAGTTTTTTTTTTAATTAATTTCACATTCTATCAGTGATAAGTCGCCTTTTTCACTGACGCAAAAAATAATTTAGGTCTAAAAGAGTATCGTTTCCGATAAAAAGGAAGTCTACTATACTTTTATTTCTAGCGATATGGATCTAGTCGATCATCCTATTCAATTTTAGGCTCGCGATAAGATAGAGATTTGAATTTTTTAGGATCATACTATCAGCTGTGCACATAAAATTCCAATGCGTATGCGTATTCATATACCCGAGTGGAAATTTATCTAGCTAATCTGATTTTGCAGCTAGTGGTTAGATCGCGCAGATTAAATATATTTCTTAACTAGTGACCATCTTCAAAAAATTAAGTTATCGTTTAAAAAAAAAAAAAAAAAAATCTGTCTAGTATCGGTCGTCTAGTCTCTGTCCAGCGCGCATCATGTATCTAAATAGATCTCTAAACGTTTTTCGCCGAGTACTTGTTTACTGTTGTGTGCTGACAGCCACGAGATAAACCACGAATTGGCTAGCTAATTATTAAGTAACGATGGGAATCAATTTCGACTCGGGTATTGTTAGATAATTACGTTCCATTTCATTTTGAGAGAAACAAAAGAAAATCCTTTTTATGTCCTGTAACATCCTCTTAGTATTTTCTTAGTCGTTTCAAATGCAACATCTCCGCTTTTATCCCTTAAATAATAAATAATTTTTAAATAATTTTATTAATAAAAAAATTATAAAAAATAGAAATTAAAAAATGTTTTTTTCGCATTTTTAAATCCTTGAGCTCATTAAATTCGTATGTTTTCCTAGTTTCTTTTAAATCCTCAAATTTCTTTCTTTCTACTTCTCAGGTTAAAAATTAATCTCTATTTTAGTAATAATATACATGTTAAAAACGGTATATGTATATATTAAAAAGTCATCTTCCAATTGTACAACTTTGTAATTCTTTTAATCTCAAGTATCTTTATTCAAGATAGTAAATTTCTCATGCAGTATTTTTCATTGAAATAAAAAAATAGATCTTTGAATCTTCTTGGAGTCACAAAGTTGTATGATTAAAGTAACGATGTATTTGCATATTAGGATGCAACTACCATGCGATGCGACGCGACGCGACGCACACACTCACGTACACGAACAAGATACGGCCACATGCATACACGCCGCACGCGCGGGATACAAATGCTTGATCGTTTCAGGAGGTGTCAACAACAATCTCTCTAGAGGATTGATGGTAGTGATCCTGGTGGGGGTGGTGACGGGGGTCTTCCTTTGTTTTGCACTAATGGCTGTTTGCTACAGGTACAGTAACAGCGAGAACAGATCGCCCGCGATCAAGGCCTATCGTCTTCGTCTTCGTCGTAATTCGTGGCTAGCTGGATGATGATGATGATGATGATGATGAGGAGGCATCGCACGCGGCCATCATAATATCGATCACTCTTAGCCTATTTTACTCGGTGTTCACCTATTACACGTGTAAACGTGAGTGTTGCAGAAACCAAAACTCGCTGCGTTCAACTCACACGACGATAGATAGTACAAAACCAAAAATATGTTTCTTAATTTTTTTTTTTTTTTTTTTTTTAATCTTTAATCTCTACCTGCTCTTCTTTTTCCCCAAATAAGTTGCAAAAACCGCTAATATAAGCAATCCCTTGAAACCACCCTTTTGAATCCTGTTACGTGCTTCGCAGTTCAGATTGCTTGCGTCCTTAGACTTTTCATGCTTCAGCTTTTAGTTCACTGAGAACTCTAGTTGCCCCGCATCCTAAATTCCTTGCTAAGAAGTTTCTCAGAAGAGCAAAGGTGTCTCCATTACAGATTCAAGATCGTTCAATTCTTATTGCATTACAATTCTATGCTTCATGAATTCGAAGTTGCTTTGAATCTTAAATACTTGAAAGAATACTTTAGCTAATTCCCGGGAATTTCGAGCTTTTGGTAAATCGGATTTTTTGTCGTAGGACTGAAAATTTTAATATTATTTTCAGCTGTATTTAATATAATTTTTACAAATTTTCTATAAAAATTGAATGCAGCTTGTTTTGCATCTGAATCGCTCGCATACATGAGAACATAACTATATATGTATACACCTTTTTTTTTTATATATATATATTATATATTTATATATATAAACAATACTGTCACTATGTGGTGTGTGCTATGGATGTGCTCATGGCATAGTGATTTATGATCGTGACTATGTTGTTCAAGCGAAAATCTCTATTTTAGTAATAATCGCGTTTTGAGGGATGACATGGCGAGAAATATATTGTTAAAGATTAAACAAATCGTTTAAAACCGAGGTTTTTTAAGCACGCAAACCTTATCATAAAATATACTCTAGCATTTCTGGTCATCCTTGAAAAAGCGAGGTAACAAAACTATACAATGTGCCAGCTGCTTGTATGCCCTATGAAAGCATGAAAGAGAAGCTGATTGGCGAAAGAACTTATTGGACATCGTCAATTACAAATAACTGTGTGCAACTTGACGGAAGCTTGCAAGTTAGAAATATGATATAATCGATCTTTTCGAGTCCGTACAATGGACTCTTGATAAAAAATCGTTATTTCGACAAGTTAAGCGATGCGTTTAACTCTTTCAGTAATTATCCGTAAGATACTTAATAATTTCGTATTATTTAACTTGTTTACAATTAATTATTATCCTCATTAAAAAATGGAAAACTGAAAGGGTTAACAACACTGCATTTTTCCAGAGAGAATACGAGATTAGGATTTAAGAATTGCGATCCTTGGATTTTAAAATCCACGGATTAGCCGTCTTTGAATCTTCGTGTCCTGAGAGATCCGCAAATTTCGATGTTTAACTTTATAATTTTTTGAAATCTTACAGATCTATAAATCTAGACAGATTATTCATAGGATTTCTAAATGTTTGAGATCTAGATTTTTGATAACTAAGATGCACAGATTTTCAGATCTGACAATTAAGATTCTGAAAGTCGGTCGAACGTATTATCGTTGCCCTCATTATGTAACTTTGTAACTTGAAATTTTTGCAGACTTTTATTCCTATTAATGAAGCGCGCGTAAATAAATTTGGCACCAAACCTAACACGTCTGCATTTTTTCAGTTACGAGGTTTAGTAATTCCGTAATGCTATCCAGAGTATTTATTCTAACATGCAACTTTCTTTTAGCATACTAATAAATAACCCAAAATATTACGGTACATAATATTACTTAACGCGAGAGACTACCGTGCCTCTTGATACCGAACTAACAATAAGTCACGTTCGATTTTTTTATCGTGCTGTATTTATAATTTCGAGAATTTAAGAGAAACTTTAAAGCGTGTTGCATTGTTTTAAGAATAAATATTTTCTATATACCATAAATCGTAATCGTTTACGTATATAATAATATACATATATAGATGTATGTCTTTTTCACGTGCTGATATTGGCTTCTTTGTTTCTTATCTGTTTCTGTCTGCCATCTCTGTCTGTGTGCATGCTGTGGGACGCTCGGATACGAAAATACCGAAACGAACCACCCTCCTGCACTGCGTAAACTGCGATGGTGTAAATCTTCGTTTCGCAAAATAAAAAAATAACAAACGAATAAATGATAATAATATATAACGGCGTAAACGATGGTTCGCCACATCTGACGGTGATGGTGATGGTGACGATGACGATGATGATGACGATGATGGTGACGATGATAATGGTGATGATGATGATAACGTTGATGACGACGAATTACATACATACTAATACGCATACAGAGAACTACCACGGCTCTAATACTGTATTTTTAGTTGGTATGCTCATGTCGGTGGTAGGGGGTGTTTTCGTAGTATTTGCTCTGATGGCTCTCTGCTACAGGTCAGTCGTAGTACATAAAAACTTCTCCCTCTGTCTCAGGTTAGTGTGCAGAAACATACACAAGTAGAACTTTTCTCTCTATGTCCTTTTTTTCTCTTTTTCTCTATTCATTATTCTTATTTTCTCTTTCTCTCTTTCTCTCTGTCTCTCTCTCTTTCTCTCTCTCTCTCCATTTTTGTATGTTTGCAAGGAATGGAAAGAGTGTGTGCGCATTAAAAGTGGCACGCTGTTCTTCGGGAATTTGTAATGCAGCTTCTTTCTTCAGCAAGTATTTTATTTCGCTGCTTGATGTTGCTTTCGTGTTCACGGTATTGCGCAAAATATTAAAATCTAAATTTATTATCTCATTTTTGTTTAATTAAATTGCGTAATATGTCTTTATTATTAATAGGCTTGTTAACGTATTTAATATATTTCGTCTTTACTCTCGTTTTTCCTCTTTTTTCGCTCTTTATTTTTTACGTTTCTAAAACTCATTTTTCTTATTAATATTTTTATAGTCTTTTGACTTATTTTAATGTTTAAATAAAATACAATTAGTTGCTTACATATTTTAAAAGATTGACTTTCTGAGAAAAAATATCTTGGGTTTTTATCTTACAACTGTATCAATTACACGTAGAAATTTTAATTAAACCGCTTGCTAAAATATTTAATTACAAATTCGTCAAAGAATAAAACTTTGCTACTAGCATACGATCTTTCCGTGGTTTTCTTTATGCATTCATACATGTATATATTCATATATTTATGCAATTAGACTTTGGTAGTTTTTATTTCTTTTGTACTACTTTCCTTTGATATTTTTTCCATCATAATTTTTAATTTTCTTTGCTAACGATAAGAAAATTTGCGTATGCAACATATTACGACGTATGCTTTTAAGCACAATAAAAAAAAATCTAAATTTGACAATAATAGCAATATTGTTGAAAATATTTAAATATTTTTCATTCAACTGCACAATTTTAAAACTAATAGTTATTTTTATTTGACGAGAAATAAATTTCTGTATACTTAAAAATCAAATATTTTTAAATTCTGTTTACTACCCGAGTGAAAAATGAGCCTAAGCGTTGTCTGATAACTAGCTAGCCAATCTGCGGTTTATCTAGTGGCTATCTAGCAAAACTGTCCAGCACTGACAAGAGTCAGAAATACAATATAACGCTCAGAACGAGCTAGAAAAGCTAGTTATCTAAAGTAAAGCACGCGGTAAAGAAAAACGTTTCGATATTTAGTTTTTCTAGCACGTTATTAGCCAGGAATAATTGTCTAGCTACGTGGCTCGCGTTGGACGGTGGCTAAACGAATACTAGATAGATTTTTTTACAAATAACAACCTCACTTTTTTAATTCTATACAGTAACAGCTAGACATTAGCTAACTACTAAATAACAAATATTTTCTTACAAATTATGGCTAATATCTAATCTAGCTGCAAAATTAAGAATAGCTAGATGAATTTCCACTCGGGTATTAAGTTTAATTTCTCTTATTCGTTTAACTCGAAGCAACATTTGTGTTATATCTTGAATATAAACTTGAAAATAATATTTATTACCTTAATAAATCTTTTTGAAAGCTTTCTTCATTATTATATTACAATAAATGCTGCTTGGAGTTAAACCTACTAATTGTCTTTTACTTGTTATTAGTTAATGGGTAATGCAGTGAATAATGATCTCTATAAGGGAAGCTGCAAATGTACCAATTGACTAGTTATCTATTTCGCTTCGGAATTAAAATTTGCATGTCAAGAGGATCCGTTAATTTTCAAAACAAGAACGTAAATCGAACGTTAACCAAATTTTGCTTATAACGCTTGTGTAATATTTCTAATAATTTTTTTCATCACAGATAATTATGTACGTAGACCGATGAACCTCGTCTGCCAGTTTAAAAGGGATTATTACCATGTTTATTTGCATCGATGGACTCGACAAGATAAATAAGAACGCCTATTGCAAACTACTAAATATTCTCGAGTATTAATAATTATGTTGAGAAACGTTGAACATTAATGAGGATGCATTATAATTACAATATGTTTTAAAAAGAATTATCTTATATGTACATGTAAGATAATTTCATATTAAAGTTTCTGTTACCTACATATAAAGTTATTTTCTTCATATGAAAATTAGATTTTTATTTTGTCTAACTTTAAAAAGAATTACTCTGTTAGTAACGTTATTTTCTATCTGTATTTTTATAAAGCAAATTCGATACTCTACATCAATAAATTCAGGTAATACTTTGTTATTAATTAAACAGAAATTATTATGTTATAACTAACTTGAACTAAATTGTTTACTGGTAGATATGCTAACAAGTAGTAACGATATTAATCAATCCATGCAATATCCATGATAATCCTTTTTAACATCGTTTAAATCCTTAAAAATTCTACTTTCTAAACGAATACTCTTCAGTTTTAGCATGCATGCGCTTTATCACTTTGTTTTCCCGCAATATCAAGTGATTGTGCGTAATCGGCGAATTTCTCGCAGAAGGAAGAGCACCGTCCAAAAGTATGACCCGCCATATTCGAAGAAGCCGCAGCCGAAAAGCTACAGCGGCGTTTCCGGTAATCATCACGCGGAAGCTGCGGCATTGGACACGGTTAACAAGATCCTGACTTTCGGCAGTATGCCTCAGTATAGGTACGGTGGTCATTTCATTATCTATTATATTAGCCCCTGGCTATTTTCAATTACAGAATATCTTAATGCGTTGGAAGGACTTGCTCAAAATTGACGAGTTTTACAAGTAAACGGGTAAAGTATGCAAACTAGAAAATTCTGTAAAATGAAATCGAAGTAACGATTCGATTCTAAAAGTTTCATCAGTGGGCGTCCGAGATAAAAGACGAAATCAATTTTCATAAATTTTATACTATTTTCAATCAACTAATATCATTTTCTTATTAAAATTTCATCAAAATAATCGCAAAATAATTGATCAAAAATAAAAAAATATTAAATTATTACGTTAACATAAATGTTTAGCAAAAATACAATAATATGATGCATCTCATTACATCTTACATCTTATCTCATTTCTCATCATATTCTTTATCATTTCTTACACAATCGGCGTATATTAAAGTGCATGTTAAATATACAATACATTTTTTAACCATCGCGATATGTCCCAGAATTTAATCCACAAAAACAATTAAGTATCATACGTTTATTGATGTATGATGTAGAATTTATTGCAGCTCGAGATGCTTCTGTCGTTCGATCGTTTTCGAAAGGCATAGTTATCACAACGACGAACCAAGTTCACAATATATCTTTTTAATTTAGACAGCTACAAGAAGGGCCAAAAATAATCCGTGATTAATTAACTTATATTCCACATAAGTCTAATATTTCTTTTGTAAATAAATATCGATTTTTAATGATATTTTTGGCCTATTTTGTATAAAGTTACGCTTATTATTAAAAATGCGCGAGCTGCTTTGTAAGAAGTAAGCCAAAGTTTGCTTGAAATGTTAATGTGAGTTAATGTGGAGTTGGATACCTTTTTATTTCAGGTGATTTTCGGCTCCTAAACTTCACAAGCTTTAGTATGCGCTTTATAATAATTTTCCTAATACTATTAATTACATTTTAGACCCTTAAATATAAATCTTAAATATTTTTAAGAGATATAAAATAGTGTATAAACGTGATGAGCTATTATATATGTACAGAAAAATTAAAATTATTATTTTTTTTTTTTTTACGAGAAACGGAGCTCTCTTGCTCATAAAAGCTTGATTCGCAATAGAGATTGATAATCTAACTTACAACAATCAAGTTAACACATTTTATAAATTTAATTCAAGAGACTTTCGGTTGATAATCGGAATTCGGTAAAATAGATCTTAATATATTACGTATTAATATTTATTCAATTATTGTGTTTATTTCAATAGTAACATCGAAGCGCGCGAACGACAGAAAATTACGAGCCTTGCTCGACCGATTCCTTTTATTCCGCAAGTAAAACGTTGAAAGATAGCGTTACACTCGCAGACCTTTATTAACCCTCAATTATTATGAAAAGTGCAGTATTACTTCGGGCAGAAATAATTTTATTTAAACACGATAACGTAAAAACATTTTATTTGTAATTTTACTTACTTTTACTAGATTTTATTAATTATGACTTGAAATGTTCTTCTAAATATCTTTTGGAAATTCTTATTAGTTGGAATATTTTTTTTATCATTACGATAAACTATAACAATTTTATAATAATTTATATTCGTAACATCACTAACAGAAATAATTATAATTAACAAAGTACTCATTTATTTGTATTGAAAATAAAAACAAGTTTATATAAAAATATTTTCTGTTAAAAGTTTTATTCCACGCGTCGTTTCATAAAAAATTTCGAAAGTGAAAAAATAAATATCACGGGTATTTGCAAGTATGGAAATGAAGAAAGACTCTTCTTGATAAAGCCAAAGTAAAAGCGAGTTAAATAAAAAGTGCACATAGTAGTTGAGGGTTAATAAGAATAGCCGCGGCATGCCTATATTAGTATATTTCTAGCCGCGGCGAGACCCAGCGCGTGCTGTTTCGACATCCGAATAACGTCATCGCCGCCGACGGGCCAAGAGTCAAGTAAGTTTCATACACGTCGCCGTCATTGTTTTATTATCAGGGTTGATCGAATCAAGGAATTATTTTCAAAAATAATTCCTTAAAAGAAAGAATTTTGAAGATATCTCTTAATATAAAATTAATTTACCTCTATACGAATTGATTAAAATTCAAAGAAAGTTAAAAAAATTAATATCCTACTACGTGTCTACAATTTCAATAGTTTATTTCTTATTTGGATTATAATTTTGTTAACGATCGCGACTGTCTTACAGTAATTCAGCAGTAGCTATTTAAAAAATAATTATCGCGTTGCGATTATTGTATATTCGTAGCTTCGTAAATTTTTGGTAATCTAAATATAAATTCTATATAATTATATTAATTAACTCGATCCTGGATTCGCTCTCGACTTTTCTACTTGTACTTTGCACGACAATTACTTTCTGCACAATCATGTTTTTAATAATTTTGCTAACTTTGCAACACACACGCTGCGGTCGAACGATAATATGAACGATTCGATCCTCGCATGCCTATTGCTGCCCATCGCATTGTAATATTTATTTTATTCGCTGTAATTTTTTATTTATTTGCATGACAGTAGCTGCACTTATACAGAGTATCCCAGTATTATCGTTATATCTTATTTTCTCTCGAAAGTGATTAATGAATCTGGGGTATTGTGTACAGTAAAATACTGTTAATTGTTAATTATACATCGAATCTCACCCTCCCAAATACTCGCCTAGAAGTTAATCGATCTTTCTATTCAACATCTTTTTCATCGCAAAAACATCATTAAATATTACATCATCGTCCATTTTCACAACCAGGTGCAAGTAAATAATAAGATAATTGCAATATTTAAGAAGATTTTTAGAAATAATTAAAAACTTTTTTTTTTATTCTAATATATATTAATATAGCAAATTCATGAAATTTATATCATATAATTTATACATCGACTACTAAATCGAATATTATATCAAATTATGTCGAATATCTGGCAATCAAAAAATGTGTGTGTGTGTCTGTCTGTCTGTGTGTGTGTGTGTGTAATAATTGTTGATAAACTTAATTTTATGTATCATTATTTTGTTTCAATTTATAATATTTTATTACAAAAAATAATTATAACATTACACTGTAAGAGTTTATGATTCAAGATTATTTTTATTTCATATTTTAATATTTCCCGAAAAGTTAACACGATTGAGTTTCTGCACATTTATTTTCGCAAGGATAATATTATATAATAGAGTATCGATGATAAATAGGAATACCGACATAGATATAATTTTTTCAGGGAGCATAAACCGCAGCCGAAGAGGCTCGGCGTGGAGGAGGAAGATGGAGGTACGGGAGCAGAGGAAGTTGTCTCTTTCATTGATCTCCCACCAAACAATCTCACAAAGTTGCCTGAGAAGGGAATTTTAAAGAAACACGGTGGTTACGGTATTGTAATGCCTGATAGTTGTAACACAACAAGTGAGAATGATGACTCACGATATTTCGTGGAGGATAGCTGGAGGAAGTTCGAACTTTGGCGAGCCGAAAGATCAAGAGCCGAGCTTGTAGCTCAATATGCAAGTAATCATACAAATAATGTTACAATAGTACAAAAAAAAAAAACAAATTTAATTAAAGATCTTTCGTTTCATTGTTTAACCCAAAATTATTTTTAATATTCTGTTAGTTAATATTCTGTAATATCACCTAGCATTAACATTCTGTTTTTATTTTAAAATATGCTATAATGCTACTTTTTAAATATTTATTCAGAAGATTATGCTAGCACTAGGTATTAAATTTTACACAACTATCGTTACAATTTGCCGTTGTCAGCTATTATTTTTACTTTACAATGCAATCAAAATATATGGAAATTGTGTAAAAATATTTATTTCTAGTCAAGAAAGTATTTTCAATTTTGCAAAATTAAGTAAAGAGTAATATTTTCTGCTTAATCGTCACAGAAATATGTTAATGTTTTTAATATTTAAGTCATTGATTCTAAAAAATTTCACCATAGTGTGCTACATGTTCGGCTGTCTTTCGATCCCTTCGAATTTGAATTTGTTGCATCAATTCTTCACGAATGTTAACCCTTTATAAATCAGTGATTCTCATATACTTCATTTTCATCGAGTAAAAATAATTAACAAACACAAATAGAAATTATTAGCAAACACAAATTAGTTCAGTAAAACTAATATCATAAACATTAAAAGATTCATTAGGATTAAAGGTTATTCTAAGATATAAGGGGTTAATACAGAACTCTCATAAAAGGATCTTTTTAAAGGACTATATAATCTTAACTCTTTCGTGCGCTGATTAACTTGAAATTTTAATTTTACATTTTACTACGTACAAATAAAATAGATTAGGATAATTATCTTCTCCTATAAAACTTAGTATAGGAAGGAATCAACAAAATAGATACCAATAATAATAATAAATATTAATAATAAACTGCCCTCAAATGTGCACGCAAGAAAAATGTGTCAATTTCACAAAAAAAAAAGGAAGAGAGAGATGAAAAAAAAAAAAAATTTGTGCACGAAAGGATTAACACAAATCTCACTGTCAAAAATTTTTTTATGGAGCGGTAACTCGAGTCACTTATTTGCCAGGACTAGGGAGAGACGCGATCGAACACGTGGAGAGGACTCTGAATCAATTGAACGGCTATCACGAGGATATAATTGAAGTGTTCAAAAACGCGGCGAGCCGTCGCGATCTGGGCACCCCGTCGGGGAGCAATCTCCTTGACGAAGACACCATACGTAAATCGCTGGCTGAGTGCGGCTATACCGACGTATATCGCAAGGAAACTGACGGTCAGGACAATGGTATCGACAATGGACAGGACGAAGAAGAAGACGACGTGGAACTGCAGCCGCCGTGCGGCACTATTCGCATACGCACTCTCGAGGACCTGATTCGTCAGCTGGAGCACCGAGCAACCGCGAGGTTCAATTTTTTATATCGCTATTTCTTTTGCGCCTCAAAATATTTTAGATAATTAAAATTATTGAATTCTTAAATATTTTATAATTAAATTACAAATTTCTTTACGACGTCAATAATTTATCTCGTCATCAGACCGTATATGACTGGCCAAATGAGCCCGAGCGGATCCGAGGAAATTCGAACATCCGAAGGCGAACCGGATCGACATTACAGAATCGACTCTTCCGTTTGTAGCGAGTCATCGCAAGGGTAAGAACTTAATGAAAAAAAAGTACGCGCTTACAACAAGCTTCTAAACTCAATTCAGACCGTGAGCGTTAATTTCCAAGTAATCCGGAAAGAATAATTTCGAATTACAAGAACGTTTATTACATTACACGAGAATATTCTTAATTAGACGTTTTAGCAATTATTGATTCGTAAATTAGACACTCGTTTTAATTCAACGTTGTATTCTTATTGAAACGATTGGCTAAATACGTTTGAGCTTCTTCATACTTTGTTAATCACAATTATTGTCAGCAGACATTTCACACGCTGCCATAACTCTCACTGTGAATCGCTTACTATCTTCTCTTTCGCCAACTTATTACCTTAACCCTCTCATAGGTGAATTAATTGTAACGGCAAGCTGATGTAAAATTTTTATAAACACATAAAACTGAATGGATTTTATTATCATAGCTGCAATTAATTTAAATGTAATTTTTTATGTAGGATTTTCCCCAAAATTTTTCAACAATATTATGTAATATTTGTGCTGCTCTAATTACTTCTCGTGTATGAATTGCTATCCCCAATTTTCAGAAAATAAGTTAAAAATTGATTTTTCGTATAAAACCGCAAAATTGTAATATTTCGTATTTTAAATTAATATAAAATATACAAAATAAGAACGATAAAAATATACAACTTGATACATTTTGCATAAGAGACATGGAGGTAATTATAATAAAATGAGAGGGTTAATTTATTATCTTATTCTGCTTTCTATCTTGCGCATCAAAAGGCTGTCAGACTCGACGCATTTATTTAATGTATATCAGACACTATATTCGATGTTTTGCAAAACCGTAGATTACAGTAAAACACGCGCAAGGATAACGAGAAAGGGATACACACTTGGTAATAAATTATTAATAAGTATTTACGCATAGAAAATTCAAGGCATAAGATGCAGAGTCTGTTTATACTAAATAATTAATAAAACCTAATCGGCCATAGCAAACTGCATAATTACGATTTAATCGATCGAAATACTAATGAAGCGCCGAGTAGCAGCAGAATTGTGCATAATTTTTTTAACATTAAGTTCAAAATTAATAGACCGGTACCAGGTGTGAATGTCGCTGTCGCCGCATTCGATTGCTTAAAATTTATATTAAAAATTGATTGATTGTACAAAAAAAAATTGACAACAGATCAAGATTAATTATCTGAGTAATTTTTTTCTTTTTTCTTTTTTCTTTTTTTTTTATGGTCTTTTTTTCTAATTTAAATAGAAAGTTTGACAAATATTGTAATTTTAATATTTTATAAATAGAATATAAATTAAGTTCCGAAGGATAAAGGAGCGGGAATAAAATTTCGAGTAGCGTATAAAACTCTGAACGCGAGTGAAAGTGTCGCGTAGCCCGTGGATTTATGCAGGAATTGATTGGATTTCCTACGTAGAAGCAGAAGATGTAGCCGCGGCCGCGACGAGGACACTAGTAGATTCGTCTACGGTAGATATCGTCAGCCAACGTCCCGAAGTCCTTACGGCAATCATCAACACACCCATCAACACTCCCATCAAATGCACCCTGAGGACGAGGGTATCTATGAAACTGCCGATCCTGACAGAGGTTCAAATACTAGGGGTGAAACCCCCGATTGTGAAAGGTATTGCAAGACTCTGCGTCACGAACAATCCTACGGCTTCACTAGTAGCAACTAATCACTGTCACCGAGACATGTTATTGGCTCACAATCTGTATCACTCCCTTCTCTCTATCACGAATCCTACGATATATCTCAGATAAGGATGGTGCATGCGTCGTCGTTTGTGACAGGAAAATGAATCGAGGTACAATGCTGATATCGAAATAATTGTCAACAATGTACAGAAGTGTCGCATCGCACGTTACCAAAAGGCGCTATTTCACGAAAAGCAGGAACTTAAACTTCAGACAAAATTACAATTGCCGGAAATGAAATTTTTTCTTGTTTATTCTATCGTAAGAGAGTTACACTTGACTAGAGAATTTGGAATCTGCGTAAAGTATAAATGGACTCGGCATACACTATTTAATTCTGCAGTTGCAACGTGTTCGCAATTGCATCGCTCATCGAATTAATGAGGCAGTTCGTTCAAAGATAATGCAATGTAAAATTTTGCAGAGAGGCTAAATGCACACGAAGAATCTGCATGCCCTTTTTTATTTGCTTCTGCGTTGTATGAATGTGCTCGAAACAATGACACACACGTGTGGCTAGTGAACTCGAAAGGCAAATACGTCCTAAATCTTGTTTCTTTTTTAACAGCGTAGATTTAATATTGCTAACTCATACTTCACAACTAGATTTTTTTTATCTTTAATTGACTTTCATAGATGTTATTGATTAATATCTAAACAAATCTGGGGCAAGTAACCAAGCCTACAATTAGATTGACCGAATCTCGTGCATGCTGCTTTTAATACTTTGCATTGCAAATACTCGCAAACTCTAGTAGCCAGATTTTTCAATTTCCCAAGCGATTATAAGATACTTTTTCCAATCTATTTCGCGCAATGAAATCTACGTTGTGATTGATGTATGCACTTATCCTTATCTGAAATTTCTCTTTGCTGGGATGTCTAACGATAAGGAATGTTGAATTAAAATAGCAATCGTAGTGAAGATCAATAAGGCTTTGCACGAGCTTTAAACGTATTAATTAACTTTTCGATTAACGTGTGTACGTGATATTTCCTCTATCGAGCCTAGCTTTTTCTCAATTCTATTTCCAATTTAAATTTTTTAATTTAATTTTTACTTAATTTAAAACAATTTATTTAAAATTGCACAAAATTGTACAAATAAAGCTCTACAGGTAATTCTCTTTTTAAAAATTTTATATGTATAATTCAAAACTTGGTTAAAAAAAAAAAAAAAATTAATATCTGATTAAATTATAGAAAAAAATCGCACAATTCTCGTCGACTTGTGTCATTTTGATTTCAATTTTCTTTTACCTCATGCCGTAAGATATTTTAATTTTATCGTACGTTAGGGACCTAAAGCTCCTAGAGAATAATCACATATACACTAACAGCTCCCGCTTCTGGGTCGACCGGTCTCTCCCCGTTGGCTCCATTTACTGAATGTTGTTACATCATGCGCTCGAATGCAGCATTAGTGGCGGTGGATTAGATCCAATGGGCTCGTGTAATCTTATTATTTTCTAGTGATGCATTTATTCAAGCTCAACAACAAGTAGCCCGGTGGACTAGTGAGGATGGAGGAGGCGGAGGAGTGCAGCACCGGCCGCCGCAGCAGCCGCCACCGCCGCCTGCGACGCCGGTGCAGCACCAGGTGCTGCAGCAGCAGCAGCAGCAACAGCAACACCAACTGCCGGTGGAACAACTGCCAATCAAGCAGCGCGGTTATTATCCATCTCCCCCACAAACCGAAAACAACCACGACGTCGGCGACAACGCCGAAGTCGAAACTGCTCAATCCCAGCAACAGCAAACGCTAAGCGAAGTTCATGGAATCGATGTTAATCACATGCCTAATATTAACAAATGCCCACTAGACGATAACTTTAGTCTAGATTGTAACATAATGAATAATGATTCCCCTAAAGAATTAATTACCAACAACATTAGTGATAACGAAAATACTGCCCTACTCCCTCCCCATTTTCCCGAGTACAAGCATTGATAATTAATTAATCGATGAGAGGTAGTGTCCGAAAAAAAAAAGAAAAAAAAAGAAAAAAGAAAAAGAGAGAGAAAGAAAGAAATGGGAAAAAGTCGTAATAATAATAATTAATAAAACAGTATAGTGATGTGACGATGACGACGATGATGTAATCTCGAACTCGCATTTTATACCGCATAGTGTAAATAACGATAAACTGTAATTGCGACGATTACAAGAACAACAACAACTCGTACTAAATTATAATAAATTCAAATAATCTATATGAAATGTTTATTAATAAATATTAGTAAAATG
Source organism: Cardiocondyla obscurior (assembly GCF_019399895.1). Classification (NCBI taxonomy): domain Eukaryota; kingdom Metazoa; phylum Arthropoda; class Insecta; order Hymenoptera; family Formicidae; genus Cardiocondyla; species Cardiocondyla obscurior. The sequence continues at coordinate 8,076,762 of NC_091869.1, forward strand.
ATTTACTCAAATCTTGCCGTTTGTAATTTTAGTTTCCATCCGCAGTAATATTGAAAATTACTAGTTTTAATGAATAGAAAAACTCACCATACGATGCATCGCCAACGAACCCGTTGTCTTTAGAAGTTCAAAGTCGTCCTCGCCTCAAGTCCCAAGCTCGTTCTTGCTTCAAGTCCCCAAGCTCGTCCTTGCCTGAAGTCCCAAGCTCGTCCTTGCCTCAAGTCCCAAGCTCGTCCTTGTCTCAAGTCCCAAGCTCGTCTTTGCCTCAAGTCCCAAGCTCGTCCTCGCCTCAAGTCCAAAGATCGTCCTCGTCGCAAGATTCGCAGCCACACACACACAAACAAACACACTCTAGGTAAGTCTCTCTTGTGGAAACATAATCGAGATTAAACAATCAGTGTCAGCAGTCACGGCACAATAACGACTGTTTCATCCGGCGATCTCGTAGAATAAGTCCCGACATCTCACGGCACTCCGTCGTTATTCGAGCTGTTCGATTATTGCGAACTCGATGACGCGTCCGAGCGAATTCGAACAGCGGCAACTTCATCCTGACGCCGCGCGGGTACGACTCGAGTCAAAAGCGTGTAGGTTATACCGAACGTGAATCATCCGAAAATGTACACTTGAGACGCGCCTTCCCGGTACAGCTCAAACACGATTCACTTCCATAAAAAGCAAATACCTTTAGACGATCGGTATTTATTCGTACCGCTGTGTTCTGATAGAAATTACCACCGATTTCGCGAAAACTACGCGACACGAGCGGGACGAGACACGTCTTGCGCACCACACTACGAAGTAAAATGGTGGCGATGCGCCGGCCGCGCTTATACTATATCTCTCTTCCTACTACCAAATGCGTGCACATTATTGGTTGGTTTCAACAGTACATAGCCAATGCGCAACGAGTCGTTCGTAGAACATTTAATAAAAACGAAATTATTTTACAATTTTACTTGTAATGATTCTTTTATCTATTTTATATATATATATTAAATACATTGTTCTCCTTCAAAATAAGAATAATTAAAAAATTTAATAACTAATAAGGCAAATGTTAATTTTAATTAAATCCGCTACGAGCCGCCACTATTTCAAGAAGAAGAAAAAGTATATATGATAATTCTGGAGTTGCAATTCTTGCATTTTCGTATTACACGCATAGAAGTTTTGAACATGTTTGAATCTATAACGAAAATAACTAAAGAACAGTATCAATAAAGTAAATTCTAATATTTTGATAAAATTAAATTTCAGAATAAGTTTTGTGTCGTACCTTTTAGTGAGTGATCTGAACATGGAAGACGTAGAACATTATATAAATATTGTGCAGCAAAAAACTCTTGCTAATCAACACAAATTGGCGCATATTGATAAAGAGATTAATGAATTCCAACTTTTGGTGAAGGAATCAGAAGACTTGAGACGTAAGCCCTGTCGGATTAATTTTTTATTAGAACTAATTATTCTGCTATTGAGAATTGTTGTTATATATATATATATATATATATATATATATATATATATATATATATATATTAATTAAATGAATAATTCATTGTTTGCAGGAAAAAGGGAACAATACATAGAGAATATCGCAAAACACCTTCGTACAATTACGTCATATAAACATTCAATACATAAATGTGTACACTCTACAAATGTTATCTCAGGTTTACCTGTTCCACATCATTACGCATCGTATGTACAACATAATTATACTAAGGTTTTCTTTCCAACACCATAAAATCTTGTTAACACTGTGTTTCAGAGATGTAACAGTGATGTTCACAGATATGATCAAATTCTTGAATAAAGTAGGAGTTATTTATAAAGCACTCATTAACAATGAGTCTAACACAGATTCTTTAACATTGATTCATAGTCTGGTAAATAAAAAAAATTATTCAGCTGTCAGAGGTGAAATGGGAATTTTTAAGCAAGTGTACTATATTTACCAATTTATCTTTTAGAAAAAGTGTGTAGAAGCAATAGCAAGTAATTTATATCAAACAAAATGCAGTATTACTCAATTAGAGGCACTGAAGGAAAATATAATAGCACTTAAACAAATGTTGGATAGTTTTGATAATGCTGAAGGTAATGTCTGATATTTATTATACTAATAAAAATGCATTTACTGTTTATTGAAAATAAGAAAATAATAACTGCTATAAGATATAGTGACTTAAAATTATTTTTAGGCGAGGACACTTACATTGACTCAAATCAATGATGATTCAACAAATAATGGATCAATTTTTCCATTTATTATTTAAAATATATAAAATATTCAACACATATATTTTTCACACAAAAAATATGTAATTTATTGATTGTTATATAAAAAATTTCATGGCAGGGTATTAGATGTATTGAATATTATCCAATTGATCATCCAGATTCAGTTTCAACATTACTAATTGAGGATCAATAACTTCCTAAAAAAAAATATATATTTTTTTTTAAATAAAATTATTAAATAAAATAATGTAACTTAAACTACATTATTTTCTTCTTACTCTAAAGTAAGTAGTAGCTTGAAACCCATTTTGTTGATTAGATAACATTCGTTTGTTCATGTAGTTGTATGGAGTATTTATACTTTTCAATTTTTCGCTAAAAAGAATTCAAAATTGTTTAAACATTGATATTTTGTACCGTTAAGAATAATTTAAATTACCTGGCCAAATTGACTTTCTCAAATTTGCTATAATGAGGATCGAATTCATCTTTATGCTCATTTTCAATGTGACTAGCATTTTTTAATACTTTTGCAGCTTCTTCATTTTTTACAAGTGCCATCTAGATAATTGATTAATTAACACAATATTACCTCGTTTATCTAAAACCATATGTATGTACGCTGAAAGGCAGATATAGCGACAGCAGCTAGCGAATGTGACTTTAGCTTTGTGTGCGTCGAGGATCACATGTGCCGCATGTACGTACCGCGTCGGCCGGATTGCCGAAGATTGATTTCCCCCGTTCTCTCATCCCCTGCCTCTGCCGCCTAGAGTTACGTATGCTAGCTGCTGTTGCCGCAGAAAACATCATATCTGCCCTTCGGGGTACATTGATTTATCATCACCTGTGTAAATCTCTCGAGATCTCGAGCACGTGCTAATAGTCTGTGTTCCCTTTTCTCTAAGGCTTGCTGATGTGCTTCAAGATATTTAATTTTTTCTTGCCACTTAAACCGTTCTTGATTCGCAAGTATAGTAGCATCTTGTGCTGCTTTTACAGCAGCTGCCGCCTAAAAAACAATATTTATTTTATTTGTTTCTCTAATATTCTACTTTAAAACATTATCCTTTTAATCTTTTTAATTTACCTCTATTTTTGTGATATTATCTGAATCACTTTTTATCGTCTTCAAAACTTCGAACTGTTTTATTTTAGCTGCAATTGCATCTTTCTCTTTTGTTAATACTTCTAGCTGTCGTTCTTGTTCGTTAAACCAAGATTCTTTTATAGTCTTATAATATAAATAATACACATTCAAATATTACTTATTAATCAGATAATTAAATATTAACTTTTAAATTAGATAGTTACCTGTAATTGTTTACGCTCCCATTGTACTTTTTCTTCGAATAATTCTTTTTCTTGTAACAAAGATTGTTCTCTTTTCTGTAATGTTTCTAGTGCCTGATTGAGCATGGCGCTTTTTTTCTCTAATTCGAGTATTAAATGTGTAACATGCGAATCTAATTTGTCCGCTACTTTTATTATTTTGTCATGTTCTCGTTGAAATAATTCTTGTTGCTTTTTTACTTCCACATTTCGTACTGTAATAATATGTAAAATAAATAAAAATTGCAATCTATTTAATTAATCTAATAAAGACTAATCTAATAGCATCTTAAACATACTTTGCATATCTTCTTCTTGATTTTTTAAATAATATTCTCTTAGCTTTACACTTTGGTCATCTCTTTGATCAGTCTTTTCTTGCACATTTTTTATATTGTCTATAATAAAATCAGTCTTTTGTAACAGATTTTGCAAGTCAGTCTTGTGAGTCGCTATGGTTGTCATAGCTAAATTTTCCATTTCTCTTATTTTCAATATATTTTCCATCGTATCAAAATGCTCTTTTTGCAGCATTTTTATATTTTGAGAATGGCGTTGATAAAGTTCTTCTACAAATTGTGCATGTTCTTTCTAAATAAATAATCCAAATTAATATATTGATAATAAAATTAATAAGAGACAAATTAACAATTTTTTTAATACTAAAAAATGCTATACCTTTAAATTCTGCAACTCTTCTTTGTAAGATGTCTCAATTTCTAACTTTTCATTTTTTAACTTTTTAATCTTTGTCTCATAATCTGCTTCTAAATATTCAAGTTCTTGCTGCGTTCTCTTCTCCATTATATCAGTTTTTTCATGTAAAAAACTTATCTGTCGTCTTAAAAATAAAATCAAAATTAATTTTTGGGTAAAAAATATTTAATATTTTAATTTAATAATAATTCTACTTACTTATATGATTCATCTAGAATCATTATCTCATTTTCGTACTTTTCATTTAAGCTATGTAATTTCACTGATAAATGAGAATTTTCTAATTCTAATTTATAAATTGTATTTTCATAGTCTATGTTTTTTGAAGTTAATCTATTATGTGTGCCTTCCAAATTTGCATTTACATTAGAAGTAATTGGAACAGCCATTGTGCTGGACTGTAATATGCATAATATAATGTAATAAAAAAATATATATAAAAAAAAATTATTTTAAAACTTACTGTAAAATAATTCCCTTTTTCTTGTTTCTCATATTCATTACTTTTTATTTTTTGATTGTCTGATAATTTTGACAATCTTTCTTTCTCATATGGCAGTGACTTTGCTTCTGTTATTTTGTCCTCATATAATACATTTGCCACCTATAATAAATAATTTTTTTAAATAAAATAATTTTTACAACATATTCTAATGCTACTGCTTACCTCTTGAATAATTTTATCAGAGCTGGATCTACTGTGCTTACTGAATGATTCTTCAATAGGTATTATCTTATTCTGAACATCACTACTTTTATCTTCTGGTGCTTTTTTAGATTCCAACCAATCTGGGAAGTGCTCTTTAGATTCCAATTTCTGTTTATTAAGATCTGCAGATCCTGTATGCCTTTCTATTGTCTTAAACACAGAATTATTAAATAAAATAGAATTCTATTAATAAAAAACAAAATTAAAATATCAGAATATTTTAAATAGACAAGTCTATTGAATTTATATTTACTGTTTGTTCAGCTTGATTTGACATGCTCAAGGAAAATAATCCTAAAGGATCATTAATGATCTCTGAAGTTCTCTTGCCTCTACGAGGTTCTCTCATTCCCAAAACTGTTGGGGCATATATTGAATGCTGCATCTTAGAAACCTCAGCTGTAGGCTGTGTCACTTCTAGTTCTACCTGTACAGGCTTTTTATTAACTGATTCTTTGGATGGAGACTTATATGATATGTCTTTAAATAAGTCTTGCATGAATGACTTTTTTATTTTATCATCTGATGCTTTTGGCTTTTCAATTCCTATAGCACTTAGTGTAGATGTCGAGCCTATTTCTTTTTCATCTGGCTTTGAGCTTGACAATGATTCATTTGAAATTTTTTTACTGAAAAAATCATCTATTAAACTTCGTTTATCTTTTGTTGCTGATAAATTTTTTGGGCTTGATGACAAATCTTCGTTATCAGCTAGCAAACCAGCTAATGGATCCTCATCTACAAATAATATAAATAAATTAACAAAATAATCTATAGAATAGTAGCATATATAAAAACATAAGAAATCTATAAAGACTTTGCTAAACATTCTCATTAGGAAAACCTAATATTTACATAGTGTACATATTGACTAGTATAATTGAACTAAACCTGCAAAGGTAATTTTTTTTTTGCTATTATCAGCAAATGAATTTCTTTTAAACGTATTGCTAAATAACTTGTCATCCAAGCTATCCATATCCTCCACGTCTATCATTTCGTATCTGTGCGACAATTTCAATCATTCGTGAAATAAATTACAATTAATATAACTTGTGTTTTGCCAATTACTACCCCAGTCGTATAGTCAATTGACTTTAATATTAATAATAAAGCCAAATAAAGGTACGTGTCACATGCAATGTAATACTCGCAATACAATTGGTCAATTTCTGTAGCTCGTCGTATCCATTGTAAACCTGGTTTTATGGCGAACCTAAAGACCAAAGTCTAATCAGACTCGACGCCAGCGCGCCACGTGATCGCGCACCAAGTCGATCACCGAACCTTTTTCCGTGTGCTCCTTCGTTACCTTCGTGCAGTCCGTACCTCGGTGTGGTGAATGAACGATAAGCGTGAGGGTGATCGTGGCCAATTTCGCGTCACACGGTTTCTCGTCCGTGGGTCCTGACAGAGAACGCGAGGGGAGGAACAAGAACAGGGGAAAAGGAAAAATGACTCTCAGGCAGTTGTGAGCTGAGGATTATTTCAAGTCGGATAGCAAGACGAAGTATAAGGGAATGCGCGTCGTGATGTTGCCGCTGGTGCTGGTCGCACGCTGGTCCTCATCGTTGTCGCCAGCGTCGTGAGCAGTGGCAGTACCGCGTGCCAGTATCGCGATGCAATCCATCTACTGGACTGGACGATTGCTATCGCGCGCGCTCTGGAACGGCATCGCGAGCTACAACACCGCGTGCACCAGCGAGCAGCAACCGAGCCCAGCCGTCGTATGCGTCAGGCGCCGCGAGGCCTCGCTCATCTCCGCCGTGTGCGGTTTTCCGAAAGACTTTGCTCGCGGCCGGATACGCAGAGGTCAATTCGGCGACGACGCCTGGTTCACTGCCAGATTCAGAAAGGCCGAAGTCATAGGTGGGAGTCTATCTGCATTATCGCATCTTCTCTTGGCACTAGGAGTTCGCTTCTTACAGCTGCTTTCGAGAGTTTTGTTTTCCTTGTAACACCGCGTTTATACCCGTTTCACACCCCAACAAAAGACATAGCTAGAGAAATGCTACTTTTTTTTATTTCTACATTTCCTTATAATTCTATAATTTATTTCTCTAATATTTTTCTGGGAGAGAAAAAAAAACTTGGTATTTTTAATGGCATTATTATGCTTATGTTGCTGCATGCTTAACATTAATATGTATATATTTTGTATATATTACATTAGAATAAACAAAGAAAAAAATCATACAGCTAAATAGAATAAAACATTAAATTTACATCTGTAGAATTATTTATACAAAAATAAAGATGTAACTTGGAAATAACAAAGAATTCTAGATCACGAAAAAAAAAGAAAGAAAAAAGATTAATTTTAAACTTTGAAATTACTTTGTTATAAATGTAAGATTGACTGATAGTTAATTAAATCAATTATCTTATATCAATGAATAAATACCTTGTAATTTTAGGTGTGGCTGATGGTGTAGGGGGATGGCGACATTATGGAATCGATCCCGGGGAGTTTTCTAATTTCCTAATGAGAACTTGTGAGAGGCTAGTCTCTATGGGCAGATTTACACCTACAGAACCAGCTGGCTTATTAGCACGTAGTTACTATGAATTATTAGAAAATAAACAACCAATATTAGGTGAGTAAATTATCTTTGACCACAAAAAAATTAAAAATAATGTACTAGGTGTTTAAAATAATTATTAATTACAGATATCCTGGAACTATTTCTGGCATTGTTTAATTTTTTTTTTTTTTTAGGTAGCAGCACCGCATGCGTAATAGTTCTCAATAAAGAAACTAGCAGCATTTACGCAGCTAATATAGGAGATAGCGGCTTTGTAGTTGTGCGAAGAGGAGAAGTAGTACATCGGTCTTCGGAGCAACAACATTACTTCAATACTCCCTTCCAATTGTCGCTGCCACCTCCAGGTCATTCTAATCTAGTACTTCGCGACAGGTAATTATTTTTCATTATATTTTTCCAGATTTCTGTAATAGTACATATTAATATTTATATTATGTTATTGTACTTTATAAAAATAATAATAATTACATTTTTTTTTCTAGTCCAGAATCTGCTGACATTTCTAGTTTCGGAGTCGAAGATGGCGATGTAATCCTTCTGGCAACCGACGGAGTATTTGACAATGTGCCTGACCAGTTGCTAGTCACCGAGATGCGTAAGGTTGAAGGCGAGAGAGACCCAACAAAAATACAATGCGTCGCTAACACGATAGCGTGGATGGCACGTCGTTTGGCGTTTGACGGCGCCTTCATGTCTCCGTTTGCTCAAAATGCCCGAGAAAATGGGATTGATGCAATAGGTATGTAAAAGAAAAAAAAAAAACTTCATTGATAGTTTAAACTACATTTTAAACAGTAATATTTTTCCTGGAAAGAAAAATTGCTTTATGTAACGATATCTTTATAAATTAATCATAAGATAAATTTACAATATAATACTTTTTTTTTAAAAGAAAAATATTAATATAATTTTTTGCTTGCTAATATCAACACATAAAAACATTTTTAATTAAAAATAGTTGACGAAAAAGCGTGCCAAAGTCGATTTTAAACGTTTTAGGTGGTAAACCGGACGATATCACGGTGCTCTTAGCAACAGTGGCGATATGATAAACAATAAAAAAACAAGTGTACAATAGAGCCCTGATGATCATTGTATTATAGTCCATGTCATTGCGTATATGTATTTAGTTATACATCATATTAATCCTATTACGCTAATCATTATTATTTAAATCAAAATAAATGGTTTTGTAAAATCACTTATTCTATTCATTTCTTTACAGCTTTTCGACCATTATTAAGATAATTTTTGGTGATTGCGGATGTGTTTATTAAAGTTTACTCTTTCAGCATCTATATGCTATATTCTTGCATGCCCATTTTTTGTGAATTTATTTTACTGTAAACATTTACGTCTAAAAAAGTATTTAAAACTTAGTCAATAATTAAGGTAGGATTAACAAGAAAATATAGTCTTCATACTAATTAAGACATTGAAATAGTTAATGCAAACACTTCCTAACGGGCACCAATCAAGGATGTAATCATTATTAACTGATTAGAATTACAATATTAACGTTTAAGAAATTTCAAAAATAATTTAAAAGTCTAGAATTATAATATTTATATAAAAATTAGATATATTAAATATTGATTGATATCAGAATGCAAGAAAAACTTCGTGCAAAAGAAAATTAATTTAAATTATTATTTAGAAATAATCTATATTGAAAGATTCACATTTATTAAGATATCATAACACACGACGTTCACAAGAATTACCAAAAAAGTTACATCCAAGCTGGTTATTCATCATACGTAACTAAAAGTCCATCTTTTTTAAAAAGAAAAAATTTTAAAAATGTAAAATTACACTAAAATTTAACTTTCGCTTTCAAAAATTTGAATAATTAAAAATTTAAGAAATAAAACAAAATTTGCTTCAACAATAGATTAATAATATTAAGATTAATAATCTTTAAAGTTATTTCTCTATTGTTCTTATGAAAAGAAAATAACCAACGAAAGAAGCAACGGTTATTAATTACGATTAATAAAGGTCTCAGTTATATTCATATAATACATAATATACACATATAAACAAAGTGGGAAGTGTATGTATATATATTATTTCTTTAATTTATATTTAACGATTTGTACTTTGTAGATGTTATCTAAATTACACTTCGCTACGATAATAAATATAAATAAATGCTTTAGTACACTTTGAAATAGTCTCTCTTGCACAATGACATTTTCTCCTTTCTCTCTCTCTCTCTCTTACTTTCTCTCCCCCTTCTTCTTTTCTATCGACACTTGCAAGAACTATGAGCACGATTAGTATATCACAAAAGTACCACCGACCACAAATATCTTACAAAAGTGACATTCTTTTGACATAATAAATTTAATTAACTTACAAGCGAAAAATTACGATTCTCATGCTAAATTAAAAATTCATATTTTATATATAGGTTTAACCCATGGAATGCCAATCCAGTTGCACTTGTGTATAAAAAAAAAATACTATTTCTACTGGATAATTTTGAAATCTACAGATATAAATCTACGAAAATTTTATACTTGTTATCACTAAAATTTTTTACTAGCTACAATATATTTATAAGTTATTATATACAATACAGATTGTGTATATAAACAGCTTAAAAACTAATAGCATTTAATATTATAAATAAATTATTAATTCTTTTATAATTTTAAACTCATTCGTAAGTTGTTAGAAAATTTAGAATTAAAAATTCAAATGTTTACGATGATGGTTGCGAAATGGTTACGTATTCTGAATAGAAAAATTTAGTCATTATTTTGTGATAACGTTAAAAGCGCAACGTTTGGCTTCCAAAGAGTTAACATTATGATAGAAATCGGATACAGAAATAAGCATCAAAAATTATGTATGAATGTGCAAATGGAATTTAAGGAAATCAGTAGCAGACTTATTAGTGCTAAACGCTTATCTCTGTAATTTTTTTTCTTTTTATGCAGAGTGTATAAGTATTCGTACGCTTTCTTTCGCTTACCTTTCTTTGAAAGATTTAAAATTGGTTTACTCCCGACAATTTGATTATTATTATAGGTTATATATAATCATAATTTGTTAAAATACTATTTAATTAGATATTCTGCCAATTTGTATGAAAAATATCAGCTGCAGGCTTTTTAAAAGATTTGATGAAACAAAATTTTTCTGTAATGATGGATTTCTTGATCTTATACACTCTGTATATTATCTTTTACATGTGTCTCATTATACATCTTTGCATACAAATCTGGGCACTAAATTGTCAATTATTCCAAAGGAACAATGATGAAAACACGTATTTCCGCAACGTCTTTGGGCAATTTGATATAAACAGCACTGGGAAGAGATTGCTGAATCTTAATCATTGCACGTTGGCTTCCTGTCCCCAGTTAAAACCGCCTGGTCGATCTTCAGGCGGTGGCATGTAATCTGGATCCTCGGGATGTGCGTCAAACAAAGTCTTACTAAGAACGAAAGAAATGTTATATATTCATTTCTCTTGTCGATGAATCTATCACTTGCTCAATAATTATCTAACTTTAACACGATTCTCGATAACTACTTTTAATTTATAATTAAATTACTAAATAAATTATTAAACTTATTGATTAATAATCACATATTCAATCGTAGTTTCAATTTTGAATGAAAACGTAAGAAAATTATGTTACGTACAGTATTTGCGGAGTTTTCAGAATTCGGAAACCACCTCTTAATCGGGGAAATACATCTTCTGCAAAATAGTAAGTATGTCCTACTGCCATTCCTACCAGGTCAACCCATATCGCATTGCCAAGCAATACAGAAAAGCCTAACAGCACCCACGGTAAGTACGGAGCCTGAAAACAATAAAAGTCAGTAGTAACAATCGCGTAACATATCTGTTTCATGACACAAGCCAAAATGATGTAACAGCTCTTTAATTCGCATAAGATATTTTTCCTTAATCTTATCCCTGAAATATTTAAGTTTTTCAATGTATATAATACAAAAAAAGTAAAAAATAAATAAATAAATAAATAAAAAGAATAAAATTATATTAAAAAAGTGAATATATAGACTGCAATAATATGAAGATAAATCTGAATTGTGCATTCATTTTTATAAATATAACTTACTTGGAAGTTCAGAAGTCCAAAGAAGTTCATCCTAACAAAAGGATTTCGTCTTGACCACACGTACACCAACATTATTGTGAATGCATGTCCCAAAAATAATAAATTGACGAAGAATGCAAAAGTCTATACATAAGTTAAAGAATAACAGCAGGGTACTTTTAATAAAGCTATTATACACCTCAGGTAACACTTATACAGGGTATCCGAAATAAAATGTCAAATTGTAAAACTGTGGGTAGGAAATTAGAATTGCGAATTCAGCGAATTTTCCAAATCTATACAGGACTTTTTGTCTACAATTAAATTTCCCTTTTATTTTAAACACCCTGTATAATAATAAATTATAATTATCATTATATTTGTCATACACGTTACTATTCCAAGTTGTTAATTATGATTATTAAGATAATTTAATTATTAAAAAACGATAACAATTAACATTTAGCCAAGGATACAATCATGCATATTCCTCCAAAAATGAACATCATCACGAAATCAGCTGTTCTCCTGCGAAAAGATCCTTCCTCTAACATACGGCAATATCGATATGTGAAGATCATGTTGAATAACAAGTTGAATCCAATGTTTCCAAAGAACAAGAATGTTGTTATCAATCGCCATATCTAAAATAATTCAATATAATAATAATGTAAAAAGCTTGTAATTGTATTCCTAGCTGTCACAGCATTTGACAAATGATGAATGTATATGTTCTTTCACTGAAAATAATGACTCTCAGACTACCTTACATAACAAAATCAAGTATTTCATATAGCTATTTAAATATCTGCATTATCATACCTGATACTGTTCCACAATGAGAATAGGATTGAAATACAGTTGAAATGGGGATACCAAATCTAATTGCTGAAACATTTAAAGTAGTTACATTCCTGGTAACCGACTGTATCTCATAATTTATTCAAGTCTTTATTAGTCATTCAATTAAACTTTTTCCTTGGTCATCGTTAATTTTTTTTTTTTTTTTTTTTTTTTTTAAGTAAATTTTTGTACAATTGTTATAAAAGTATTAGAGTGATATTTCAATTGCCAAGCATACTTGAACGCAAGTATTAACTTGAAACTCACAAGTATAATCAAATCAAATGTAACAGACGGGAAGTTTCGACAATCTAAGAGGTTGGAGATGATGGAAAAATAAGTCGGTAATCTATGGATGAAGTCGTCGGTGATAGTTAAGAACTGTCGTGCGCGGTCGAGGGTCGAGGGTCGAGGGTCGAGGGTCGAGGGTGAAGGATGAAATGTGGAGGGTGGAGAGTGAGAAAAGACGCGAGATAAATACCACGGCGAGGGTCGTGATGACACAGGCTGTGGTATAAGCCCGCGTCACCACGGGCATCTGCATGTACTCGTGCCATAACGCTTCGTAGGCCATTGGCATTGGATTGTCGGCGATCTCGCGCCCGTGTTCCTTCCTTCGCACCGAGACCTCGCAGCTGCACTCACGCCGCTCGCCAGTCTTGCCCGTTTCACCATCGCATGTCGCACCGAATACGCGACAATGTTACCTGCACATCGTACTCCCCGTAACGCGAATTTCCGCCGACTGCACACGACGTCGATTTCTGTACACGTAACACGTGAAACTGTCAGCAAGCAAGCGTCTAGGGGACTCGGCTCGCGTCGATCAGCGTAGTACTTTGCCACCGTCGGGTTGCCGCATCTGCTCATCGATCATCGCGCGAAACGGCGAACTTTACTCGTAGCCGCCGTGGATTGTTTATTCCAGTTCCACCGAGTTCCACGCAACGTCGATCGGACGAAAAAAAATCGAAACCACGAAACGTCTACCGTACTCTAGCTGCACGTAAACGGGACCGGTTAATCGTCGCGCGTGATTCAACAGTCGAAATAATCGAGGATGGTTCTCACGAAGGAGTACCGCATTTGCATGCCGCTCACCACGGAAGAGGTAACCTTTGTGGTTTGCACTCGATGCACTTGTTCAATTATTTACCCGACAGGTGAAAGTGTTGACCTATTCACCTGAAAGTTAGCATTGCTCTGACGTTACGTGTCATTTCTTCCCTCGAAAGAGAATCGTTTTTATAAGAATTATCTTTTAATAATCGATCAATTTCTTTGCACAGTATCGCATTGGCCAGCTATATATGATTGCCAGACACAGTCACGAACAGTCGGATAACGACGAGGGAGTTGAAGTGGTGGAAAACGCAGTTTGCGAAGATCCTGTTCATGGGAAGGGTCAATTTACTGAAAAAAGAATTCATTTGTCCAGGTAAGTCTTGGTGTCAGATAAAGAACATCTGAAATACATCCAGGATCATAGTGTAGTAAGTTTAGTAACTTTATAGTTTGCTTTTGTAATAAACATGGTCTTGTTTTTCTTACAGTAAACTACCTTACTGGATTCAATCTATTTTGCCACGAATATTTTATGTGACGGAAAAAGCATGGAACTATTATCCTTTTACCATCACAGGTACATGCTATTTTGTTATATCATAATCACTTGACTCTTTTAGACTTGGTACAAATGACAATCCTTGAATCTTGTCCTTTTTTTATTTGTTATTAAAAAACATAACTTGTATTATATTTTGTTTCCTTGCATATTTGTTCATTCCTGATGACTGCAGAATATACTGTGAGTAACATTCAGCATAAGTATTAGTATATAATTTACTATTAATTTTAAGCTTTTTTTTTTTTTTTTTTTTCAGTGTTCCTTTATACCAAAATTCCACATAGAGATAAATACACGGTATGAAGACAACAATGGCTCTACAGAAAATGTAAATCTCATTATTGTTTGTTTACTGTATTTTGTTATTATATTTTAACATAACATAATGATTGTATTACTGAATTATAGTGCTTAGGACTATCACCCATTGAATTAATTCATCGAGAAGTTGATTTTGTGGATATTGCATATGACGAGATCTCTGCAAAACATTACAAAGAGGAAGAAGTACATTTGTTATATTTACCTATGTTTAATTTTTAATATAAATTTTATTCTAATTGAATGCCTTAAATAGGATCCAAAGTACTTCCAGTCGAAGAGAACAGGTCGTGGTCCTTTAGTTGAAGGCTGGAGGGATACAACACAGCCTATAATGTGCTCGTATAAATTGGTTCACGCCTCGTTCGAAGTCTGGGGCATGCAAACACGTGTAGAAGATTTTATACATAGAGTAAGTTTGTCTAAATAATTTTCGCCCGTCTTATATCTCAACTCTGTATAATAAAAAGACTAAAGATCTTATCCAATAAAAATATGTATCGTGATATATGTGATTTTAGTGTATAAGGGATATTCTCCTGTTGGGTCACAGACAGGCTTTCGCTTGGATTGACGAGTGGTATGATATGACTTTGGAAGACGTAAGACAATATGAGCAAAAGATGCAAGCTGAAACAAATGAAAAAGTCAGGTTGAAAAATCAACTTGATGAAAAACAGACCACTGATGTGCCATCCTCGTCTAATCCAACCACCCCGAAATCACCCACACAACGATCGTGGTTTTCTTGGTCGTAGCTACAATTAGTGAAATAATTGATTCCGAGTTTTACGGTAATTTTTGGTCTCTGCGGTTAACATTATATGAAAGAAATGAACGGCATTCTCTATTGCTCATTATTTTATGTTTCAGAGAATGCGCAAATCAATCGTGACATATTCTATAAATAAATTTTACATTAAATTAATTAATAGTTTTATTGAAATAATAACATGTTCTGAAAATAAAAGTAATTTTAGAAAATGTAAATAAATCTAATGAAAGATCATTATTGTTAGTCTAATTTTAAGTAGTATTTTTTATAGGAGAAAAATCTATCAAGAGCTGATTATTGATGAAAATTTTAATTTCATATTTAAAAAATAATAATTATTTTTATTAAAGGAATATGTCGTTGATTGCTGCATTTCTTGGAATGTCCTGTATACATAGGTGTAGTTTCATACACTTTCCATACGTAGGTTTATCGTAAAACGACTTTTACGTAATTTCGTATTATAGAACAATACATCTGGTAATATTGTATTTTGTATGCGATTGCACAATTAAATTACAAAAATGCCTAAAAAAATTTGGTCTAAATTGTTTCATAAAATAATATATAACTTATTTTTAAAGTGAATCATAAAGTTTAGCAGCACACTTTAATCACATCTTGTATATGCAAATAAGTTTCACTCTGTTTTAATCGCGTATTAGAAATAAATTATTTTTATTGTATAAAGATCTAGCATAATTTATTTACAATGTATGAAATTTTTATTTGCATTTTGATGTATAAAAGCACTGAAAAATATATGAAAATAAATGTGTTTGCAAATAATTTACCTCTTGTTTAAATAATAATAAAAGTGATTCGGTTAATTTACATAGAAACAATTACAACAATATAAATATATTAATTTATTAAAAAATAAGAGTTTGTGATTCTGTATGAATGCTATATTGTTCATCACGATGACATTGCACGGCGGCTTCCGTAATTAATTCGTTGAACTTGGCCGCTACTTGTTTCTACCTTATCAAATCGTTAGACTACAGAGTAAAGCCAAAATAAATTACCTAAAAAAAATATATTTTTGGATTGTGCTTTGTAAAATAAAATTTATACGCATAACTTTTTGTAATTTGACCAGAATAGAAAAAAAATTCTATAAAATATTTTGTAATTATTATAAATAATGTGTAATATTACGGATAAAATTAAAAATAAAACATTGATAAAAGTGCAACTGGTAATGGAGATCCACGCAATTTAGAATATTCAGATGGAGGCCTTGAAAGAGTCAAGTGCCTTAAAAGATCCAAGACATAGGTCAGAAGTTCGACGTGACAACCACTAACATCCTGTTTAATAAAAGACCTAAAGCATCTTACGCAATAACTTAATTTTCCACACTTGGATTGTCAGCTAATCATACGTGAAATAAGATATTTAATTAAATTTTGTTTATATTTAAATAAATAGAATACTACATTTTTTTTATGTCTAATGTTAAAAAGAATTTTAACAAATTAAAAATTTATTAATTTAGCGTATAGAAAATTTGACTGTTATCAAAAATTCGTTTGTCATCAAAATTTTAATTTTAGCTTTAACGCTGATATCGTCACCAGAACGGTATTTCGCTGACAATGGATATACATATATGAACGTTTATCGACGTACATTGCATTTTTTACTTTTAACGATAAATAAATTATAACGAATATTCATCGTTCTTATTTTTTCGCACAATATGACTTTAATTTTTTATTTGTATTTATTAAGGATCAATTTTTGCATAGGTATGTTGCGGCATAATTAGATTTTTTAGGTGGTTGAGATAAATTTGTAAAGCCGCCGAGCATTCTACAGCTGCATTATTTGAATCTTTAAAATTAGATTTATGACCTTTCTTCAAAGAATTCAGGATATACTGTCGAATCTCACAACGACCTGCTCGTCGAAACAGTCCTTCCACTTTAGCATCTTAAGGGGATAATTAATAGAATTAAATTATCATATTGTTGCATACAATATGTAAATTTGTAATATCTGAAATAAGCTTACGCTTTAAAAAAAAATGTTCAAGTATTTTCACTATGTCTAAAGATTTTTTAGATATTACGTCGTCATCTGCATTTCGCCTAAAGATTGAAAAATGCGGAAGTAAATATTAAGAAATAAAATGAGCAAACAATTTACTTAAAAATTAACGGATGTGTATAGGAAATGATTGATGCAACGCGGAAACATTTTTCTCTTAAAAATCGCATGTCCTTGCTGCGTTCTTCATATACGAGCTTATAAAGAATCGTCGTGATTCCTTCATTTGATTTTTTAAGAATGTCGACGATGACACTTTCTCGTCGTTATTTGTTATTTTATTTATTCGTGAGTTCGACTCTAACTTATGGATCATCTCGAAGGATTCCTAGAGGAGCATCCTGTCCTTCGTGTAGTCAAGATTGCCCAGAAGCTTTAACCGTCAAATTACCACGGTAAGAATATAATTCAAGCTCGACTTAAATTTTCAAGTTTAAGAACAATAAAAATTTAAATAATTTTAATATAAAAAGTTTAAGTGTACAATTTAAAATAATTTAGTTAAATTAAACTGTTTCAGAGATTCTCAAGAATTAAATCTGCGAGATTTTTCCATCACTTCGTATCAAAATTCTCCTTATTTTCGTTTAACACAAGAAAGAATGTCTCAAGATGAAGTACACGATAACATTCTATTGAATCACAATTCGATGTTCCACGGAAACAGAAAGTTTCCTCAACAGCAGTCAAACCAAAACCGTTTTAACAATTCTCCAAAATTTTTAGACAGACAAGAAACATTTTCTCAGAATGAACCTGCAAGCAAATATCCTCTTGTCGTTCCATCAAGACGAATTTTCGATAGATCGGAAAATCTGTTCTTTAGAAATCCTCGGAATAAAAATTCAGAATTTTTGTCAGAAGATGATAAAATGATGAAAGATAACAAAAGAATCCAAGAGATTTCTACAAGAGTAAAATCTTTGTGGAAAAATTCAAGGGACACTTCTGCCACTCAGCCAGAAAGATCTTTTTTTAAAGTTGAAAATATTCATCAACCTCCTCAAGAAGATGCCATTGACAAAGAAAGAAGTGCAATCAAAAAGTTTTCGAGCTCTGCCAATCAATTTAAATATTCTCAAGAGAGATATAATCCTGTAGAATTTGACTCGTCAGAAGTTGAGCGTATCCCTTATAAATCTTATAATAAAGACACCGAACTTTCAGAATCAACGGAAGAACTTTTTGATGATTGGGATGTCGCCAAGGAATCGTCACAATCTTCGAATTTGGATCGTCTTAGAAATAATCCTTTGGAAGTACATCCTGCAAAAGAAACGGAAATTACTGTCAAAAACGATAATAAAAAAATTAATTCTAATTATAATTATAATATCCCCCAAAATTCACATATCTGGAAATTAAGAGAGAATGAAAAATTTTTCGATTCTTCGATAAGAACAAACCCCAGACTTTTTAAAAATAAAGATGATAAAGATGTGAAAGAATATTTTGAAGACGAGACCGAACAGAATAGTGTCGAAGTTGTACGAGATAATCCACATATTCTTTCTCAGAACACTTGGAAAGATACAGAAAACGAAGAGCTCCTCGACAATTTGGATTTCATAGATGAAAATTCGCAAGAAACCGAAGAATTAGAATTATATTCAGAAAGAAATAATAAATACTCCCAAGAAAAAGACGTAATTTTTCAAGACGAAGCGTATACCAGTGCTGAAATTACTCACGCACCTACGATTACTGCTCATAACGCTTATATAATTCCTCGCTACTTAAATATTGTAAATGTAAATGATAAAAATTATCCTATCAAATCTGAGATGCAGGAATTATCAGAAATTGAAAACAGTGTACGTGCGATATCCGAAGAAGGTATGAATCAAAGATTTTTCGAAGACGAAACTGTTGTAGAAAACAGAGGACATGTTCAAGATTTAATATTTCCTAAAAATACATTCGAGAAAGAATACTCTAATTCCGCTGCTGATAAACAAAATGATACAAGAACCAAGAACGAGACTGTGACTAAAACTGATCTTGATATATCAGACAACATGGAAGATCTTTCATTAGAAACAACCGAAAATTCACCCGTGTAATTTTTTATTAAATTTTCTTGACGACGAATAATAAAACATTTAATTGCTTCTAATACGAAAAAAAAATTATTAACCTAATCTAAAAATAGAAAATTATTATTTTTAAATGTTAATGTATTAAATACATGTTATAAATTTTTTTTGTATACAAATATAATAAAGTATAAAGTATAAATTAAAAACTTTATCTAAAAATTTACTAATTATAAATATAAAAATCATTACTAATTAAAAAATTTGCCAGTAATAATTTGCATTGCATTACGATAACGTTAAATAGACACATAATTTTTTCTGCTCTGTCATAAAAAAAAGCTGTAATTATATTTTAAAGTTAATGTTGTCGATTTTTATGCTATTTTACGTAAAAAAAAAACTCATAAAAATAAAATTAAATTTAATATTAAAATTTTTTTCTTGTGCAATGAAGAGTGTGCTAAATTTTCTCGTTGTACTTATGAAATTGGATTCCGTTTGTGGAATTTGAACATATAAGCAAAAAGAGTGCGTAAAAAGCATGAATGGCGACATACGTATGCTGCAACATAAATGAAAATGCAACTAAAGGTTTAATAATATACAGCAAATTAAAGAATCGACTTAATTGTATCTTTATGTTTGCTAATGAACATAAAATATTGTCTTAAATAGAATTTAAGCATAATTCTTTTTTATCAACTACACATATCACACGATGAATAAAAACATGTATATATTCTACGCAAGATATAAAAAATGCTATAGATTAATTTCCAGTTTATTTTGTTTATAATTATTAATCGACGATGTCGTTATGTGTAATTTTATAAAAACGAAGACTACGTATTGTTCAATCACGCGTAAAAAATTTGCCAATGCATCAAATCGCTCGCACAATTTCGCAAGCAATGCACATGGTTTCGTGGCCGACTCCTATTTCACAACCGATCGTTGATTTCCTTAAAAAAGAGACCCCACAGTCCTGCTTCATCAGTTCGATTTCGACTTCAATCCACGAACAATGTATCTGAATAGTTACTGTGCGTTGTTTCTGTTGGCGCTAGTCGCCTGTCAGGCTGCACCTTCGTCTAAATTGACCGAAGAACAGCCGACTAGCGAAGTACAATCGTCATTCGCTACGAATGGCTTAGAATCAGAGGAGCCTGGCACAGAGAAGGGTAGAACGAAGAAAGCGGCAACGAGCTTCTGCGTAGAAGTTCGCTCCGGAAAACCAGAACAAGTTCCCTGCAGAAACGAGCAGCAAGTACAAGCTTATAGACCAGAACAATCTAAACCGGTGGTCATCGTTCAACCCATATCGGTCCCAGCGCCCGCACCAGTTGAATATCCCAAACAACAGTTTGTTTTCCAGCCACCGTATAATTACGTTCAGCCTGTTGTGCAGCTACCATCAGTTCATTCAGCTCCTCAGCAACTACTGAAACCAGAGTTTGTCCCAGCACCAGCACCAGCACCAGCACCAGCACCAGCACCAGCACCAGCTCCTGCCCCAGCACAAGTGTCTACTCCTGCTCCAGTACAAGCACCTGTTCCGCAGCCAATAATTAACATTGTACCGCAAGCTCCTTGTAACAAACCAACTATCGTACAGCAACCCCAGCAACCACAAATTCACACGGTCCATGTCTATAATCCGCAACCTTTGCCAGTACCACAACCTGATATGAGCCGCAAGGAACCACAGAATAAGGTAAGAATGTCATACATTTAAATAAAAATTAATTTATAAAAAAAAATTTAAAAAATTTAAAGTTTATATAAGGTTTTAAAATAAATTTAAAAATAATTTTCTTTCAAAATTAACTCACATAAAATTTGTTACTTTTTTCAATTATAAATACTTACGTTATGCAAACTTGTAAAGGTATGATTAATTAAAAACAGATTATTATATAAATTAAAATTAATAAATTATCTATCTTTTGTAATTCAGCTGTTACCGCTAAGACCAAGCGCACCGTTGAAGCCGCCAAGGATCACAATTTTACCAGTACAAAAACAACAGCCTGACTGCAAAGAAACACTTCGAATCGAACCAGCTTACAATTTTCTCGTCCAACCTCAACCAGAAACCTATATCGACGTGAGTAGATAAAATTATTTTTTAAGTGTCTAAATAAAATTTTTTATTTTTTTTACAACTTTGAGTTAAATTTTCAAGTTTGCATTCTTCTATCGTCAAATTTCAAAACTCGTATTTTTTTAATGCATTATATATTAGATAAAATCTAAATTAAATAAAAAGTATTGTTTCTCACTAATCCAGGTAATACCGGAGCGTGAACTTAGTACACAGGATGCATACGAATGCAACTGCCGACCAGAGCACCGCCTTCCTACTTACGTTAACAGCCGATACAGGAAGATGCAGGAACCTCGTTCAATGACATATCCTGGCACTGCTTTCGAATCCATGCCTTACAGAGCTTCGATGATGCCCACAGGAGATATGCCGATGATGCCTGGCATGACGATGCACGATATGATGGATGAACCCAAATTTACTTCAGAAGGACGTAGAGATATGGTAAGCACTAAAATAAATCGAGATTGAAGTTGAGATTAAAATAATATAAATAATACTCCACGAATATTCCAATCGTAATAAAATGGCAATTCTAGAAAAGTAATAAAAAATTTAAATGCGACACCAAAAGATTCCTATGTGCGCTATTCTTCTAATTTTTTTTTTTTTTTTTAACATTTTTATAATGATATCATGTAATGTAACATCTTCATCAGAGCTCGATAGTTCAATTAGAAGATCGACATAATATTTGATTTCACGTACAGGTTTAAACTTTTATATCCCCGATGACTTCATTACGGAAAATGGACCAAGCAAGTTTAAAAATAAAACTTTTAAAGTATTTAAAACTTTGTATAAAGCACACGTATATCTTTATCAACGGAGATGTTTATATGTATTAATTGTTCAAGAAAAAAAAAATAAAAACACTTATTCATAAAAATCTTTTCAATTGTATTCCCTTTGATCCTTTAATAAACACCAAATTTTTATCATATAGCTTATATATTGCAGATTATCTGAAACATTGCGTTACATATGGAATCTTTTGATGCGTATAAAACAAAACGTTAATCATGTGCTTAACTCCTGAAGTCATACAGTGGAAAATTTAAAACTGAAACTTATTGAATAGCAAAACTGTGGTAAAAAAAAAAAAAAAAGTGTGGATTATTTAATTTCATGAAAAAAAATTAATTCTGAAAGAAACATTTAAATATATCATAAAATATAATTTACAAATAATATTGAAATATTTTTTACAGGAACCGAGACATCATCATAAAAAGAAGGAGTTTGCTCCAGTGAATCTCTCGGTGCAAGTGCCTCTTGTATATCCAGGATCCTACAATCCTCCGAATTACGAATATTCGTATCAACCTTCGTACAATAGACCAACTTATGCCGACTACCCAAATGTTTATTATCAAACCTATGGAAGTGACAGAAACTATGGAAAGTACGAAATCGGGAACACTCCTTATCAGACAAAATACTACCAACAATCAGTAGATGATGTACCGTCAATCACCGTTAATGCGGGAGGACCATTTTATGGACGACAGTCTCAGTCTCAACAACCTGAATCCCTGCAACAAGATAAAATCGCGTCGCCACCCTACGAAGAGCTTTCGACTGCTACAGAAATGATAAATTCCAACAACCAAAAGCGAGAGACTGAGTTTCATAATGAGTTAGAAAGCGGACAGATAGAAACTACACAGAACAAAAACGAAAACGTCCTCGAGCAGAGAATTTGATAAATCAAGATAATCAGGAATATGAAGTAAAAAGAATAGGCTTCGAACTTTAAAAAGCGTAATACGTTTAAATAACTTATCAATTAATTTCACAGGAAATATTTATTTAACTTTGCGTTACTAAATATTGCATTTAATTATTTACTTTGTATTTTTCTTTTTTTACTTTTTTTCTACAGTATGTTGAGAATATTATTAGTTTAAACAAATATATTTGCCTTTAGCACTAATAAAGCATTTAGGTCGCAAATTGTATATAATTTCAAGCATGCACCTTTTTGAATTCTGCATTCCCATTTTTTATGACTTAATTAATTATATATAATATCTTTCCTGTACCCTTTCCTTTAAGACATATGTACCCTGAATAAAAAAAAAAAAAAGCAAGCAAATACGGCGTTTGTCGCGACGACTAGCGTACATGATCTTGTGTTTGACGTAAAGTATGTACGTCGAATCTCACACGAAACCGTGGAGCCGCAGAGGACTGAGGACTGAGGAAGAGGCTGGAAAGAGATAGCCGATCGTCCTCGCAGCAAATGCCTTATCTGCCTTTCAGAGTACATATATGTATACATATATTTTGTACAACTATTTATGAATTATCCAATCAACCCTGATGCAATTGAAATTAAATATAAATCATATTCTGCACGGAAAATACATATATCGCAACCAAAAAGTTTTATCGTTTTAATCGACCAGCGCGATACACCGCGTTAAAATAGTAATAAACTGACGACATTCATTATGTTTATTAGTATTCACATATATGATACATGTATGACGTATGTTGCGTACTAATAGTTTAAAAATTTTTTAATCTTCGTAAGTAAAAAAATGTTAACACGCATGTTTGTTGCACAAATCAAAATGCAACAAATCGACTTAATTACAAATGTTTAATAATATGCACCAAATTATTAAGCACATTGCATAATAGCACTCACTCTTGATAAGCGTTTTTGCTTTCAGGGAATTATTATGCGTAATTTTATAAAAAAAAGGACGCAAATATCGTTTAATCACAATTTTGTCGATGCATCGTATAACTAAAAAAATTTTGCAAGCAATACAAATGATTTCGTCGTTGAGTTTAATTTTGCAACTGGTAAATTCTTTAAAAACCGAGTGCGTTAGCCCTGCTGCAACAGTCCGATTTTGACTTCAATCTACAAACAATGCATTTCAACACTTTTACGTTGTTCCTGCTAGTGTTGGTCACTTGTCAAGCTGCACCCTCGCCCAAATTGACCAAAGAACAGTCGATTAGCGAACCACAATCAACATTCGTCACAAATGGCTTACAATTAGAATCAGAAGATACTGACATGGAGAAGGGCAGAGCGAAAAAATCAACGACGACCTTCTGCGTACAAGTTCGCTCGGGAAAACCAGACCAAGTTCCATGCAGAAATGAGGAGCAATCACATGTTTCAGAACCACCTGAACCAGTGGTCATCATGGAACCCATATCGATCCCAGCCCCCTCATCAATTGTCGAATATTCGAAACCGCTTGTAATCCAATCACCAGAAAATTACATTTTGCCTATTGAATTGCAACCTTCTCAGCCAAAACCAATAGTCGTTTCTGCACCAATATCAACTTCTGCTCCAGTACAAACATCTATTTTGTCGCCTATCATTAACGCCATACCGCAGACTTTACCTTGTGACGAACCAAATATTATTCAGTCCCAATTGCCACAACAATTTCACAAAATTGAAGACCAACGTCAACAATCTCCACTGAGGACACAATCATCCAAGACGATGCCCTACATACATCTTTCACCTTCTGAGGTAAAAAGATCAATTCTTTGTTTCAAAAAATATTAATATATAGAAATAAACTTTAAAAATTCCAAAGTTAATAGTAATATTTTTTAAATACATTTTAAAATATTTTTTAAACTCTATTCAATTAAAATCTACTTAATAGAAAAAGTAAATAAAATTAAATGTACATTATTAACACTTTAAACTATCTTTTTTAAGACCTTTTTCATGCAGATCGAACAAGAAACACCACAGTCTTCATCGAAATTGCCACCATATGAATTTCCATATCACAAAGCTATTACAGTACCAGATAAGCTGCTCCCCCTACTCATCCCAATTAAGGAAAATACGACTATTTCAGATGATATCCTTCACACAATTATAGAACATCTTCCAAAACCATCCTTTTTCGAAGTGAGTATAAACCATTGTTTTATATTTTCTAAAGAAAAATTTTAATTTCTTGTAGAAAATAAGCTAAACTTTAAAGTTAAGTTACAGTTGTACATTCTTGTGATTCTTTAGATTTCAAAATAAAAAATGTTTTTTATAATTGCACCATATGCAATATTATATCAAATTCACATTAAATAAAATATGGTGTTTTTCGTTAATCTAGATCCTGCAACGTCAAAATGATAAAACTCAGATAATGTCCGAAGACAGTGCTCAGCGGCTAAAGGACCTCATTCGTACATACATATTCAAGCCCATGCAAGTTTATGACCGAGAAAACCTCAATAATTTCCACAAAAAACATGTATAATATATATAACGTCTAGCACGATGGGAAATCAACCTACGCCAACTTCGAGAAAAACTCAAATAAAATGTTATAATAAATTCATAAACTGTTAGAACTTTAGTTGACTGGATTAAAGTTAACGTTATAATAAATCGACTACTTCATTATGTTTATTAATATTCATACATATGTACAATATATTTGATAAAAAAAGTTTTAAAAAGGTATTTTTATTTTCGTAAGCGTATGAGAAAATTTAAGTACGTATGTACTGCAATAAGAATGAAAAATGCAACGATTCGATATAATTACAAATGCTTAATAAGCACCAAATTATCGTGTATATTGCACAACAGCACTCTTAATGAGAATTTTTGCATTTACAAAATTATTATGCGTGGTTTTATGAAAACCAGGTATTGTTTAATCATAAATTAAAATTTGTTGATGCATCGTATCACTTTGAAAATTTTGCAAGCAATATACATAATTTCATCGTTGACTTCAATTTTGCAACTGATTGATTCTTTAAAAATCGAGTACGCTACCTGCTTTATCAGTTCGATTTTATTTCAATCTACGAATAATGTATTTGATCAGTTGCTGCTCTTTGCTCTTGCTAACGCTAGTTGCCTGTCAGGCTGCACCCTGGCCTCAGGTGACCGAAGAAAAATTAATTAACCAGGAAAAAACAATATTTTCGAAAAATAGCATAGAACCAAACGAAAAAGCTAGAACGATAAAACAATTAAGAAAATTGTGCTATGAATATCGCAAGGGAGAATCAATACAAGTTCGTTGTTCAGATGAGGTAAACTAATTAAGACTTTTCGAACATAAATCTAAACTAGGGCAAATTTTATCGTGCAGTCCATTTTAATCTATCCTTCATAATTCAGCCTCCAATAATAGAAGTATGTTCAGAGGTCATTATGACGCATAACGATACTAAATGCAAAGATGGAAGACTACTTCGAGTTCCTGATGATTCTAATTGGTTTTTCCTACCTCCACCAACAGCCTACGTCGAAGTAAGTAAAAAAAAATATTTTATATTCTCTAAAAAAAATTTTAATTTTTCTCACAGTCGTGAATTCAATGTTTAAATTTAATTTCTATAATTACATTATACATAAAAAAAAAAAAAAAAATTTAATTGAATAAATAAAACGTATTGTTTGTCGCTAATCTAGGTAATACCGCAGCACGAAATCGATAGAACTCTAGCAATACCCAAATATGAAACCAAGTGCCAACCACAGAGCCGCCTTCCTACATTAAGACCTTACTTTACCTCTGACTTGAAAATTCTAAAACCTCGAGTAATGACATATTCTAACACAGCTTTCAACTCAATGCCTTATAAACTCCCGTATTTTACAGAAAACAATCCAAGCGTAATGTTGAATAAACCTATTTACTTCAGAAGCAACTAGAAAAGCGGTAAACACCAACCTAAATTAAATCGTAAATTGTATAAAATTTTGAGTACTCACCACTTTAAATTTGACTCTCTTATTTTTTGTAACTTTCATATTGTACGTCTCTTTTTTTCTTTATAATTTCCTTTCACCATAACGCACGTTTGCACGCATAATTTTTCTATTAAAAGTTTTTTAAAATTTTAGTTTTCCAAATTATATTTTAGCATATAGTATAAAAATGTAATTCATATTTCATAATAGTATAGACATACTCTGAAAGTATTCAATAGTTTCACAATATATTCACTGTTTTAAACTACCTTTTAAGAATAAACAGACAAATTAATTTTTCAAAGTAGTTTTTGCATTAACTAGAGTATTTGTCCAAAAATGCTCTTACACTTGCTACACATTGGTCATAAACTTTTTGAAATCCTATGCTGTCACTGTCCTGTAAAAAGATCAAAACAATTAAATATACTTTTATTATTTTTCTTTTAATATTATAAATGTTAATAGTGACATACATAATATGGGTCTCGTATTATGAAATCTCCACTTGGATCATAACTTCCTAACAGCTCTACTTTTGCTCGGCAATTCTCCGGTTTATAATCATTCAAATTTTTAATATTCTCATTATCCATACCAAATATCCAATCAAAGCTATCAAAATCAGCTTCTTTGATCTAGATATAAGTAACAAATATTAGAGTATATAATAAACTTATATTAATGTCTATAATTATAAATATTTATTCATAATTTATTCAGTTACAATGAGATATATTCTACTTATTTTCTTAGTAAAACTATTTATCATATAACAAAGTTTGCAGTAAAGTACTATTATGTATCTCAATTAAATCTTTAAGAATTACTTTTAAAAATTGTGAGATCTTACCTGACGTGCTCTATGGGAATAATTAGTGATTCCATTAGCTTCTAATGTACTCCGAGCTCTATTATCTGGTTTTTTACCTGTATGATATCCTATAATAGCAGCACTTTTTACCTCCCACTGATCTTCCAAATGTCTCTTGTTTATCTCATTTTCAAATACAGCCTCCGCTATCGGTGAACGACAAATGTTGCCTACAGCATGAGATACGTATAATAAATAACTGTTAATAAACGACATATGAGCACATAGCCTATTACATCTACTCGTTTTCTTTTTTTAAGAAATATTAAATGTAATGAAATAAAATCCTTGCAATACCTAAACAAACCATGAGCACTTTCTTTTTTTCTTCCGACATTTCGACGCAGAATATAACGTGCTGACTATCTCCTTGTATGTACTACATAGACATGCTCTCTTGCTCACCCCCGCACTAATACATCACAGTAACTCAAGCGTCCAATCCTGGCATGTCAAACTCTCGCTCTAATACGAATTAGCCAATCATACGTAACATAACTCAACGACAGCGTAGCTGCACTACTCTCCCAATGTATGTATGTATGTATGTATGTACACTCGTGGTCAGAAAAGCAGATACGGCGACGGCAGCTAGCGAACGTAACTTTATTATAGCGTCGTGTGTGTCGAGTTTCACATGTATGTACCGCATATACATACCGCACCGGCCGATTTGCCGATGATTGATTTCTAATTTCTTATTTCTAATTTCTTCGTTCTTTCATCCTCTGCCTCTGCCGCTTAGAATTACGTACGCTAGCCGCTGTCGCCGCAGAAAACGCCATATCGGGTAACATAGGACACTCACACCTTACATGTATAAAATAAAGAACAAGTGCATGAAACAGATTCAACGATTTGTGCGCATGTGCGCATCAAACAACGTCAAAGAACAGTTGGCAGCTCTAACGAGAGCTTGGGGTTTTAACGTTCTGTATCAAAGCGGAATATGTTCCTTTCCAGTGCGTAACGTTGTGCTGTAAACACGTGGTTACGACTTTAATTATCAAATTTGAGACGAAATACACTGCAAATCACGTAAGTGTTCCCGTAATTTTGTTCATCGCCAGCGCAAAATGCGCTCAGTTTCAATGTCTCGGTTCCGGTTGGTCTAGAAACCGAGTTATTCGCGCGCATATCACATGCGGCATGCTGTCTCTCCTCGCGGTATCGCCCATTACACGGCCAGGCAAATATCGCGTATACGGCAACTATTCATTAACATTCCAGATCGTCATATTCATATTTTTCAAGCTTTCAACAAGCTAGACCTATGTTGTTCGTTTCCTCTTTGATTTCTTCTGTGATCCTCGTATCGCTGATACAAGATTGCACAATGTTATGTATACATCTTGTTTCAATGGAAGACATTACATTCGTTTTCTATTGTAGCGCGAGAGTGCTATTTGTTAGAGAAATTTGTGAATCTGTCTTTAAGATAAGTTTAACTGATTGTTGAATTTCTTTTGCAGAATGCCACTGGCACGAGATTTCCTGCATCCAAGCCCCATTGAAGAAAAAAGGAAACATAAACTGAAGAGGCTCGTACAGAAGCCGAACAGTTATTTTATGGACGTCAAATGCCCGGGCTGCTATGCCATAAAAACTATCTTTTCACATGCTCAGAGGCCAGTAGAATGTGATGGCTGCCGTACAATACTTTGTACGCCGACAGGAGGGAAAGCACGATTAACTGAGGGATGTTCTTTTAGAAGAAAGGTCCAGTGTTAATTTTATTCAATATGTAATTGATGCTTCTCTTTATATTCGATAAATAAACACAATCACATCATGTACTGTAGCATTATTTTTACTGCAAGATACAACCTACTTATGTAAAACAGGATTTGTTGCAGTAAACAAAATGCAACAAAGGCATAAATAAGGGATGTAGACGTGATCATAAATTTTTATTTCCATACACGCCTGTGATCATTTTTTATAATAAATTCGACAATTTGTAACAGGAATTCCTATATAGCAATGTTTAAAGATATTCTCAAATCTCATGCAGATGTACATAGATGGCTTCTATAAATAAGCTGTTGCTCAAGTTTTTATGTCTTATGATTCACATCTTATAGCAATACCCTAATTGACATGAAAGGAAAAAACTTAAGAATGTAAAATCGCATTGTACGCTTGGAATACTCCAGGAGCGACTTCTACAGACCGAGACTTCAGAGATAACTGTAATGAGAAAAAAACAAAAATGATTATTATCAAATAATTATAATTTTATTAATTTAAAAACTGAGTTTAATGTACTTTTTCCTAGATAACTATTACTTTTAAAAATAACTGCGTTAAAAGTAAATGTGCTTTTATCAAACATACCGTGACGTCGGGATTGCCTGGTTGAATTTTCAACTCGTTCAACACCCAGACGTTATTCGTCAATTTAAGAGACTGATAAAGCATATCCTGTCCTTCTACGTTCCTCTTAGCAATTGTGAAGACATTATTCTGTTGCATTTTTTGCACCACTTGATCAGCAGTTAACATTACTCCGTTTAGCGTATATTGTACCTGCAAACGTGAATGTATTCCGAGGTCTTTATTACTGTATTAATAAGAATTAAAAAAAAACTAAACTAAAATACCTCGTTCTGTGCAGGTATATCTTTCCAGGTAGAGAGAAACACTCTCTTATCCAACTGTCCATCTTCTGCGAAGTACACATTCATAGGTACGAGGCACGCAAAATAGAAAACGTCGATGTTATTCTTGATAGCAACTTGCAGATTGTTTAAAGGTTCCATACGTTGCACTGCACCAGCAGTGGATAATATAACGCTTGCTTCTATACTTGATCCGGGACTCAGAGGAGCCGGTACTTGCAGTGGGGCCGCCGGCGTCAATCCAAAACTGTTTTTGTTGAGTTGTATCGCGAATCCTCCCATAGGTTGCATTGCTTTGTTTGTGAAAGTCATATCCATACTAATTTGTCCGTTCCTATTACACATTTTAAATTATAAGTAAAAATTTTAAGATTAATAAAATTACACGTTTTTTATTGATTTATATATATATATATATATATATATATATATATATATATATATATATATATATATATATATATAATATTAATTACTTTCTAGAGAATGTGCCCCATATGTCAAAGCCTTTGCCCTTTTCGGCTGGTAACCAATTAACTTTGGGAGGTATGTAAGGTGTGGGACCTTGACTAAAACCGAATATATCGCCGAGCAAACCCGTTGTGCTTTGAGACACAGCTGGTGCATTTGTGCTGTCATTGTTCAGAATTCCGTCGAGACCACCGCCTAGAAGATCTAATCCTATTCCTGTAGACTGTGGCGCAGGTGCCGGGGTGACCATTGTCGATCCACCTAAAGTACAATAAATGAATAAGTATAATAACCACGCTTTAAAAAAAAAAAAAAAAAACTAGAACATTTACACATAATTTATTTTAATAAGATTATTTCTTATATTACTTAAACTTTTTTACTTTTATTTTTTATTCTTAATTAATACTTAAAATTCACTCACCAATATCCATGCTAAGAAGATCGCCGATTAGGGAATCCTGAGCGGGTATAACTTGCGCTGCGTGGGGTTGTGCAGTTGTACGAGTAGAGTCTTCGTTCGAATTGCTTCTAGCGGGCAAAGATTTTCTAGCACCAGCTGCTCTACCTTCTACAAATGCTGTGGGCGGTTTATGATATACTGACGCTAAGCTTGATATATGGCAAATCAATTCATCTAACAATGTCGGTTCCAGCAGATCAGTTTCTTCTGAGATTAGAGGCTTCTCTGCGAGCACTACTTCCTTAGCCGCTGCTGGATCAGTGCTAAGCAGCCG
This sequence comes from Cardiocondyla obscurior, assembly GCF_019399895.1. Classification (NCBI taxonomy): domain Eukaryota; kingdom Metazoa; phylum Arthropoda; class Insecta; order Hymenoptera; family Formicidae; genus Cardiocondyla; species Cardiocondyla obscurior. The sequence continues at coordinate 8,108,575 of NC_091869.1, forward strand.
CCAATAGATGAAACCGCGATCTCGCAAATCAGGGTTGTCGGAATCTTGCGTGGCTAAACTAAGCACTTGTTGAACTAATTCCTGCGTATCTGTGGGCCTCTTGAGAAACAGTTTTACAATCGCGGTAAGCAATTGTAGTTGCACCTGCGTGTTCTCGTCGTGGAATCCCTCCAAAAAGCTCTCCAATAGTTCGTCAGCGTTGTCAATACGCTCCGCATACTCTCCAATGATCCATATCATGGAAGCACGCGCTTCCGGTTCGTCGAGCGTATCCAGATTTTCGCACAGAGTTGAAATTATGCTTTCATATTTATTAGGATACTTGCGGAAAATATCTTTTATTACCACAATCGCTTCTTGAACAACGTAATTCACCTGAAAAAAATTAAAGGTGTTGAGAAATATATAAAATTCAATATTTTATTACATATGTATATTTTAATATTTTTAATTTCATTACTTTTGTTTGTATTAGGTCCAATAATGTGGAAACACAACGCTCCGCTGATGGTTCGACTTTTATAGCACAGCGACCAATGGCTCTTACAGCTTTCCTCACAAAGTCTACATCGACCTCGGTGGCATACTCTTTCAACTCTGATAGAACTTGCGCAATGTTAGCTTGTGACGCTAAACGAATCATAATGTCCAGCTTCTCCAATTTTACATAAATAGGATCATTATACTTGACAAAAAATACTTTCATTTCATGTTTCAAAATATCTGGTCGTTTCTGTACGATAAGATTGATATTTCTCAATGCAACGTATTGAACTTCCGGTTCGGAGCTCAATAATGTAACGAGAGGAGGCGCCAATTTCTTCGTAAGTGTTCCGACAAAATCCGATTCGGACTGCAGCATCTCCATTAATTTCATTAATACCTATTAATACAAAATTAATTTTTTTTTCTTTCTTTTAACAAAGATATAAAAAAATAATTTCAAAAAAGAATAACGAAGAAATCGATAAGCTTATTTTAATTAGTTTTTAGAATTTGACGATTGATTTAATGTCATACGAAATAGAAATTCCTAAAAAATATAAAATAAGGCAAATCGTATGCTTCTTTTATCATATATCCAAATTTACTTTGACAGCAGAAAGCACAACTGCAGCATTGGCGTGCGCTAAACGTGGAGTAATACGTTCGCAAATGCTTTGTGCCTCACGATCATCTTTAGGTGAATAATTTGCTAATGAATCCAGGATGAAAACTTGGCCCCATTCCGTACACTCGTTGAGCGCCGTTAGTAGTTTGTTTATGGTTTGCGCGTTCATTTCTACCAACGGTTGACCACTTGGACTGGCTTCGTTAATCTCGGACAAAGCAGCTACTGCATTTGCAACAACCTAAACGACACGCGATAAATATTATTTGCAGCATCATCTTTTAATAACGATAAGTTATAATCTTTTTTTAATAAAAACTTTCTCGGTTATTTCTAATATTTCATCAAATATTTATTATATAGTATAACATAAACTTTAAAACGTTTTATTACTCGAGTATTTCATCAAGTTTTATGACGCGAAAGAGGTGAGCTTTACATACCATTGGATTGCTGTCGGATAGAAGATCCTTCAACTGATCCAGAAATCCTTGATCCTCGACTAAAGCCGCGTTAATGTCATAAAGTTTGGCGACGCACACAGCTGCGGTCTTGCGTACATACGGGTCCTCGTCCTTCAAGCACTTGCGCAGCGGCTCGCATAGATACTCTGTTATCTTGTCGACGCGTATGCAGCCCATCGTACGAACTGCTAGCGCGCGTATCAGCGGATTCGGGTCTTCGCAGTCCTGCGCAAAAATCGGGCAAGCCAGGGATTCAAGTCTAGTCACAGTAGTGGCTATCTATCTCAACCCATGAACTTTAACAAAGTAGAAAGTAGCATTGGTACCTTTGTCATCGGAGATGTCGCTAGCTCCTTTTGCGTGTTAGAACGAAAAAGGTCAAATTGGTCACCGTCACCATTTTTCATTAAGTGTTAAATAATTATACTTATCAGTCATTTAAAGTAGTATGTAATCGAGAACTGGTCATTTTTTAAAGAGCACGAGATATCATTCTTCTTTCTCTCTTTCTTTACAATTGTTGCGGTATAATTTTGCGAATTAAGAATAAAGAATTAAGAATATTACATTCATATTAGCGCCATGCAAATAGAAATAACTTTAATGGTTGTATTATTTAACATGGGTGGGTGTGTGTGTGTGTGTGTGTGTGTGTATGTGTGTGTTAAAAATTATTTATATATTTACATATATTTATATTAATAGCGCATCATAAGATATTATTTGTAATACGAATTACATTCACGAATTAAATACACTGAAATTTTGAGTATGATACATATTGCGTGCAATTAATAAATATTATCTTTATACAAGCATCGATTGGTGATGCAGTCATACGTATAATATAAACATTTAAGAAATGACAATTTTCATGCTGCTGCACATTAGAAATTTACGGATAAGAGTTAACGTCTGACACGAGATTATCATTCCTTGATTCTTAATTCGTATTGCAACTGCAACGTAATAATAAATTAATTTTATATACTTATATTGTAAAAAAAAAACAGCAGGGAAGAATGTACACTTTTGCTTCAAGCGTTTCGCATGTAGATAAAAAATTGCGTGATCTCTCGAGAAAAGGTTACATGCTTAATTTTGAAAGAAACAAGACTACTTATGGAATACATTCTGGAATTTGGTTCCATAAGGACGTTGTGAAAGTATGTAAAAAATATTTTACCGTTTATTAAGTATATAATTCAATTGTTTAAGTATAAAATTAATTCTTAAAACAACCAAAATCCAGACCCGTGCCCTTTGAAAAATAAACAATTCAGTCATAATGAACGAAAAAAATTACATTCCGTCCCATAACGCAGACAGCTCTGTGCAAACTGTAATTTGCAAAGCACAGTCTGTACACAGTGCGAGGCACGCTATAAAATATAACACAGTGAGGATGATATCTGATAAAGGAGATATTGTATTTACAATTCTGACGCCGTCATGGGGAATATGTAACGACAGACAATTTTTTTTTAATTGCCTCTCGTTATAAAGAGATCAAAGTCTTTTCAACATCATCCAAGTGTCATTAAGAAATATTTAAGTAAATATGAGGATAAAAGTGCGTTATAAGTAAAATAGTGATGACGAATTGAGTGACGAGTTTCTAAGCTACGTTACCTTAACGAACGTGTTGACTGCCATGATGGCCATGTCCGGTTGGCTCTTGGCATAGTTCATCAGGTACAGATACACCAGCTTTTTCAATTCTAGATTATCGGTCTGCATACAGTTCACCACGTCAGGAAATAGGGCAGATACATCTTTTCCTACCGTCATGGAAGCAATTACCTAAACAATTAATCAACAGGACATTTCTGCTGTTAAAATTTATCACAACGCATAGAACAATACATTTTAATAAGTACACATCCGTCGATTTTATTATTTATATCATTTCTAAACTGCTATTATACATTTTTTTTTTTTTTTTTTAAGTTATTCGAATTTCATACATAATATATTTTACTACAAGAAGCAGAGTAATGCAATACTAGAGTACATGCTGAAACATTTATATATTTAATAAGTTCTTGTTTTTAAACTCAAACACAGCAAGTTTTTCAACTCATCTATGATATACATGACATATTTTTTCATACATTAATAAATTCAAAGATGATTAAGGAATTATTAAACAAAATAAGAATATTATGCACAAAAAGTATTCTTGTAGAAAAAAGTTGAAATTATAAGACTCAAGTTTCCTCTTTTTATATTTTGTAACTTACCTGAGTAATTACCTTCTATATATGTAAATGTTCTGCATAAAAATGCTTACTACTTGCATATTAAAAAATATTAAGATCAAAGTTATTACTGCAATAACAGATTTGCTTTATTTTACCTTTTTCACTGCTTCTTTTTTCTTTTCTTTCTTTTCATTGTTGAGTTCTGATTTCAGTTCAAATATCTCTCCCTTCTTCGTAGTGGTAAAATACTTGGAATCTGTCATCTTGTCTGTGGTACAGCATGTAACAAAACAATCATATAAATTTGCAGTCTTCAAGAATCCAGTAATTAAATATCTATAATCAAATAACAACTTCTTACGTCATTAGTTTTTAATAAAAAAAAAAATGTTATATAAAAATTGTTTTAGAAAATTAAATTTTAATTTCCTTCAAGACACAACTACAATTTAATTACATCAAATTAATGCAAAGGTCAATTGTGCAAAATTGAAATAGAAATGAGAAAATTTCTCGCCAGGAAATCTGAACGACTCGCGAAAGAGTAACAGGAGGCTTTTGCACCTTGAAAAGAGAGAGAAAGGGGGAAGAGAAGAAGAGAAAGAGACGTCTACAGTAAAATTAAATAAGATTTAGCTATATAACGAATCCGGGACTGGATCAATGTCCAGAATCTATGGTGCCGTAGCGCTAACTCCCCCGCCAAGCGACTCGAGCTGTCATTTAACGCGGGGGGACGTCTCAGGGGAGCGGATTATCACGGCAAGAGACGCGCGAGGGCGAGATAAGCGAGCGGCGTGGCGTGCGTGCGCGCGCGCGCGGATATATGCACGCCCGCACGCGAGATAATAGAGCGGAATAAAAAAAGCGTTGAAACATTACGTAGAATCTCGAACGGTTGCATCTGGAGCGTGGCCGCTGCAGCTGCTCGCGCCGTGCCTCATTAATTACCTGTCTATTTAACAGCGACTGACGACGGGGAGAAGGGGCGAGAGATTTTATCCGCGAACCGAAAACCGAAACGGGTGACGTCGTCCGCCCCCCGGGAAACTTTACGCTGCTTTGCGCCTCTGCTGGATGTGCGATGAGTGGTACACAATAACCAGAACACCTTATGAAACACTTTGGTCCTTGGGGCCACGCAGGCCTTGCGTAGTACGTACTAGCTAGGAGAGAGAGAGAGAAAGAGAGAAAGGTACGTGACAGGCCGGCTGTTTTCCGATTATCGATAAGCGACTCCACTCTAATTGGACATAGGGTACGCATGTGCACTCGGCATTAGGCGATTAATTCACTCGACGAATGTTCTCTTCCTTTTACGCGGATCGACTTTAATTTTATTTTTAGTTATTTTTATCTCGCTTTAATTATATAAAATAACAAAAAATAAGTTAAATTAATGTCGATATGTGATTACTCAATCAAAGGTTACCTATTTAGCTTACAATGTAAGCTAATCGCCTGATTCAGGCGATCGGTAGAGCGCTGTGATTGGTCAGCGCGCTAGGATTTTTTATCACCCCAAACGAAAGAACCAATCAACGTCGGCTTTAAGCGGTAACGATAAAATTGAGATTTAGCTATATCAGACATTACACCAATTTTTTATAGATATATCTTATATATAAGATATATCTTATATGGATAAAATATAGAATATATCCTATAGGATATATTCTAATTTTTTTATCAGTGGCGCGTCGGCAAAAATTGATTTCTTGAATTACTTTCCGCTGTACTCGATTATCAGCTGCGTTTGTATCGTATGTTCATGGCACGTCTGTGCTGTTTGAAGCAGCGACGTGATCACATTAATTTCATTTCGGTACATATTTGAGATTACTGATAGGAATATTAATTGTGGATTGCTTCTATTTAACTTAAAACGATGGCGGAAAAAGATAACATTATATACAGATTAATGAACTCGTTATTCTACGCATTGGACGCACCCGTCACTTACGTCCGAGGTATTATCTAATCGCTTTGGTTATGTTGTTGCCTCGCAGGATTTCTAAATGCCCTTTTCCTCGTTTCACAGAAAAGTTTGTGGTGCCGAATCAAAAAAATTACCCGTGGTATCATCAGCAATATCGTCGCGTGCCGACAATCGACGAGTGTTACACGGACGACTTAGTTTGTTACACCGAGGCGAATTGTCAATTCTTACGTGATAAGTAAATTGAAACTTTGAAATATTTGAATGAAATATTATAAGTAGAAAGCGAAGAATAGATATGCGTCGCCGGCGATATTAACATTAGGCAATAATCAAGTTATAGACTTTAATAACTTTTTTTTAGACAAGTAGAAAGTGAAATTCTGCGGATTCTGAGAAGTCGTTTTGAACAGTGTTCTTTCTATCACGGTGACACAGAGAAGCATGTTTGCGAGCATTTAAAAGATATTTACGAACAAGCAGCTGTAAATTGGTTTATAAAATGTAAGTTTAACATCTGCAACAAAAGTTATTCTGTAGAAATCGTAAACGTAATAAGAACTTTGAGTTCCGACTCTTTGTGGTCTTTATTAGTTCGTCAGAAATAAACGAAAGTATTCTAATTTTATTTTAATTTAACTTATAAATCAAATAGATGTAAAATAACCTTTATTATTTAGTTTATATTTAAAAAATAATTTAAATGTTCGGAAAAAAACGCGAGAATGTTGCTAAATATTATATTAAATCCATCTCCTCTATTAGATAGCAATAAGTTTTAATACTGTTATAAATCAATACGCAGATGGCGAAATGGGAGTGGGGTTAAATGTGAAAGCTGCATACATGAAACAGAAACATCGCTTGATCTGGGAACGCCGTCATGGTCCAGTAGGTACCGGTATGAAGGGAACGGACAAAGCATAGCAATTTATACCAATGTTGTAGATGATAATTTAATAGCAAACGCGGTCGCATACTATAGCGAGAATTGCTGGTTTGCTTAATGTGTACAGACTTGTTACGAGTTAAAAACGGCGGGATAATAAAAGTAATTTATCAGAATTTTAATCTTTCACTTGCAATCACTATAACAATCCATATCTTGTAAATGATTTGTAAAACTATGTGTCACCTAAATTGCAAAATATTGCATGAATTAATCTTTCCTTTTATTCCTTCATTGTACAATATATAAAAAAGATTAAACCTATTGTACATGTATATCAAATTAATTTATGAAATACTCATTTAGACACGATTCCATCGATGATTTATACATTCATTTGTTCTCGTTTGTTATTACGATAAAATCGTCTCACATACATATGAATTTTTTTTAGAGATTTCTCCGTTTTGACATTATATTTTAATTAGAGTATTCATCCATTCATTTTGAATGCCGAATTGCAAATTGAGTACGCATAAAACTTATTAGATATTTAGAACGTAAAAGAACCACTCATAGGATTTCTTACGCAGCGGCGTGTATTACACGAACTTAAAATGCTTTGAATACAACGAATTAAAAGTTTCCTGTCATAGAATACCGCATCTTTTCTTTTTTCTTTTTTTTTTTTTTTTTTTCACGCAAATATAAAATACAATTGAATTCACTATTATGCATAAATATATACGACACGTAACGAAACGATTTCTTTTAATAGAAATAAATTAACAAAGTATTAAAAAAAATTACTACACAAATACTACATGATCCTTGTAATTATTAGAATAACTGATGTCACTCAACACGAATTTTCTAGCGATCCAACGGAGATAACGCGAGAATCACGTATGTACATATATATCTTTCGTTTTTAAATCTGTGTTTTTAAAAAAATAATGTATTACGATAAAGTGGTAAACTAGTATCGCATAAAGCTTGGAATCCATCGTAGCTATAATCCTACAGTACGCTCTAATCGACTTTACACTGCAAAATTATTACACATCATGTCATATTTACAATAAACATGAAGTATATAAGATTAAAAGTGAGATCATCACGCATTCATTCCATTTTGTACAATTCAAAAAGATTCGCACTCTCATTATACATCTTATTCTATCACTGAATATATCAGCAGAACGGTATAAAAATGAATTCCACATCAGGCAGAGTCATAGACTCATGTACACTTCTCATCGCTATTCAAATGGAATACAGAAAAAAAAAAGAACGATATTGCGCAATGGATGCTGCTAAGATATTTGATACGAACTTTTGTCTCGTCTCGTTGTGAATAAAATCCCGTGATATTTATCGCCATTTAATAATTTATTGGACGAATTTGTCTCGACGACCACTGTTAAAATTCATCTCTGGTCGTACTATCGCATTACATTTCTGCGATTTTGCTGCAAGCACTAATCCCAAAAACATTAAAGATTTCTCATTGATAAAATTAATTTTGTTTTTTTACGTATTATGAAAATTACGTGGCAACGTATAACAGTGTAACATATTTCGATTTTGCATATTTGTCATCCACTGTATTCGTAATCACATTCATTCACATGACACATTCGTGAAACTATACATTGAGCAGTAAAAAAAATGTATCAATTGTGAATGGCGAGAAATTCGATAAGAACGACGATTAACAACGCGAATTAAACTGAGGGCTAATGGTAAATAAGAGAATTTACGCTTATCTTGTAATTGGCAACAATTATACGTAATATCTTTCTCGATCATACAGTATGTCATGAATGCAAACTCACATTGTCTCTGACCATGTGAGCTTAGGCAAATTGAAAGAAGCGTTTCAACAATAATTTGATTATAAAAAAGAAAGTATGTATACATTTGACAATTACAGAATCTAGTCTAATATTCTCCTGTTTTCGTTTAACAAATATAAAATAAAAAAAGGAACAAGTATAAAAGTTAGATTTTTTTTTATGATATGTATCGTTAATTAATCGCAACAAACAAGTAAAAATAGATTGTAAATTTGATACAAACGTAAATAAGATTAAAATTATATCAAGATTGTTAATAAAAATTAATACTAGATGCGATGTAAAGAAAATGAAAAATTACATGATTCGATAATGTATTAAGTTACGCTTCTTATTGTGTTATTTAAAGAAAGATTAATTATTGCCATTCCAAGTTCCCTTCTTGATGTAGTATTTACTATCGTCGCACTTCTTTTTATACCCTATATCACAGTATGAAAAATGCTACACATTTTATAACCATCAGTACGTCATTCGGTATAAACGTCGCTCACACCTATTACGATCCAAATTATATCAATCACGTATTTACTCGATGTATATTTTCATACTCTTTGAAAATAATTCGTGCTATAATCGCTTTTCTTCATTTTGCATACATTTAATCTATACACATACTGGTTGTAAACTTTGAGTATAAATAAAGTATAGTACCTACCATCCATAGAACAGTACATAGGTAATTTAATCTATTTTAGATGGCGATCTATCGAAGTCCGTTGAAGTTTATAGTTTCTTGTTGTCTCCATGAAGAAATCGATTAAACATAATTTGGTTTTGATCCTGAGCTTATCACTTTTAACGTCTTTCTCTCTTGCGCACCTCTGCTTATGACTCGATCGGCTGATTGAACTGAGCCGCCAGACGCCTCTTGCCTTTAACTAGCGAGACAAACATAGTTTTCTGATATTGTAAAGCGAATAAATTCACACGTACAATCATTTTGTCAAACATTTGTTGACAAAATGTTATTTCTTTCTCTTTCTTTTCATTTTTTTTATTTTTTTTTTTATTTTTTAATGATACAGCTACTCACAAAGTTTACCAGAAGTGCTGTGACTGTCGCTGCTCTCGTTATCATCGACAATATTGTCTTCGCTTTCGGAGTTTGCAAGATTGAATTGCATTCTCGAATTGGCATTTTTCTGACTATCTGCCAATGTCTTCTTTTTGGGCGTTAACGACAGAGAAGGAAGTGGTAATTCCGACGGGTGTGGTGCAATGACAGATTTATGATAATAAGGAGAGGTAGGCGGGTACAAAGGATTAGCTACAGCAGGCAATAGATTTTTCGTTGGTGACAACAAATTCGATATATCGTCGCTGGTTATAACCTGATTCCAACTTGGCAAGGTTAATTGAGGAACCTGAAAAAAAAAACCAGTTTTATAAATTTTCGAAGATATAAACACCTTTTTATATCTAAACGTATTCGATAGAGAGAAAAAAAAAAGTACCTGTACATTCGTGGAATGTTCATCTTGCGGATACGTAAATTTTGTCGGAGACCATAGTGACGATTCCTTACACACTACAACATCCTGTAAAAGAAAACGATTAATCAATAGTATCAGTTAAATATATATCGAGGTAACTGTTAATATTATTAGGAACACTACCTCGGGCGGAGAATCGGGCTTAGGTGGAGGCGGAGGAAAATTACGCATTATTGGTGTGCGTATCAAGCTGTTTAGAAAACTTTCACCGCCGCTTTGCGGAACTGGCCAAGTACTCGAGCATTCTTCCGAATTCGGTAAATTTTTCCAATGCTTATCACGAATTTCTGGCCATAGAGTTTTTTGAGAGGCTTTATCATCTCTTACTTTCCAAGAATTAACATTCGTCAATTGATTAAACCATTTCTCGTGATCATCTATCATGTTCAGAGTATTAGCGGCATTTGCGCGGTAGGAAGAATCGCTTTCAAGCGAATCGGTGCTGGAATCCGTATCGTGATGAGATAACATCTGTTTGTATATTAATGGCAAACGTATACCAACGGAAGCTTGATAAAAATGAAAAGCTCAAATTAGACAGTGAAATATTAAGATATGCAAGAAAAGTTTGTTAATTATTTTAATTATTTATTTACCGGCTAGTTTTTTATTTAGATAAATAATGGCTTCTTTTTTCCGTGTCTCTCTTATCGTTACAGTGCAAGGCAAGGCTTGTAAAAGTGCAGTTATTGTTGGAAAACCATACTGTGTAGGCTTGCAAGGTAAATTCATAACGTTGAAGTACAACGCATCAAACTGTGATAAAGACATTGTACCACCGTAATACATCATTACACGATAAAGCTCGCAAGCAAAGCGATGCAATGGTGTCAACTCGATATATTGTTCGTTATTTATTATTGTAAACTGAAAAATATATTTTTTTAATGTAATAATGCATTAAAAATGTTTCAATTTTTTAGAATATTTAATCAGTTGTACCTTAATAAATACCTTAGATGGCTACAAGTAGTGTAAAGTTATTAATAAATTTGTACATACCTGAACAACATTTCCAAGATTTTTCCTAAATTCATCTAAATTACATTGCTTCATATAATACTGAAAGTATCGCTGTATAAATTCTCTAACAAGCATTCTTTGTTGTGGTTGGTTCATTAACACACGTCGGCATTGGAGGGTTGTTTGTTGCAAATGCGACTTGTCTATCGTAATGATAGCTGGTCCTGTAGCCAAATCTATAACCTACAGCATAAAAAAAAATTTAGCAATGAATATTATCAATAAATATATCAATTATTAGATTAATTGTACAATCATGTATACCTGAACGGTATCTACAAGCTTTTTCATAAGTTGTAACATCGAACTACAGCCGTACAATTCGGGACGTAGCGCGTAGCCAAATTGATGTTGGAACATATGTGCGATGCTCGAAATATTTACGCCGCTTCTAGAGCGCATCACTAATTTTGATATTTGCTCGGAAAGAACCTTAAGACTTTCCTTCTCGGTCAAGGATATCTGTCTCTCGCCTCCGTTCACTTCCTCGATCTTAACTACATCCGGAATCGCTTCAAATAACTCGATCAACTTGGTAAATCCGTAATCCGACACGCGGCATTGATGGCCGAAATGATGATGATAAGAAGGTACAAACTTATTGAATAACATTCTACATTGTGGCGCATGCTGCAATAACTCGACCACCTATTAAATTACAAAGTTAAAAAAAATTCACAAAAAGTTTTAATATGATTAAAAGAAATGTTTTCAGTTTCACACCTCTTTAGCGAACAGTTTCGTTCGCTCGATTTCTTCGATAGTCTGTTCACGTTTAGGGATGGCTATCATTTTATCGCCGTTCTCTATGGATGTTACGACAACCGTGTTTTCCGACACTTCACCGAGAATGTCTTCGATATTGCATACACCGTAATCAACGATGTCCCATGGTTTTGCTAAAAAAAGATTTTATGTGTACCTATTTATTTAACTTTAAAAGATAAACCAAAAGCAAATACATATTACAGAAACGTATGTCGTACCTATTACTCGGGAATAAACGCTCGGAAATTCTGAAAGTACCACTTGTTTGCTCGCTTTAGATTTCAAAACTCGTAGTAAATCCGACGTGAATCTGCGAACTTGAGCACGATGCGATAATGTAACCACACGCTTATTGCCTTCTCCCATTACCTGAAACCCAACGATTTGCAAATTAATCTGATTTAGCAACTCGCAAGATTAAATTACTTACTTGAACAGTGGGCGTAAGCGCCTCTAGTAAATCTATTAATTTAGTAAACCCGTAATCGGCGACTCTGCACTGGCGTCCGAAGTGATGATGATACGCTGGTATAAATCGATTAAAGGGTAACTGGCAGTGCGGAGCGGTTTTCAGAAGATCGACCAGTTCGCGGCTAAAAAGAGCTAATTGATTCGCGAGCGGTGGACTCACACACTTGGTTTCTGAAAGAGATAATAAGCTTCGATCGACGCGCAATTTATAATTAATTCTTATGGAGTTATAAGATAATTACCATCGTGATTATTCTCATGATCTTTCTTTCCTATCCAAATAATAAATTTTACGCTGCCGGTATCTTGTTTCAATTCGACACATGATAAGCATGATACCAAATGTTCTAACGGTACACCATTTTCTATTATTTCTAATTGTTCTTTGAATTCAGCCTCATAACAGTTCGGTAGACTGAAATTGTTGCAAATCAAAATACATTTTTTTTAAGTAATACCATAATTCAATTTTACGTAAAATAATGTAAATAATAAAATATATACCTTGGTAAAGGTAGAATACCATTGTGCGATGCTAGTAATTGTTGTACACGAGATTCGAGAAGTTTTAAAGAGATTTTTACGTTGGGTAAAGATGCCATTTCTTGTTCCGCCCAGCCTTTGTCCGACAATGGTTTCGAGGTATGAATTGTGCAATATGGAAACTTGACTTGTCCATCCTATAAATATTATTCAATATTTTTTTGTATGTATGTAAAATATGTAATCTTTTTAATATAAAAGAAAGAGTAGTATATTAATTCAGAATAATCGCTTTAAAGTGTGATCAAAGCTTCTCGACAGTAAAAGGAACTATGTAGTTCGACCGGAAAAGCTCAGACTCGGCTTTCTTATTCATCATTTTAAAGATACTACAGACAATACACATATAATACGAAATACATCGGAATATATCGCGCACCTGTAATGTATTACTAAAGCATGGCGATGGTGTGTTTCTATGATCTGGGTTGAGCGAAACCATTCTGCCACTCGGTTCTTCAGTGATTATGCATACGTCTCTCATCTTATACAGTTCTGACACGCTTATAGAGATCATAAACCGGCTCTCATACATTTCGCGGAATTTGAATAGCGGCAGTTTGTGTCCCGGAACCTCTTGCAAAAGCATTACGATTTGTGCTCGGATAAGTTGCAGATTTGGTCCACCGATATGTGCGTAAGATATCAAAATGCGCTTGTAGCCAATTTTACGACGGTGTAATTGTGAAATTGCGTATTGTGCATCCGATAACGAAGGTACTTTGACACTAGCGGCGTAATTACCGTCTGATTGTGTAAAAATAGAAATGTGACAGTTCTAAAATAAAAGAAGAAACGTATCTTTACAATAAAATTGCATATAAATCATAAATTTTTAATTAATACACGGCCACGTACCGAAACGTGTTCCATGAACACGGACGAAAGAATTCGCTTCATGTCTTTCATATCGATGTTTTGATCTAAATTTGTTACTTGTAATTCGATGAGTATATTAGTGCCATTATTGGTGCTAGATCCGACGCGATTATTTATTGGATTAAGAAATTTCTAGAGAAGAAAAGATTGAGAGAAAAAAATAAAATAAAGAGTATCACAAAAAAAAAAAAATTAGTACATAACGATATACGTACCTCTACTTCTTCATTTTCTGCATCACTTAAAATCGACCTTGATGTTTGATTGTGTTGTCCTGTTCCTTGTAACATATTATTTTCATAAGGTGATGGCGTTTTATTGTTTCGTGTGACATTCTGCTGTTGAGTCTAAAAAAGAAAAAAAAAAAAAAGAATAAAGTTTCCTTATTTTTTAATATTATATTAAATAATGAAAAATATAATTTGTACCTGACTATGCCATGAATTTTTATCTCTAGTCGGTGCATCGTATAACGGAGAAGGACTACGGCGTTTAAAAGAATTCGATTGCACTAAAATGTAAAATAAAAATATTAAAATTAAACATTTTCAATTTTTATAATAAATAAAAAATTTATTCAATATTATTTATCAGATAAGATCAAATTACAAGTTCACAGCCCGAATCAGCAAGGATAAAAATCTACTCGTGACTCTAGAGCTCTTTCTCGGATTATCCATCATTAAGAAAAAAAAAATTAACAATATAAATTGTCATGTATTATCGATAAATAAAGTATTATATAAAATTAAAACTAGTTTGTTACCGTTATAACCAAATGGAACAGCTAATGAATTGTACGATTGTCGTCCTCCAAGCCGTTCGGAAGCATGAAGAAATGTACCGTGTGTACCTCTGATGCGTCTAAGACCTTCAGGTGTGCGAGAAATTGTGGAAACAGCAAGATTATTTTCCCGAACCTGCGGGATATGAGCTCGTTTACCTAATACCTTCGACATTTCCGCCTTAAACAAAATTAAATCGTTTTATATGTCATTGAAAGTAAACGTTACAATAAAAACGATAAAAAGCAAATTATAAAATAAAATAAAAAATTTTAAAAATGTTTAAATAAAATTAAAACATTATTTTAAACAAAACTAACTTTGTATTGATCTTCCCATATATGGCCACATTGTTGAGACCCCGAAATTGGCCAAATTAAATTTGGTGACTGTACTCTAGTTAGGTCATTGTATGTCCTATTAAAAGCTACATCGCCATTATTCGAATATGATCTTCCAAAAAATAATGGAGGTTGTATTATTCTGAAATGTAAAATAAAAATATTAAAATTAAATTCAGAGCTTTTTCTTTAATTATCATTAAAAGTATATCAATTAATATATTTAACGAGCTAGATATATTTAACAAATTTTACAAACTAACCCCGATGGTGGACCATTGATGGGTGCACAAGGGAGATTGAAAGTAGAGTGGGCACCCACCACAGATGAAGAAGACTGATAATGTGGAAATTGGAGGGCTCTTGTCCCTAATACAGAAGCACTCGCAGCATACATTTGCTTAGTGCTACCTTGCTTAGAATCGACAACAATTTCTGATTCACTGACTGCTCTACTTCGAGTTATAACACTTCCTGAAAAAAATATTAACATTGATTGTCGCATATTTGGCTTCGTTGACATTGTGCCATCCGTAACCGATAGATCGCAAATTACGTGACAGTGAACATTAAAGTGTTAATTACAATAAAATTACCTAGATTTTTGATGATTATACTTCCTTTCTCTTTCCCGAGATATTTTACAAATATTTTTGATCCAAAAACATATTCTCCTTCCATACGTTTCTGAGCCCTATCAAACATAAAAAAAAAATTACAATGTTATCATACAGCTTGCTTAACAACTAATTCCACTTATAAATGACCTTGTAAACCATGAGAATGTACTAGATACAGATCACAAAAATCATTTCTAACTGTACAAAAATCTATTCTTAATAGAAATATGCATGTTAGAACGAAATTTTATTATATATTAAATTAATGCGTTTCTCAATATTATAGACGACATAGAACCCTTTTGACAATGGCGTTACAACGAACGTAGCTTACCATGAATAGTAAAACCACCACTCAATATCATGATATTGAATACATTAAAATAAAAAGTAATAAATAAAAAAAAAATTAACAGGACATATATTACTCTGCTTGAAATTATTTTCTTTTTAATAAATCTTAATATGTGCTAATAAATATAACAGTAAGTGAACTTATGTGAAGTATTATATGATGTACTTTGATACCACTATGTTCGTTACATTACTGTCTATTATTCGAATGTTCCCTACTTATATTTTCGTCCCCGCTACATCTGTGTATAATATGGAACATACACAAGATTGTTTTTCTTTCTTTTTTCATATATACACATATTGATCCAATAGAATACCAGAAAATGTAAAAGGCTGATTTGCATGACATATAAGCGGGTTATTTAAATAAAAATTAATATACGAATTGGAGCCAGCAACCAAATAAGAAAAAAATATATACCTATCTGCAGAACTGTGCGATGTAAACCGTACGATGGCAGTTTTTGACTGGACGTCTACTACACGACCACCGCAATTTTCTGACAATTGTTTAAGACGACGCTTAATGACGTTAACGTCGATTTCATCGGGAAGATTATTAATTAAAAGGTCATAGAATTCATTACCCTGAAAGTGTTAAATTATATTTAAAGGTGAGCTAGATAAATATATGCAAAGGATAGATTATATATCATTTAATTCTTATTATTTGAAATCATATAAAATATCGTGAAAGGGATTAATTTGTATTCTAAAAAACACAAAATTACTAATTCCATAAAATTACTGTATCCATTAATGAACATTAAAGTTTTAATTTAAGTATGTTCTTTTTAAAATTGGAAAATACGAAGTATACTGCACATAAATACATGTAAAACAAAGTAATAAAAAAATAAAAAATAAATAAAAATAAAAAAGTATACTGTATATGTATGCTATTCATATTATTTATTAAATAAATACATCTGAAAAAAGTGCAACAAAATTAATATTAGCAGTTTAAAATAAAAATTCCCTTGTCAATATTATAGTCGTCACATACCAGACTTCATACCTTTGGTGGAGGTCTGGACGGTAGTGGCTCCGTGAGCTCCATAAAATCATAATGTTCATTAGCGCATAATATTAACGCTTCTGAGGTATTCTTTTTATGCAGCAATATCACATAAATCTTTTTTCTATGGCGTAAATCACTGAGATCAGCGGCAAAATTAATATCGCCAGATATTAAAATTATGGCTGCTGGGCTGCCGTGGATATCGGCAAACCTTCTAATCGTTTGTTTAAGTTTTTCGTCAGCAGCGTTTTTACATGTAGCAGCTACATGTATTAAATTAACCTGATGAATGTAGAATAATAGTTATGCGGTAATTAATAATAAATAATATTTTTGCAAAGCATAAAATTATACCAAGTAGTTGTTCTACCTGAGCGTCATTTAGTTCTTGTACGATTTGACTGTTTTCCTTCTGAACATCACAAACCACAATAAACTCTGCTTCTCTATAGCCATTAAAAAATTTGTCTCTAATTAACTGAGTAACTGCTATGGCAGACCTACCTTTAGGAACCTGCAATACAAAAATATTTTAATAATAGACTAAGAAAAATTTAATTTATTACTCTTTTATTACTTAGCTACAAAATAAATTTTTTTTTTTATTTAAAAATTCTTTCTACCTACCTACACTTAAAAAAAAATGTATTATAAAACAAATATAATGTCAAACAAACCTGACAATTCTCAATGTCCCAGAATACACCAATGGGTGGAAGAGGATTTGATGTACTCTGCATCTTAGATGGGCTTTCATGACACAGAATAGAGCAGTCATGTCTACAGTGGCTGAATGACAAAGAACCAGGTGTCTTGGAATCACTATTATCTTCCAATATACTGTCACACAACGAACTGTTACATGCTGGAATCAAATGCTTTTGTACCGACAACAATTGTATCAGTTTCTCATTCAGGCCCTCAATCTCGTCGTTGTCTTCCGCGCAAGAAGCACGGTAATCGGGTAATCTTTCGTCAGCCATGTGTTTTACAAGTTATCTGATAAAATTTCCAATGTACAAGCTGAAAACAAACAGATTGAAGAATAAACGAAATACGCAACAAAGCGATGTATTACCTTCGTTAAGCGGTTTACGTCACATATTTTAATATTCCATTAACAATTATTAATATACGTAAAATAATATAAATGGAAAGAAAAACGAATAGAGAAATATATTGCGGCTGGGTTTTATCGGCAATAAATACCGCATTTCTGCGTCCACGCAATTCCCATTGGCATTCAAATCGTCACGCGCAAACGCTTAAGTTCGGTGAAACGCAGAGCGAGGTGACGTTTGGCGCGTTTACCTGAGAGATTCAGCCATCGTTCCACCGTCGCTTCCTATGCAGCATCGGGGAAAAGCGCGGCAACCGGCACAGAGAATGACGAGGTAGGTAAAACATTACGGAGGGAAATCACGGGCGAGAACATGGCTCGACAAACCCGACGCTCAAGCTCGTAACTTCCGCCGAAATTGAAACCGATTCTGCAAAACGTGCGTAACGTGCGTGCAACGTCTTCTATTTTACTCTCTTTCAATACTTTCTTTGTCTCTCTCCCACCTCGCTCATCCTCCTGCGCGTGCAAAAACACACTTCAAGTTGCGTTTGCATCGCACGATCGATTCGAGATAATTATGGCTGCGTCCCAAAAACCACGGGCCGCGAATATAACGATCAACGACTGACGTTCAAGTGACACATTTCTAGCTGATTTAAATTTAATGAATGATTCGCGTATATCTTTAATTGTGGCTAGATCTAAAATGATCTAAAGCACGTCAATTAAAATTTTAACAATTGCAAGGCAGCCTTTTTTAGGGAACGCAGCCAATGGCGAAAAAGCGCGCGGTATTATGGCCGCTCACGCAGGACCGATAACGTGACAACGTGAAAATATATAAACCGAAAGGTTTTCATTTGCGACTGTTGGCGACCGTAATTGTCTCATGGCTGCCGCGCTTTATCGATGTCCGTTATCTACAATCGTTGTCAGTTGTCACCAAACAAATTTTTATCTTGCCGATTGTTCTGTTAAAAAGATCAATTTCTACAAATAATTCTTATTCTTTACATGACGGTACGACGCTGTCATCATGACAACCGCATTATATCTGGAGCACTATCTCGACAGTGAGTATAATTTCGTTGTCCAACTTTTTCTCAATTTGTTTTCTCAAATTTTTCTCTTTTCTCCTTATTCTTGCACTCGCGATGAAAGGGAAAAGCAA
This sequence comes from Cardiocondyla obscurior, assembly GCF_019399895.1. NCBI lineage: Eukaryota > Metazoa > Arthropoda > Insecta > Hymenoptera > Formicidae > Cardiocondyla > Cardiocondyla obscurior. Next base: position 8,127,579 of record NC_091869.1, read on the forward strand.
AGGAACGATTAAAAGGAAGAAGAAAATTCGTGCAACATACGAATGTAATTCTCTCGTGCCTTATTAATTTTGTTTTACTGTTTGTTCTCTTTCACCTACCCAAATTTCCCTGTATCTGTAAAATTTTTCTTTTACCTGCTCGTTTAAATTGCAAAGCTGTAACGTTGCTTAATAAAATTAATTAAAATTGACATATATGTTACAGGCCTTGAACACTTGCCAATTGAATTACAGAGAAATTTTACATTGATGCGTGATTTGGATGCAAGAGCACAGGGTCTGATGAAAGATATTGATAAATTGGCAGATGATTACTTGAGAAATATAAAAAAGGAATCGCCAGAAAAGAGAAAGGAACAATTGGCTCATATACAGAGTCTCTTTAATAAGGCTAAAGAATATGGCGATGATAAAGTTCAATTAGCTATTCAAACTTATGAGCTGGTTGATAAACACATTAGAAGACTAGATTCAGATCTGGCAAGGTTTGAAGCAGAGATACAAGACAAAACATTAAATAGTAATAGAGCACAGGAGGAAGGCAATGCTAGCAAGAAGGGAAGAAAGAAACTTAAAGAAAAGGAAAAGAGAAAAAAGGGTACTGCAGCAAGCAGTGAAGATGAGGCCAAGAATGCAAGGAGAAAACAGAAAAAAGGTATATTTAGATTTAAATTATAATTGCAACTTACTTGAATTAATTTTTAAATATGAAATATGTTATTATAAATATATATATATTCATATTAGGAGGCTCTGTAGCTTCAGCATCATCCACTGGTGCTGTAGGAAGTGGTGCCCAGGTAGATGCAACAGCACTTGGCCATCCAGCTGATGTTTTAGACATGCCTGTTGATCCTAATGAACCAACTTATTGTCTTTGTCACCAAGTATCATATGGAGAAATGATTGGTTGTGATAATCCAGATGTAAGAAATTTTACTATTCTAAATTTTAAAATTTTATTAATTACTTTTATTGTTAAATATGTGTTTTTCTTTAATTTTTATTATAACTTCAAAATTATATTAATAGATGGAATTAAAAGAATTTTTTTTCATATTTCAGTGCCCTATAGAATGGTTCCACTTCGCCTGCGTAGGTTTAACAACAAAACCCAAAGGAAAGTGGTATTGTCCCAAGTGCACGCAAGACCGTAAAAAGAAGTAACTGCTAGAAACATTTGAATCTGTTAATCGTCGTCTGTTTGAAAAAAAAGGTCAAGAAAATGCATACTTTTTTCATATTGAAAGTAAACCAACTTTTATAATAGACGCTAGAAAATTATGATAGAAATGTACAGAAAAAGAACAGAACTGCATTTCCATTGCATCTAATACTGATAATGAGGTGTTATTAATTATTTAGATCTTTTGAAACATTTTTTAATATTAACACAAATGTGTTACTTTATTGCTTTCTTATCGCAACATATAGAATTGTTTCACAAGCTTTTTCTATATTAGAAAGGGCTTAATATCTTGATTCGTGTATATAAGGTGCTTATTTAATTTCAAAATATCTCATTGTTAATTATAGATGTAATAGAAGCGCAATTTAAATGTAAATTCATCACAGACAGAAGCTTTTTGAGAATCGGCCATTGCGTCACTGTCACTTCATATTGTCTTTATATATCAAAATAGTAATTTATTAATAACTGCGTAGCGTAAGGATCACTTCACATTTTTGCCACTTTTTCACACGGCCGTTTCTTGAATGTATCTGTGATTTTGTTCGTTCGTTATTACTGTTTTTATATGTTATAGATGTGTACTGAAAGGCAAGTGTGGAGTTTGCTGCGGCGACGACGATTAGCGTACACTGAGTGGCAGATATGGCCACGGCGACGGCGGCTAGCGCATGACACTATCGTGTGAGGATCGACACACATCTCGATAGTGTCAGGCGCTAATTACCGTCGCCGCGGCAAGTGCCATATCTGTCTCAGTGTACACTAGCCGTCGCCGCTGCAGCAAACACCATATCTGTTTTTTAGTGTACATCACTTTATATATATATAATTTATATATTTATATATATATATAAAGTAAACTACTGTTGAAGATGTGAAAAGTGTATTATAAACGAAGTATAGCAATATAACTAAGAAAAATATATTTAGTTCATCAAAATTAATATCGTTTACGTCAACTTATCAATCTGAATATTTACAAAATATATTTACAAGCATTTTCAAAATATTACTTAACAGCGCTATAATAAGATATATTTGAGTAACAAAAAAAAAATCTATATTTATAATTTAGATTCTTTTGATTTTTCTGAAGAAACGTCGCGAATTTATTATGCTTCGCGACATTTTTTAATATTACTTAGATTGCTTTTCAAAATTACGACTACATTTTTATGATGATTGTTATCAATGTATCTTAACGAAGATACAAGTCAAAATGTAAATAGAATACTTACAAATGTAGAGGATAAAGATGATTTTTTTTTTGAGCAAGTATAAAAAAAAATCAGACTAGAATATTACAGAAATGTTCACCTTTGAGGAAATTCGCGTTAAGGTATTCCAGATTGTCTATTGCAGCACTGACTAGGTGGTGCGGTCCAATTATACTGATAGCTCATGCGATTCCTCACTTCCTTAGAACACAACGCGCCAGAGGCCTGATAATATTCGTGCATGCTTCTCATATTTGGGATCGTTTGTTTGTGTGTGATAATGTACTGATTGGAGCAACCACGCGATCTATATTCCGTGTCGAAGCGTACATCGTGCTTCCTCTCGATGTTCGCCAGTGGGGCGAGCCAAAGACCAATGGAAATATCTTCAGAATTATGCAGCCTAAGACATCGAAGTGCCATAAACTTATGAAAAAAAATGGTAAATTAAATAGACTAAACATGCAGAATTATTAGTTATTTAGCATTACAAAATTAAGTAAAGTATTTTTTTTTTTTTAATACCTAACAGCAACCATACTCACTTGAGGATGTCTACGTTTTTGGCGATAAACTTGACGAGATTGTAAGAGAGGACGTATCCGCCACCCAGGGCATAAGGTAAATAATAATCACACAGAATCCAATCGGTCTCCTTCCAGGGACCGTTTCTTTTTACTTGCCCCCGCCCGTTGAAAAAGCCCCAATAAAGCTCTCGCCTAGTTCCCTTGTTCTGCCATTTATCGAGTTCCTTCAAAATTTTGTGTAACACCACGTAAGAATCGTCGTCACATTTAAGTAGGTAATCAAAGTCGTGACGTTCGTGGATAGCTTTCAGAGCGTGAAGAACCTTCTTCGTTAGCGTGGCATAAGAGTCGAGCAGTCTGGGGAGCAGCAGCAAATCATCGAATTTTTCCTTCTCCGACTGCAGGGTGTTCCTTTGCTCGGGCAGGATATCTTGGGTCCCGATGACGAAAAAGTATCGCACCGTGGCACCATGCCCATGGTCTGCCAGCCAAGTCTTCCTAATAGTGTCACGACGCTCTAGATTATCCGGATTGCTCAGGATCAGGACGATCAATCTGTACTTCGTCTTGCTGCTCGAAACCTGCAGGTCTGACTGGCATCCTCGCGTCGGTAGATAACGCACGCATAGGAAAACAAAGACGACCACGAGCAAGAACGTAAGAACATTTGCCCGGGCGAGGAACCTTCGCCGGTTGATCGATTGAAGTTTTGACATGAAATGATCGAGTCGCGGGCGAGTCATAAAACAATTTCGGGAGACGCCGTGGGAGAAAAATCACGTTCAAGCGCCGTATCCAGCTCGCTCTCGGTATTCTAATTGCAACGTGAATATAATTCAGAAATGTAATATAAATAATTTAAAGTGAAATAAGTTAGAATAAAATTCGATAACTTCAGTTACGCTTACCAAATCTTCGTTCTCGTAGGCATTTTATCCTCGACGATACTCGCTGCAAGTCTGTGAGGAAGAGGTTGTAAAAAAGCGTTGTATGGCACGTTCGACGATGCTGAAACAGTTACAAAATCTCAATCCGAGTGCAAGCACCGTACGCGCCGTACGAGAACGTCACGATCAGCGGACTCGGCAATCAGCTGATCGGCACGGCTTCACAGACGACAGGTTAGTTTAAGTTTAGGTTGGGGTATTAACACACATGTGTAACAGCGACGGTAAGCGCGTAAGCTGAAAGCAGTTTATATTTAGAGAATACATATTCGAAATATAGAATAGATTATTGAATTCCATTTCTTTTTCGTTTTTCTTTTAAGTAACATTTTTTTTCTTTTTTCTAAAGGGAATAAATTTTTTTTTTTCTTTTCATAAAACTTTTGGTACGGCAATAAGACGGCGCAAATTACTTTTTTTAATTAATACTCTCGAAATCGCACTACAAAGTTTGTGACTTGTGGAATTCTGTCTGAAGACTTGGCGTTCAAAGAATTAATTTGCGAAGAACAATTTATTGCTGAAATTTAATAAACGGAAATATTCGTTTGGGAACATGAGATACTCTACTGCTGAGACTCACGAAGAAATCTTTCTTTTTTCTTTTTTTTTTTTTTTATCGGCGTTAAGTACCATATCCATTTTCTGGTGTCGCAGTCCGCAGCATTTATACAGTCGTCGCAGACTCGCGATAAAATAAAATACAATGGTTCTCATGGGCAAAACGACGTTTGATATTCATACAAATAAATTAGTTTCTCTTCCTCTCGATACAAATTTATAATCGCTACGAACAATACACTCAATTTGGCACTGTTTTCGTCGTGTTGCGAAATGAATCCCGTTCCTGACGTGAAATCCTGAATTGGAATCTTCCGTTCCCATCACCGGTGGAAACACTGTTTTCGATGAACCAAATGCATTCTTCCAGATAAGGCACGTAGTGAGGTGCGCAAGCTATGTCGAATCGATCGAAACTCACTGCCAGCGAAACGTGCGATGCACGAGAAATCTACAAGTGCTATCGGGATATAGTGCCATTCAATACAACTATTCGTAAAAGTCTACTTAAACTAGTGTACGATTATCATCTGAGACTTAAAAGTAATTATATTTACTCCTCGCGTGTTAAGCATAAAAAGTGCGTGGCCTTAAACCACACAGTTAGTTTTTAGTACGGAGTATATGCATATATAATCATCACATGTGTATATTAACAGATTTGTATTTCAATCATTACAACTGATTTTACTCAGCAAATCTTGCGTCGTGAATTTAGCATTGCGTATTGCATGTATGCGTATGTGTGTAATTGCTGCGACGTGGCAAAGGAAATGTGAAATCGCGTGCAAATTTTATATACTGATAAAAACTCTACTTCTCAAGAGTGATTAAATAGTAAAAACTCACGAAAATAGTACGCATGTGTGTTGCATTTGAAAAACTTCAAAAAACTGCGAATTATTCTCTACCATATGATAATTTCATAATACGCTACGGTTTGTATAAAAATCGATAAAATACAGAATCACATTGATTGCAACCATGTTCCTGCAGCTGTAACTAATTTTTTTTTTATCAAGTTTTCGTATTATTTTTATGTTTGAAGTTTATTTCCAATTGTGACGTACATATACACAATTAGAAATTCATCTCTGTAGAAAATGCAAGTTCAAATATTCTTCAAGATTTATTTAAAAACTTAATTTTAAAGATATTATTAAAAATTTTATAAATATATTATTTTTTTTTAAATAAAACTCTTTGTTATAAACTTTAATAATTTGTAAGCATAACATTGCAAAAAAAATTTTTTTTACAATTTCTAAGAGATATAAAAATATGTAGTAAGTTCTAAACACATAGTCTACGAAATTGCTTTTTTTTTTCTTTGCCTTTTTGCCATGCTTACATTCTTAAATGATTCTGATTTTACCTATTTTGTGATGTATTTTACAAAAGGATAATTTAATTTAAAACCTTTCGAGACGTACAAGGTAAAAATTTTTCGATTAACTCTTGTTTTTTCTACGTCTAAAAACTGTGAAAATATTAATTTGTTCTATCGTAAGTCTATTTAAGTACAAAAGAGTTTTATTTCAACATTGTCTATCTTTTTTCCCTAGCATGAAGCATATTATATATAAATATATAATACATATATGTATATATATATGCATTTAATTTGTATATGATACATAAACATGATGACTCTGTGTGTAGTATATTCGATTGGTTTTTTTTTTATAACTAAAACCTTACTATTTAAGAGAAACTGCTTATATTTTGAACAAATAAATTAAATTATCAAGCATTTTCTCTACTTTCGCGATCCTCCAAGTTAGCTCTCATTTATATACGAAGTATCGCATTTTGCAATATATATTTTTTATCCCATTTTATATCAACCATAAAGACAAAAAAAAAAAAATAATAACGATCGAATACTAATATTTACATAACTGACGCGATACGAATGATATATAATTCGGTTATGTAAAACTACAGCCATTATTGATTAGAGTAAGTGTATGTCCTTAAGCCAGTACGTGGATGATAATGTTTTTTAAATATCAGTTCCATTCGATTGTCCCCATAAACAATGGTGATATTATCAGACACACACTTGAGCAGTTTGTTACTACCGATGAGTTGTAACAAATATGTTCTTTTTTTGTTTTTTAATACCTAAGCATTGCAACCGATTATTAGAATCTGGAAGAAACGAAAGTATCAAAAGCTAAGACTTGCTGGTGAATATTCAGTGATCAAACTGATTGATATATACTGCACGTGCCGGGAATTTTATTTTTTATCTATTTCTTTTTAAGAAATATAACATTTAACTGATTCGTTAGCTTTTGGTACTCTCTTGGTGAATGTACCAGTTAAAAACATCCCGAAAGTTTTGAACGTAATCGAGGTTGCTTAATCAGTGATGGAGATCTGAGCAAATCCTATTAACGCTTTATCATCTGGTATTTCATTCACTGCATAACCAGAGTTCTGTAATAAAATTTTTTTTTAATGTATATTACTTTAACGATAAAAAAAATTATAATTAAATGTTTCACGTATTAAAATTAATATTTACCAAAGAGAACGTTACGGTTCGCAGTTGGCCTCCACTTTCTATTAATTTTTTCAGATTTGTTTCTATTACCACAACGTCCTTGCCGTCAACCAAGCCCGCAGCAACCAGTTCTGCTGCAATTCCTTGCGCAGAATCAACTCCAACCGTGAATTCAAACCTAATGTCATTAAGCTCCCGTCTTTCATTCCTAAACGAAATATTTATTTCTTATAGTTAAAAGATAAATCAAGTAATTAGATAATAATTAGCAAATAAATTCTAGTGCATATCGAGAATAATTATCATTTCACGTACCGTAATCTAAGCACCAAGTTTATAGGAACATTTTGTCCGGCAGCTGGAATCGCAGTTTGACTCGGTGCTACTTTGATTTGACCGTAATATTCATCAGGCTCGCCGGCCTCTTCATCGCTGCTAGCCTTTTCAATTGTGTTGACAGGTAACGTTTCTTTGCCTTCATCACTGCTCGAATCACCATTGTTCTCTTCTTCTGACCAAACCCATTCGCCGGTCACGGTTCGATGCAAACGGCCCGACGTACCGGGTTGTCTCTTCGATGCCTGCAAAACAAGATATTTTTATCGATATTTCTTAAAACGTAACATTTTTAATTTTAACTCTTAAAAAATTTCTATAAAAAGATTACATACCAATTGCATATATAATATAAATATATACCTTTTGTACACGTGTTTCTAAGCTGGGTCCAATCGCTACTAATGTTTGCTGCAAATATTTTTTATCTTTCGCTTTTTTGAAAAAGGGATGTTTTAGCAACTCCGTAGCTGTTGGTCTAAAAACAATATAAATAATTTTTTTATGACATAATACTTATTTTATATATCGTTTTACATATTACCCTTATTTTTAATTTTCTTAATCTTTTACTAAAAAAATTTATATGACAAATTATTGGTGTCAAACATAGCCGTGTGAGATACCAAGGCCTTCAATCTAGTTAAACGCTTAGTATGTTATCTATTTTACTTCAACTATCCTAACTGTTTCAGCAAACATTTGGTAGAAATAGCTAGTGTAAATAAAATAGTGCGATCTGACTTACCTCTTGGTAGGATCTTTTTGCAAACAGTCGACTATCATTTTTCGGAATGTTTTCCCGTACGCTTTATATTGGTCCTTGTCGTCCGCGGCAGTATCTAAAGTCGGCGGATCGTTCTGCAACGTCAACATCAAGACCTTCATCGGAGGATATTTGTGATACGGCGCCGTGCCACTAGCCATCTCGATCGCTGTGATGCCAAGTGACCATATATCGGCCTTAAAATCGTAACCATGGTCCTGCACAAACAGATATCATGATACCATCACAAACGCATATCATAATTAGCTTTTCCTAGAGATAGTATATATGAGAAAAAAGATTGCTAATAATCTCATGAAATCGTGCTTGCAAAAGTCGCATGCTTGCTAGAATCTTTAAAATGTGATTTATAATTGCAATCCTATAAACATGTGATTCGCAATTATCGCAATGTCTTTATGATACATTTTTAAATAAATTTATTAATGATTTCTCGTGATATAGCAAACTTTATATTGTAAATAATTACTTAACATAAAAAGTAATTTATAATTAATGTGTAGAATTGTACAGATAAAATTACGAAAACAAATGTTTTAACGAAACAAACAGTACAATACAAGTACAAAAAAAAACGTAAAACAAGGTAATGACATGATTAATTAATTTTAATTAACATTAAATAAATTGTAAAAATTTACGTAGCGCAACAACTTCTCAGTGCAATATTTTATGTGGCTACTTGCATAACATGCCTAACGCAGATCATGCTCAATATAATAACATAAATCAAATATTATCCTCGGAACTAACGAGACAATAAAAGCATTTCCTCATTTCGCACGCAACGGCAAAACTGACACTGACGCAAAGTGCGTCGTCACCAACGATAGCAAAAGCGTATTTTGCCAATCGCAAACGTACTGGGCCGCCGCAACGTACACATCTCCCGTGCCAATAAAGTGTCGTGTACATTTAACAAATGCATACACAAATGTAGACACAAAGAACACGCAGGCTAAGAAGTCTGTAGTGTTACTTTCCTCTCTCACCTGCTCCATGACCTCGGGCGCCATCCAACACGGCGTACCGACGAAGGTGTGCCGAACCTTCTGCCGGCTCAGGTCGCGTCCAGTCGCGAGCCACGCGCTAACACCGAAATCGGCGATCTGCACCGTGCCATCCTCGCCTAGTAGGATATTACCCGCTTTTATGTCCCTAATATTATTCTGTCGTTAAAATTCGTATAGATATGTAGATTAAATGTGCAATAAAATAGTAATGAAATAAAACTATATTTTTAATGATAAAAATCTATTTTAAATTATACCAATAAGCAATAAAAAAATATAAAAAAGAAACAAAGTGTTTTAAATTGAAAAAAAAAAAAGATATCAGTATATACAAGATATTTTATAATACCTATGAATCTGTCCATTACTGTGAAAGTATTCAAGCCCTTTTAGTACTTCTCGCAACACAGTAGCTATAGTGGCCTCGTCGAATACTCCATGTTTACAATTGGTAGTTCTTGTTTTATGCTTAATGATATCCAGTAGTGACCCTCCTTCAAGTAATCTCAAAACAAGCCAGAGCTCCTCTTTCACCACGAACGACGTGTAATACGTCACGACGTTTTCGTGATTGCAAGAAGACATCGCCTGTATCTCTTTCTAAAGTTTCATAACATAAAAAGTTTTGATTAAGTTTTTTGTGTCGGTACATTGAAACTTATCAATCTAACTTACTTAGAAAAAAAAAAAAATCTAATATCTCTCCGAGATAAAAACAATTAATTATTGTATATAACATGAAATATTTGGATCATGCTGATTGCAGCAGACGTTATAATCGATAAGATTGTTAATCCAGTGATTCATACAATGTATAAAATCCTTATCAAGAAATCCGTATATACATATACATATATATATATATTATGTTGAGTCGTCGCAACGCGCCAAGTCCAATGTCACGATTACAATAAAACTCACCAGCAATTCGTCCATGTTGGTGTTCCATTTTTCCAAATTTATTCGTTTGATCGCGCACTTCTCTTGCCGCGGAATGCAAAACGCCGCATGCACTACGGCGGTCGCTCCAACTCCTTGAATATAATAATAAAAAAAAAAAAGATTAGCAACAAGGAATTATCAAGAGAAACTTCACGTTTTATCAACGCACAGATTACAATTGTGATCGTACCTAATTAAATCTCGGCGAGATTTGGAAACTCGACAAGGGCTCTATTTATAAATATGCAGTAAATATATTCAGAGATTGAGACGGACGGTAACAGATGCTTAAACTTCAAGGGGCGCCGATATTTTTACTCGTTACCGCAGGAAACTTGAGATTTCAATCGTAAGTATCGGGGGAAGTTTTTCTTTTTTTTTTCGCAACGCGTCCGGCTAAAAACGGAACGACGTTAGAGCTGGCGTTGGGAAGCCGCTAAATAATTTAGCCCTGCTAACTTACAGCTTCCCGCAAATGCAAAAACGCGTGTTCTCCTAAGTTCACGATATATTCAATCGAATTTAATTTACGTCGAAAAGCAACTTTTTGTTAAAATAATATAATTTGTTGCGCTCTTTCATAATTAGATAAGAAAGAATTTTGGACTTGTGTTACGTTGCTTCGCGTATGTGTGTATGTACAGCTGGGTAGTGCAGTACCGGTACCTTCTACACCTCCGCGGCTGGCGCGGACTTACGGTCTTGGTACGCGCGCACCGTCCTATTCTCCGGCGACAGGTTAACTAGGTTAGGGTAGGCCGCGCAGCGGCTATCTCGTGCAAGCGGCACCGGGTGAATTGATAGCTGCGACAACGCGAGCGCGAAAAAGGCACGCAGGGCAGAGGTGAGACGGCGATCCGTCGTCCTGCCGTCTTGAACGTGGCAAAATAGGGCGACGAAACGGCCGAGTCACGCTCGACCCGACGGGTGACAGGACGCGACGTTTTCGCGTCGTCAACGTCGTCGTCGTTATCGTTCGCGTGGTCTTTACCCCGCGGCGTATTATTATCGGGAAACGAGCGGCTGTCAGACGCGGTGCTATCGGAACCGTCCCGCCGCCGCTGCCGCCGGTGGCGCGCGTCTCCGTGGTCGCAGGCGACGTTCGAGCAAGACGCGTGCACGGCGCGATCACACGCGCGTACGCATCGCGCGATCATCGCCTCGATCGCACGAGCTTCGTACGGCGATCAGTACTCACCGATAACCTCCTTGAGCTCGTAATCGTCCTTGGTATTCGGCCAGCCCTGTACGACCGTGGAGGTGCTCGCGGACGCCATTTTGCTGGCCAGTGTCGTACAGAGGCGCGTGTGCTTACTGGCTGTGCGAGCGCCCCGCGAAAATGAAGCGGTGCTGCCGGTCCGCGAGCGGCCGTCACGTAGTGTAACGGTGACTGGGTCGGGGATGACCGAGGTGGCTGCACGAGAGATGCAACGGTCGTTCGTCGCGGACGCGGACGTGCCCCGATTGTTCCTGGAGGCTAGGGACAAGGTCGACGTCGACGGGATCCTCGGCGGCGGCGGCGGTGTGGACGAACGGAATGACTTCTGGCGAAATACACCAGGTGAGCACGACGGCAGCACGTCCGGCGATATCCTCCTGAAAGGACAAGCGCGATATTAATATAAAATGAAAAGTGTAACTATGGCCAGCGACGCTTAAAATTTGTCAGCCTCTTGGAAGGGGGAAAAAAAAAAGGTTAAGTTAGGTTAATTGGCTCTACTTCTCCTGGATCTATTTTTCTCAGTCTCACTACTAGAATTGATTCAATTTCATTTATTTTACAAAGCCGATTATTGAAAACCACCAAATCAAACGGTTCAATTTCTAAACATTCATTATGAAGACAGCAAACCGATTTCTTTTATCTCTCTTTAGAGTACGTTCAATGTAAAAGTAAGAATCGTTCAAGATCGAATAAACTGTCAGGTGTTTTTTTTGGTATTTTATGATTCGAGAAGACGCACTACTTATCCAAGTCCCTTATTGAGCGTAAAAAGAATAAGAGCATATTCGCCGATAACTAGCTCGCGTCTCGATTCATTGAAGCGATTGATATTTTCCAAAGTAACTGGAGCGATGACGAGACGCGGCCGGCTCGTATGCACAACAAATTAATCGCAGACCCATCCATCACATTCTCGCTATCGTCTCGAGGCAACGCGCTCCTAATTATTAAGTAGTGTGAGCGTCAATCAGTGGCGCCGATCGCTTTAATTGGTCCGAGAGATAAAACTGCTTCCCACCGGTCATAAATATCCATGGTACGATATTGAGCGAATTGACAGCGTTTTCTCCGTTTTTACTGAAATATTACTTGCGTGCTTTACCGCGACAACGTGCGACGGTAGTAATTTCTCAGAACGGAGACCCGCGGTAGCCGTAACATCTTGGAAAATGACGGTACCAATTGATACGCAAGCTTTTGCCACTTTCTGTCCGTTTTCCGAAACGCGGTTAATCTTTGTGTACCTAGAATTGTCATTGTATCTAATCAGAAAAAGAAGCGTCAAGATGAAGGGGGTTTCGCGTTCCTATCGACGTGATAATATCTCTCGCGCTCGAATTTTTGCAATTTGCAATAGATAAAAAATTCCATGGGCGGGCGATTAGAGCATGAAATTAAATAACACCCACGGATATTATCGCCGCGCTTTATTTGCACGGAGATTTTGCGATGACATTTGCCGCGCGCGAGAGAGCGACAGGTGTGCTCTTCCCCCTCCCCCCCGCCCCGTTTGCAGGGGATGTATATATGTATATATATAAAACCGATGGCTAAATATTTTAATTTAGTGATAGTAAGTTCCGTCGGCAGTGTCCTCTTAAAATTCATCAGCTTCGTGAATTTCCAGGCCCGTTCTACGGCCATGTTCAGAGAAATGAATATCCTGATAGTAAGTCTCGGTAGCTAATAGATAATCTATCTGTCTCTCTCTCTCTTTTTTTCTTTCTTTAACGCTGAACATTATTCTTTCAATGTTAAGTGCGAGGATTTAAACTTTGTGTAACTAGACGCTGGTTTCGAGGTAGCTATACCACGGTCACGGTTAGCTTCAGCTGTTTACGCGCCGCAGTCGAATCGTCCAGGCGAAATATCCTACAATTTGAATCTATGCAAACATCCATCGTTTATAGATATAAAACGGGGGGGGTTCTACTTACTGAGATTCGGCAAATATGTACATACAAAGGCTCGGTACGAGGCGGAGATCGCGCGAGGCGAACACTCGCGGCCACTTTTAATTACTTCCCGTCGCAATCGATCAGGCGAGATTTGCAACACTCCCTGGCGCGATCGAATCCCGGGGTCCCCGATGTGGGTCGCGTAGGACCGATCACGTGCCTCTGATTTCTGATGTAGTAGGACGGACAGGCGGGCAGACAGCCAGTCCGTCAGTCACGCTTGGTCACTCACCTACTTCTGCCGAGCACCAAAGTCGCCAGAAATCTGCTGTCTTGGAACTTGAGCTGCTCCTCCTCCGTCGATATAGGCGCCGCGGCGCCCAGGGCGCCCGGGCCGCCAGATTTACGCTGCCCCATGCTGCCTACACGCCTGCAAACGAAAACGCTTACGTTAAACGGGTTGCGTGCCGAAGGAGATAAAGTGTACGTCCCAACGCTACATCCTAAGGCATTTGTATTGGTCAATGGGAGGTCGAAAGGGTTCTTTTTAAAAGGGACTTTAATGCACGCGTGACGGGAAATTATTCGCACTTGGAGCTGAAGGCCCTGGGCTTCGAGCCCAGTGGAATATTTCTAAATTGACGGTCAGTCGATTGTCACCTAAATATCTAGATGGAATAATTGGGCCTGGATTGGCCTTACCAGCTATTTTTAGCCACGGCAAAGAGGGTAGACTCTTATTCCGCCGGCTAAAAATAATTCGATGGCGTTCACGCTTTGTTGTAGGCGCGTATTAGAATAATCCTGCTTCCTTTCGATAATTCTTATCCTGCTGCTCTCGATTAACGCTCAGGAAGAACTGTATAAATCGTGAGAACGAACTCGAATCAATTTTCAAGAGCGAGTCCCACTTTTCTCGACGTGCAAGTCCTCAGTCAAATTAAATTTTTTATCGCCAATCTATCGGCTGGATTTGCTTTTGATTTGTTTAAGGTTTCCAAGAAAAAAGATAGCTATCTCACAGATAATTTTGGAAGACATAATCCGTAGAAGTTGTGACAGATATGCACATTGTACAGAAGGCATCCTTCACTTGCAAATTTGCGTAATTTTTAAAATTACTCGATCCAATTTTAACGCAATACCTGACGTCATCCACCGGTCGTATCCTATCAACAAGAATCTTTTCTGTCAGCTTCGGACACCTGATTACGATTAACAGGTCTATAACGGTCTTATTTCAAAGTAATGGTCTAATTATCTCTTTAAACACGAGAGGCTCGTGCGAAGATGACACCTGTGACGTCTAAGAGTACCACCCCAAGTAGATTGCGATACCTTTTTTTAGCACGTAGTCATTAGCGCTTTTTTTCGTGTTCAACCTCGTTTCATTGAAAGAACTAAGCCAAAATTATAGTTTCACTTTTAAAAAAATCCTTGAATATCTGACAAAATTTTTGCCATTTCTTCTAGTATTAGTTACTTACACAATTCATTTTATTTGTCGTCTATTTTTCTCAGATTATTACTCTTCTAAGTTTTCTAATGGTGGTTTTCTTTTTCGGCTTATGGATTAAGCAACAAAAATTTCTTCGTTAAACTGAGTAATACTCTAAACTTTTCTATACAATTCTGTCGAAAGGAGATGAGTGCCCGTTGCTTTAGGCTTCGTTCATTGTCCCTTGGATAACGAAGTTCTCCTAATATTTGGGTTAAAAGTTTAACTCGCCGCCAGACTAGAATTGCGATTTTAATTTAATTTGAACGAATGGACATATGCCGCTGCGTCATCTGCTGCCTACGTTCAGTTTACGTATGAGCACAATACACTCTTCAAGTTTCCATCATTCCATCATTTCCTTCGTCTCGTATCATGTCACGCAAACGCGGCTACTCTGCCCATTTATTTTATTCATCTTTGCATTAAGTATTTATCTCCGGGCTGTTGACAAATTCTCTGACAATTTTCCATTTTTATGTCTTGAAAAAAGAAACAAATGCATTTTATTCAATTTTGTTTGTAAATTTCACTGATTAATATGAAATTACCTTTCTCGAATTAAAGTTTTTTTAAAACTTGACATCCATTATCTCGTCTCTTCATAATTTCGTATCTTTTTCTTTACGCGCAGAGATTTCTCTTTTTTTTTTCTCGCCTTTTATATTTCATCGTTTTCTCTTCTTTCGCAGACTTCAATTATTTTTTAGACTCCATATGCTGTAACTAATAAAAAAAATCTTGGAAGTAAATAATCGCATTTGTTTCTCATACTGAGAAATTAATTATTCTCAGATATTATTGATAATTTTCGATGTACTTTTATTGCATCCCGCGATATTCTAGGCATAGTTGCATGTCGAATTGTATGAATTAATATAGACCGTCGCTGCTGCAATATTTCTAGCGACATGTAGATTTATTGAATTGACTTTGCATCGATCTTAGTCATCGTACGCACAATTGAACAAATAAATGTACCTACCCGATCGCCGTCACTAGGCGGAATTATGTATCGTTGCGTTTCAATTTGTTACAATAATATGTATCATCGTGGCCTTGACAATAATTCCTTAATATGACACGTAAAACAGAATGCCAGTCTCGAAGATCTTGAAAATACACGAATTATATATATTAATTAAAAAAATATTTCGTTAAAAAGATCGTCATAATTCAATTTACTTACAATTCACATTGAAATGCCGGCTTTAACATGCAATAATAGCAATCAGTCACATGTTTGAGAGCGTAATTGATTAAACGGCAAATGACCGTGTTTTTCTTGGAAAAAAATTTATATTCTGCAAACACTGCCTCTTGTTTTAAGTTCTTCAACTTCACTGGGTAGTGTACGATACGAGATTCATTCTGCTTAGTTGAACACTTTTGTTCTGATTTATCTTTATCTTCCACTCTGTAATTGATGTTCATTGAATTAATATTTGAAATTTAGTATCCGGTAACGAAAGAAATTCAATCGACAATTTTGTAAACATTTCGTAGAAGATTGCGTTTCGTATTTGCAATAATTATTCCACTGGGGATTTTCGAAGAGTCGAGATTTCGAGTTCCGCTCTCGTTTGAGTCCACTTAATAACGCTCTTCATCAATGAAACCTTTACTCAGTCCGCAAACCGAGGGTCAATTGCTTATTAACTCAAAGAACCGTAGCGGCTATTAAACGATTTCATTGTCATTAAAATGGTTTGCAAAAAATTAAAATTGTTCATCTGTGCGTTTATTTGGATTTCCCTTCAATATTCTACGGATTGTTCCTGCGGCCTTTCTTTTCCAATTTAAGCGGGAGTAATACGAGTCAGAAGAATAACAAAACGTTTTAGTTTCATTTCCTTCGGACACATTCTGAAAAGTGTCTTGCATGCGGCCCATGTGTTCTTTCTCGCCTTAAGCGCGCAGAAACGAGGCAATTTGTAAATTGCATTAATGTTGATTTATAAAAATTAAATTAAACACATTATCAAATACGTCATCATATAAATTACTAAAACATTAACGTGCCATCATTATATACATTGCAAAATTGTCGTTGCCAAAGAATAACAGAATTCGTTTCTGTAAGTTATCTTTTGAAGAAATTTAATTAGAGATCGGCATTGATAAAATGCATATAATCGATTTCTAATTTCTCACCTGGCAGACGTTGACTTTAAAGAGCCGTTCGCGTAGAGATCGGCTGCCATGGTACCGATGTCAACCCAATGGCATCTCGACTTTTGTGAATATTTCGAGGATATCTCGTAGATTTCGTCCTTTTCTTTCTTCTCTTTCTCTCGTCCTCTTCCTTTCGTTGAAAATTAATAATCACGTGCTTTGCGGGAAATTTTTGGTAACTCTCTCAGTAGCTGTCACTGACTGTCGTCAGTCTCGGCCAGGCTCATCGCGAATGAAACACCAATCGTTTCGGTCTAAACACACTAGTCGCATCGACATGTCTCCTGTATCACAGTACACGACCTGACGGGATATATAAGTCCTTAATATATATATTATATACATACGTACATTTATTCTCGTCTATTTACGCGGATATAATATCAGAGACGGACGTTGGCGCGATTTCGCGAAAAGAGCGAGAACGGAACGTCGCGTGGCGAACGCAATTTCAAGGGAACGACTGCCGTACATTGGAGAAGACGTAGGATCATCCTGCGTTCGCCTCGTGACTGAACTATGTCAGACGGGGCACTGTCAATTGGATAACTACCTACCCCACATTGGCACAGTGTCGTCGTCGTTGTATATGTAATGCAGCATATCGTTGATGCTGAAAGCCAACACGTAGTCCGTGTTCTCCCACTTCTTCCGAATCACTTGATCTCCTTTTTCTTTTTCTTTTCTCATGGCTACCCATTTCTTTTACAGTACTTAGCGTTTCTTCGTTCTGTTAATTTTCCTTTATTTATTTATTTTTTTTCCTTTTGTTTCTTCTCGCCAGCACTGCTCCTGCATATAGCGAATGAGAAATACTGTCTGACGTACATAAAAGATAAATGATTTAAACTTGATTTAAAGGCCCCCCTGCCAATTCTCTTACTTATTTATTATTTTTACGAGATCTATCGTTGAATCATCATTCGATACTTACTGTTGTTTGTCAGCATTTATTGCTTCTGACGTTACTTGGAATCGAAATCAAGTATCACGAGCTAGAAGAGCGCATTATCTCGTGCGTACATTCTGTCGTCATTTCGGTAGTATGAATTAACTTGATGACGCGGGAAGAATAATCCATATCACACGGCATGTCAGCTCAATCACGACGACCTTGCGAACTAATACTGATCTTCATAAGAAAGCCTACAGATAAAGTCGAAGGTTCTTAGCAACATATTATCTGTTATACCAAATCACTTCTTTATATAAATGCCTTATCGAATTTTTTAATCGATAAGAAAAATTCTTTCGAGCGGTTTAAAGTTAAAATCTAAAATATATTTCTTTTTGAAAAATTATTTTCCGTAATGTAACGTAAAACAAGAAAAGTATTTGGAGTATCTTTGATCCCGAGGATAATAAATCAAGATCGGAAATAGAGAATTCGCCGACCCGAGAAATTAGAAATGCGCATATTGTATTTCGTCGATGTGACAGACGGCGTGAAACCATTTCGCCAGTTGCAGTACTCTAAATGAATGATTCATCCTACCTCCAATTCCCACTTACGGCGTCGACCCTCCGCGAGCGCGATTTACACATCATCAGGTTTGATAGGTCGCTAAAGGCTCCTGACTGAGACCTCCATCGAAGGTTTATGCTTTATCAGTGACGCAACATTATACTTGGGAGACATTGATGATTCTGTGTCATTGGTAAAGGAATAATCGGATGAAGACATGCGTGTGTGATATGTAATACCAATTGGGATTCTTGGGATTCTTCTTTCTATCTAATCGACTTCAGTTTGATCAAAACTGGAGATAATCCGGCGTGTCATTCTGCACACTTTATGAATATTGTGGTTACTTTTTTTGCATAAAATTAAAATAAAATTATAATGTTGTATTATGCTTACATATTAATATCGTAAAGAAGATAATTGTTACTTTTTTTTTTTTTTTTTTTTCTTTCTTTCTTTCTTCGTTTATAAAGAAGTTGTACGTTTTGCAGATTGTTGAACTCTTTATCTTCAATCACGTGTTTTACGTGCTGAGTAGACGATTGAATTTCACTCAGCCAATTAAGGAGAACTTGGCTTCCGAGCTCAATTACCAGAATTATTTACGTGACATGTCGGTGAGACCAAAAGACATCTTTTATCCGTCGGAGGAATATTACGTGGAAAATGTGCCAAGAAATCTGCAGCAGCTAAACAGAGATAACAGAAACTTAAGGCTTGTTAGTGAATTAAATTTTTATTTTTTTTAAAGAAATTGTTTTTTTTTTTTTTTAATATATATTTAAAAAATATTTTCGAAAAAACTATGAACATTAAATCTCTATCAATTTCTTTCAAGTCTTATATTTTTAATACGCCTATTTTTATTTAACTTTTATTTATATTAATAAATATCTACTATTATTCTCCTTTTACAACTTGTGCAGGATTATCGCAGTCTTTGCGAAACAGTATCAGAAAAAGTGGAAATTAAAGATCAGGATTACGAGTATCAACCTTCGCAATATTATGAGGTCTACTGTAAAGGCTATTCATTACTGAGTGAAGAGGAACGAATAATAAAACCATTGGAACAAGTAAACTTAGGAACCATGCACATGACATGTACTTTCCGCATAACGCGTAACAACGTAACCATTCAGAAGAATTATTCAAAAAATAAGTTTCACGGTACGCTGTCACTGGTTACGCAGTTACACGTTTTGCAGAAAATACATGCGGTGGTATGGTCTCTTACACTTATAAACTTATGTCATGCAGTGAAACAGCTTGACAAATTTTCTAAAACAACTTAATAAATTCAATGGATTTGAAGTGACTCTTTTGATTAAGCAAAAAATAAATATATAATTGTTTTAAATATATTAACATATTTAAACTTTAAAAAATAATAAGGAAAAGTTGTTTTATTGTTTACCGAAATTTTGATTTTAAATTTAACATTTCTTTTTTTTCCAGAAATGTATCTACCCGGCATTCCACTGCGTGCAGAAAATTCGGCGCATGTCTTTCGTCAGACGACCGTGGAATAGTGATAGTGATTGCTGGGAATCATATACAAAAGATATCGCCAGTGGTTGCGATTGCATGTGGCCGGTCTCCAATCTTGGCGAGATTAGCCACCATTATTGATTCATTAGTAGAATTCTATGTTAGCAAAGTTAAAGTTTCATTATAATAATGCAAATACCTCGCAAAACTCTGTATGCGTATCTGCAATAAACAAGATCTTTCGTAAAAATATTTATCAGATAAAGTGCAATAAATCGAAATAGTAAGTTTCGCCATCACCATCTGACCGTGATTAATCTTTCTTTCTTATCATTTATTGCGAAAAACCAACAACGTAAAATTAATCACTTCAAGAAATAACTTTCTTCGATAAAATTGTTCCTGTGTAGTAGATTATTTCCACGAGTTTGCCTTGTGCTTTGGCAAAAAATGGAATTTATCAGGCACTTTTCCGAGTAACATCTCCCTAAAAATAAATAAAATTATTACGATCGTGTACCCAGTTGAAAATTAAGTTACTTAATAAAAGCTAATGGCCTTACGATAACTTCACCCAGTCGGCACAGTTGGAACTGGCCATTAGCGTCTCCATATCATTGCGACCTCGATAGAACGGCGGTCTCTCGTTGATCCGCTGAGGTGGTCTCTCCAAAATTCCAACAGGAATATATCTGTAATATATTTCAATGTAAATAGATAACACATTAATTTTAACAAATATTCATAATTTTAAAACTTACCTATGAAGAAAGGAGATCCATTCTAGCATGAATCTCCTAGTGGTTTCGACGCCACGAGTATCTGATCCCCAATGCTCCAATCCGTAATTCGTATACTTTTTGAGAATATCAAATCTCTCCGCGCTCGAAATATCAATCAATTTTCTCTCTTTTATCTCAGTAAAAATCCACGGTTTAATTAATGCTCCGCGTCCGATAGTGATCCCCTGCACTGTACTATAGGTCTCTTTTACACGGTAATAGTCATCAAAGGATAAAATATCACCGTTTCCAAATACAGGAACTGGTTGCGCTGCTACCGCACATTTTTCTATATATCCCCAATCAGCCAGTTTCGTGTATCTTTGTTCTCGAGATCTACCGTGAACCTGAAAAAATGATTGAATTAAATAAAAGTCTTAGATAATACAGGAAGATTTTGCTTCTTCGACTTTATCTTCTCTTGACTCAGGTAACATAAATTTTCTATTAGAATTTGAACATTTAAAAATCGGTATGGTTAAATTAATTTTTATACAATATAAAAATATAAATATACAATAAAAAAATTAATTTTTTAAGTTATAATTTTAAATGTTGCCCTCTCTTTTTAAATACGCTATTGTTTTTTTTAACATAATGATTTTTCTATAAGAAATATTCACGACAAATACAAGAAATGTAAATTTAACGGACTTACTCACAGTAATCATGGACACACCCCAATCTCGAAATTTTGGCATTAAATTATGCGCGATAGGTTTATCTATGTAAACCCCAGTTCTGGTTTTAACAGACAAAGGTATGTCCAACACTTGACTAACAGACTTCACCACAGTCTCAAGTACATTTAATCGATTAAGCATACCGCTACCGCCACCCTGTCTGTAAATCAAATCGATCGGACACCCGAGATTCAAATCGATGTAGTCTACGTTAATCTCATGGTTCAGCAGCTGAGCGCATCGCGTCAATACGCCTGGATTATTACCGCAGAGCTGAACGCCGAAAATATCTTCGCTCTCATGTCGTTTTACTAATGCCCATTCTTCTTGCGTACCCTTCAATATTTTTGGCGCCAATGCCATTTCGCCACACGTGATGTCTGCACCATACTCTTTGCAAATTCTCCGGAACGGTAAATTGCCCACTGTAGTCAAAGGACTGAGTAGTATCTTACCCCTCCAGTCAATCTTCTTCTTCTCCGATTCTCGCAATCGGATCAAATCGCTATCATCCACGGGCCCAATTTTCCGTTCCTTTGACTCATCCGCATCAGAACTATTTGTTTTATCGTCGTTTACACTGTCTGAAATATCTTTCTCCGCTTTCTCGCCGTTGCTGTTATCGGAAATATTAGTAGTAACTTCTAATTTCGTATTAGTCTTATCTTCTTTATTTTTTAAATTCTGTAGATGCAATTTTCTTCCAGATGGATCGTTAGCTTTAACAATTACCTCTGCCTTAGAAAAATTGTACTTGCGCTTGCGCAATTTATTTTGTAGATCTTTAGATAAATAATTTTTTATGGGTGGTGAACACTTTTTGTACTCTTGAAGTTTGTTCTCATCGACGATGTTATAACCGTCTTTCGTCAAGTGTTGTGAGCCCATTCTACAAGTAATCCCTCTCGGGCACTTGCCAGTCAAATTAAAAATATGGCATTCTGTACTAATGTCCTCTGGCCTGATCTTTAGATATTCCTCTCGATCGTGCATAAAAGTACAGCGTTGATTTGAGCATTTTCTTTCGGGTTCATTTGCCGTTTGATCTGCAATCCAAGGGCACAGACTCAATTCCCTGGAAGCTTTGAACGGAGGCGGCCTTGCCTTATTTTGACCCCTGAGCTTATCCCTCTTGTCGTCCAATTTAGATTTTTTAACAGGTATTACCTCATCCCATGATGGTGCATCTAGATCGTCTATTTTTCCATCTGCAGCCTTCTGCTTTTCGGTTTCCATTAAACATTGTTCATTCGATTGCCTTACGTGATCCTCGATTATAAATCTGCAATATTAAATTAATACGTTGCATATAAAAAAATAAAAAAAAAGTATTAAATACATTTAATGTATAATTAAAAAAATTAAAAGCAATTAAAACAGATAATTGATAAATTGTAAAAAAAAAAAAGAGCGGGCAAGCAATTTTTAGAGGTTAAAAAACGAATGCGCTCGCACGTAATATTTGTACAAGACACATTTGTCATAAACTTTAAATAAATCATACAATATACTACACGTACTTACTCTTCTTTTATTAAACAAACGCCCTTCTGTCTGTCTTCGCTGTAATCAAATGAACAATCACCACATTTCTCGCAGTCCGCCATTTCACATGTGCACTTTGAAGCTGGTTCGGACTGATCGGAGCGGAGCCAGTGGTCGCAGATTTTAGACGGGCAACATACGCACGTTAGGCACAATGCCGTGTCCGTGTGTGCCCGTAGCGCCTGCTAACTCGGACGCAGAGAGCCCAACTCGGAATCGCGGCTTCCACGCGTGTAGATATAGAGGCTCGTCCGTGTGTTTCGACTGCCGTCGGATAGAAAAAAAGGCCAGAACTATACACTGTCTTACTCTTTCGCGGCGTCGCCGGCAGTTATCACAGATTCGCTTCACACTAACATCGCCGAGTTATAAGATGAGAGCAGAAATATAAACTTAACAGTAAAATAAAAAGATTTTGTAATGATTTTATAATTAAATACGCGTAATTGCGGAGCGATTAACGACGCGTCCGCACCCACGAGGCTCCGCAACTAGACCGACCGTCAGAGATTTCGGCGCGTAGAGAGAAAGATTTCGATCGCGAACGAGTATAAATTTATTTAGAATTTTTGCCGATATGTGTATCGGTGAAACGCGCTTTAATGCACGTAGCTATTATGCGATAACTCAATCTCACGTTTCTTGATTAAAACGAACGCCATCGATCGGATCGTTTATTGTTAATGAGCGGATTAAATTTCTACATATAATTTAATTAGCGGGGTTCGTTTTACACCGCGTATCTGAAAATCACTCGCGCGTGCTGGTCACTAAAGCTCTATTTGACTTTACGATATCGCGGATGAGAAGCGGCATGTCTAATTTTTATTCACAATAATCGTCGAAATAATTGAGTGGCTTTTTTGCACGTTATCACTCTCGCTTTCTACGGATTAACTTATTGTAAAACTGCGAACTCTCTTTTTCTTATACCGACAAATGTCTAAATAATTGCGTTTACGAGTATGCTTCGCGGGAAAAAAATTGTCCATAGCCGGTTAAATTATTTTCTTTTTTGAATATTAAAACAAACCATGCGCACGCTTTGCATCCGCTATTTTTCAAAAAGTTTGTTGTCAGCGGAATGAACGGCGCCAAAAAAGTGCGCATAACGGTAAAAATAAACGGGTCGCAATACAAAATTTTTCACACTCATTGGACACTCGCGGTATCATCCCCATGCCGACCAATTACAACCCTTCTCTTATCACCTGATAGGTGGGAACGTTTTTTCCCTAGTGCGCCAATTAATTACCCCCTCAACATAAGTACCGTTATCACGACCGCGCTACCCTCATTTCGCGCCTAAATGTAGTCGGGAACGGATGTGTAAAGGGGGAATAACTGTTCTCTACCGGAGTTCAAGTTTAAGTTCACGGTCACTTCGATGAGTCAGCGCCTTGAGGAGTAATAATTAAATAAAAGTTTCATCGACGATACATCAAGATACATCAAGATACATCAAGATACATCAAGATACATCATATTTCTTTTGTCAAGATCGAGGATTTAACGGAAGCGTCGTGGACTATCCTGCGAGCGATCTAATGCGCGGTGAATATTATGTGAGCGAGTGTGAGTGTGAGCGTACAGTTTTGCGTATTTGTATATTATACGGGGTGTTGTGTTTAAGTTATTATAAAACAAGGTCGCTTTTCTCGTGATCGGAATATTGTTTCGCGCTCTCGGGTTATAATTCGCGTTTTCAATTTATTTTTTAATTGATCGTTGTACAGCCCGGAGTATTCGTCGGTCCCTCGCGGAGTGTCGTTTTCTGTTTCGTTAGCCGTGACTGATAGTGCGTGCGCTACTGCACGCAATTCGGGAAATTGGCATCTGCTGCTTGAGATTCGCGTTACGCCGGATTGTGCGACGCGTATTTTAGTAGTTTTAAAGTCCTATTCGAACAATTTTTCCTTGTTTTATAATAATTTAAACTAAGTATGAGTGATATTGTAATAAAATGCGCGGTGAATATTATGTGAGCGAGTGTGAGTGTGAGCGTACAGTTTTGCGTTTTTGTATATTATACGGGGTGTTGTGTTTAAGTTATTATAAAACAAGGTCGCTTTTCTCGTGATCGGAATATTGTTTCGCGCTCTCGGGTTATAATTCGCGTTTTTAATTTATTTTTTAATTGATCGTTGTACGCCGGATTGTGCGACGCGTATTTTAGTAGTTTTAAAGTCCTATTCGAACAATTTTTCCTTGTTTTATAATAATTTAAACTAGGTATGAGTGATGTGTAGAATGCATCAAAAATTTTTAACCACACCGGTCGTACTTACAGAAAATATTAAAAATATGTACAACCGACAGTCCGCAGTCTGTTTAAGTGGGACGGAAAATTTTTGTTGCATTGTACATTAAAAACTTATATTACATTATACATTGAAAATGTCGGACCATACACAATTCGGTGACTCGAATTTCGTACTACTTAAAATTATTTTAGACTCCGCGATGTTACCGAGAAGCGGATCTGAGATATCTGCCGGCGACGCCACGAAAGAACAGGACAGACAGTGTATAGGTCTGGCCTGTTCTTCTATCCGACGGCAGCCGAAACGCTGGCTTCACACGGACGAGCCTCTGTATCTGTCGCGTGGAAGCCGCGATTCCGAGTTGGGTTCTCTGCGTCCGAGGCATTAGCAGGAGCTACGGGCACATACGGACACGGCATTGTGCCTAGTGTGCGTATGTTGCCCGTCTAAAATCTGCGACCACTGAGCGGAGCCTGTCACAGCCAATATCGGGTCTATGTTCACTGATGTTGGTCGAACCGATTGTGAGACAAGCTGATTATAATTAATGTATGAACGCATAAATATATAAATTACATTTAAAGTAACAAGAATCGTTTAAAATACCATGCAAAAATGTGCGTACATTCATAATTTATTGAACGTTATGTAAATGCTGAAAATGTTTATCCTTTTCGAAACAGCTGCTTTTAACCGTTTAACATGCACATGTCATATGAGAAGTATAGCAACCAGGTTCAGTTAGGTTATAAGTTCTGTTTTTGTATTCGGTGTTTGAGACCAGAAGAATACACACGTCCACAGGTGGATATAGGATTCAACGCGTTTTGCTCGATATACTGTAAAATAATTTGTATTGACATAATTATTATAACATTTGTCACGTTTTGCTGTTTGTTGTAATTTTTCATTTTGCAACTGATACACAGCATTTGATTTCCAGGTTAGATTCGATGGTTTTAATTATTTATTTCGATACTTTTATGAGTATAATCATTATATTTTACGTAATATGTATGTACGTGAAAATTGTATTTGTAATTTTAATTATATTCTGTATTTTAGGAACCTTAATTAATACGAGTAATGGATAAAATAATTTTGGAAAGTTCTTCAGATGAAGACGATTCATATACAAATTCGGCTGCTCGATTAAGAGGTAACGTTTTTTTCTAGTGATAAGTTAATTAATAATTTGAGAAAATACAATGTATTCTGATATTTAAAAGGCTACATAATTAATTTTTACAATTAATTTTAATACATTTAGCACTAAAGAAACAACGTATAGAAAAAGAGGAACTTCCTTCTACTGAAAGGTATTATACACATTGATATAAAATATGTTAGTTAATAACATGAAATTTTTATGATGAATGATATCTGTAATTATTTATTTTATTTTCAGCATTGAGAAACAAATGAGTAGTGAAGTGATAGATAATGATATACTTATTACAGGAATAACGAATAAAGAATTAAATAGTAAAGATATAGATGTTGAAGACATATATAATGAAAAAATAAGTTATACTATACAAACGCGAAGCAGAACACAGAGCACAATGGTAAGAGGTAAAAGGAATGCACCAGTTGCTACTAAAGTGAACACTAGGCGATCTCGGAGAAGGGTAATTTTTTTTTTTTTTTTTAACAATATATTACGTAAATACATTTAGTATTTATGTAAAATATGTCACTATTTATTTATTAATTTTTTTTTTTTTTTTTAATATGTCTATTTAATTTAGAGCATAATATATATGTTTTATTCTAATATTTCAGAATTTACGTAATAATTCAGAGTTTGACGTGGAATTTGTGATGGAAGAAAAACTTGAGTCGTATAAGAACGATATAATATCACTGTTAGATGATGATTGCAATGAAGATGATAATTATGAGATAAATATAAAAGTGTACTGGAGATCAAATAGAATTGATCGTTTAAGTATGCGTAGAGTATGTATCAGTTGCTGTTTAGTAACATGGTAAAATACAATTTGTATTTGATTATTATTTACGATTTGAAACATATATTTATAATAATGTATTACAGCACGAGTCTTTTATAAAAATTTTCCAACATTATGCTGACTTAGAAAAAGTGTCTATAAACGAAGTGCTCATCATGAAGAAGGATAAAGTTGTTAATCATACCGATACCCCTGCATCGCTCAAACTTTCCATTATAGATATACTTGGTTGGTATAAACAATTTTGTAAAAAAAAAAAATCAGTAATTTATAAAATAATGTAATACTTATTTTATATTTATAGATGGTGGAATAGTGAATCCAGGTATGAACACTTTATCCACGAATGAGACCAAAGATGAGGAAACGTGTAGTATTAAAGTACAAACGGCAAATAAAAAACAGACTTTTACTATTCGACTTAAAGAAGATGAACAATTTAAAACGCTATTTGTTACTTGTTCCAAGGAACTTGGCGTGAATGAAAGTAGTTTAAAACTTTGTTTTGATGGAGAACAAATTGATCCAACAGATACTCCAAAATCTTTAGATCTTGAAGGAGAAGCATGTGTAGATCTTTATATCTTGGCGTAATAAAACGTACAACGATAAGTTAGCTTAAATTTTCTACATACATATGATTTGATACTACATACATTTGATTGCTTTATTTATTGTACATTGTATTTTTATCGTTTCAATTTACTATAAAATATGGCTGTACTAGCAAATTTTATTAATAGCACGGTATGAAACTATTATTTTTATATTTTGTAGGAGTTAATAATTGGAATGAGAATTAATCTACATAAAGTGTAAAAGTATAAATTTAAAAAATAAATATAAGATATGCATATTAATACATTTTACATGGTACTTAAACATTTTTAATTTCTTTAAATGTAATTTATAAATATATTAGACATTACAAAGACAGGGAATGAGAGAACGGGGAGGAAAAAAGTCATCGGCAAACCGGCCGGCGCGGTATATACATGCGGCACATGTGAAACTCGACGCACACGACGCCAAAGTCACGTTCACTAGCTGCCGTCGCTATATCTACCTTTCAGCGTACATACGACGCGCCAAATTGAATGTTCGCGGTACGAGCGCGACGCGTAGCGGCGCTGAACGCGAGCTGTGCGCACGCACAGCAGTCACTTCAGTTTCCTTTCCCGTCCCAACGATCATTCGAGACGTACACGCAGAGCGCTTGGATTTCCGAGTCGGAAGAATCCCGTATATTCGGCGAACAAGAAAACGTAATCCATCGTGAATTACTTTATCCCGTTAATCGTCCTACCGCAGAGAGCACCTGAAACTACTTTTTCCTTTTAAGTACGCAATATCCTCATTTATTCATACGTAACATTCGCGTACCTTCGTCAATTTTGTAGTCTGAGCTCGGTGACTCTGAGATTTCACAAACGAGAACCGCGGCGTATCCAGCAGGCGCATACTTACATATTTGTGATAGATTGAGAGGAGTATTGAATAGAATATTCGCTAGACATTCTTTTGTCATGTTATTACAGCTGATGCGGCGTTAACTTTTCTCGCGTTGGATAGTGCTGCCGGCCGGTGCACGCAAAGTATACTAAATACATGCATGCGTCGAATTCATGCGATCTTGCGCGATAGATATCTAAATATTTTACGAGCATGCAGAGCTGATAAAACTTTTCTGTTTTAGATGAAGATCCAGGTTAGAGGAGGATCGACTCTTGTCAAAGGAGGATGTATCATATACGTGTGGAGCATTTATGAAGCGAGTACATCGCAGAGAAAAGGTATAATTATTTGAAACGTAATACATTTTAATTTCGTAATTTATATAATACGTTTATGCTTTTAATATGTTCATCACTTGATTTTATATTACGAATTATTTGCTAATTTATTTATACGATTTTAATATTACTGGCTTAATATTGTGAGAATGCTAACTAGATGAAATATTTTCTGTTTCAGATGAAGATCCAAAGGAGGAGGTCTTGGAGAAGCAACATACACCAGCGAGGCGACCGTATGCAGATCAACATAGCTGACGATAGATCGTCAACTCTGCTGCTGCACATCGGTCGGTGAGTCGCATGGGTTTTTTTCTTTATTCATTCCCTTTTTCTTTTATTTTAAACTAAGCATTTCGGGTGGGCAAAATACAAAATACAAAAATATTAAATCAACTATTTTCAAATAACATAATTTACATTGCACTAATATAATATTTATTGACAATTGATTATTAATTATTCACACAATTATAAGTACTTTATTAAAACTAAATGATTGAAAACTTTAATTAAAACTAAAACTAATAAATTTAAATTATGAATTTAGTATCGAAATCATTATTTGTGTAAAAAACTTATCGTTAATCTTGAAAAATATTAATAATTTAATACTGTTATCACATAAAAAAAAACTACATTGTTTTTTTTTTTTTCTATATTATTTTTGTACTGTAAAATAAAAAAGAAATCAAAATTGTTTTAAAATTATTTATCTAAAGTTATGTGTATGAAATATATTTCTTTGGAGCTAAATAATTAAATAATTACAAATTTACTTGTACATATAAATCAAAGGACAATGTTTCAGAGAAGCATTCTAAATAGTTGTATAATTCAACTTTCTAAAACTTTTTTTTCTATGTATATGTATAATACACAATTTTTTGTACATTTTAAATTTTAATATATAATATTACGAGGATTTCGACCTTACACCAAATATAGTTACAATGAGGTACAATAATATCCATCCCAAACTAATTAAGAAACCAAAGTAAACTTCCGAATCAGATATGGAAGATCCCTTGTAAATGATTCCTCTCAGAGAAATGGAAGGCAACGTAGTTGGTAACATGTAACTGAAGAAACGAAGTACTTTTGGCATTCCTTCCACTGGCCATATACATCCTATGAATTTTGTTAAATTAGTATGGCGTTGCATACAAAAAAAAAATTCAATTTAAAGATAATTAATTTTTTTTTTTAATTAATAACACCAATAAGTATCTTTAGATGAAAGTAAAGATGAAATAAAAAATGTAGGAAGTTACCATTAAGTAGTATTAACGGAAAGAAACTTCCGGCTGAGCAATAATGTGCCATAGTATGATTTCTGCACATGACGGAGATAATGAATCCTGAAAAGATATTAACGATTAATTTAATCGAAGGCAAATTAATTATAAATTGTTCATAATGGATGCTTGTAAATATGTCGTATAAAATACTGACCGTACATCAATCCGCAAAGACCATTTAGAAATACTAGGACGATCGCTGCGAATATTGATCCTTTACATTCCAAGCCAAATATTGGGAAGAACAAAAGTGTTATCATGACAGAGTGGATGGCTATAATGGTGCTCTGAATAAGAATGTGGGAGAGCAAAATTTCTTCCGTTTTGACTCCTGTCACATATTTACATTTATTTTATTATAACGGCGAATAAAAAGGCGAGAAAAATTAATGAAGCAGACTCTAAAGAAATTACCTTGAACCAAGCTTCGATTCCAAACCCCCTCCAATCGTTCTGTGATTATCAAAGTAGTAGATACTGTATTGGCCAAGAAGAAAATAAGTCTAAAAAATATAATATAAAATTATACAAATGCGTAAACGTAATGTAGAAATAACAATTTATTTTATTTATTGTACTGATTAGAGTTTTACTTACGATAACATATATGATGGTGTCATAAAATCTATGTACTTGAGATCAGACGTACCATAAATGGGGTCTTCAAACTGAAAGTGATTAAAATTTTAAGCCTTACATAAGCGTATGCACGAGAAAAAAAAAGCGAGAGAAAGTGAGGGAGGAAAAAGGGAGAATATTTAATTAAAAAATAATTAAAACTATATTTACACGAATGGGCGGATCAGCCAATTTTGGAGAATATTTGCAGTCTCTCATAATGTCTTCAAAAATCTGTAAGAAACGGTCGAACAGCTTCTTTTGCAAGTAAAGTCCAATTTGTGTGTCTGTAATTAAAATTTTTTATTAATTTAAGTGTCAGTAAATTTTTATGCTGTTTATATTAAAATATTGAAGCTTTTTAACAAAATACTAATTAATTGATTTTTCTTTGCTAAACTATTTTACATATTTCATTTTTTATTACGTATTCTGTTATACCTCCCATATCGAGGAAAACTTGAATCTGACTAGCGGAAAGATCCGAGTCATCCGCGAAATTTGCGTATTCCACTCGATTTTGCAGAGCGTTGGAGAAATTTTGATTGAACTGTATTACACCTCTGAGTTTTCCATTTTGTACATCGAGATTTGCATCTAAGATGTCATCATAATATTTCTAAAAAAAAGTACGATTGATTAATAAATATCTCAATGAAATAGGCATTAATGATTCATTATTACTATTCTTTCGATTGATATTGAAACAAATCTTTTCAATTTTTAAAAGAAGAAAACAGGAAATTAGAAAACCGCATTAGTCGCATACACATAACACCCCGCGTCGATTAGATGCATTATTAATTTACATTATGTTATTAATTGTTAAGCAGTTTTACTTGTGTCATGACGGAGTCGTTGAAATTATGTAGGAACTTGCAGCTGAGATTGCTGAAGCGACAGGTAATCTCATCATTCCAGATATTACCAAATGTACTTCCGTAATCGCAATTGCTCGCTTCATTATTAACAATTCCAATTTTTAATTCCTTCGGATCATTACCAACTCCAACGAAAAATACGCACACTTGGACTATAGGAAATACCACTGCGAAAATTAGCCCTCTAAAAAAAAAAAAAAATGTTATTGTGATTATCGTGATCGTTGCAAACAATTTTTTTTTAATTTTCTTTTATTTATAATTACATTATTAATAAATACTCACGTGTAATAACGTAAAAATTGGATAAAGTTCTTTGCCAATAGAGCTTTGAATCTTTTAGATCGCGAAACTTGACGTTCCGAAACCACTTTGTAGTCCGCGGCTATCTTTAAGATATAATTGTGATATTAAACAATACGTAATTGTATTTTATTTATATTGTTTATATCGCTTACTTTTTTCTCTTCTTGATTTGATAAGTCGCTACCGACGTCTTCTAATTTCGATCCTTCAGCTTCATTTCGAGTATACGCGTTATCCTGTGCCTCGCAAAGTTTTAGGAAAGCTTCCTCCAAGAACGAACATTGAAATCGCTGCAGTAATAGTTCTGGTGATGATTCCGCCAATAATTTCCCACATCTCATCAAACCGATCTGTACGTGCCATTAGAAATATACGTTGCTTAAAACTTGTTAATATAAATTTAGTTTAAATCGACTAATGTGGACTCACTTTATTAGCGTCTTTAGTCTCTTCGATATAATGTGTCGTAATCAAAACGGTAATATTGTCTTCCTTCGTGATCTTGATTAAATAATTCCAAATGCTGCAAAGAAAAAGTGCGTACAAAAATTTTCTTAGTATTCTTTACTTATCATTGGATCGATAAAAAGTAAAATCTACTTGCTTCTCCCTCAAAATTGGGTCCAAGCCTACAGTAGGCTCGTCTAATATTAAGAGCTCGGGTCTGTGAATCAATGCGGCGGCAAAAGAGACTCTTCTTTGTTGACCTCCGCTCATATTCTTCACCAGACGATTCGCTGGTGGCAATTGGAGCAGCTCCGAAAAGAATATCTGTCTCGTATCTTAAAAAAAAGAAAAAAAGAAAAGAGAAATTAATTTAAATCAAATACGGATTTA
The DNA here is from genome assembly GCF_019399895.1 of Cardiocondyla obscurior. Lineage (NCBI taxonomy): Eukaryota > Metazoa > Arthropoda > Insecta > Hymenoptera > Formicidae > Cardiocondyla > Cardiocondyla obscurior. The sequence goes on from NC_091869.1 coordinate 8,160,351, forward strand.
AAACACGTTTACTTAAAGTCAATAGTAAAAAAGAAAAAGGATCTTTATAGAAATTCTACAATTTGCGCGTAGCAATTGAAAGAAGTCTTTATTTACTCGACGTCTTACCGATTTCCTCATCATCCAGTCCGTTGATCCTGCCGAAGTAGTAAAGAGCACCGCTCACGGAGAATTCTCCAACTAAAGAAATGTCTTGTGGCATGTAACCGACGCGAGGACCTGGAATCCCAGAACCCTTGCTACCTGGGTTACCTCCCAAAACCCATATCTCTCCGCTGTCGAGATAACGAACGCCGACGACGCAGGATAACAGAGTGGTTTTTCCACATCCACTGGCTCCCAGTAGCCCATATCTGTTTAAATGAGAATCCGCATTCGTATACCACTACCTTTTATTTGTTCAGCGGGCTCATTCGAAGAGGGGGATGCATAAAAATTTCATGTATTTTCCTGTAATAAATGGCCCCGTAACTGCACTTCGATACGAAACCTGTTTTTGAGATCGCGACTTATCTGCCAATTTATCGATCCCACGTTTACACTTGATCGAAGAACAATGGTGTATTTATAGTTTTCCTCGGGATTTTGTAATTAGACTGAACGGGTGGCAAATGCGACTTGTTAATCAAGCGTTCGGGATAATTTTACAGCTTTGATCATTAAATCCGCCCGGGTATAACAATCATTCGTTAGCAAACGCAATTAGCGAGCGACTACTAACAATACGCAGTGCTGTCTAGATAAAGGAATTTCGTCTTTTTAAAAGACTTCTTTAGAGAATATTAATAATAATATTAATATTAATAATTCGATCCTGATAAAAATACGTGAATTTTATTTTGAGCGAAATTATGAGAAAAATTTTTAATTGCTTTTATGCAATATAAATTTTTGATGATGTGCGTACGTATTTATTTAAACCGAATTTCTGTAATGTATTTTAAATATTTATATACTTATTTGCGCAAGATATTTGCTAGCAAATCGGCTTTGTTTCATTCTTGAAAATTATTAAGGTACCGCGATTACTTTTTTTATGTACCAATGTGTGTGTCTCGTGAAATCACGATATGAAGAACAAGCGGTGATCGATCGTTGTTCGGCGCGACCCAATAAAATCATCATGCAGACCCGCGGCTCGTTTCAGTCTTTCTACAGCATGATGATCTTTAATATCATTGCGATCCTGCTGCTAGTGGGACAAGTTTTTTCTTCTTTGCCAGTTCAAGGATCGATTTCCATGGTACACGACAATACGATGTCGATCGATTTGCGTGCGAGTAAATGGAGCCACGAGCTTGACGAGTTGGTCAAACAATTGTTTGACATGGAAAAACCTCAAGTTCATTTGTTAATTAATCTGGGTCGGAAAACTATTCAAGTCAACGGTGAAATTGATCTCGAACAGAATTATTTTAGTAAGTCGATTTAATTTTTCTATACAAAATGTCCATAACTAATTAATGTTGTTTTAATTGATATATTTTTTACAATTTTCTTTTTCTTAAATAACGCAAATTAAAACTTTTTTATATTAATTGACAAAAATAAAATTAAAAAGACTACTTTACTTGATGCAATAAATATTATTAGATTTTTTTTCTTTTTCAGAGGTAAATTGTGTTGAAGTAATATCCAGATTAACGTGATAAATAATTCTATACACGTCGAAGAGTATACTTTGCAAATCAAAGTTTAAACAATAATTTTACAGAGGGCATATTATTATAATATTTTTCGTAATAAAATTAGTGGATATTTACAGATTTATTTTTTTTTTTTAAGATTTAAATTTTTCGTAATTTAGCAATATCAAAAAAATTAATTATTACATTGATATTAATTTTCCATTTATTTTCCGAATATTTAATTTCTTTCAAACTTGTTATACAGGCTGGAAATAATATTCAAAATACTTTGCTTCGTAAGATATTACTGATGCAAGAATACGAAAATTATGATAAACAATCAACTTATAAGAACTTAATCGATTATGAAATTCTACGTTATTTATTCAAAGAATATCAAAATTTTATGATGTATGACAAAAACTATTCTACATTCTCTTCGATGATCTCTAACCCTGAATTTGAATTGGAGATAAACAGTTTGATATCGACAAATGAATATTCATACGAATACATCAAGTCAATTCAACGTGCTTTATTATGGTTAATCAAACTGTTTGATATAAAAAAGCTACGGCTACACGATGATTTCGACAATATCTCAAGATGGAAGCTCTCAAATTTACAAAGACAAGCGGATTTTATTTTGGACACGTTAGTTGCAGATAACGAACGACATAACGAAAATCTGAAAGACGACAAACGTACTTCGAAAGATAAGAGCGACATAGTTTTGAGCACTGAAAAGACGGAGATTGAAAAGGAAATTTTAACTGAACAAAGCACAGAAATTTTTTATGAAACCAACACAACTGAGATAAGCAAAGACAAATTTTTAGAAAATATATCAAGTAATTATATTACATCCACAGAAGAAATACAAGTTACGGATAATCCAGAATTAACAAAGCGTGAAGATGACGCGAGTAAAAGTCCCACTACGGTTAAAAATCTAATTGAGCCAAAATTTAATAAATCTATCGATGATAATATTATTAACGATACTTTTGCTTCTACAATAAACCCACTTGAGAATTATATTCTCGCAAAAAATGAAACTTTATCGAAACAATTTTTAAGTATTTTTTACGACAACGTAACAGTTCATGAAAAACAGTCGAATCCAATGAAAAATGTTTCCTCACTTTCGCTAAATGAGGACGATCAAAATACTTGGCAAGAATCTAAATTATCAAAGCCTACAGGAAAGAGTGTTAAGCATGAATCTTTAAATAATGTAACAGACGTTTTAAAGAATAGAAGAACACTCGTTCCTTTGAGCAAAACCAAAAATTATAATAAAAAAATTGGACGTGTGTTAACGAAAGACATCGTTGACAAATACAATCATAAAGACAGAATGAAATTAACATTAGATAATGGCTCAGCGATGGATAGAATTCTCGAAGCAGTGGATGAGGTGCTACCTACGGAGAAGTCTATAGGAATAATGTAAAAAAATCAGAATGTCTTTAAAATATTATAATTTTAAAAGTAAAATTATTTTCAAGACTTGTTTGGCAAAAAAAAAAAAAAATAAAATAATTTTTCGGACAAAATGATTTATTATGTCTTAATAAAACGTGTTAGATTTTTTTTTAATTTATTCTTGCGTTTGAATTTTGTTTCGGTTTAGAAATTATGAATATATTGAGAGTCGAGTCCGTTCATTAGCTTTCTAGCTCTGAAATTCGTATGCACATGTGTATACACGACCGAGTGTTAAATATTGCACAACACTGAATATTTGTATAATATTTGTTTTGTTTCTTTTTGACACAGCGGCCTAATCTTATGAAATCTAAGGCGATAGAAAAAAAAAAATAGTGTAACAAAGTGTAATAAAAATTATTTTAAGCAAATTAGACACGAATCTTTAAATATAATTATAATGATATTTAAAATACTAATAAACTTCACAAAATTTTAAGACCTAAATGATGTAATGGCATATGAAATTCCAATCGATAGATTTCAAAGAATTTTATCTGACTATTCGTTAGAAAGTCATACGATTATCCTGTCGTGTATTTTGCAAGCGACGGCAATTTAAGCAATCGGTGAATGTACGCGGAAAAGTGCGTGACGACAGTTTGAGGCAATTTCCAGCATATCGAAGGATGAAGAAATTAGTATCAAGTTGCCGCAAAAGTTTTGCTGTATGTGGGTTTTTGTGTTTGCTGAATATTAAATTAAAATGTCGCTCAAGTAAGCGAATATTAATAATTAATGTAATTTTTATTACACTTTATCTTTCTTTTAGAGATTTTTTTGGTATTATCATTTTTTTTTGTTTTATAATTAAAGTAGAAAGTGATAAAAATAATGATTATTTTGTTGTTGGCAAATTTAAATAATGGTTGATAAATTATAGTTACTTACATAGAGCCTCTCGCAACAGTCATATTAAGTCCGTTGAGCACTGATTGTCCTTTCCCATAACACTTTGTGGCGTTTTTCACAACCACCGCTTCTTGCTCGACCATTTTACGAAATGGTGATGATTGTTCGATTAACGACCGAACTGTAATAATTTTTTTTTTTTTATATTTAAAAACATTTTAAAAGAAATAAATTTTTTTTATATTACAAAAAATAAAAAACGCGAAAAAAAATATATATAATATATATAACATTAATATTTTATTGGTAATTATATAAAATGTGAAATATTATGTTAAACTTTTACAATTAAAATTTCTATCACTCTATCACTTTATCACAACTATCACAGCAAGTTAGTCTCCAATTTTACAAATTTCTCTCTGATTAAGCCTTAACTTTTATTGTTACCATTTATTCAAATAATTTTTACTTTAGTTTTTTTTATTATTATTTTTATTTTATGTTCCGACCTTAAAGATTCTCACTTTTAAACGACAAGATTGCAGGATTGCAAACGCCACAGTTCGCATAGCCACTTTTAATATAATATTATTTTGAAATTTTTCCACTTGCGCTGCATTTTTTTATTCTTTCTCACAATTATGTATTAATTTGTGAGTTATTCAGTTAATGTTTCCTCGGAAAGAAGTATTGTTTGGTAAATATTATAATGCACATCTGCAGTTTTATTATTTGCATTTTAGATGCACGTGATAAGTCTTAAGTAATTACTTGTTTTCGATTATACTTTCATATATAAATTTTCATGTACAGACAGGCTAGAAATAAAGTCATACAAATTTATTGTCTTTTTACTGACGTGTTGACTAATATTTTTTACAGCCTATTGATAGTGTACAAAGCAATGCATATATTAATTTTTGTAGTCACTTACTAATAACACTGTATGACTCACAATTAACATATTTTTTGTACAAGCTTCAAATCGAACTTTTTTTCTACACTTTCTTTTACATTAAACAAAATTTTTCCTAGAAAGAATGTTACATTATAATAGCTTGTTGTTAATTGAAAAATGCATTTTATTTTGTGAACTTAATGTAGGCACTGCGAATAAAAAATTTTAATTGGTTGACCTTCTCTTAATTTTTTTTTTTTACTATGAAACCAGTATTTTCGAAAAAAAATGTAAGTTTCTTCAGAGAAATAAAGTCTTTCGAAAAATTTATTTGCCATAATAAAAGTTTAGAGCGGCTCTGGTAATTATGTGTCGAAATTAACTAGCTATAGTAATGATTTTACAACGTTATATTAAAACAAAAAGAAAAATAAAGAAAGGATTTAAAATTACTTTTAATTTTATTCATATGTGCATTTACGAGTATTATACATTTTTTTTTAAAACAATTTATACGTACCATTAATTAAATTTGTAAGTAAAACATTTTCTTCTTTTTCGTAGAACTTGTTAATTTCGTAATTTGCGCAATAAATAAAATATTTTTTTCAACTTGTTTAAATTAAAAAACTAAATCACATAATATAATAAAGACAAAGGTAAAACGGTGGTGTAGAACTTTTCATTAATACTTTAACGTTTCAACAACATTTTTCACTTAAATAAAAAAAAAAACATTTGATAAAACAAATATATCGAATTTATAAGATAACGGATGCCAATAGTTTAAAAGTTAAAAATTTTTATACAATTTTTTATACACATTCTTCATGGAATTTATCGAGAGAACTTTCAAAAGATACATCTGACATTCGCCGAGACTACACGATGACTGGCGCAGCTTTACTTGTAGTGACTTTAATGTATCATTATCTTCTCCCTACCATTTGATACTAAATTTACGTATCTAACCAATTCTAATGTTTTATAAGTTAAATAAAACATTATAATTGACTCATGTTATTAACTTTTTTTTATATTTTTGTCGATTAATCTGTGTATTTATATGTCAGCTATGTTAATTATGCTATTAAATTTGATAAATAAATACGCTTATTTGTCCATAAAAATGAACTACGAATATAGACTTTTCCACGTGAATATAAATTATAATGATTGACATTTGACATTTAAAACGCCTACTTATTTATTATTTTTTATTTTGAATAATTTAATATTACATATTGTGTTAAAATTTTTGAAGTATTCAAATTATCTAACATTTCAAAATTGACTTGAGAATCCAAATAATTATGTGAGTAGTAAAATAATTTATATATTTGGATCCCTAAAAAGTGAGCGATGTGAATGAAATTTTCAACCTTACATTCTTCTGCGTGGATTATTCTACCGTTAGAAAATGCATGCAGATGCATCGCCTAGTCGCGCAGCCTCAATGATACCAGAAAGAGATTGTGCTAGGTCAATGCTCTTAGTGGTATTAGGAAGTGTTACGTTTTATGAGATAAATTTTAGTTGAACGTACACGTTTCATTTAATATCTAAGACAAGTTTAAATAAAACAGAATAATAAATAAGAATTATGATTTTTATAATTCTTAGTTCGTTTTTTTTTAAATAGAAAGAAGTGGTATATTTCACTTTATTAACATACATTACATTTTAATTAAATAGTGGCGTTTGCAATTTCTGATTACAGAATATTTGTACAGAACTAAAACCTGTTTTTATACGGTGCAGTTAATATGTTGATGTAGCAAATATTCCACGCTGTATTCGTTTTATCACGTTTAAAGAAAATATTTTGTTGGACGACAATGTAAAAAGTTCATTTTGTTTTTTTAGATATTGGTTTTTTATAATAAAATATTAATGTCGTGTAATTATAATACGTTATTATTTGCATTAATATTTACAATTTTAGAATAAAAAAATCAGCAATTTGAAATCCTAATAACAATGATATATATATATATATATATATATATATGTATATTGATACTTGAATTCAAACTGGTTTGAAAAAATATATTTAAAAATTAAATTTTTTTTCGCTTAATCTTAAATGCTATTCGAACTTACCTTTCTGAGTTTTACGCATATTAATTGATAGACTTTAGTCCATTAGAGTATGCTCCTTGTTGGTTACATAATGGAATTAACATTAGAGAAATAATTCACACTTTTTGAATAAGCAAACTTGTAATAAATTAGTATTAACGATTAGCATCTTCATGTCACAAATGATTCGTTTTATAGAACCTTGCATCTTAGTGGTAAATTTTGAAAATTATAACTTTCACATCACAAAATTGTTCTCACCAACTTTGTTGCTTTCGATTTAATGAGCGATGTTGATTATTGTTTTTCTTTTTAAGGACTTTCTCGCCGTTCTTTTCTCCTGTTATTATTTATCTATGCGGCACATTTCACTACATAAAACACATAATGCGTACTACATTTCTTTCTTGCTTATATTTCTGTTAACGCGACCATAATCGATCCAATTCATGTAAAATACCGTCAGCAAACTACTTGAAACAAAAAAAAAAAAAAGGACAACTTTGGAATATAAATCTTGAAATATAAAAGTAATTATTTTACTTCGTACTATGTGTCTTTCACACATTTACAGCATTTAATTATTTTTATTGTTTTATTATAATTTTAAATTTATACCGTAAAATTTAGAGAAGTTTCAAATATAAATTTCTTTATAGAAAAATTTTTAATAGATTTATATTTAATATAATTTTTCTTTTTTATTTTATCAAGTTATAGTTTTGAATTAGAAATTAAAAAAGTTTAGATGCAATTAATATTTCACAGAATTTTTATTTCAATTTTTTTACTCTCGCGAAATTCAAAAGTGTCTTGTTAATCAGTTTTATTTAAATAACTATCACGCATATTTTTTTTTTTTTTTTTAATTAATACTTTTGTCACCAAATTTTACACTCAGTGAAATTTTGTATACGTGTTTTTTTAACGAAGTATCAAAGAAAATATACTATATGTGCTTGACGATGCAATGAACTTGGCCAAACGTTCCGTTCGCTACACAGTCCCGGCAAAGACTATCTGACCTCAATTCTGTAACGTACTACATTTACCCGGAATACTGGCAGGTGGTATGGTGAATTAAAGTGGGGAACTATATAGATCGATCATAGATCTTTATAGAGTTTGATTACAAATAGTGATATTATTATTATTTTTTTTTAATATTAAAATTGTGCACGAAGAAGAACTTACTTTTCTATAAACAATTTTTTTTAATTATATCTGAGGAGAGCTATCAACACGTTGAGTCCGGCGTTTTTTTTTTTTGCGGATCAACAACTAATCTTTCTGTTGGTCTTTAGAGACTGACATTGTAGATACATTTCGTTTAGGTGTCAAATCTCGAACGCGATTTTTATTATAATTACTTTTCTCGTCTTTAGCCTCTGTGCCGGTTGAATGGAAAGTACACTGAAATATGATCATGTTATCAACGTGTTAAAATAAATTATTTATACGAAAGTTAGAAGTTTAGAAACACATAGAAAAATCAACTAAATGTTTATATATTTCTGTTTCCCAAATTAGAATTTGATTTAAATAAATTACAACATAATAATGTTAATAAGTTTATTGCGCCGAGTATATTGGCAGCCCGCAGACTTCTCTGCTCAAAGTGTTAGTGTTCTGCAGGTTTCACCATCTGTAAAGATACTTGCATAAAGATATATGCAAGAGTGCTCCTTTTGCTAGACAGCCAGATATACAGCTTTGTATTAAATGATACAAAGTTAAATCTAAAAAGTAAGTCATTTTAACTTTTGTACATAAAATTACATAATTAATTAATTTAATAATTTAATATATTTGTAACTGATTCGTAATATATTTTATTTATATCAATATACGTGAAATTATTTAGATTAGAAAATAAGTTTCCTTGAGACCTGTTTAATCGATTTCAATTCTTGCAGGGATTTTTGCTAAAAACGTGATCTTCCTTGTTGTTTGGAAGGAATCAGCGATTCGAAATCGCGTATCTGGATTGCGTAGAAGCTGGTCGACCTTGTCACTGTTTGGAAACGTGTCAATCGCACCTATTTGAAAATAACTCGCGATTCACGTTGCAGAATCAGATGCACGTTGCACTCTGCATCAGATCATCGGTTACATGACTTTCATAAGGCGTCTAATAGGAAAAACCGCTTACTGACTGAGTAAGAGGGCGTCGACTCAGTAGCTTGCGATTCAAGTGCGATTATGTGACCTCTTGCAGATATGGAACAAATCTAACGGCGCAGGCAAGCGTCACCAAGAGAGTAAATGAAAGTGCGATCGGTGCTCGAGGATGATTTCAGACGCTCGTGCACTCTCTTTGTGCACCGTTTCCGCCATACGAATGAAAGTCATGAGTATCGAGTTGCATAACGATCACTGGGAGAAATGCAGATCATACGTAATTTTAACATCGAGCCGTGTCTATTTGTTCGCTCACAGATAAGAGGCCTTACAGTAATTTTCGAAAAACTCATTTAAAAAAAATGAGTTGATAACATATCGTTCCTCACTTAACAATCTCGTATTTTTAATAAAATTATAGTTTTATAAATTTTTTTTAAATAATGTCAGCAATTATGTATGAACTAAATTATTTATGAAATTCTTTATCTTAACATTTGCGGTTTTTGCCAGTTTTTTTTTTTGCAACCACACATTGAGTCTTTGAAATTATCAGCAGCGGTCGTTCTTAGTAATGTACATACGTCATAATTAACGGTAACGCCTGAACTTGTTGTTAGTACAAAACTTACTTTAAATTACTATTTAATCAACCTATGATTAATGATGAATTATAAGAAAAAAAAAAAAAGTCAAGCCTTCAGTTATATTTTCTAACGATATCTTTCAGTATTTTTAAAGGCAATTAATTTAACAATTAATCTTCATCTATCGCAGTTGTTACATTGTTTTGTAAGTTGCATGAATTTTTATTGATATAAAAATGAAACACAAATCGAAACGTGAACCGTGGATTAATACTACGATCACTGTACACATTATACGTCCAAGTATAGACTTATGTATAGACATATTATCAAATATTGAAGCTATACGCGATGTCGCATATACTTGGAATATCGATGTCTGCAGAGTTAGTTTAAGCACCACGTGTGTTTTTTTTATTGTCTCGACTGCCTCGCGTATGTAAATTGATAAATCTTCAATAAATGTTCTACGTAATTTAAACACAAATATGCAAGGAATAAAACTATAAAAAATGTAAACTGACGTTGTTAAAATTATTTTTTATAAATTGCTTTTTTAATATATAACGTTTAGTTATTTTATTTCCTAATACTCGACATAAATTTTATATAAATTTCTTATAGATGACATTATATATATATATATATCTTTTTTAATCTTGAATGAATCATGCAAATAGAGCAAACTCTATGTGCAATTTTATTATTGCAATGATCTGAATGCCGAGGGAAAAAAATGGCCGGCAAATAAGAGAGCTTAAAAAAAGAAGATCACCTTGACGTGTTCAATATTCAAGGTGCACCTCTATCGGTGACAAACCTGAATTCGAAATATTTTATCTTTTGCAGTAATATTGTGGGAATGAAATATTACATTCGTATATTGCATTTTGCAAATATGTTGGCTTACACTTAATTTTTTAATTAAATATTTAAACAAATATATCAATTAGCAATATAAACGTTATATGCACTTATATCTTGCATTATAAAAATTTGTATTCATCATCAATTATCTGTTATTTTCAATTATTTAATTTTTTTTCCCCTATTTCTGATTTAAATTAATAATTTTTTTTTATTATTAATCTAATTGATATAATTAATTTTTTATTTCTAACTTATTATATTTTGCGAACTCTTCTCTTACTTTGACACATCTTTATATAAAAAATACATACAACTATGTGTCTGTTTAGTTTACCGTTGTCGTATGTATCATGCTAACATCGCAATAAAGATTGCTAGAGCTCCGTTCCGGTTTCTACTTGAATTTCACTCGCATAGTAATATTGCGAAAAGAGCATGAAGCGTTACATTTTTCGTTCCGCCAACAACTAAGTAATTAAATATTTTATTACAAATTTTTCCTGTTAATATAATTCCGTTTTTAGAATGTCTTTTGCAAATTTCAAAATCGGTTCAATTACTTATTTTATTCGTAAAGTGACTTTAGCTATTCATTATTTTGTTATTTTGATAGAACAAGGAAATCTTTAATATTTAAAAAATACAGTCAATTTTAAAGATTATTTCTGTTCAAACAGACCGGTTCTGGACCGGTTCCATTTTACCTTGAACCAAATATAGAATGATATTTGCCATCCAACAGGAATGTGATACAGAAAACGTCTTAGAGGCTCTGCTCTCTGCTTGTTTTACACTCTGAAACAATTATTAAAAATTAGTAAAATGTTCCAACGTAACATACGCTACTTCTAAAAAATTATTATTTAAAGTAATACTCGTTTAAATAAATGTTCTTCTTATACGACTAATAAGTAAAAAAAAAAATTTTTTTTTTGTTCTTCTTAATTATAAGTGCGAAGTACGTTTATTTGAGTGTTGTCTTAGGTATGTTCACGATTTTAAGAACTGTTTAAATGTCATTGAAGAAGCGCAAAGCTTACTCCCCTCTAAACGAAACTGTTTTGCTCCAAACGGATGATTGCACAAGCAGGTGTTTGATTGTCCGTTGGGTCTTGCTGGTCGAGCTGGCCCAAGCACAGAGTGCCGCAGAGCCAGTTCTCGGTGAGCCTCGTCGCGGTTAGGCGGGCCACTCTTACTCTCGCACGGCGCTCTCGCTCGGTTTCCTGGTTACACTCTCGGTTTCGATCTTCCGCTCGTTTCTGCGCGAGATAAGTACGCGAAATAGAGTCTCGCAATTGTGATTTCTACATAGTGCCTTTACTTCTCCGACGTATGTCTTAAGATTACTTCAAATTAGGAGAAACATCAAAGTTTGTGACTGACTTCTCGAGTGACCAGTTTTATCAACAAAGTAGATTAATTTTAATTATTTTATTAAAGTTAATAAATACTTTGTTATTTATTAACTTTAATCTAGGGTTAAATTACTTTTCGTTTGCTGCTAGTTTTAAGAATTAGAAAAAAAACGTGGAATTTAATCGAGAGCAAAATTAATTTAGGTTTGTAGGAATAGAAATAATAATGTAAGATACTCAAGACAGCATTTTTGTTTAAAGTAATATTTCGATGCAAAATCTAGAAAACAAATCCGACATAAAATTTTATAATTTTTGAATAATTAATAAGCTTTTATTTGTAAAAGTTTTTATTATATTGACTAATGCAACTCAATATTAATGGAATTTTAAGTAAAAGCTTCTCTGAAAAAATCTACAAATTTTTATAAAGCCATATTTAAAAAATTTTTATAATATCTGACCTGCTTAATTACTTCGAAATAAATTTGGTAGCTCTGCTTAAAACAATTAAATTTTTTTATAAATTCTTTTAACACATAAAATAAAATTTAAGTTACAATATTCTTGAGTGCTTATTACAGTATTATTTTTATTTGGACATTGCGAAAATTTTTAATAATGAAAACTCTCAAATCTGTCAAGATTTAATGTTTAATATCTTCAAAAGAAATCTTTTGATGTATTGATTTATTCAATATGGAGGGAAAAAAGATAAACGCGGAAGAATTTTTTGACCTTTGGAATAGCAGTTTGTCTCTTAGCAGCTATATTTTATTTTCTTTTTTTGAAATGGTAAATCTTGGCATTAATTAATTTAGCACTTGTACATCGCAAAATGTGTTATTGCATCTGAATTAAAAATAGTTTATTTAGAAATCTTATTGAGAAAACGAAAAACTTGAAGTTTGACCTCTATATCGTTATGTCTGGAAATTTAATTTATTTAAGATTGAAAGTTTACATAAAAATAAATAATTATATTTCAATCTGCCTGAATTATTTTATACAAACGAAAAGGTTTTTTTATAAGAATTTTAATTAATTTTTTGCAACTACTTGAAAACAAGTTTTTTTTACTTGCAATACTAACTTTTTAAATATAGTTTTTAATATGAAATTTATCGAAATAATAAATCATAATTTCGAAAGACTCCATCGCGTTGGTAAATACAAAGCAACAAAAAATTATTTTCTAAATTACAAAATTTGTCTCTATTTTCTTAAAGTTAAAATAATTTCCATTTTCTTTATCTTTATTTTAAAATATTTAAAACTTCTGTTATAATTTTTATTTGCAATTTAAAGTAGCAGCCTGATGTGCTACATTAGAGGCAAACGTGTATTTTCTGAATCTGAAAAGAAATGTGAGCTTGAATGTATAATCGCTGTTAATAACAACTGTAATGAATTGTTATTGATGATCAGCTTGCACCATTATTAGTGATCATTAATTCTTAAAGCATGGTAATTAATTTACGCATAATTTAAGAAGATTGTTCGTCAGTTTTAAAACAGCTGAAGAAACAATAAAAAAGTGAAAAGTGGAATTGTGGAAATAGAAGGAAGCGTTTCTAAATATATTATTTAAAATATATCTTTAAATATAGAGGGTAAAAAAATGTTATTTAAGGATACATAAAAAAAGTTCTTTTTTTTAAATAATTTCTAAAGAAATTATTTATCAAAGAAGTATAAACGAAAGTAAAAGAATTATTTAAGAACAGAAATATAGTATTTTGCTTGAAGACGAATTTTTTTTTTTTTTTAATTCTTAAGGTTGTCGAGAGGACACTGTAATATCTTATAGAAAGACATGTTCAAATATAATCGGCCAAGTGCAAAGATATGAGTAATATAAACAAGGAAATGACTTAAGCAAAAAAGAATCGTGCAAAGGTGCTCGCCAGTTAATCTTACGATTGATCTCATTCTTCGGGAAGATTTCACTCGGAGAACCTAACGAAGCATTGTAATCAACATTTACGTTATTAAAACTGTGCAGGTTAGTTATATTGTTAATATTATTAATATTATTAATTACTAGTTTTGTTAAATTATTATACGGAACGCTCGAAAGCAGAATTATGTTTTTTTAATTAGTGACGCGATACATTAATATGAAATTATATATTTAACAATATAAACGTATGAACAATATCACTATGAATTTTTTTATTATTTAATAGCAAAAACTGCTGTGCTCTCTTTGATCAGCTTGTGATGATGCAATGATCTAGCAATTGAGTTAACGATAGGACTTGCGTTATTGACTGGCAATTTTTTTTTTTTTTTTTTTTTTTTTTCTGTAATGATATAAGTCAACCGAATGGAAATTACTGGTGTATAAAAAGGATTCTCTAACGTCATTACAGGCGATGCATCAAGTTCAGAGTAAAATGTTTTACCGTCTTCGTTTTTTGCTCGTCTGATAAAACGATGCATATTATTTTCTTTATCTTTGCCGGAATAAATGTTTCATTTATTCTACTGAATTACTGAAGTGGCAAACTCAAGTGAATTATACTTTTAATAGTACGCAAATTTTGACGAATAAATTTATATACCCACACAAGCATGTTAAATAGAAGTTAAGTAACCATTACATGTCACAGGTTTCTAAGGGATTACATAATTTTGTTTGAAAACTTTGTGAGCTAAAAATATTTCATTATCTCAGTCGCTTTTAATTTTATCTTTAGTAATATAATATAATATGAAAGTGTGAAGTTTGGTAATAATTTAAAATATTTTAAACAATACTTTATCAACGTACCTTAAAATTTCTGAATTTGATGACAATTTTAATCTCGCGACGAGTATTAAATTAAATTCATTTGGGGAGGATTATCTTTTCAAAAGTGGCGAACTTGCGCGGTAAATTAATTGCGATTGATAATGACGTAAGCAAGTTCATCAGGAAGAAACGATGAGGGGGAGAGCTGAAAGAAAGGAAAGCGATCGGACGTAACCTTAGGCAGTCTTTCTTCGCTGGTCTCCTCTTTCGTAATACGTCTCTCTTTCGCACGTAAAGAAATGAGCAAATTACGTGAAAGCAGCGATGTTGCGTAGCATGTAGCTTACTCATCGCTTACATTTTTCGGTTACATGTTTGATGTAATAACACGTCAACGCGGATTTTGTAACGGAGGTCACTTCCTTTTCAATTATTCATCGGTGTAATATGTTAACACGCATTTTATGACGTATTTTCAGATTAATCCTGAGCAGCGTTTAATAAGGTTCCGTGAATTTCGTCAATTTTTATTACCTACGATTCTGTTATTTGCAGCGACTTCCATTATTTTCATTTTGCAATCAAGAGAAATTTTTTTTTTACTTCGTCTTTACTTGATTATTTGTATAATTAATAATAAAACGTATAAATATTTGAAAGAAAAAAAAGGAATAGAATTAAGACGATGAGAAACTTTTACAATCGTATATAGTGCACCGGAAATGCAACAAAGATAACGGGTACGCAAAGATTATAGCTCTTGACAACGTGACCTTATTAATTAGCAGGATGAAGCAATAATTTCTCAACAAATTGAGTACATCTTGCGATATAAAAATGTAAATAAGTCATCAAATTTCCAAGTCAAAAAGTAAAATAAATAAACATAAGCGTAAAAAGCCAAGTGGTGTTTCTTCTAAATTTGTTTAAACGAAGGAATTGATAACTTCGTAATTACTCCGCTGGTTAATTAAATTGCCTGAAAGAAAAAAAAAAATTCCTGTATTAATTTCGATGAAGACATATCTTTATGTGTGAAAAGAATATCGTGATAATTGTTCAAGCGTAAACAGATTTAAATTACTAGAATTAAAAAAAAACCCAGGTATAATAACGAGTAATTTGTCACGTTTAAACTATGTTGAATTGTTTATTATATGATTGTGCGTGGCATATGATCAGCGAATATCGGTGTCTCGCAAATTGTCTGTGATGTAACGGCGTAAAAGACACTCTCACTTATCTGACCGGTCCTGCTGTAGCAAGAGATTCTGAACTCTCGCGGACAGGTTGCGGAGTGGATCGCATAGCACCATAATTTATCGTTTGACAATATAAAATATGTAAAATTATACAGTTGTGCAATGCCAAAAAAGTAAAATCACGACTATTTCAACTTTGTGAAAAGAAAGGAAAGATAAAAATAAAAAAAAAAGAAACTGCTTAAGGGAAAATTAATTCAGAAAGTGAATTGGGAATATGTTAAACTTTCCATTAAATTGTAGAAATGGAAAATGCGAGCCCGCCCAACGCGCCGATGGAGATGAAAACACGAAGACAACCATTTCGTTCGCAAGTATCGACCTTGGACACGAGACGGAGACAGGCTGTTTGCGTAAGAAGAGCCTTCAAGAAGTATGGGTCCAAAAGCAATCCCCATGTCGTCCTGGACGGTCTCAATATGACCGTGCCGAAAGGCACTATGTAAATATCTTTTTTTTTTTTATTATTAAATTAAATTATCAAGAATGTTGTTGTAAAATAAATAATGTACATTACAGATAGAAAAACTAGTTCTCCTTATTCTTGATTCAATAATTAATGAATATTTTATTACAACAGTTACGGGCTACTTGGCGCGAGCGGCTGCGGGAAAACTACTCTACTGTCGTGCATCGTTGGTCGGCGACGCTTGAATTCTGGCGAAATATGGGTACTAGGAGGCCGGCCAGGTTCCAAAGGATCCGGGGTTCCCGGTCCTCGAGTCGGCTACATGCCGCAAGAACTCGCTCTGTACGGAGAGTTCTCCATTCGCGAAACATTTATCTACTTTGGCTGGTGCGCTGGCATGACGACGGAACAAATAGATGAGAAACTGAATTTTTTGGTGAAGGTGAGAAGATTTCGCGAAGTTAGAACTTTAAAGAGAATCGACTTTAAGCTTGTGAAACACTTTAATATCTTTTAATTCTCCTAATAAAAAAATTCCAGACAAAAAGACTTTTGTACGTAGCGTTTCACTACCGCTCTTGTTTTATCAAATAAATATGTACTTTTCGTGCAGATTATCAATGCTTATAATATTCACGTTTTCTAATTACAGTTTTTACAATTACCGTCCGAAAATCGTTTCGTTAAGAATCTATCAGGTGGCCAGCAGAGGAGAGTATCTTTTGCGGCCGCTATCTTAGCTGAGCCTGAACTTTTAATTCTGGATGAACCGACAGTTGGAGTAGACCCTGTTCTCCGTCAGAACATCTGGGATCACCTGGTACAAATCACCAAGGATGGTAACAGGACTATTATCATCACGACGCATTACATCGAGGAAACTAGGTACGTTTATCACATAATTATTATCTAAAATCCTACATTATTATTACGTTTTAATATCATACTTATTACGTTTTATAATATTACTTTTAGACATTCGATACTTTCACTTTATGACTTTCACTTTACAACTAACTTAATTTTATTAGTTGTATAAGAAGCGTTATGAATTAAATAAATCAATTTTTACTTTAACCTTTAACTAAAATTGTAAAATAAATATTTAAGTTGAACGCAATTATAAGATTTATTTGTGAATATCGATTATTCGAGTTCTTGCTATTCCATTTTAATTTCTGTTAATATTATCAACGTTACATAATGCAGGATTATTTTGTGAGCAATTGGAAACATTATTGAAAAGATAAATTATCGTTGTTCAGGCAAGCCGGTATTATTGGTCTAATGAGAAATGGCAAATTTCTGGCTGAGGAATCACCATCGAAATTAATGGAAATACATCGATTAGATACTTTGGAAGAGGTCTTTTTAAAGCTGAGCAAAAGGCAGAATTTAGGATTAAGAAGAAGAAGTAGCATTTTGAGCAGCGTTACGGGAATTCCGCCTGAAGATGTAAGTTTAAAAAAGAAAGAATTATGGCAATGCATGAGATATCTTTTAAGATAGGCTATTTTCAGAATTCTCCTACGTTTTTAATACTATTTTTGCGTTACTGAAATATCTTTCTTTTTATTTTATAGGATGTAGATGAGATGAGCGGTGAATTTGGTGATAACGTGAGCATATCTAGTCGACGGAAAAGTGTGGTTATCGTGGAAGATGGCAATGTAATAATATTTTATTTATATATACGTATTAATATAATTATCTATATATATTAAATAATATTTTATTAATTTGTACGTACTTTTTAATAGGTGCCGGCATTGCCGCCAGAAGAAAAAGGTGATTCTTCCAAATACACCACACTTAATCCGAGCCACATGAAAACTCTTATTTGGAAGAATTTTCTATGGATGTGGCGAAATGTTGGGTAACTTATTGCATTAATTATTTATTTTTGCACCCGATTAACTTGATTTCATTCACATTTACGTTTAATTTTACAGAATAATGTTGTTTATTATCGGTCTACCGGTCGCTCAAATAGTCCTTTTCTGCATCTCTATTGGTAAGGATCCTATAGGATTAAAATTAGCTATTGTCAACAACGAGCTGAATAACAGCATGCAACCGTGCGTTCCTGGAATCGGATGCGATCAGTCGCTATTAAGCTGTCGATATCTCCAGCAACTGCAAAAGAAGACTTTAGAGTTTATACCTTACGACAATGAGGAAGATGCCAGATATGCTGTGACGAAAGGATGGGCCTGGGGCGCTATAACATTTCCATCCAATTATTCCGAGGCTCTTATGAAAAGAATTGATTTTGGCAAAGATGCCAAGGAATGGGACGTTAATGCTGGAGAGATGAAAGTTGTTATGGACATGTCCAGTAAGTCTTTAAACGAATTCAAATAAAGATTAAAAAATTACTTTTCATGCTTTTGATAGAATTAATAATTAATGCAACACATTACTCTTTTACAGATCAACAGATAGGGCAGTTGCTGCAAAAGGATCTGATTAGCGCGTATCAAGACTTCGCGAGAGAGGTCACTGTAGCTTGCAATTATAGTGCAAAATTAACAAGCATACCTGTAAACGTAAGCAAATGATTATACTAATATTCAACGTTGTATTTTTTAATTAATATGAATTATTTATCACAATGTACTAAGCTTTTTTCTATTGTCGATTGTTACGTTAGTTTAACACACCGATATACGGGCCTCAGGATCCTAATTTCACAGATTTTGCAGCCCCCGGAGTGATTCTAACGTAAGCATTTATATTAATGATAATATACAAATGTTTAAATTGTTTTTTTAGATAAATTTATTAGCGATTACTAGAATTGTAAAAACTGGTATTTTTGGTTTTCAGAATTATTTTCTTTCTTTCGATTGCATTGACATCAGGTTCTATGCTGATGGAGAGAAACGAGGGTTTGTTAGAAAGAAGCCTTGTGTCAGGTATATCTTCTAAATATTAATATTTAATTAATAAATTTTAAAATTGTCAGTTTATTAAAACAACGTAATGTAATACCGTTTCTCTAGGTCTTACTGGCACGGAGATACTTTTCAGTCAAGTGATTACGCAATTCATGGTAGTGCTTGGGCAAACTATAATGGTTCTTATAGTCTCATTCGCAATCTTTAAAGTTACTTGCGAAGGCGACATCGGTTGGATTGCTGTTCTAAATATTCTCACGGGCCTCTGCGGCATGTGTTTCGGTAATTTGTTATTTTAATATTATGTATTTCCTTTTTTTTAACACTTGCTTCAAAATATGAATTTAATTTTCAGGATTTGTAATCGCCATTATTTGTGACAATGAAAGAAGCGCCACGTACGTAGCGATGGGCTCTTTTCTTCCAATTGTGATGTTATGCGGCATTATTTGGCCTATCGAGGGCATGCATCCTGTATTAAAGTATATTAGTTTCGTACTACCCCTAACAAAAAGTACAGAGTCAATGAGGTCAATGTTAGCCAGGGGCTGGTCGATGTCGGAACCGACGGTTTATTATGGTTTTATTGGCACTTTAATTTGGATCAGTATCTTTATGACTTTAGCGATATTGCTAATTAAATTTAAAAAAGGTTAAATTAATATAAGAAAAAATTAAATTTATTAATGTAAAAAGGAATTTACCACAAATCTCTCTATTAAACTGTAACATAACAGACATATAAATAAAGAAGTTGTAACTGTTATATATACATTTCGGTATTAAACGTAATTTTTCACTCGTGCAAGATTTAATTAAGCTTAAATTAACTTAAAAAAAAATATCAATTTAAGTTATCAATAATGTTAATTTATATATATTAATTTTATAAGAAAAAGAATTCGAATTGAAGATTTTACACGTGTGTTAAAAAAAAAAAATAATTATAGTTATACAATTTATAATATGTAATGTTAAATCAATATGAACATATAATTTAATATTAAGAAATTGATGACATCTTTAAATAGCACGACGTGCTTGCTGATGAAAGAGACAGAAAACTTGCAACCAATTAAATAAAATGAACACCGCTTGAAATATTTCATTGCGTTTCACATGTAAACCATCCAGGAAGAATCTTACGGAGAAAACGATTATCTCCACGATGATGACACAGAGTTGCATAAGTAACCATGGTGTATGCAGCATAGGGTACTCCTATTAAATTGGTATTTATATATTTATTTATAAATAATAACTATTTTAAAGTCTTGTGAATGCATTTGTATAACGTTCATAATTTGTACATTTTAAAATAAATGTTAGTTATTTCAAGTAATCCTTCACTTACTGTGATAGCGCCTAGCATAATTAAAGTATAATGCTCGATTCCCAGGATTGATGTCATCAACTTTAAATCTCTCTCAATAGTAAAGGGCACTGCAATTATTATCTAATGGCTTATAACAATTTTTGATTTATTGGCATTGCTACAATTATATAACTTTAATAAATAAATGCTTAGTTACTTTAAAATGCTTGATAATGCAGCAAATATTACCTTCTTGGCTGTTTTGGTGGCGTGACGACCTTCTGGGAATTTTGTAATTTATTGTGCGTATTATGTCGAAAGCTGTGACTACCTGAAAATTTTGTATTAATAGCATACGGTGATTGAATGTTTATCTATTTGTTATTTAATATATTTAAGTAATTAAATTAGCAAAATGGGAATATTACGATAGACTAACGATCCCAATAAAGCCCAAAATAATCACGTACAATGAACTGCCCATCATGTAATGGTTACACAAGGAACAACTCATTCGTTCGATTTTCTGCAAGATAAAGCTGATATTATTACGATAATGATTGACCGCTTTGAAAAAACGACGAGAAATATTAAATTACCAAATGTCCACTGCTGGTTCTAAAATTTCGCCGACTATAAAAGCCCATAATTCACTTTGTATCCGAGTTTATAATCTAAAAAAATTACTTTATATCAAAATGATCTGATGATATCTGATAACGTTTTTGATAGATCACCATTTGATTATAACGTCTCTTGACTAATATATGTCAACTAACGTAACTTTATCAATTACATTTAATAATTTGTGTAAAAAAAAATGTTTATAACGTTATAATCGATTACTACATCGATCAGTCATCAGTCACGAATCGAAATCAATAACGTGAAGATGTTATGCTGTTAATATAGACGTAACGACGCCACTTTATTTTTTCTTTTAATTACCGTTGTATTATCTATCTGTTTTCTACAAATATTTTTCTGTTATATTCAATGTTAATTTCTTAACTTACATTACGTCGAAATTTATCAGTTTGCTGCGTAATCTTTGTTTGATTAAATACATAGTACATATTTATATTGCTTAAAAAATTACATGTAATAAAAAATAAACATAAGTATGTATTTTTTAATATAAGTAAGTGCCTGTAATGAAAAAGAGTTATTGTGACTTAACGATCATGATGGACTATCGATTAAGTCGTAATAGAAACGGTCACAAAGATCATCCAGGACAAAGAAAAATTTATAAAGAACACCGAGCAAAAACGGTATATTATAATTAATATTTCCATATTTAATCTTACTTATTTATAGCGTCAGATCTTCAAGAAAACGAGTTCTCTTGCACGCTTTATTCATTTCTTGCAGCCGATTGAAAATGAAATATTACCTAGTCTGTTTAAAAATTATTTTAATAATTTCAAAATAATTGGGACAATTGAAAAATCGTTGGAAAAGAAAGCGTTCCTTCACAATGAAAGTTTCAAGATACTCAGAGCAATGTCATTGGCGTTATCAGTATTAATCTTGTGCTATTACGGATCAACCAAATATAATATTTTGCAGAATGGGCAGATCTCTCGCGGTTTTCCCTTGAGAAAAACTATTGTGACATTTAGTTTTGGTTATTCTACTTCACACACTATAATATTTGTCATTGCAGCTGGCATGCTTATTTATTCCATTATAATGGTATAAAAGATTATTAATTAACACGCATTATGTGTTATGGCTTTCAATTTTTACAGTTTAAATTTACTTTCATAAATCTCATTTAATACACATTTCAGAAAAGGCCGCAATTTAGTTTGCCATTTATAGGCTTCTTTCTGGCTGGGCTGGTGTGCGACTTCTGTGATATGATTATAGTAATTTGGTATCTCTTCAAACACCTTCGAATGCAAATCGCATTTCTTTACGCCGCAGGATTTATTTTATTAATCTGTAAATATTTTCTTTAATGTATATTTTATTTTTAATAACAATTACCACCTGATTAACGTTTTCAATATTATCGAGTGTTTTATATTTAGTGACAGAAATGTGGATGTGGCTGGCTGTTGTGAAACTTTATGAATGCCGAAGCTTAAAACAGTCTGTGATAAATGCCAAAACTAGAAATTAATGCAAAACTGTAATAAATTTCTTTCGAGTTTTACATTTTTATATTATACATTACTACTACGTAACATTTTTCTTACAAATGTTTTTACAAATTTAATATATTGTATATGCGTGTGTTGTTTCTTAATAAAAAGAAATTTACTTCGAAGATATGTTTTTTAATTTTATACCATTTTTTCTAGTTCTTTGTAAAGCAGCATTATAATTTAATTGTTTTATTACATTATATGCTTCCAGGATTTACTGTATGTATTATGTACAGTAGGACAATCGGAAGCATCTACTGGACATTGCGATTTTAAATCAACTATTCGTACTTCGGGACAATTATCAATTCTAAAAAAAGCAAGAGTTCATAATTTAATATGACAACATTCTGTGAGTATTAAGTACTTTATATGTATTTATATATATACCTCGGACAAAATTTATTCAGTGCATCCTTTAAAGTATAAACTCTCGTTGCATTTTTTGATATTTCTCTTATCAAAAATCCTAGAAACGCTTGACAATACACGTCTGTTGCCTGCAAATCGATCATTGGATCGATCGTAACCAATTCGTCAGGCGTGCAATCGCGTTTTCCCACTTTACTATAAAATAAAATAGAAGCACTAAGAACATGCTAATTTATCTTCGTATTTGATTCGATCTATTTACTTACTTCCACCGAGATTTATTAATGTTCGACAAATTACAATATGCGCTAGGATGCATTGCAATTCCGGAGAAGTTCCAAAGCAAATACGCTTTTGCCGCTATCAACAACGACTCGTTACTTAAGTTTTTCGCAATACTTGATAATTCTGTTCTAAAATATATGATTAAAATCGTTAGAATATAATTAAATCTATTTAATAACTGGTTTTAAAAATATAAAGCATGCGTATTCAAAGTTTAAAAAAGCTGGCGTATTACTTATATGAAATAATTATTACTTGCTGAAAAATTCGTCAATCGATAAATCAGCAATATGAATATTAGGGTTTCGGGAGGCCAATGTTATTTTAAAATTATTTTCCGTTGTGTTCGATATATTGGCAGCACGCATCAAATTAATTAAATGAATCTAAAAGAAATTAATAATTATTATTTTTAATCACTGCTTAATACTTAAATTTAAATAATAATATATATTTAATTAAAGATTTTTATGTATGATATACTGTAAAAATAAAATTAAAAAATGTTGATATACGTTTAGATTGGGTTGCTTTTTCGCAGCAGCTTCAATGCAACAAAAGTCTTTCCCAGACCAAGCCTGCCCAGCTTCTTTAACGAAATAGACATTGGAAGAGCATTCATCCTTGGGACTTTTTAATTCGCTAAGTTATAAATAAATAGATTAATTACCACGTATCAGTTCTGTAATAAATTTATACGAGTTTAAAAGCGAAAATGTATATCGCGACACAAATTAAAACATTGCTAGTTTTTCTTTTTTCTTAATAATATTAATTATGATAATAACGTACCAGCGATTACACTCCTTTGCTACGGGTGAGCAAAATATCGCTGTGACAAAGACAAGAAGAAGGAAACTACTAATGATTAAACACGCTGCCATAAATGAGCTAGAAAGATCGTTCGGCCATCTCATTAATTGATTCGCGACACCCTGAAGCATCAAGCTATGATACTGATTACTTATTGGAATCGGATCGTTGATGTTCTCATACGAAAAATCAATAGCTCTGTTTTCGTTTTTGTTCAAAAAGGGAAGTCTGTCCTCGTTAAAATCTAAAAATTAAAAACTTCAGAAATTGAATCGCAAATAATGTCACCAATAATATAACCTTACCGTAAGTCTTTATGTTACATAAAAATCGGGAAAAAAATTCTTGTAAAAAATTCGTGTCCCTTAGAAGCAATAAAGAATAATTGTAAAAATATTTCACGAAATTAATCAAACTCTATGATATTTTAATAAAAAAATTACGTATATTATACACTTGAATATTATATTAATATATTTATACCTTTGATTTTTCGCATTCCACTAATTTATTGCACTCACTATTGATTCTTGGTCAACGACGTTTCAACGCAATTGTATCGCTGTAATTTATCGAGTGGATACTTCCTAACAAAGTCGTACGAACTTAAATTGATTCGCGATGACGTTAAAAAATTGGTGAGGTGTCAATATTGCACAATACAAATGTGTCAGATTTCACAAGTCAATTGGGAATTTAGCGCATTATACATTGCACAGATTCGAGCACGATTTACACTCTTGTTCCGTTAATGTAAGTCGCGTTTTTGTTATTAATCTGACCTAGATATTTCTCAATTATTTTATCTTTATTGTAAAAGAATATTTGACAAGATTATTCTTTTATTACTAAAGAAAAAACAGAGAATATAAATCACGCGCGCTACATTACTTAATAAAATTAATAATATTTAATCTGCAACCTATATACATAACCAAAAATTCGTCAATCCTATACTACAATTACTAGGCGCAGAGTATCCCAAAATCCTCGAGAAGTG
Organism: Cardiocondyla obscurior; assembly: GCF_019399895.1. NCBI lineage: Eukaryota > Metazoa > Arthropoda > Insecta > Hymenoptera > Formicidae > Cardiocondyla > Cardiocondyla obscurior. Next base: position 8,185,487 of record NC_091869.1, read on the forward strand.
TCAGGAGTATAGAAGAAGTAAGTTGGTGGCACGGAGCTCCGTTCCCACCAATTCTATGATCACGCCTCTTTTGTAATGGTCGCTAAAAAAATGGAGGAAAGCGGAAAATGCGAAAATCGCGCTACGCGCCGCCACCGGCTGATCGAGGCAGCGTCGGGAATGAGGGTGGTGTGCGGAGCGATTTTGAGGTTACGAACAATTTCGATGACATGATGTGGATAATGAATTTCTCAAAGACGTCGAAAATCGAAATTTAATCGTGCTGCGAAGACCACGAGAAAGAAATAATGTCTGCTGTGAAGCCCGAGGTGAAGAGTTGGCAGGAGTACAATCGTAAACGGAAGGAGCTTCGCAAACAGTGGAAGGAGGAGAAGTTGGAGAAGAAGGCGAGGAAGGAGGAACTCGAGAAGGAATTGAAGGACGCGGAGCCGGCGAAAATTGAACCAAGGTATGAGGAAAGGGACGTCTGCACCGTGAGCATAGCAGTGCCCGGTTCGATCCTCGAGAACGCGCAATCCCCGGAGCTACGGACGTACTTAGCGGGACAAATCGCGCGTGCCGCGTGCATTTACAAAGTCGACGAGATCCTGGTGTTCGACGATAAGGGCGAGCTTACGGAAGATGAGAAGCGAAAGGTGAGGAAGGACGAGCTGTTGGGTGAGGGTAGGGCCGGCTGCCTGCAGCTGGCCAGGATTTTGCAGTATCTCGAATGCCCGCAGTACCTGAGAAAATATTTCTTTCCGATCCACAAGGACCTGCAGTATGCTGGCGTGTTGAACCCGCTGGACGCACCACATCATCTGCGACAGGAGGATAAATTTCTATATCGTGAGGGTATTGTTACCAATAAGCCTATCAAGGCTGGCAAAGGATCCCAAGTAAACGTGGGACTACTAAATGAGGTTCACGTCGACAAAGTACTAATGCCTGGGTTAAGAGTGACGGTGAAAATACCTGAGGATCAACTTAATCCGAAAAAATTAAAGGGTATTATCGTACCGCCTAACGTGCCTCGAGCGGAGACTGGAGTTTATTGGGGTTACAGCGTCAGGCTCGTTAAGAATTTAACGCAAGTTTTAACAACTTGTCAGTACAAGGAAGGATACGATTTGACTATTGGAACATCGGATAAGGGAACGCTGATCGATGAAATAGAGCCGAAAAGTTTGAAGTACCGTCATTGCCTTATAGTATTCGGAGGTCTCAACGGATTGGAAGCTGCCGTAGACGTGGATCCGCATTTAAACGTTGACGATCCGTCGCTAGTTTTTCATAAATACGTAAATACGTGCCCGCAGCAAGGATCGCGAACAATCAGAACGGAAGAGGCCATTCTTTTGACTCTAGCTGAATTGAGGACTAAATTAGTGACTAAAAAAATTACAAAAAAATCCTAGGAGAAAAAAGAAAACGGGCCGATTGGTAAAAATAATCAAATATGTCATATACGTTTATAACCTTAATTTTTGCTGTATAAAAAATACAGATTTTTGTACATATATTTTTTGCATGAATATATACAATGTTAATTTAAAATAGGAATGCTTGGTATATTTACAGTATCCTCAATCGTCATCGCTACGTTGAACGATCGTGACCCAAATAACAGTTTACCGTATCTCGAAGAGTCGCTATTACTTTAGCTTGATCGGCGGAATTTATAACAGCTGTGCCGGATACGATCATATTAGCACCAGCCTGAAATAGTAATGCCGACACAAACAAACCGATAATAATTTTATTTTACGAGCTGGCTTTTCCTAACAAAATTACAAGCTGCAATAATTTTTTATTATAGTTATACCTTTGCGCAAGCTTCGATTGTGGCTGGTCCAACACCGCCGTCGACTTCGATATCTAATCCAGGATACGTCTGCCTCAGCCATTCTACTTTTTTTAACATCGGCTCCATAAACTTCTGTCCACCAAAACCAGGTTCTACAGTCATTACTAAGATCATATCCGCTAAATCTGCATAATCTGCCACAACGTCTACAGGTGTTCCTGGCTTAAGCGCCACGCCAACCTATTTTTTTTTTTTTTTTTTTTTTTTTTACGTTAATACCATTAATCAAAAGCTAACAAAATTAAATTTTCGCTCGATATGCCCACCTTCATTCCCGCTTCTCTAACTTTCCTGCAAACTAGAGGAACGTCCTCGACTGGCTCTACATGAAATGTGTATTGATCTACACCAGCGTCTGCCATAGGTTCAATCCACTGTAATTATTTGTCTTTCTATACAATTGCTAATTAAAAAAAATTCTCTTGCCTTTGTGAAAAATAATTTTAACTCGCATATGTACCTGCTTTGGATTAGACACCATCATGTGCGTTTCGAAGAAGGCGTTCTTTATTTTACTACGAAGACATTTCACGATCGGATGACCGAACGAAAGATTAGGAACAAAGTGACCGTCCATTACGTCTAAATGCAAGTAATCCGCGCCGTTATCCAGCAACTTTTGCGACTCGTCGTGAAGCTGCGCCAGATCGGCGTTCAAGATCGACGGACCGATTTTTGCGTGTAAACTCCTCGCCATTATTAACGAAACGTACGGTTGAGATCTTTCTAAATATACGACAAAGAAAAAATGCGGTTGAACACGCGTGTCGCTCTACTTACAGATAGACTAGAATCGAAAATATTCAGTGTAATATTACGCAAATGCAGATTCACGTGTCCGGAACGACCGCACGATAACCTGTACGAGTTCGTTCTTAAATTCGCAACGATGCAATCTGATACATCAGCTGTGTTAATTTAGCCGTTCGTAATTTTTGGCTGCATGTATACTAATTTCTAATCTCAATCAATCTCCGACCGTTTTTTTTATTACAAGCAGAATTGCTTAAATTGTTTACAGCTTTCAGTATCCTAATTATAACAAATAGCATTCTTTTTTTACCTATCTGTTTCTAGTACGCATGCCTCAAAAAAGGCGGCATCTCGCTAGCAAGAACACGAGATTCACACGTATAACCTTTAGTGGGCCTGCGAGTTTCACGTGGTTTTACGTTGATTGTAATTCAATATCGTTCTCAGACCTACGTTTAAAAAGTGTCGAGAGAAAAGTGAAATATTTAACACAATGGTGATAGCCAGTCTTATGACATTTATGTAATAACGTTCTAGTACAATAATTATAAACATATATGACAAAGGCGGTGCGAATAATAAGTTTTTTTTGTTTTATGAAAAATATGAAATATAAAGATGATTTAATTGCTATATAAAAAAAAAGAAGAAATCAAGTATTAAAAAATTATTAAATCAATACATTGTATTTTTTTTTTAATTTTAATACAATGGCTAAATTAAAAAAATGTACCGAGAAAGATATAACTTTCCTGCTTGAAACAAGTACTGAGGAACATGATGGATCTTCGCAATCGGATCCCGACAAATCTTACAATCCGAAGAAAAATAGCGATACTTCTACCGATGTGTCGGAGACCGACGAGATCTTCGAAAATAATAAACGTTTTTTGTTGCAAAACAATGCTTCAAAAAAGGAGCAAGTATCTCTACGTTTGAGGTTGAGACGTTCGACCGAACAAAGCATGTATAAAATTGATACTGAATCTGAAGATGAAAAGCCCAGGAGATTAACCAGAAGTACAAAAGTTCGCTTGAAAAGTTTGCAAGATGAAAATCAATCGCCTCGTAAGGGCACAAGAATAATAAAGCTACCTAAAAGACATTTTGATTACAATTCTTTTTATTCTAAATCAGAAGAGTCTGTTTTAGAGAGAGATCAAATTAATTATAATGAGAAAAAATTACTTCTTAATTCGCTCAATGTTTGTACAGAAAGCCCAAAAGCTATCGATTGCAAGGTGATAAATAACTCAAGTGACTCTGATTGTGTTTGTATTAATGTTATTCCAAAGACACCATCTTCAAGAACAAGATCAAGAACAAAACTTAATAAACAGAATTGTGTCACAGAAGATGACAGTGATAATGCTACACCTAAAATTAGAACTAGATCAAAATATAAATCTTTTTCTGCAAAGAAAGAATTAAAGAAAGACAATATAGATGAACCACTTAGTGATGAGGAAAATTTTGAGGCAGATGCAAAAGAAAATGTTTCCTTTAGCAATACTCCTAAAAGATCAAGAATTCAAAAAAGTGATGAGAGAACAAATTCAACTGTGTCTAGCAAACGTCAATTGATGTACAAAGATAAAAATAAGAGTAAAACTGACCAGGTGGAAGTTATACATAAAGCTGGTAAAATATTGTCTAAAAATATTAGTGAAGAAAATGATGATGCTATTAAATCAACAATGGTACTGAATGGTTTGAGTACCCCTAAAAGTCGTAAAGTTTCATTGAAACAGAGTGCTTTAACACCATCTATGAAAATGAGAACTGATATGTTGCCTAAGCCAGCAACACCACTGCAAGAGATCAGAACTCGTTTGCATGTCAGTGTGGTGCCTAAGTCACTACCTTGTAGGGAACAGGAGTTTAATAACATTTATACATTCTTAGAAAGCAAATTAATGGATAATAGTGGAGGGTAAGTAAACTTTTATAATATATATATAAAAATTCACATCTCTATTAATTTTTTTTATAATATGATATATAAATATTGCAGGAGCATCTATATAAATGGTGTACCAGGTACAGGAAAAACTGCTACTGTAAATGAAATTGTGAAATGTTTGAAGAGATCTGTGGAAAAGGGTAAATTAAAGTACTTTGATTTTATTGAGATTAATGGTATGAAATTGTCTGAGCCCAGACAAGCCTATGTGCAGATTTTGAAACAATTAACTAAAAAAGTTTTAACATGGGAACAAGCATATAATGAGTTGGAAAAGATATTTAATAGCAACATTAAAAGACCAATGACATTGTTACTTGTAGACGAGGTATATTAAAACTTGCATTTTTTTTATATAGGTTTACTTTTTATTATTTTATTATCTTTTATTGTGCTGTATAATTATTTTTAAATATTTCTTATTATTTGTTTCGCTTATTTTTATTGTTTTTATTTAATTTTTTTATAGCTTGATTTGTTATGTACGAAACGGCAAGATGTAATTTATAATCTATTGGATTGGCCTACAAAAGCTTCTGCTCGATTAGTAGTTATTACTATTGCCAATACTATGGATCTTCCAGAAAGAGTTTTAATGGGTAGAGTTACGTCGCGGTTAGGTCTTACTCGAGTAACTTTTGAACCATATAATTTTAAACAATTGTACGAGATAGTGTTAACTAGACTTAAAAACACAGATATTTTCGAAAATGAAATTATACAATTAATTGCACGGTAAGCTTTTTTAATTTTTTTATTTAAATACTTTTCTTATTATAGATATATTTTAATGATAGTATTGTATAATGTTTATTATTAATTATATTTGGTTGATTATTACAACAATGCTTTATGTTTTTTATTTCAGTAAAGTCTCGGCAGTATCGGGTGATGCTCGTCGCGCTTTAGATATTTGTCGTCGAGTAGCAGAAATTACAGAAACCCGCAACGGTACTACAGTGAGTGTACAAGATGTGAATGAGGCTTTATCAGAGATGATAATAAATCCTAAAGTACAAGCGATAAAGCATTGTTCGAAGTTTGAGCAAATATTCTTGCAAGCCGTATGCGTGGAAGTTAAACGAATCGGTGTGGAAGAAGTTTGTTTCATAAACGTTTATAAACAATTTGAAGCCTTATGTAGTTTTGATGGTTTGTATAGACAAAACTTGTTAATGAAAGAATGTGTGAAAACGAAATTTTATATCAATTTTTGTTTCTAGGTCACAAGACTCCCAATATTACACAAGCGCTTGATATTTGCGCAAAGTTGGGTAATTATAGATTATTAATATGCGAATATTCAGGTAGCGATATACATCAAAAGATTCTGTTAAATGTGTCAAAGGATGAGATGCATTATGCATTACAAGAAATTGACATTATTTAAAGATGGGTACAATTTGAACTGATTATTGACTTAATTTATTATAAATTTATTTGAATTATTTCAATTATTTTCATTCAACTAATTAAATATGCGTATCTTATTTATGAGTTACGACTTTATAATTTATTTATCTCCAACTTATTTTAATAAAAACATATAGCCTTCAATAAAAATGTAAAAAGGCAAAAATATAAATGCCATGTTTAATAATTTAAATTTTGTTTCTTCTTTTCTCGATATATCGTGCTGCGGTAAAATCGCTTCTATCGGACTAATATGTTCAAATATATATGTTTGACTGTATGGCAATGAGTCAATCTATTATTGGAAAAATTACACAACTCAAGTTCACGGGAGAACCCTTTCTGTCTCATTCATTAATCTGCTTGCTAAGAGTATCCTACTTCTATCGTCGTGCGTTGCAAAAATGACGTTTTGTTTTTTTATCTTAATCAATTATTGATATTTGCAATATAACAAAAAATCTAAGAGTAATGAATAGTGACGATATCGACGAAAATATTCTTTTATTATATAATGCTCAAAAGTGGGAAGAAATTGCTGCTTTATCTTTCGTGAGTGGCAACTCGAAGTCTAGCAGATTGTCATGGGTACTGCCCGATGTGAATGATTTGCATTGGATAAATAATATTACACGAATGCATAATGTATCTGGAGTAGCAAGTATTGGTTGTGGTTGTGGATTATTAGAATGGTTACTGCAAAAATGTTCAGGTAAACTCGCAACATAATATTAATTTTAATTTTTTTTTTTATAATACTTTTAATTGCTCATTATTTTAATTTATTTTTCAAGGATTAGACGTTGTGGGTATAGAATTGGATAGCTCTTGGTGGAATAGCAAGTATTCTCCTCCACAATTTTTAAAAAATATTATTTTTGTGGAGAATGAGTCAATAAATTTTCAAGTGCCGAAACGCTACGCAATGCTCTTTTGTTACTTTAATAATTCTGCAGCATTTTGTAATTATATGGAAAATTACAAAGGCAATTTAGTTTTTGTCATCGGACCCGCGCAAGGGAATAATTGTATAACAGACCCATTGCCATTCGATAAAAAGTTTGACAAATATAATTGGACATTAATAAATCAGAAAAAACTTGCGCATTCTAATAATTATATTACAGCATACAGTAATAAATCATAAAAATTTTTTCCCACCCGAAATGCTAATAATTAAAATTTATAAAAAAAAAGCATGCGACTTACGGATCTGCAGCGGCGGAGTGTTGATAAGATAATCTGTAACAAATAAATGAAAAAAATTAAATTGTAGAAATCTCAATAATTATTTAGAAAAAAAAGATTATACGCGCCTCTGATTTTTTTATTATAAAAACCACAAAATTAAGTTTTTTTAAACGGCAACAATAAAAAAAAGAAATTGATCCTTACCAGTGGGTTGCTCCGCCGATGCTCGATGCCTTTCCTAGGTCCTCCTCCTCCTCTCAGCACTTCAATGGGGATGTCAGGCTGGTGCTCCTTCGACGAGTCTTCCTCTGGATTTTCATCTGAAACAAAAAAGTTATATTTTATTAGTAAAAATAATAAAAATTAAACGTGCTGAGTTACAAATATTATTTTGAATGTTATCGATCTCTCGATTTCGCTTCGCTACGATTCGATTCGATTCATCTCATAAGGGACAAAATGTATATATTTTTATAGCCGATTAGTCCGTAGTTGGTTAACCCTAAAAACGCAAAAATTGTGCCGAGATTTATTTTATATTAATGGAGTGACAATGTCGATGGACAGAGGTGTTATCGAATCGAAAAAGGACCCGGAGGGGAAAAATAAAGAGAGAATCTATTGTACATTTTGCCCCTCGAAAATGCTTAATGCTGGAGCTGCCACATTTATAAGCATGGACGTAAGTATTCGTGCTCTACGCATGTGAAATCTCACGTTAGGATTACTTTAATTATTTTTAAACGTATAATTTAATAATTCAAGCATCGTCGATTACTGCTGTATCGTTAGTTAATACGTATGTTCAATACGTATGCTTTGCCACATTTTAAACGATGAACATTTATAACCTATAAATTGTATTGTCTGCATTTAATCTATAAAATGTGGATGCACATTAAAAAAAAAAAAAAAAAAAATTGTCTGCATTTACTCTTCATAAATTTTTTAATTTATTTTTATATTTATTTTAATCAATTGTTCTATATTGCTCGATTTAATAACAGAGCCAATAAAAAAAAGGGACAATACACGAAACGGAATGAATAATGTATCTATAATATGTTTTGTATAGTATACATACTAAATATATACATTTTTCATTGCAGTTTGCGTTACCTTATATCCACAGTAAAGTGCAGGATAAGGCAAATCAATCGGAAACAATTTCTGACTACTGGTTAATAGAGGATATGTACACTTTTGAGAATATCGGAGTATCCCATACAGTAGGTAATGTTAAGTACTTAGCTTGCGCCGACTGTGAGAGAGGTCCGGTAGGATGGCACGATTTATCGACTAAAAAATCATACATTGCGCTGTGTAGAGTAAAATATGAATAGATACAAAAACTTATAAATTTTCTAATTTTGTATGTGTATAAATGCCTAAGTGCGTCCCACATTCACACACAGAAACACATGTGTACAGATGATATTTAAGATATAAAATAATATTTATAAAGCCATATACTTTATATATATGTATGTATATATGCAAAAGTATTTCTCTATATTTAAATTTTTTCTACAACTAAGTTAATATCTTTTTTAAAAAAAGAATTATCGCCGTATAAAAGTCAAATAAAAGTGTCAACGGTACTATATCTAATAAAAAGAAAAAAAAAAGCTCGACTCGTAAGCAATCAGAAAAGCATATTACTGCAACAGAAATAAATAAGTAATTTAATAATTAAAAAAAAAAAGGGGGGGTACACAGCCTGCTGTTTTACTTGACAATTTAATATTTAATTACAATATGTTACAAACAGCGGATGAATTAGATAATTAATTCTCGATACAATGTAACGATTGAATAAATTTCGTTTACAATTAAAAACTTGTTTACGTAATGAATGCATCTGTGTGACTGAATTACGCCGTTACGTATTACTTGCTTTATATGCCGTTCGTATGCCGAGTATCACAAATGGGCTATATATAATTAACATAATTAATTATACGAAAGGTGTTTACATATCCGCGCGATTAATACTTATGCTTCTCGATGCGATTTATATGTAATATATATTTGTAATACTTGTCATTATTCATTATGCTTTGCAAAGCCTGTTTGCGATTTGGTGAGAGCCTCAGTTAATCAGTATATATTCATATTTATTTACGTCCCTTTTTTTTTTCTTTATTTTATCCTCCTTTAATCTTAAATATTGCAAAAATAGTTGCGCGTTCGTGCGAGCCATATCGCGCCGATATTAATAACATCACAGCTTTATCTCTTAAAACGCGTACGTCACTAAAGCAAAACGCATTTATTAATTTAATTTTTTTTTTTAATTTTTTTTTTTTTACTCGACGAAAGATGCGGACGTATGTGTATAATATATTACACAGTGTGCACGCACGCACGCACGCACGCACGCGTTACACACAACGTTAATTAATCAGACGATAATCTTAAATACGATAGTATCGTAAACTGTTACTTTCTATTATATGTAAATGGGATACATTCCGTTTAGCGCTCGTAACGCTCTAATTTTATCCTTATTTGCTTGCAAATGTCGAACAAGAATGATTGACGCTCACGAGCGTTATGAGCATCAACGGTGGAACTGTACTTATAGTAAGACTGAGCAGAACAGTAGAAACATTAATCGTAAGAATCACATAAGAATTATATAAAGAATTATACAAGAAGAATTATGTAAATGAATAGAATGTTTCGTATATGTAATGGTTTAAAGGTATAAAGTAGCTTTTAAATATTCTTATAAGCAAATGAATGAAGAATTGCTAATAAATAATTAGTCCGTTTTTTTTTTACTATTTTTGTCTACTTATATAAATTCTTTTGAATTAGAACAAGAATCTTACAATATCGACATAAATAGGCTTCTCTTATTACTTTTGCTGAAAAATTAACATTTTTAACCAGTGCATATCAACTTAGGTATATATATATGTATGTATGTAGATATATTAAATTTAAAATTCTATTCCTATTAATGTCTAAATTGAAAACAATTTTTTTTAACAGCTAAAAATTAGTAAATTTTAGATATTTAATTTCAGAGAACAAATTTTTTTATTTAGGTGCTCACGACTTGTTTGACTAAGTGGAATTTTATAAAATGTGTAATATGTATACATGACTACGTGACTTTTTTTTATACATATACTATAAATAAATATGCAATAAGCAATATTACTTTTTTGTAACAGCATGACATCAAATATCGACGCTCAAACATTACAATAGATTTTCGAAAAAGTTTTTAGTGTTACTCGTACGAAATATTTTATGTGTTAAAATTTTTCTAATTGTTTTTTTTTTTTCTTCTTTTTTAAATACATATATTTTTAATTGTTATCCAGGATATGTATGCAATTGTACTATATATCATATATTGTAAGCACCTTCCTTATCATGTATTCATATTGAACAACTAAAATTAATTAATTAATTTTTTTTTGTTTTATTTAAGGTCTAAGGTAATCTAGAAAGCAATATATTTTTTTGCTCAAGATGAAGTCTCTCGTACTTAATATTTCGTGAATACATGCTAAAGTTTTATAAACTCCTCACAACGCGCGCGCATTGGGATATCGTAATAAAAATTATATACACTCGTATACAAATATAAATAATGCAGATTGCATGTGTCAAATTTTCTAAAAGAATGCCACTGATAATACGACAGCATAGTAATCATACGACAACTATATGTCTTGGTCCATGGGAGCATTTAAACATTAATAACGTTAATAATATTAATTAATTCGCTCATTAATTCTATAATCTAATGATTCTTACTTGTTTGTGGCACGTACAAAATTAAAAGTAATAGCGGTAATACGTGCAGCAACATTTGGTAATTATTAATTCGTATAGTCACCAAACATTTTTAATTATTAATATTTTTTTTATGGATTTAAAAGAATTATTTAAAAAGTACGTAGATATTAAAGATAAACCGATTTGGAAATTTGTTTTAGCACTTTTGATAATTGAGAAAAGATCAAAATTTATATTGTTAAAAACTACCGAAAAACAAAAGAAAATGAGATGTCGAAATCGAGCACGATCAGATTTTTGCAAGTTAATGAATTGTAAGTGCATAGGTGAGTCAGAAAAAGACAAAGGTCATTATTCGTAATGAATTTTATATAAATATTTCGTCTGCTTGGCCTTACGATTACATACGCTAAATTCGAAGAATATTTATATTTATTGCAGTGCAATTTATGTTTTACGATGTATTGCTAAAAGTTTCTGTAAAACAGCTGCAATATTTATACCCGTATGAATATTTTAAACCGTAATGTTATTTTATTTTCCTTTCTCATTCTCTTTTCGTTTTCATCTTGCTTCGAGAAACGATTTTGCGAAACATCCGTTGGAGCACTTTTGTTAAATGAAAAAGTGGCCGTCACGGAACAACTATTTTCTTAACTGTCAAATGCATCATTCTTCTCGTCCATTCGGTATACTATATTTTAATTATTCTCCCGAAATTGATTAACAACGATTTAATATGATGATAAGTATAATAGAATACAAGGTGTCTTTTCTTAATTCAGCTATAATGAAACTAAAGCAAGAATTAAATGTTTAATTATTAAAATGTAATATCGTCAGCTTTTGATATTTTATTTTGAGTCTTTTAATCGTTCAATAACGACTACGCGTTTATTATTATTATTATTAAAATTATATATTACGAGATTGGAATGTTTCTTAAACTATGATATTCGTTCGTTAATGTTTTGTATTTTTTTTTCTTTTTTCTAAGAAAATTGATTAAGTAGCAAACATTGAACGACAAGCAAATGCATTTAAGAGTTAAGCAGCGTTTTTAGACTAAACTATTTTACTTGGTCCAATCAAAATAGTTGAGTCCAAATAATATTCATTGACTAATCTTTCACAAACTTGCCTTGTTAATTTACAATATAGAAGAAATTCCAAATTGAAGGTATATATATGTATATATATATATCCATGTGCCTGTAAAAATTAAAATTTTCTTGGCAGTCAGTTATAAACGAGATCTTTTTTTTTTTTTTAAGGAGTATTTAACAGGCTCGATTCTTTGAACGTCGGTTAGCAATATTTACATTATCTAAATTTCTTCTCCCCTCCTCCTCCTTTTTTCACAATTATTTCATTCTTTATAATTACACAAATATTAAAAAAAAATAAAAATAAAAAGATACGTTTTTTTTTACTGTGCAGATTTTACGCAGTATAAATAAGACTTGTAATTATTTTAACTTTACATTAATTAATTACGAGTTGAAATTTTTTCGAGATCGAAGATCTATGCTAACCGTCGTCAGAAATATCGATTCTCTTACATGTCATTTTGAATCGGAATGCGCATTTATCATGACGCAAGCACACCCGCGCGGGCGCACGTGCGTCACGTGCGTGCGTATGTGTACCGTGCTAGCATTTCGTGTCAGTGTGTCCTCACATTGCATTAGAAATCTCCAACCTTTTAGTTAAAACAATAACGTAATTTATTAGGCGCCGTTAAAAAATAAAAGCGCAAAAACTGAAAGAAATATGACCGTCATACTTTACGAAATGAAAATCTAGATTATCCTGTTTTTTGAAAATTGCGTACAAATTAAATATCTTTATTTCAACTTTTTTTTCTTTTTTTTTTAATATTACAAAAGTTAGATACGGCGACGAGGTAAGATTTGACGAAGGTTGGAGGCTCCTAATTAACACGCATTCAACAACACAATAACAATATAGCGAGATCGTGTTACTTTTATAATATCATAAGCAATATCTACTAGATTTCGAGTAATCGCCGCGATTATTGAAATATGTACTCGGTATATACGTTCGGCTCGCGTTGTTCTTTGGTTTGGTCTGCTTTTTTCCTTAATATTGCTGGACAACAAATATTATTTAAATCGGTATAAGCGGCACACGCTGGAAGGTGCTCCCGATTTCGCCGTCTCGCTTAAAATCAGCGATATTACAATAGTGATATCTGTAATAACAGTAGTAATAAGTAGCCATAATACGATACTAAAATAGAGCAATTGTAACAGTATATAATAGTACTATCTAGTTGCGACAATAATAAAAGTAGAGTAGTAGTGATAATGTCGGTGTAGCGTAGCGATGTTGCATCTAAAATAGTTACGCAAGCTACACAATAAATTTCGAGCTAGTCGACGACGCCTGGCGCATCTCGCAGATAGACGTGATTATCCGGTGAAGGAAAAAGCGCGATTATGTGGCGTGTCGTTACTTTCAGTAATGTCGAGATAGATAGTCTGCCCGTGGAGTTGCACATCGCGCGTAAACCGATCACTTTCATTTTTTTTTTTCTTTCTTTTTTCCCCTTTTTATTAATTTTTCTTTCGCCTCAGCGTTCGCCATAGTGACGTATGTCTCCTACTTAAAGTATAACGTCCGTAACATCTTCCATCTTATTATCGTGCTAAACGGTGGCGATTTCGCTTCGCAGCGTCGTGGCAAATTGTATTCTGGCACGGAGTAATAGGCTCTTCATTTCCGACTTGATTTATTCGTCTAACACCATCTATTACATTTGAATACAGGATACTTGACGCGTAAACTAATCTCTTCACTTATCGTAGACATATCACAACGAAAGCTTTATCTGTAATCTATGTCCAGTTCTCTACCTACCTACCTACCCTACCTACCTAATCGTTTCAATACACACTTATCCATTTTTCCGTTTCTCGATAATTATGTACGTTACGTAAAATATCCCGTAGCTCTATCGCGGCCCGTATTAATCGTTTTGCAATTTAATTTCTGGGTTTTCGATTTTCACCTCGGAATTAGGCACGGCGTGACAAGCGAAAGATGAATACCTATAAAACGCTGGTCACGAATCAACCATGTTCACAAACAGATTTTTTTTTTTTTTTCTTTTTACTTATTTTTTTTTTTTCGAATTTCTTTGTTGTTGCTGTTTCTTTGTTGTGCTAGTACAGTCGAACCATCCATATTCTTAGCATGTCGGAATCGTGCAAACTTCTCATTTCTTTATATTGTCATGCAGTATCTGTTTCTCATTTGAATAACGCACGAATGAAAACGAGTTGCGCCATCGACAGATGGAAATTACGGATATATTTTACTCCGTTTCGTATATTCTCACTCAGTGTGTAACATCAACTCAAGAGCACGATATGTGATATCCATTTGTATGAAAACGAAGCGGTAGTCGCAAGGTATGATCGACGAAGCGGTGCAAAAAGAGTGTTGGAAATACGGAGGGTAACGGTAAATTCCGTAAAATGCATTAATAATATTGAAATATTTTTCTAAAGCACGTATACGTAACGAATTATAGTTTTTTTAGTATTATTAGTGCAGCTCGGAATATTTCGTGAGAATGTCAAGATTAAAACGTTAAGAATACAGAGGTTCGTCTGCAACATTACTATATCTTACATTAGTACATTTGATCGTCGTCAATTAAGCTAAACGTCATTCTTTCCGCTTGGCCAAAGTGTTTCGTCGGCGACACGTTCTATTGCCTATCTAAGATATAAGAAAGAGAAAAGAATAATGAAGATAAGTGTATATGGCCGCTGCATATGATCGCGAAGCGATCGTAATCTACTTCCCCCTTAGAGAAAGTGCTTTCAAGAGCTATCACACGTGAGAGGAGATGAAGACTAGTCGGAGACGATCCATCGTTGGTATCATTTTTTTTTTCTTTTTTTTTCTTTCTTTTTCATATCGCACCTTTGAATAGCCCCGAATTTACCGAGTCCTTTTTCTAGAAAAAAAAAAAAGAGTCGAGGTGTCTCTCCTGCCCACTTATTACAGCTAATAATCCGTTTGATTTCGTTCATTATAAGTCAGGTAACGTTCATGACTCTGTCAAACATTTTTAACAATTCTTTGTTTTTTTTTTCTTCATCTATTTTATCCGCGTTATCTTTGTCTTTGAGGAAAGACGGGATAACCGCTTGACCGCGATACAAACGATTATGCCTTTAAAACCGTTTTCCCTGGAAACATTCTCGATCATTAGACAAAATTCGAGTCTGTGTATCTGTAGATCTGACTTCGTAGCACAAACGACGTCTCACACCTATTGGAAAGTTTCGTTGTCGCTCATACCAGCGATGGGAGATCTCTCGGAGATCGTTGTGCGTCATTCTACGAGGTGCCCTTATAGTGGATGAAGAAGAAAGTGAGGAACATGAAATAGGCGACTGGGAAAGTAATCCTGGCTATCACATCGATCGTCTTCGCCACTCTAATCGGATGCGGCGGATCCTTTTTTCTTAGCTGCAAGCAAAAAGATTTCGTTATCGTGAGTAAAACTTACAAGATTCCAATTTTCTAGGAGGAATAAATAATAATTATAAAGACGAAGAATTGTCATATCGTATTGGTGCTTCGGATTACGTTTTTATCATTTAGTTAACTATATTTTTATTTTATTTTTCTGCGAGAAAGGAAGGAACGATATTTTTCTTTTTTTTTTTTTTAATGATACATTACACTCGTATGTGCAGTATACATACATATTTGCTTACCTCGGCGGTGCAACCATTCGTTGCCGTATGCGTGCAGGGATTAGGTCCGCAATTAGTGCAAGTAACAATCTCGTTCGGTCCAGTAGTACCGCCAGTAGTAGCTCCGCCCTCCCGCTTCTTTTTACCCTACGACAGGGTCTCCGTAGAAGAAACTTTGTATTCTTAATTATACGTCGTTTTTATATCTTAAACAACGATCCACCCTTTCAATTCGTTCCCTTTTCTACTTGTTTTTTAATTTTTTTTCCCCATCTCTACCTTTGGATAATCTTTTACAATTTTTTAGACATGCATCAACGATCTTTTTTTTTTACCACACTATCTACCATATCTATTCATAAAGTTCTCAAGCATCGCTTTTTTAATTTTAGTTTTTTTATTTTTATTTTTTATTTTTTTTGGGTAGGTTTCACTTGTAATTTGTTTCACCTTTTTTAAAGTACAAGCTCCAATGAATTTACACAATTAGAGATGCCGAGAAAAATTTCTGGCGGAATAATTATGGTAAAATTTTTTTTTTTACCATAAATAAAAATAATTTGTAACTGAAATGAAAAAGGAACACAGCTCGAGAACTTTTCGAGTAGATGCATTTGTTGATCCTGTCGTTAGTTTCATATATACATAGAAGCGAGTATGGCTCAAACGATTGATAAACATGGGAACAAAAATATTACGATACTTTTTTTGTTACGCGGCATTGCGTTGTCACAGCAGAAAATTTTCATCTTTGTAGAAATATATATACTTGGTGATGAATAGACAGTCGGTGACGCGGCTTCTTACAAGCGTACTAATAATAATATAAGCGTACTAGGCGTATTTTGTTAAGAAAAGGCAGTTAAGCTTGCACGTAGAGGCGTGTGATTTTTAGAATTGTATCTGGAAATAAAGTATTATTTCCATGTTATGACAAACGAACGTGGGAAAAGATATTTGCACGCTGATTGAATAGCGGGCGTCTTACTGGCCCTCGTTATCGTTTTAGATGTCGAGTATCTTCGATAATAAATTGAGGACATAGAGAGAAATTGCCGTTGAGATTAACGAGTTGTCTTTTCCAATTAAATGTAAAAGAACCGCATTTGTCTCACTTCTAATTAACTTGGTATAACTGCAGTCTCTAATTTGCGACAACTTAAGGACCATCTGCGGTGAATGAACGTCATATGATATAGCGTGAATCGGGAAGAGATATGAATCAAATAGTGAAAATCACGAAGATGGAATTGTCGGATATATTAGTAACCAGTTGCGATAATCATCAAAGAATAAATCGTTCGTGCTCTTCAATTTTTTTTTTCTTTTTTCTTTGTAATATTCTTGTTCTCCGACAAAACATGTTTATCAATCAGTACTTAGTTTGTCTCTATAACATAAATTAGATGCCTTATAAATATCCATCTACTTATTGTATTTCGATGTAAAATATAAATAAAGATTTATCCCGATCAACTTGTCGCGGAAACTAGTGCATGCACTTGCCTGCGAAATATTTCTTTATATCGTACGTAAAATCGGTTTTAATAATCGGATCGAATTTTCCGATTGAATGTTACGTTAATTGAAAAGTTAGAACTGTGAATTAAGAGAGCGCAAGCTTTTTTTTACGTCTACGTATATATATTTACGAGTACGATAATTTCGATAAAATAACATTTTTTTGAATGTATTACGAGTATTTCGTGAAATAAAATCGCGAATGTTGCCGACTAAAGTGCTGCCTCTTTGCGATTTTCTCCAATTATTATATGGGAGGAGAAAGATAACGTCAAAGAAGTACAGTACGGTCTATAAAGTTCAGTGAAAATTCTATAGCTGTAAAATATGATACAGAAACTTAATTAAAGAACGTATTAATACACGTTCGAAATTAAATTAAAAAAAAAGAAGAAAGAAATTATTTTTAATGTGCCGCAAACTGATTTACTTCTCAGCATATCTTTCTCCGTGATCTCGCTTGAAAATGTTAGCAAAAATAAACTATAAATTTTCAAACGGATCCCCGCACCGCCTTGTTGCGTCTTTAAAGGTAATTTATTACAAGCTATGCGTTAAGCTTTAATGAAGATTAGTTTAATGATGAAAGCGATTCGTTGATACCACAATTAAGGCATGACATGTGATATGTGTACATGTGTGTGTGTATGTGTGTGTGTATGCGCGCACGCTCGCGCATATGCATTATGTATAGAATCTATTCGTATTAGAAACACCTTTCCTTCCTCTCGTTCTTCCTGCCCCTTCATATTAAGTAATATGAAACGACTTGCAAATAAAATAAATCTCCATATCCGCATCAGTACGAATACAGAAAATCTGATAGCATATGGGATCGATATCAAGAATGGATTTTTCTCTTTTCCTCGCGCATAACTATGATTTTAAATTCATCAACGGTTGGAGTTGATTACTCCACGTTGGTTATTTTTTTACGCGTTTGTGATTTTTGTGCCAATGACAGAATCTTCTTAATAATATATATATATATAAAAATAAATAAATAAATAAATAAAAGTCATTATTTCTATTTTATTCCCTCGGAATTCATTGTCGTCGTTCACGATGAGAGCTATAAATAATGTCCAACGCAGAAAGCACTTGCTAATGACAATTATCAATAAAGTGATGATAATTATCATTAATTCTAATTTCTCTTTTAGTAACATATCAACATTTCAAAGCACTTTTGTTTAAAAAAAAAAAGAAAATGTCTGTAAGTAATGATAACGTTTTTCATCACGCCAGCGGCCACGATGTTTCCCATTTCGAAGAAACTTTATGCGTTTATAATGCTGCAACACTCGTTAATGGAGTGAGGAAAGTATAAAAGAAAATGTATGCGCCTATAACAATATTTTACTGGGTATATGGAATAATCATAGATATATAGAGATCTGTAATACAGAAACTGTTTAGAGCGAAAAATCCTGGTCGCTGGTGATCAAGCGAAAGCGATTGAAACGTTCATTCGAAAGAAGATATTTGGCACTTGTTAATAAATGTTATTTTACAAAGAAACAATCTGTTAAGAGCCATGAAGCAAATAAAAAATAGATATCGAAATCGAAGGCGTCGAAGTTAATATAAATTACTGATAAAAAAAAAAAACATAAATATAAATATGAGAAGATTGATTTTGCCATTAGTAGAACAGAAAAGTTTTAATGTAACGTTAATGATAAAAAGATTAAAATAAATATATACGTTTTATAAATATTACGATTAAAAAGTGATTAAAGCGTAATTTTTTTTTGCTATTGCGCAAAATGAGAATAAAGATATTTTGTATTTTATCTTTGCTAAAATATTAGAAATATTAAAAAATGGTATCAAGTGAAATTGTAACATGCACCCATGCACATATACAATGCATTTTTACGTTTACGCATTTCATGCGTTATACATACATTTTAACGATTTTCTGTCATGAGTATAAAATGCTCATTAGGTCTAAAGGAGTAAGAACAGAGATAAATGGAAATGGAAGGAAAATTTATAACGAGATTGTATTCCCTATTTTACATAAATGCACAGTAATTTACAACAATTTATACAATTGAAAAAAAAATTCGAATCGATTAGATTACGATAGCTAAGCATTTTCACATTTTGTATAAAAAAAAATATATATAGTATAAGTAAGGAAAACCGTACGTTTTCTTTTTATTCTGTGCATTTATATACGACATGCACTTGCTAAATGCTAACGCTAACGCAGAGAGCATTTTATCGTGCATTAAAAAGAATGAAAGTAGAAATTAAAGAGTAGAAATATTATTGAAAAAGAAAGACGATAGAAAAGCACATAGGAAAAAAATAAAAAATAAAAATCAACTCGGTTAAATATTAAGAAAATGTCAGGGGAAATATTTATGTGAAAGTCTTACTTTTAAATTTTCTCTTGTTGAGAAAAGTTTGACAATAATTAAATCTATATATATCAAGACTTGACGTCATATTTTTTAACTATATTTCAACATTTATTAATTATTTTATATGTTCATTTAATTTCTCTGCGAACGCTGAAACTCATTTCTATGTGAGACTTTATTATCATGTTCCGAATATACCTGACATGTGATAAATTTTGAAGTTAACTTTGCGAATAATTAAATAATGTACATGTAGTGTAATTAAAAAAAAATTTTTTTCTTAATAAAATAGAAAGAAAATTATTAATTAAAATTTTCCAAAAAAAAAAAAAAAAATAATTAAATATTTTCTAAATTACATTTAAATAAATTTCAATGTAAAGCATTTAAAAAAAGATTTTTTAAAAATATAACATTCAAATAGAAATTTATCAATTATCTAAATCTAAATAATTAATTATAATCAACTATCAATAACCCATAATCTATAATCCACCCATCCACCACCCACCATTCTTCTAGTGATAATAAAATCAAACGTCTATATTTGTACATGTGTGTGTGTTATAACTGCGATTCATTGGATGCTACAAATGTTGCGAATCGTCGGTTAATTAATCCTGATTAATAAATCAAATGTTTCGAATGACTTGTAGCGATTAATGGACCGCAGTCTATGTCCTGCGTTTGTAGGTATCTAGGACGCGGTTAAGACCTTGCACGTGCATTATCCTCTTTCCTTCTTTTATTTTACTTCTTTCTATTCCGTAATAAATCGCTTCCGATACTGTCGCATTTACGAAACCATATGCATGTGCCATACGCTCTTTTCAGATAATCATTTTTATTTTTTTTTTTATTTTTGCTTATTCGTGGTTTTGCCCCCACACTGTTTCGACAAATCGAGAGAGGAAATTTTGCAATTCCGATTTTTTTACGAAAAGTTAGAACGCGCGAAGTCATGACTGCGCCCTAATACAATGGGGGGTCTTACCAAGGGGCTGGCCAATATAATTCCTATCCTGCTGAGCACCGCTGGAAGCCGCTGCAACATCACAGACACCAAACAAAGAGACTTACTCACCAACATTTCCACCAACCAAATTCTTACTAATCGTGTTCAAAACGGAAATAGACAGATATGAAGAGAAAAAGAGAGAGTGTGAGAGAAAAGAGGGAGAAGAGAAACGAGCAAGGGAGGATGATAAGGGAAAGGAGAGAAGAAGTCGAGTAAGATAGAAAAAAAAAAAAAAAAGAAAAGGAAGAAGAAGAAATGGGAAAGAAAAAGAGGGAGGTCGTAATCGAAAGAAGTAAATGAGAAAGAGTTCAATGATGGAGACATGCATATTGCAGCCCCTTTCAAAAATAATGAGCACTTTCGAAGGAATAGCGCGCTATTTATGCCAGGTGCTCAAACTTGCAGCATGCCGAGCTATCTGCTTAAGATATAAGTAAATCGTCTTCCGTTTCCCCTTCCTTTTAAATAACTCTTCGAGACAGATGCTTTCGTGCATTAAATACAAAATATTAGCGTATAACAATTATGTGTTGTTGATATGATACATATAATGTATCGGATGTATTTCGATAATTGATTAAATTGTTAAAGATAAAAAATGCGGCATAATCCGCGCGATTCTTTCGCAGCGTACGAGGAATATTGGTTAAAGTCTGATAAAAAAGAAAAAAAAACTGCACTCACACTCTCTCAAAAAAGAAAGAAAAAAAAAGAAGAACGAATACGAAATACGAAAGAAACCTATGTAGATCTCGAGAAGAATGCAAAGATTGGAAGAATTATATTCTGTGTTTGTGCAGGATCACGCCACAAAATTCTTATGTGCAAAATGTAAACGCGACAAAAGAATGAATCGTGTCAAACGATGTATCAAACATCACAGAAAATCAATTTTAAAGAAAAGAAGAAAAAAGAAAAAAAAATGCACAGAACTTAGAATGCATCATGGCACATAAACGATTTCTTTTTTTTCTATACAGATACTTTCTTGAAAGTATTACTGTAATCTTGAGAATAATATATTTCTGAATTCGCGTGGTCTTTTTATATCAGCTTCTCGCTATAATAATGCTCGATGCAGTTTATAATGCGTAAGACAATACAAAAGACCAGCCGTAACGACAAGACTTCGATTTCTAATAAATACATGTTTACATGGCATTTTAATTCCGTTCCATTCTCGAGATTTAAAAGTATTTTTTTTTTTTCCTCGTCGCAATTGTATCTTCGATAAAATCAGAAAAATAGTCGGCGCGCAATTTTCTACGTTAAACTCAATATAAGGAATTTATTGAGTTTCTATATACTTCTCCGGAAAAAGAGAAGATTATTCTTTAACACGATCATATTGTCGATATTGAGTATCTTTATCTAATATCGGCGATATCGCCGTCTCTCACCTATTTACGTGTTGCAAGATTGTAACTTGTAGACATTGACTACATGTCAGGCGTCTTTTTAAATCAATTTATAAAAGCGTGAAACGCTTTGAAGGAATTTATATATATATATATTTTGTTTTTCTGAAAAACAATGAGGAGGTTAATATTTTCATTTGATTGCCGATGTCGGCAAACAGAGCGATCGATTGCTACATAAAACACAATTTAATTTTACGCCGTCAAATAATAATACTTTGTCATTAGGACCGGTTTAAAATGTGCTGTTTAATACTTCTGTTACTTGACGTCCGACACGTCTTGATACCTGGTGTTATTAATGTAATTAATTAATTGTAATCGTGTGTGTATGCGCGTGTAACTTTGGATAAACGTAAACAGTAACCCGGATAAAAAGTATCGTCACATTAAAAGCGGCAATGATTTGTTTTTAAACCGATCCCAAGTATCATTTCTATATGTCTTAAAGGTGATACACATCAATTCGTGTCGAATTGATTACTTATTCATTTATGGATAACGCGAAAAAGGCAGTACGGCCCCATTCGAGTTCGCATCGCAGAAATAGAGTATCTACGACGAAAGTGCGGCTTGCGCGTTAACACGTCGGGTAAAATTATCTAGAATATATCAATCAGCAGCAAAGTACCTGGGTGACGGGATTCTCGCCCGGACGATAGACGACGTTGTGCCTCGGCCGCTTGCGGCCGACGTAATTCACGCAGACGAACTCGAGAAGACTCGCGTAGATGAAGCACATGCACACGCCGTCCCACACGTTCATGGCAGTCAAGTTTGAAACGACAGGCAGCGTTCCCCGGAAGCCATTCGACGTGGTGAAAAAGTTGAGCATTGTTGTTACACCTGAAGTGTTATTAAAAACGTTTATTTTATTGTTACGCGATCAAAGGATCGGAGGCCCCATTGTCGTTCGATTGAAAAATAATCCGACTTTAAATCGACAGTGAGAATAAATATGATTTTGTTATTAAATTTGAAGAGAAATAAAAATGCTTGGGCGACGCAATTAAAAGTAGTAAAGTAAACGTGTAAAACATTTTTACAGAATTTTAATTTAATTCGAATATAAGTTTACGAAGGCACAGTTATTGAAAGATTAATAAAATGCATCATCTTATACCTTGACATACGAGATCTACGCAAGAGGGCTACCGAACCTGTTTGTTTGCACATTAATTTTATGGAACGTCAAGGCTATATATTGATGTCACGTGAGAAAGGGAGCTTGGTTTCAAAAATAGGCATATGTGCAATATTTTATTGTTTAATTTTTTATGTTTGTTCCTGAGTACGTAAGGTGTGGTGCAAAAAAAAAAAATGAATAATATTCACGCCCTTGCGTCTACGTACGTATGGGTCTTGGTTTCATGCATGTGCACTAAAGATGTATTTATATTTCTCTCTTAAAACGATTACGAAACGTTGGAACACATATGAAAAATATTTCAGTAAGTGGACTCACCAATCATCACTCGCGCCGGCACGGCATTCCATTCGAGCCAAAATGTGATGAAAGAGCTGGTTACTAGAATAATGCCCGGGATGAAAACCGTAGTGAAATAGAAAGAACGGTCTCGCGTGAAGATCAGATCCACCTTCAAGCAGCTGTAATTACCTGAGTCAAGCATACGTAACTTCATTTTCCATGTTGAAGCAAGAATTAACGTAGATTCGTTCTTTCAGGAATAAAGAGAATGTTTGACAGTATTTAAACGACATCGATTTCCAACAGAGACCGTTAAACAAAATGTTCGAATTATTCAAATACTTATTTTTATTCCCCATTAATTGATAAGCAATAACAATTAATATTTGTAAAACATTTATAAACGTGTGTATTTATATATATTTTTTTTTCTATAACAAAGATAAATACTTGAGTGACGAAAAATGAAAAAAAGTAATGCTTAGTTTTTATTATGTTAGAAGTTGCGTAACTTGTTTAAAGTATTTTCTTTAAAAAAAAAAAAAAAAAAAGAGAGAAAAAAAAACATCACATACAATTATCTTGTCAATCAGTGATCAACCATCAAACGTCTCATTCGCGAAAGCGGTTGAAGTTGAAATTTGTACAAAGTGCTAACATTGGGCATTAAAAAAAAAAAGGCATTATTAAAAGGTTCACAGGCATGAAGGAACATTTACCATCAAGGAAACGTGAAACTAAATCTTTTCCCACAAATAACTCTTAACTCTACATTCAATATAACTTGTCACGTACTTCTTGAATGTTGAGGAAAGGCACCAACATTTATTCCATAATTATATACGAACGATTATATACGAACCATGCCGGTAACATTCAATCATTGTTGCTTAATTTATTAATTCGTAGTTCCCGTCTCGTTAGGATTTCTCTTGGAGACTGATTTCAAGTAAAATCCTTATTTCATTAGATGTTTGATAGCAGATAAATGAAAAATTAAGTATAAAATACGTTGTGCAAATAAGGATATGAGTAAAAAGCGAAGCTTCATGGGATAAATTATACAAAATGGCAATATAAATTTATATCAATTGACACTATATCAGCTTTATCATTATTACGTTCAATTGCGTTTAATATCAACCACCACTCATAAATATATGTTTACGAGAGAAATTTTTATAATATATATAATTTCGTAATTTCCCGAGTAGAAATTCATCTAGCTTATATTTATTATTTAGTGACTATCTAGCTGGTGTCTAGCCATTACTGTATACAATTAAAAAAGTGAGGTTGCCATTAAAAAAAAAAAAAAAAAAAATAATTGTGTAGTATCAGTAACTATTACTAGCTGATATCAAGTCAGAAAAGCTAGATATTTAAACGTTTTTCGCGTGCTAGGCGTTGACATAAGTCAACGCGCGCAATATGCTAGCATGCGTAAAACGTTTGTTATCTAGCTCTTTTAGCTTGATACTAGCAAATAATAATTGTTTAGTACTTGTGTAAGACGTTTCGAAGTTCAATTTCCACTCGGGTTTATTTCAAAATATTTAAGTACAGTTATATTACTAATTACTATGTATGTCCGTTTACTCTCTGTGTTAAAAAATTTTTTTTTTTTTAATATATGATACACATTGTATGATATATTGTTTCTTTCTTTCTTTCTTTTTCTTTTTTTTTTTTTAAGTTTCGAGACAATATGAATAAATAGATATTTACGAGCAGTAGTAATAATTCTATTATGCTACAATATAAGCATATTGTAATAAATAAGCGTTATAAATCATATAAATATGAGGTAAAGAAAATTGTAAAATAAAAAATAATGTACTTTACAATAGAAAATCTCTCCATTGTTCTCTTATTAAAGTAATGCAATGAAATCAATATGTATGTGTATACGCTATGCTCGATATACGCATAGGGAAGATAAATGATTGCTTCGGCATTTCCAACGTTCTGGCTACGAAATTTGGCAGCGTTCAGTCTTACGGTCTCCAATTAAGTGGCGAATTTTATTGTAACGTTAGGCAAATCAGAATACTATGTAGCAAACATTGATTATATCTACTTGGGATACTTTGGCATTTTGAGTTTTGGTAAACTTGGCCTCCTGTCTCTCTCTCCCTCATTTATTCTCTTATGAATCGCTTAGCACGTTACACTCATACCGATGAGAGAGATAAATTTTTACCTTGCTCCTCAAATCTGCGCTGGCACAGCGAGCACTTAGAGTCTCCAAAATCATCGAACTCGTCCTCGTCAATGACCTGTCCATCAGCTGCAACAGAACAGCCCACGATCTTTTCCTTCCTATCTTTTCTGTATTACTCTTTTTTTTTTTTTTTTTTTCTTTCCCCCTTTTTTTCCGTATTTTTTCAGCTTCTGTGTGTCGAAAGGAAAAACAAATTTTAACAGAGCCTGCAAGTAAGCTCTAAAAGCGTAAGGAGAGCTTGATCTACTCGTTTAAACTAAACTCAATTTTGTTCTTTCTCATTATCTATAAATTTTACTTAACTTTATTTTGTATTATATAATAAATATGCGGAATAAGAACCAACATCGAAAAATGGAAACCTATGAGTTAGAATCGGAATAGAAATAATAATTGTTTCAGATACCGCGGCGTTCTTCCAAGTGTGAAAAGAAATCAATTGGCAAATTATTCGAAAATTAATTATTAAACTAAGATCTATTTGTATGAAATTTAATTATTTATATTTAGCTCACTGGTTTAATTGCAATACGTTTCTTATAATATCGTACTATTCGAGCTGTGTATCTATTCAACTTCTCTTGTTAATTGTTAAAACAAATACGATTATTGTTTTATAATATGTTACAATTTTAAATAAATCAAGCATGACCTATTTTCCACCATGGTTAACTCTTTTTAGGGCGAATTATATTAATTAACAGGGCTATTTTAGTTAACGGATATCTCACTATTTTTCTAAATTTAATTTACATCTGTTTGCTATTCTTATTTTATTTTCCCTTAATATTTTTACCAAAATGTGCTGACTATATTTTCGCATATTAAAGTGGGAGAAACCTTTCGTCGCATTTCGACGGCTGAGGCGCGATTTATAGCTTATCGTTAACTTTTGCTAACAAAGTTAGTATATTCTCTACACATATAAATCCTAATTTCTATGTTAGCGGGAGCCATGAATAAAGAGTTAAACTGTTTCTCTGTCTGGTACAACGAAATGTGACTCTATTTGGACTCGACAGAGCGGAAAGTGCGAGGCGCGTGACGAGCTTTGCAATTTTTCTTGAGATTTCTTCACGGTAAATTGCCGATACCGCAAACGGATCGATTATGAGCGCGAGAGGGCAAAAGAGAGGGGAACGCTCTTCAAGGACGTCGGATGAAGAGTTATCGTAAGAAAGAAAAACCTCACCCCAAAAGCAAACCACGGCGTTTTAGTTGAAAAGCGAGACAGGATCCAAGGTTGCCAATATGCATTTTCTAGGGCAATCTAGAAAATCTACTATCGTATACACGTGTGTACATCGTTAAATACGAGTACTATAACATCACTAACAAACGGGGTAAGAAACACAGTTATACGAATATCTTGAATCATCGCTATATCGCATGCACAAATGCACAAGTTCTATACATTTAATCAATTGTGTGTATAGTATAGTATGGTACACTATACTACAATATAATATATTGTATATGTGCTGGTGCAGAATTTCGTGCGTAATATTTGAAATTTTATATGTATATATATATATATATATATATTTTTTTTTTTTAATTTCTATTTTTGATAAAAAGAAAAAGAAAGAGAAAAAGTTTCGTTTTATAAAAAAGTAGCTATAAAAAATATTTTCAAGATAGATAATAATTCGAAGTGCTGTCCAAGAACTAATTTACCGTATTTTTTTTTTTTATAATAAAAGTAATAGAGAGTTTTTAATTTAACATTACACAGAAATTGCATTCATTTAGGTAAAATATATTTTATAGATTTGTGTATATCCTCCATATGTATATATGCTTCATATATTAGAAAAGAAAGTTCCACTTTAAAATAAAATTAAATCAAAAGATATTATTTCAGTTAAGAAAAATGTAATGAAATAAAAGCGTTGTATTCACTGAAAACACCAGCTGCGCTTTAATCTCATTGAAAATATTAGAAAGTTAAGCGTGGCACATTCCTTAAAGTAATATGAAAAGACGCAACATGGATGCTTATATGCTGCTATTATGATTATAGTATTATCTCCGTACATGCAAAACTTACCTTTTTAGTTTTTTTTTTTTTTTATTTATTAGAGATAAACATCATCAGATATCATAATTAATTTTTTAAAAAGTATAACTAAATTAGAGAATAAAAATCGACAGAAAAAAGTGGAACTAAAATTGAAGTTCAATTCGATTGTTTTAAAAAAATTAATTAAAAGCTAATATTTATCGAAGGATTAATCAAAGTTGTTATACTTCGGATAATAGCTCACGCAACAAAAAAACCACTATTTCTCTAATTAATATATTGAGATAAATAAATAAGCTTATCTAACAATTTACTTTTTTTAAAATTGCAACAAAATGCATGAATTTGTTTATCAAGTGCAACTTTATATTATTCATTTTTGCATAGAAAATGCAGAGAAAAAATTATTTATATTTAATAAATATTCAAAAGAAGAAAATAAAAGATAACATAAAAAAAAAAAAAATTCTAATTGATGAGTAACATAAAGAGGTGAAAAAAAAGTTACAGAGTGCAGTTTTTAAAACTCTCAAAAGTTGCTTGAGATGTATAATACATTTTTCCCGTTTTTTTTCCTCTCTAAAAAAATTTGTAAAAGAAACAAATAATTGTTGCTCACCTCGCCAGCCTTTGATCGGACACGTGATTGTCTGATTTTTAATAAGATACGCGTTCAGCGACGTCAGGCTTGGGCTTGTTCGTAGCGTACCCTCGTCATTTTTCCACACATACGTAATCGCTGTTTGCTCATACGATACTGAAAAATAAGAAGTCGGAAACGTTATTAACCAGTGTACGTAACGTTTGACACGTTAGTTGCCGGCGAACTTTACGGCAATGAGATGTGACATGCCGACGCCTTGCACAACAGTCAACGTGTTAAGATAACATAATTATCCCTTTATATCATTCACCCAAGGGGCATTTTAATTACTCACTGCTCTCGATTGCGAATGAACACAATGGGTCGTCAAAAGGGAAGATATTTAGTCTACCCTGGCAGGATAGGATAAGATGACGCCTGTAAAACGATAACGATTAGTTTCCGAGGAAAATTAATTGTTTCTATTCAATAAATAAAAGTAAATTAAATATTTCACTAACATCAGGCTCAAGTTAATTAAGAAAATCAAATAAATGTTTCGTAATACTTTCGCGCGACGATAATTGATCAGTGACTACTCACTAAAAATACATTAATTAATTCTTTTAATAACACAAGAAATTAATTTGTATAATTGTATGTTTTATGTACCGCATAAGATAGTTGACGGTGCCGTTGCGGTATATTCGCAACGCAAAGTGAACAGGAATGAGGGGATCTTTGAAATCTCCATGCATTATAAAATACGTATCTGGTAACCAGATATCATTGTAATGGTGAATTGCATTTAAATATTCATATTCGGATTTGTTGCTATAACGCAATCGTGGATCGTACCACTGTTGCTGCAGTAAGAATTCCACTTCGTATTTCTGTGAAAATAGAAAAGAAAACAACGGTTGCAGTTTACATAATCTCGACAGTATGTTACTACGTGATTACACGAAAGAAATCATATATAAGAATCGTCGCAGTATGTCAGGCAGACGTTTCCTTCTCAATTACAAACTTGTTTTGCAAACATTAACAGATTTTTTAAATGTACGTTGCTAAAAAAAAATTTTAAATAAATATTTTAATTTGCGGCCATCTATTGTTATTATCATTATACACATATGTTGGAACTAAAATAAAAAAAAGGGAACATTTAATTATATATTACCAGGCTAGATTCGTCAGGAGAAGCTAAGCTTAATAATAATACGCTCACGTTTACAGTCAACGTTCCTGAAACAGTAAATAAAGATAATTTTACCCGCTTTGCATTTCAGATCGTCCGATCGATCACACTGCAAATCAACGCCGTTATCAACATTTATAATATTTTCAAATTAATGCGAGTGTTATAATTAATAAATATTTTTGTAAGACTACAACAGATAACAGATCCTTCAATGGTTTTAATAGACGTAAGGGGACACAGGACATTACGGCAAATATACGGCAAACAGCGATACTTTATATTCGACTCGTGCTACGAAGGAGAGGACTCTGTTCAGTAAATTACTCTATCGATTATATAAATACTTTTGCACGTATCCGACAGGTTTCATATATATATTTTATATACAGAAGAAAATTATTTAAAACAGTTTATACTTTGCGGTATTAACGGTATAAGTATCAAAGAGAGAATGCTAATATTGCAAATTGTGGATCGATCGGTGCCGAATTTTTATTTTTTTATTTTTTTTATTGCATGGAAATCACCCGGTTTGATTTCTACACAATATATTGTAAGTATGCAAAGTGCCATTTTCTACAAAAATATATATTTTCATATTTATTATGTCTGTATTCTTAATATAATAAACATAAGCTGAGAATGCTGTTAAGGAATGCGCTAAAAGCTTTTTTCGAGCCATGCTGTGCACATGCCGCTATTTACTTGGAAAGAAGCTTCGGGTCGTGATTAGGAAATGGATTGTCTTACGAATTTTGTCCTAAAATGAATTGTTTTAAATAATATTTCCTTCTCCCTTTTGATTTTCTTTCTCTCTTTCCCTTCCATCTCCCTTTTATTCTCCGTATTTTAATTTTTTTTTTAATCTTTTCTTTCTTTTTTTTTTCAGGATATATGAAGTTATTCTCGAATTCAAATGCATGTTTTGAAAATCCTGCAACGAGTGCTCTAAATCGCGCGATATGTATTGCAAAAAACAACGAACAATACCATCTAATCATTTAGTCATTGCCATCATCTATGAATCACGAAAACAAATTGCGAACATTACGTCTTATGCTAATAAATACGTGTGTACGTAAATCTATCACTACCAAGAATATCATAAAACTTACATATAACATTTACTTTGGTACTACATGTTATTACATGACAAATATGTAACACTAGACAAACATGTTTCATTCCTCAATAGTGGAAAATGTATTTTAAGTAAGAGAAACGAGGCCATTCTACTAAAATAACGCGTATTCTAATTGGAGACTTGATTTGTCTTTGATACATCTGTCCCCTAAGCTAAATATAATATTCACACAAATGTTTCAGTTTATTAAGAAGAGTCCAAACCAGCGTTCCGACTGCCGTCAGGTGTTAACACGATTAAGACGAATATGTTTACTGCGAAGAACGTAGAGAAAATATAGTTGCATCACGGAAACAGGATGTAATATCTCATCAAAATTTGTACCGATGAACTTAATTCAGAATTTGAGCAATAGCTTTTGTAAATAAAAAAATCGATTGTAATTTTCATAAATACAACGTGACGTTTCTGTACACGTGTTCTGTACTAGACAATTATTTTTAATAGTTTCGCGATCTTTTCTTTCTTTTATAATTTTATAATAATGTTTATATCAAATATGCTATGTAATGCGCACAAATCAGTCACGTAATGGACGTAAAAAAAGAGATAAAAAATAGTAAAGTGCACGTTATGATTTATAAATATGTCAATTTTTCATAAGAATGTATCACATATGATAAAACGAATGATAACAAGTCGATATATTGACCGTAATAATCAAATCATTTAGATTGCACGTACAACGAGCGCGATTGGCATCGAATTATCTTATATCGCGCAGTAATAATTCAATTCAATTTATGACATTTGTGACTGATGAAAACAGATGGTACGTTGCATCGGAATAGCATTTAATAACGTTTCTTATTAATAAACGTGTTTGTTTTATTAAACTAAACCGAATTGATTTGCAAAAATCACGAGAAGTTGTCACACAAAAAAGTTCCTTCGAAATCCAATATATGCTAATAAATACGCAAATATCTGAAAAAGTTCAGTCGGATATTATTGGAGAAAATTCTATTGTGTATAAAAGCGGAGGGAAATTAATCAAGAGTATATTCCATCGATTCACCCGTAAGATAGGGTATGTGTAAAATCGTGAATAGCATTTGAGAGCCTTGTAATTAAAATCGGTAAATTGGAGTGAGACTGGGAGGAATTTAATAGATGACAAATGATTTAATGATTGTGCAGGTGAGGGGAAATCCGCTGCCACAGCTAAACATACACATCACAAGTCACAGTCCCACAAATACGAGCTCTTAGTATCAACGACGATTGCGTTTTTTTTTTATCCTCTTAATAATTAACGTTGTACAATTAAACATCAAGTTCGTTCATTCACATCATCATTCCCTTATCGGTCAACAAATTTGTTACCATCGATGTTTTGTCTAATTCTTTTTGTGCATATATACGAAGTTATTAAAGTGCCTAAATTGCATGTAGTAAAGTTTATATCGTGACGGTATGATGAATCATCGATACGATTATTGCATTTGGCAGTAATTATTAGACATTCACACATTCTTATATAATTTCTCGTTCTGTATAGTAAAAGCCCTTTTACTACACTTTAATAATAAAAATAGTTTTTACTATCTATAAAAATTACTGGCATTATTAAATAGTCTAATATACCGCCAAATGTATTTTTAATATTAATATTTCAAATTGTATTTGTATTTTTCGCATTCTTAATTTTTGCGCATCCTTAACATCTTTTCTTGTTTTACTCATAAATCAGTATATTTGCTACCATGGCCTACATAAAAATAAATATAAAACAAGTGAATTAATTTCATGTAACTGAAAATTAAGAATATACTTTTTGTATTTAATATAAAGCGAATATAATTAAATTTTAGGAAAAAAAAAAAAAAGTAAAACAGTAAAAGTAAAAAATTATTAAAATAAAGTAAGGAAATTTTTTTATATTAAAAATACGTGTATATACTGTAAAGTGAAATTAAAATACATAACTAATGATTGAAAAAAATTTTGCAACATAAAATATATGACTTCAAAAGTATGGGTTTTCCGTTAAAATTATAAATTCTTAAATTATTATTCAGCTTCCAAACTGTTAAATAAATTCAATTGCATGCAATTGTTAGTAAAAAATTTATATATAAATGGATATTTTCATTTATGTGTTATTTCACTTAATACTGTAATTTCACAAAATACGTATTAACACGTGAATATTCTTCTGCTTCGGGAAAAAAAAATTCATTAATATTGGATAATTTCCTCTACAAATAATATCGTGTAGTAACAAGAAATAAATGTTAAAGGACGGACCGCGGTGTTGGTGCGACGTGTAGTGGTTATTGTTCTGGTTCTTGTTCTGGTTCTTGGAGTTGTTAGAAGAGATCGATGACTGGTTTGTCAAGCCGATAGTGTCACCAGGCCATCTCATCCCACAGCAGAAAGCAGCATCTGTAACACCCAATAGCCCTTGCGCACGTCGTCTTGTCCTCACTGTGTACATTTTTCGTTTATTCCGTTTCAATACACGGCTTCAGATATACCGCTTAAGCATATTCAAGATATGCACACGTCTTTATGTTTTATAGTTGTTTTACTTATGACTTAATCTATATGGTTTAATAATTGTAATATCTAGATAATTTTCGATTATTCGGATAAATCGACGAGAAAGAGTCACAATTAATTACAGTTATACATATTATATATTATATATATATATTCTTCCCTTCAGTTTGTTATTAATTGAGATACTTTGAAATATACGACAGACATAATTGTGTGATAATGTTTATGGGAAACAGTGTTTTTAGAAGAATGATAAGTTGTGTAAGTTTTTCGGGGTATGTTTTCTATGACACCAAACAACTCTCTTGCCCACGTCCCATTCTTGAAATGCTCAAGTTTACGGAATCATAAAATTAATTATCAGGTAATTTTTCGCGCGCGCGTACGTATTATTAATATTTTATAGTTTATTAGACTGATTAGTAATCTATGTTATTGCATTACATGTATGTGCAAAGTCGTTTCGTAATCAAGTCTAAATATAGTGTGTAATATGTATAGATTTTTTACTTTTTCGATTAATTAGATTTTTTTCAACTCTCAATTATATTGTAATTTTCTTTTTTTGCCAGATTTAAGATTGCAGTTAATTTAATATTATTATCAGTTTAATAGCGTGTACTTGCATGATTAATAATAAAAAAACGTTAAATTATATTATGTTAGATAAGATTTAATCAGGTATTTAAGTTTTAATTTATTTAAAACCACGTAATCTCGAATTCATATTTTAATATAAAAAAAATATAGATAGCATTTATTTATGTCGTTAAATGGTCGAAACCGTGAAACTTATCGGAATTGTATCGCGAGAAGCATTTGTGTGACATGTCGTATTAGTATATTTAAAGATAAGTGTCATAGTCTTATATATATATATAAGTTCCTATAATTATTTCGTTCCTGACGG
This sequence comes from Cardiocondyla obscurior, assembly GCF_019399895.1. Lineage (NCBI taxonomy): Eukaryota > Metazoa > Arthropoda > Insecta > Hymenoptera > Formicidae > Cardiocondyla > Cardiocondyla obscurior. The sequence goes on from NC_091869.1 coordinate 8,219,505, forward strand.
CAAATAATTTATCATATTTATTCGCCTAATAGTTGCAATTAATATCTGATTAATGGGCTACATTGATATATTACGACAGACAGATTATCAGACGCTTCCTTCATATTTCAGTGGCATACCTTAAGTGCATACGTCAGTTCTGATGTTAATAACTAGGTGCTAGCATAATTACCATATATGTAAATGCAGTTGCTCCCATGTCTATAATATATCCATGTAGAATCGTTAATAATATTCCGACACTGTAAAACATTATAAATGCCATATGACGTACCTTCAACCCTACTCGATCGCAAATCGGTTCTATAAAATTGCATTTGATACGAACTCAGGCGTATCGTAAACCTAATTTTTTTTTTAAACACGAATTGAGCCGACGAGAGAACCTGTCGATGAGATCGGATAATCGAAATATTGGAAAAAAAAAAAAAGTTTAGCTGTTCAGTTAAATTGCGCCTCTCACAATTGTTATGACGTTCTACTTCGTACTTTCCCCCCCCTCTGTTAACGTACCTCGTGCACGTGACATTTTTGAAAATACGTCAATTTACAAAAAAAAGGGAAAAAAAAAAAAATAAATACTCTTACGACGAGGGGTGAGCAGTGAGCTGTGGTTGTGTGGTGCTGTGTGGTGGTAGCGGTGCCGGTGATGTTCAAGGTGCTCTGGATGATCAAGATCGGGTCATTTTGGATATAAAGGTGAGGGGTATAGTTGCCTTGATTTTTGGCAGTGGGATGGGAGCCTCAGTGTACCTTGGACCGGCGGCAGAAGCCGCTTGTCGTAACGAGTCCCTAGCAGCAGGTCGTCCAGAATCTCCTTGTCCGATTTTCCGTTCTCGAAGCTGCAACATAACGTATTGTAGGTATATCCGGGAAGGTATCTGACCAATTGGCGACGCATTATAGTCATTTTGACTGCAAACTTCCAGCAGATCCTTTTTTTTTATCTCGACCACCTCAACTATTCTTTCGCTCGATTATGGAGAAACAGAAAGAAACATATTGCTGAATAATATTTTACGATCAAAATTAATTATGCTGTTTCGAAATCGTTAAAGTATATGAGACAATCCTTCGGGATTTAAAGCATTACTCTTGAAAATATCCCAATGCTTACTTCGTTAGTTGCGTTTACTCATCGAAATTAAACGTACGCTGTACTCATTTAAAAAAAAAACGTATGTACATGTAGAAATCTACTAATTTGATAGAAATGATGCAGCTCTCTAAAAAACACTATACAAAACTGCATCTAACTTCACTCACACACGATATATAAAATGCTACCAAGGTACTTCACCGTTGGTCTACTTGTGCTAACACATTCGATGCAATAATACAATCGAAACATTCGTAAGATTGTCTTTACAATATACATGATTCCCTTTCTATCATCGACGTTGACAACGTCAATTGAAACATACGGATTATTCTATTTTCGATCCACAAAATCCTAGATTACATATTTTTACATGCAAAAATTCCTATGTCAAAATCGTTATGTTCATTTCGCTCTCCCTTTCTCAGACTAAAATGCGTAATAGAGCAACGAGTGATTGTCAAGTAAATCAGTTATAGATAGATATATAAAAGCACTTGAAATTAAGGAAGAAGGAAGTATATTGGACCCATCGCACCGACGCGATTACGATCGATCGCGTAGCCGAAAAAAATTTTAATTAATTATCACGATAAATTAAGTGGAACAATTTTTACGACAAGAATTGTAAACAATGGATTAACAAAAAATAAAATTATCTTTATACGTACGTATCGTTTACTTTTCAACAATTTGACGAAACGTAAAATGTATTTGAATGCATATATCAATCGTTGTCAATAATCTATCTTCCTTCCTCTTTAACAAGTGGAACATGAATGTTCTACGACAATAAAATTGAATTTAGCTTCTCGTCTGTTCTTCGCTTTTTTCTAAATACGATATTTACTTTTTTTTTTTTTTTTCCGTTGTAATTTTTTTTTTTTTTTATCTATTGGATCGTAAAATAGTATATTGCGATAAAAGGATCGAGAAGCTAAAGGCTAAAGAAATACAACTCGTATATGACAATTATCTAGTGTGCTGTACGTACATGTCTTCGGCACGGACGAGGGTGACGAGAGTAAAGGCAAGTGTGAGGATACAAAGGGAGGTGAAGATAAGGGAGCTCGCGAAGGAGGTAAGAGACAGCGAGAGGATGGACGAGAGGCGGCCGCCACCACCCGCACACCGCCCTAGCGCCACCCAACCCATTCTATGTCATCTGAAACAAAGAAAAACATCATCTTGGCATATATACGTACGTATTTGCACTGCTAACATATTTTTATGTAAATTCACACCTCGTCGTATAATAGGTACATCGTCTTAACAGACGAATTATATTAAAAAAAAAAACCTTAGTCCACACTAACAAGATCGTTGATATTTCATGTTTCAATAACGATAATACTCTTTGAATGGTGAACGAATATTTTACGTTTTTAAAATTCAGCAAATTTGACTTGCACAATAATTGTATTTATTTGAAAAGTGCAGCAAAATTAAATCTACCTTTATCTCTTTTATTATAAATAGAATTATATTGCCGGGTAGAGTAAAAACGAGTCGGCCTGGCTATATATATTGATACAGCGAACAAAACGTGGTCTAGCATGCGGTTATAAGAAAATTGGACCAGCTGATTCTACGTGTAGTTTAATAAACATACCGCTGGTGCATACCATTCCGAAACTCAAGTGACACACTTAAGAATATGTGTGAAGCTGTTAAATATTAAAGCGACCGATGAGAGTTACTCAGAGTCAAGTGCGTAGTCAAGCACGTAATTATATGACATCGTCTATTCGAACCTACTATGCGAACAACTCGTTAAAATTTATACAATCTTTCGTATAAATTTTAACGAGTTCTGAGACATAGCACCCGTCCGTTTATACGCCGAATAATATCACAGTCTGATTCAAAACGACAGTAACAATAAATTATAAATAACGTCCGAAAATCCTCTGAAGTCACATAATAATTATTTACGAAAAAAAAAAAAAAAAATTAATAAACAATAATTAATATTCTAACATTGTAAGTCTTTATAATTACAATTCTATAAAATCACCTGAAACAATTCTAGTTGCGGATAACATTAAAAAAAATCCGTATCAAAGAAGAAAGAAAAAAAAAAGAGAGAAAAAAATTTTTTAACAACCCGTTCGATACCCTTGGAATTTCCGATTATGCACTTGAACGAAAGAAATTAAAAAAAAATCAACGCACGAGAACGCAGTGTGCATACCTACACCGTTTGATAAAAATATAAATGGTATAATTACGTCCGTCTATAGATATCGAAGAAATTCCTGCGCCGCGTCGATGGGAGGCATTATAACAGTGACACATTGACATCGTTGTATTAGAGAAAAGTAAAGGGAGCATATCGCAAGCGTGCAGTGGAGTGGGCAGTGGCAGTCAGACCGGCGGGCGTCCACGCGCGCTGATATAAACGCTAGCAGCGTACAGCTGATGCCGTCCGATCAATACGCGGAACGTTGCGGCATGGAACATTATAGAGAGTACGTCACATGGCTTAACCCGTTTCATTCTGAGAGCCGGCTCGTTTCGACGTATACCACGGTGCTTTACTTATTCCACGGGCCGTGCACACAAATCTCACCTGCGTTCCGTTTTTGTCTTCATCAACCGGCCCTTCGTCGCCTGTTAACACATAAGCATGCGCCGCGCGCGTCACGCCCGCACACATGCATGCACATACCTCATGCACGCAAGCACGTAAGCACGCAAGCACGCAAGCACGCACATGTGCTTGCCAAGTTCTCAAACGTTATTTACAACACATCGCTGAAAACGGCGCGAATCGGGACACTCTGTTAATGGGCGTGTGTGTGTGTGTGTGTGTTTTTTTTTTTGAGAGTTTTTTTTATTATCATTGTTAGGAGAAAATTAATTAATATTAATCTCGGTTGCATCAACGGTCGAATTATTCGGTGCTTTTTCTTAATTCGTGTTATTTTAATTTATTATTTGCTAGGTAATAAGAAAACTCGAGCTAGCTAATCGGGTTTGTCTATCAAACGTAATGGTACAATTAACGTCGCCCAGAGAAATACTTGGCAGTTAAGTTGCCTTTGTAATGATAGTGACAATTCTGCATGAATAAGAGGAATCGAATTTTGCCGGTGCCACTTAATCACGTCGTGGCACGAGGTACGTCGGAGCAAGACGGGCCCGAGGACTCACGCGAACGCGAAAGGACGAGCAAGGTAAGAAAGAGGTGAGGGGCAAGGTTGTGTGCGGTTAATGCGGTATAAACTTAGGTGGAAAATGAAAATGAACGAGAACGATGTCAGTAGACCAAGTAAAAGATATTAAAAGTAAATAATTGCGTGAGAAATTACGATTCTTAACAGTAAAAACATGGAGTGAATTTACATCCTTATTAAATATACAAAATAAAATTAAATGCATGCTGAAAGAGACTTGAAAAGAGACTCTGAGCCCTTTTGCAATTTATATTTTAATATGTACAGCGTTTAACGCGAATAAAATTATTTAAATAATTATTTTTGTCTCGAAAAGAAAAGTTTTTTTAAGACGCTTAAAAGATTTGTATTGTACGTACATGCCGCGACAAATTTATTAAAATTTTATAGCTCTTTTTATCAACAAACTTTCGTTTGTAGTAATAAATTTTACGGTAATTAGTATTAAAAGCAAAAAAGTTCTGTGCAAATTATTTGACATTAGAGTCATACGGTTTTCTTTTCAAATATAAATAAATGTAATACATTAATTTTCTACTAGTGCATTATGTTAACGTATAATAATGATTACCTTAACGTGAAATATGTAGCTGGCCGCAATGAACGAGGCAGGCTTTTGCTATTCGTTGTGTAGGTCTGTCTCTTCAACTTTTACAAGCGTTCATTCTCGTCCATGGTTCTCTTCATCCATTTTTATGAATGGACAGCTTTTCAGCGTTTCATTGTCATCTCAGCATAGACAAATCGTTGTCACCATCTGAAAACAAAAAATAATCCCGTCTATTACGATACAATCTTTATAATGGAATAAGAAATGGATACATATATAACAATGAGTCTTAATCTTCTAATTTCGATCAAGAAGTGTCGCAATCTCAATTTTTTTTATATATTATATACAATATATTTTCTTAACTAAAGATTATTGAAGAAGATATCCAATTTTCATTGCCATTGTTTCTCATAATATCAACGAAAATTTTATTAGAATTTAATCCCGAATTTTTCATATGAAAATTTGATTAGTCTTGAAATTTATTTTAATTTTTTCTTTTATTTTTTAATAAGTAAGATAAAGAAAAACAAAATTTATAATTTAGCACAATAATCTCATAACTATTGAAGGACGCAGGTCCGTTAACGTGACCCTGGCCATCCGGCCATTCTGTTTCGTAATGCCATCGATAACGTGCGCTCTGTTATCGATCCTTACATTTTGCACCGCACCCGTCGCAGCCACTTTACATTTTCTTACAGAAATAATGAACATACACGCGCGCGGTTATTTATATCGATAAGACGCTAGAGAAGAAAATTATATTTATATTAGTTTTTTAATATATTGACGGTAGCTGTGATAGCAGTGCGAAAGAAATGAGAAAAGGGATCAAGCTCTATGCACGCTCATTTTTATATACAGAGGATTAATAAACCATTATTTACCCTAATTAAAAATATATAAATCGCGAAGTACGTGAAGAAAAAGATATTAAAAAAATTTCTTTTTAACGCAATGTGAACATTTAATATAAGTGTATGTATCGATAAGCTTCGGATATATATATAACATTTCACAATAGCAGTATTGCAGTTTTCATAAATCACTTATTAATCGGTTCGATCAAGACCAAGATTGATGGTATAAGGATAAAAAAAAAAAAAATTACGTGAGAACAAATGCACATGTCTTCTTTAGTATCAAGACAAGAATAGATAAGCATTTTTTTTTTCAATATTTCTCTTTAGCTTGAATTTTACGCAAATATCTGTGATTTGCATACGTTATATCTTTTAAATATAATTTATAAACAGCAAACATTTAATTATGTTTTTTATTTTGTTTAAAAAAAAATTTATTATTCAACAAAATATCGCGTTATTACGACAGTAAATTTATTCTTTACGTCGCCCTTTTCAAAATTAAGAGAAAAATATGTATCGTAATACGTAAGGTGAAGCAGATCGTAAATGTATTTTTAAAAAATGCATATTCTTTGGAAGCAAAAAATAGATATAAAATGATGGTGGTTTCTGCTTTATTGTGACGTAATTTTCTTACCGCCTAGGGTGAAGGTTACAGTAAAAGCAAAGTTGCGGTTGCATAATAAGTTTCAATACTACTGATTGCTGCCTTCCACATCGCTTTAACATCATGTATGCCTCCGTATATACAACTTTCTAATCGGATTAATCTCATATGTTTTAAGAATGCAACATTCTGTTAATATATTTCATAAAAAAAAAAAAAATTCAATCTATTTACGTTTACGCGTAATAATTTTTAGCTACTTTGGATTTGAATTGATTCGATGTCGATTGTCATCGACAATCATTGCAATCGACATGTTAGCGATGCGTTATACAATGAAAATTGATTTACAATATTAATGTTCAAGGACACCATTTAACCGTTTAACGATAGCCACGCGTAAAATAGTGTAAAACTTGTAAACGGAGCCAAGTATCGAAACTTTGCCAAATTCGCGTTAGGTCACTTGACATGGAATGTATCTCATGTTATAAATAATATAAATTCGTTGTAAAAAAGATTTACCGCAAGTAGATTGTAATTTTATTTTAAGAAAATATAATTAATCTCAAATAACGATTGCAAATACTTTTGCATGTCTGTGTGATAGTTCAGACTAGTTTATGGTTTCTCCGAAACGATCCGGTAAAACACTAATTTTTCTTAACATTCGTGTGTCAACATTCGTCCGTGTAAAGTAATGAATATGTGTCTGCATCGCCGATAAAAGCTCACCTATTCAAGACAGACCACACTTCGTCATGGCCATGACACAGTAGTGTCTTTTCGTGCCAGCCAGGCCGACGCGACGCATGAGCCAAGATACTCAGACTAACCTTTCAGTTATTACGACAAATATTTTTTACACAATATTATAACAATTGTTTCATCTGCATCGACATTTTTCAATATATAAATTAATACCGTTAAGTAATTAAATAAGTTAAAGTGTTTAAATTTATTAAATAAACATTAACGAATAAAACTTTTCTTTTTTTTTATTGTAGATTTATTTTTGCTCACGTAAAACCTCGCCGACGACAAAAATTTATTATTATATATATTACTCAAAATGCTAAAAGTATTTAACTGATTTGATATCATTTCGATTATTTTAATGTAATAAAATAATTGTTGGTTTTATATTTTTTTTTTAAAAGAAAGCAAAAAAAAAACAAATTTAAAGTATCAAATTTCATGTAACATACATTTATAATGAAGTTATTTAATTGTCTTGTATATTATAAATTTATAATTAAATTCAGTATCACATTAAAAAAATTTAATGTGACTTAACTTATTGCAATTACACGTAACAATATTAGGTTAATAATAAACGTTAATTAACAAGTAAATTTGGCTTTAATGTTGGCATTCCACTCTATTATCTGATTCGAATCAACAGTTCTATTTTAAGAACAACTGGCCGCAAGACGCAGCAAACTAGATTTTTACTAATATCCTAACATTAAATTAATACTTTAAAACATTATTCGCATATCGCGTTCATAGAGAATTTCAAGTGTCTTCTTTTTATGACACGTTCTTGAATCGGACAAGACCTAGATTCTATTTTTACATAAAAATTAGACAGTGCGTGAATAATGATCGCGTGTGCCGATGCAGAATACACAATGTGGCACAACTTTCTCGCTTCAAGACTGCGGTTGTAAAGGCAGTAAGCGTGGCATCGGCAAGGGTAAAACAGCTGTGTATTGAGCTATCGCAAGTAGTAATACCGCGGATGAAGGTCAGCCGGTCTGACTCAGTTGTGGTCGCTTTCACTCGGGGATAAGTGACCTTACAATCCGTGGCGAACGCAAAAGAACGATTAATACATTATTTTCCTATTTCCCTCCCCCCCCCTCCACCCTTCCCCTCTCTTTCCGCCTGTCTTAGTTAATTATGCGACGGTGATCAAGAAATCGGGTATTCCGCTCGATCAAACTTTTATAAAGTATACTTTATGTTGCATCAAGTATCGATATTCCTTGTACTTTTTGTTTCCGAGTACTTCGTTCTGGAGCACATTCTTTACCCATATTCATATGTAGCTGTAAAGCTCCACGGTTGGTAATTCCGTCATTGCGTCGTACTATCCACGTGCCAAGGCATTATTTACGATCAGACTAGTTAGAGAAAATTAGTCACGTCGTATTTTGAGAGCACGTGAATTCAGAGCGAGATCATATAAATACGTGTTACAGATTGCATTACTTTACGTCCGCTTTATGTGCGCGCGAAAAAGAAAAAGAGAGAGAGAGAGAGATAGAAATTCGGACATCAAACTTTTCGATAAAAAATTAATTAAAAGAGCAACAACGAGAAATAAATTTTACGTGTATAAATAATAGACGCCGTCTTACGGCATATACGTTTGGCACGAAACAATACCTTGCGATTTACCGCGAATTTGTTTTAAAGCAACTAAAAGAACCGTACAACTTTAAAGTTTGCAGAATAACTTGGGTAGGTTACCAGCTCGACCTCGGTTGACCTGATGTCGAGCATTGCATTGACGTTGAGAGCGAAGGAAGCAAGGAAGGGTAGAGTGCACTCGTGACGTCATACAGAAAGGAAGAAAATAAAAAAAAAATAAAAAAAAAAAAATAAAAAAGAAAAGAGATATGGTGCGTTATATTAAAAATAAAAAGTTGATTGATTATTGACGTCTACTAACATTTTTACGAAAGTTTAACAAAAATATATTATTTCCATTTTTGTTATAAATTTTTAACATATTAAATCTATTTCTAAATATTAAAATTGTATATTTTATTCAAAAGTTGAATAAGAATATAATTTTAATTAATTTTTCTAAAAAAAATTTACCACTTCCTTACTTTTTTTTTTTTCTAACAGTTATATCTTTTTTTCCATAACATTTATAAACCGACTAAAGCTTTGGATGTTCGATGTTTCGCTTGATCTATCTATAAATTGATCATCTATATACCCTTACGACTATTATGTACACTATTATAAATTTAATTAAAGGCACGCAAAAATTTCTATATTATTTCTTTCAGACTTTAATAATTCCCTTTTCATGTTCATTGTGCGTAATAGTAGAAATCAATTTAGCTACCTCCTCCTACGTAGTAAAATCTAACTTTAGTCTTTACGCGAATGTCAATTTTAACATCACGCACTCGGCGAACGGATGCAAAATGCAACATCGTCTCTAATAGACTGCATGGAAACTGCTCCGGAGGGACTTGTTTCTGACAGTCTGACAGCCACCGATAAAACTTTTTACACCGCCTGACGCTACGTGTATACATATATCCGTGTACGCATATCACAAGTAAAAAAAAACGCTCCTCACACCGGTACATCGAGAAAACACAATTCCAAGAGAATGAAAAATCCATAGCAAATGAACAATTCCCGCGAAAGTATCTTTCTTATCGTACTTAGCTCTTACACGCCGGCAGTATTACCATTACGCAGTTAGCTCCGTCAAATCGGAATTACATTCTCCAATATTAAGTACATACGTATAGGAAACGGATTCAAATACTCGTAGTTGGAAATTATATTATAGAAATCACGTTATCGAGAGATAACAGGGAACGGGGAGAATCTGAGATATATTCGGCACTTCGCGATGGATTTTAATTTTAACCATTATCTCTATTTGTATCGGAAATATCGGAAAGCACGTACGTGTACGTTTGGATTAATGTGATGGAATTTCATATGTTTGCAGACATCTTATTGCACGAATCTTATAATATTTTCCTCGACCATGTAAAAGAAAAAAAAAAAGAAGGAAGTTTTGGAGCTGATCGAGTGGCACTATAAAAATCTTTCTTAAATGTATACTGAGATTGTAATTTTACTTTTTTTATTTAGGGCATGTAATTTTATTTAGGGCAAATAGTCCTAAATCGGGTCTAAAGGGTGGTGATCGAAAAGACGGGGGAGGAAGTAGTGAGACTGTTCTCTCTCTCTTTCTCAGTTCTCGGTGGTTTTCAGCGTTCGGCGTTACACGGTATATTAATTATGGGTTTCGTGTGAAGATCGACGTACATCACGATACTGTCATACGCTAACCGTCGCCGCGAAAAATGTCGTATCTGCTTCTTAGTGTACATATGTATTTATCGCCCGGAAATTATATTCTATTCGCAATTTGCAACTTTTAATTTTATTATAGTAATTATTATAGAAATATTTTTTTAATTACTACCTGTAGTAATTATTTTTATTATAAAATTTTTTTAAAAATTCTGTTCAGTGAAGAGACTCAGCACTACTTTTAATCATCGTCATCTTTAATCTCAATTAAATCGATACTGTTAAATCGCGATTATATTGACGTAACGCACGCACATTAATATGTCCTAATTATCAATGATTTATGGGTGACGATTGGGGCTGAACGAAGTTTTAGCGTTTGAAAAGGTAGGAGGTGCTTTCTAATTGTGAGGGAAAAAAGCTCGGCTAGATGTTTACTCTAGATAAAGTTATTACGCCACCTTAATAAAAGGATTTAATAACGTTTCCTGCGCAATGACGTCACTAAACTATGCTCCAGTGAAAATGGAACGAAAATATCTACAAGGATATATACCGAGATATGTAAAATGCATTGCAGAATTCGTCAATAACACATCATGAATATTTCAACAAGACTTTGTTCGCTCGCTAGTTTGAAGGAAATGCTTCCGCTTTTATTAACACTAAACACTGGCTCATCCGATTTGAATATTCTGATTACGAACACTTACGAACACCCCTTGAGATATGACATTTCTCAAGAAGACTTTGTAAGGGGACATGCAAATTAAAATCCTTAAAAAAATGCATTTCGGTAGGAAAAATTCTAATAGAAGTTTAAAGTTTAATATTAAAAGTTCGAAGTAAAATAAAATTTCTAGCGTAAATAATTTATACGTATGTACATCAGTCTGTTAAAGGCGGATGTTAAATATTTCAATGATCAATTAGGCAAAGTTCGATGTACGATAAAAAGAAAATGAACATGTACAAAACAGACGGGCGATACACAGCGTACAGTCTAATAAAAACAGAGTCAATAAATTATTTTCGGAGCGGTTAGTAAGAGTAGAATTAACGATCGATTCTGGCAAATGAGGACGATCGATTCGATCGAGGTAAACTGCAAAATATTGTCATTTTCCCGAAGTCAAGGCAATTCATTTATATCAAATCGTTTGAATATTGTATTTGACCTAGATTTGCAACGGGGAACTTAATATTAATGTAAATATTAATTTTTTTTTAGCTTTGATCAAGATTTTCGTATCAGATAATTATCACGTACATTCAATAAAAAAAAATTAATAAATAAATAATATTTCAAGATACAATCTTTTCCTAATTGTTGCGTCGTGGCTAGTATTAGCAATTAATATTTTTGAAAATTAATATCGTCTATAGCACACGATTTTTAGCATAACTTAATGTTTTTTTTTTGTAAAGTCATTTCTTAATGATACATTATCTTAATTTTTTTCAATTTTAATTTTTTTTTTCCATAACGTCGAAAAGGATGGAGAAGAAAAACAAATAATAATTATCTCAAGAACTGTACGCACAATTTCGTGACGTAACGCGGAGGACGAGGTCAAAAGTTCACGTGCTCCAAATAAGCGGCGTACCACGCTTCACTCTTACCAACCCAACATTCGCGTAATTCTCCAACAGAGTAATTCAAAGGGTGATTTAAATCTCTATTCATAAAAAAAGGAAAAGGCTTTTGAAGACTTAGAAAGCTTTTTTGTAAAACCATCCGCGAATAATACCGTGTTAATTTATACTCGGCAATGAAATTATTTTATATACTTTACATTCCCGTTTGGTGATCCACTATTGAACTATTCAAACCGCGAAAGGATTACGTGCTTAATCCCCTTTTCGTGGTGTATCGAGAAATGGTTCTGTGCCACTTAAAATTTTACGTTGATAAAATCAGCAGTTTCATGATTCTCAAATAGCTTGCAAAGTATCATTTAAAGGACTTTTAGACGTCAACTGAATTTCATTTTTATCCGTCAAAACACGCCGAGCAGGTACACGATGTGTTAAATAAATTACATAAAGGCATAAGCTCGAAATACAATTATAACGCGAGATAAATTAGTACAAGTTCATTTCAAGTTATAAATGTCATTCTGTTTCCGATTAATGAAAACTCTTTTATCAAATTTATATTCACTCAAAATATTGTTGTGCACATGAAAAGAAATCGATATCACTCTAGGAAATTATCTTTAATGATATTATTGAACTTGTAATAATATCCGCTACTTGATTTCCTTATTTTGATTCAATTTCGTTTATAGATATCATTTTTCCATTCTCTTTCCAATAAAAAAAAATAAAAAAAAAAATAAAAAAAATAGATACATAGATACGAAATATAACGTGTGCAATTTGTAAAATTATAAGTACAATTATTATAAGAATCATAACGATATAAGTAACCTCAGATTTATTGCTTCTTTAAACAGAAAAAAATGGCTTTCAAAAGACTTATTGCAAGCATGCTTCGCAATAAGTGTGTCAGAAATAAATTCTCGTAAAGCAATAAAAAAAGGATCAATTTGAACTGGGCTTCGGTGTGAAATATAATACATACGCGTGTTTACAAGCGTATAACAAACAAACAAATAAATAATTAAACAACCAGACCAATTTAAAATACTAATAAATTAATTCCGTAAAAAAAATATTTAAAAAAAAAGAAAAGAAAAAAAAATAAGCGTGATTACTTAGCAAGATTTGTAAGAACAAATGCAAATAGCTTGCCGTATGTCAACAATAATGTTAATTAATTGAATTTCTCCTCGAAATAGGTAACGAATAACATTAAAGCGCAAGGTTTTGTACTTATTTTTGCGTGCGGCTCTCACGCTATGAAAAAGATCGATATTCGCTCATAATTCAAACGGCGTGCGTATATTCCCTCCGCCTCGCCGCCACTTGGCGTCGGCTCATTACGAGCACGAACTTTTATTTCTTCTGCTTTAACCGTTATTTTACCACTAACCCACTTTTGTGCTTTCCACGATTATGTGATTGATCAATGTGAGGATTCTAGAAACGGGCGGCTATATGTGGCAACACGAGAGATGCATCCGCGTACATTTGCAAATCACCCCCCGAGCTATCCGCGAATGACTTTGTTTACTTTGCAACAAGGTAAACGGACTTCGAGCCGGGCACTCTATTCATTTTCTGTTTTATATGCACTTGCCTGTCGCGCTTGCATTGAATTTAACCGTTTAAAATTCGTTCGCGCATCTGACGAACATTCGTTTTTACTCACGGCGAAATTCATTAGCCTTAGCTTAGGGCGTTAGATTACGTTAATTAAACATTTGTAAAATTGCCCGAAAGTAAATTTGCATTCGTGATCTTAAAATTTTATATTATAGTTTTGTTGTTGAAATTTATTTGTTTCGGGCTATTGTTAGCTCAAGTGAGAAAATAAGAGTGGTCATAAGTAGTCGGGGAACGTATCATTGGATCTAGAATAATAAAATTCTCGACTCACCACTCGACATACCCCCGTGTTTCCGCATCTTTGTGCAATTTCGCGTGACTACGATCAATCTGTCAACGAGATTTTGCGGATAAAAATATTAATAATAAATACAAGTGACAATATTTTTCAAAAAAGAAAAAAAAAAAAAAAGAATCTTGTTGAGAAGTCGCAGGTTCGTGAAATGAGAATTTTAGACAAAAGAGGTTAAGAGATTAAACACAATCATCTCTTTATATTATAAAAGCGTTCGTAAAAAAACAAAAAAAAAAAACAAAAACCCAAAATAATCATGTAATCTTACTCTCATTAAATATAAAATATATCTCGACATTTTCGAAATTTACCTAAACTCACGGAATAAAATTTCTTCTCATTAACATAATGCTGCATATTATTTTACATATTGTTTTACAATTAACGACAAACCATCGCAGTCATTTGTATTCAAATAATATACAAAGCTCTAGCAACTTTTATTTATTCAACCGTTTGTTAAAATTATCAAAGAAAATAATAGAAATTAATTGATAATTATTAATCTGCAGTATATAATATTTAGTGTAAAGTACGCGAATAATTATGTAGAAAGAAGAAAAAAAAGAGAAAAAAAAGAAACCACGCGACTAATGTAAAGTTAATGTGTATTTGGATAATATCTCGTTCAATAAATTTGTACTGAGCATCTAACCGAATACATTAAAGTAAGCAAGAGCGATTACGATGTATGCGCTGGCCGATTAAATTCTGTATTATACTACTGTAATTGACAAAAGATAAATGTGTAATATTTGATTAGAAAAATTAAAACATTGCCTATTTTTTGCCCAAAGTCTGCATATAACTAGTTTTTTTTTCCGATACAGTCATAGCTGTTCACGGTTTGCCTTTCAGACAAATCGGAATTCGTCCACTTATTAACAATTTATTCGAGGAGATTTCAATTAATGGAGGATACCGTGTTTGATCTAGTTTAATCTAAAGTTTAATCTAAAGCGAACCTTCGCACGAGCGATAATTTTGTTAATTAATACGGTTATTAATACACCACGGATTACACGCTTCTACAGTTACCGCCGGATATTCTATAATTATTACGCGATCTCGTCTGAGTTCAGGGCAACAATGAAGGGGTTAAGGAGAGGAGGTCATCCACGCTGGATAAAGGGGTTCTGTCCCAGACCGAGAGACGAAATCGATGACAGAGAGGAAGATTTCCTTCTCACAATTCGATCGGGGTTTTATCTCTTTTAATTGTCGCGATAAATAAATCTCGCGTAATTCTATATCGCTCGGTGGCAAAATGTGTCTGGCAAACATTCAAAAAGAAAAAGAAAAAAAATAAAATAAAATAAAAAAAGGAAAAAGAAAAAGGAAAAAAAAAAAAAAGCAAAAATAAAGACTCACTGAGCGTAGACGGGAATCTGTGCGAAAAGTCGGCCGTGTTGGAGCCTTGTCTCTCGTGACACTTTAATCCCTTTCGGAGTGCGTGTTCCCCGTTCGAAAGTGGACCACTACTCGCACGAATTCACGGTGGAGAACGCAGATAGGCGAGCGGGCAGGTAGGCAAAGGTAGACGAGATATGCGCGCGCGCGCGTGCACACACACGTATTTCGATCGCGTGACGGTATGCGTGTATGTGTTTCGCGTATATTAGCGGGCACGATGACGATGACGACGGCGGCGGCGGCGGCGGCGGTGACAACGCACCACGACTAATGCACACGTCGCGTTCCGCCCGCGAGCTTTCGCGGTGACTTTTGGACTGAAGGGGTAGTTTTGTTCGCCGCGCCGTGCCGGTACACCGCTGCCACCCTCCGAGCTTGGGTGATACTATCCGTTATCGCCGCCACCCGTTTCGCAGCACCACCTGCCGTGCATTGTTCCGCGAAACGATTGACCCACTCGGCGCGTAGGTACTTTAAAGCTCACTCGGTAGCCGATAAAAATGAAGCCAAGTGTAAGTTGAACGCGTGGAAAGAGTGACGGGGCCGTAAACGAAAATACTTTGAGGAAGCTTAATTTGAAACGGCAATATGTTCCTCTTATTTACGTTGCGTCCCTATATTTTTTGCCTTTTCGCTAACATTTGTGCTTTCGTTTTACTATTTTCTTATGTTCAACTCGTATCTGGTAAGAATTACTGATAACATTGTCTTCCGTAACAATATATTAGCGATAAGTAAAATTATATATATTTGTTTGTATCTCCAAATAATTGTTTTGTCCTTTGATATAAACTTTGCTGGCTATTAACCATCACTACTTACGCGCAGTGCTGTTTCGATCGTTAAAATGAATGCACGTTCAGTCGCGATAGGTTTCTTTTACTTTTTAGGTAAGAATTTATATATATTTATTACACGTTGCAGATTTATTAAATAGAACCTTTAAAGACTGCGAAATTTAACAGAGTGTTTTCGTTATGGATTATCGATCAGTGGGGAAGAAAGAATTATCAATGGAAACGATGCCGATATTAATTCTTATCCTTATATAGTTAGTGCAAAATATAATACATGATTGATTAATTACTGATTACGATAAACATGTATTAAAGCAACGTTTTGAATCTTTCAGGTATCATTGAAAAACAATGGCGAACACATGTGCGGTGGTTCAATACTTAATGAAAATTGGATCGTAACAGCTGCTCATTGCGTAAAAATGTAAGCGAAACGAATTTGAGATGAATATAAACCTTTTATTTCTAAAATGCAAAATAATTTTTATTGCAGCGTTAATACTCCTTTAAAAGAAATGACTTTGTGCAGCGGAACGTCTGTTCTTAACGAAAATTGTAACCTTCACTACGTAGAGAAGTACGAAATACATCCAAATTATGACGACGCAACCAAGGATTACGACATCGCTCTTATCCGTGTGACACCTGCATTTACATTTAGTGATAACACGTCGCCAATTGACTTGCCATCAAATGCAAATATCTATAACGAATGGGCCACGGTCTGTGGTTGGGGATACTATATGGTAATATTAAAATTGTTTAATTTAATTATAATAAAATTAAAATTGAAATTGAAATTAAATATTGAATTGGCATAAATTAGTATTGACGTTAAAGTAAATTTATATAAATCTTCTTTGTGTTTGTGAAAAAATGTAAGCTTTTGTGATACATAGAAAGAAAATAATCAAGTCAAAACAGTTGTGTCAAATCAACTAAAATGTGCGACTGTACCATGGGTCAGTAATCAGCAATGTGAGATGAATTATGAGAACATCCAGTTAACATCTCGAATGATATGTTATGGATATCAGACTGGAGATGTAGATGCTTGTCAAGTAAGATGTAACATATTATAATTAGACAATTAAGTATTAAATTACTTTATGATTTGTGTAATATATATAATTATTTATGTGATAAAGGGTGACTCTGGTGGACCGTTAATAAATCGTGACAATATTTTAATTGGTATAATTTCATGGGGAATTGGTTGTGCTGACGTGAATGCACCTGGTGTATATACAGATGTCACATTGTTCCTGAATTGGATTAAAGATATTATCAGAATGTAAGATTAAGAAGTTCATTATGGTAATTTGTATATCAAAATTACTTGTTAATACATAATTATATGAAATCTATGTTTGTGTCCAAATTGCTCATTGGCAAATAGAATATTATCCCAGCATAATGCTTGCAATATTTTGTTGCTTTACAAAAGATCCTAATTCGCATGGGTCATTACATTCGGGGACATTAATTAAGTACAAATGAGTAATTTATGACTGATGGCTTGTTGCCAATGTACTTACATTGGTATTTTCAGGTTATAGAAGGTTACTTTCCATCCTTCCATCCGTCCTTCCTTGCTTTCATGGCAGTATTCTGAATAATCTTGAAGCATTATAAATCTCTCCACACTGCTCTGTTTTTAGTTTATAAATACAATCACTCGAGAGACAAACGAATGACAGTGTATTATCGCGGCGATTTTTTACGTATTAAAACTAAGAAACGCGGCGAACGATTGTTGACTTTATCTTCGTCAAGTTCACTTATTCGAAACGGAATGAGAACCACAGTTGCGACGAAGAAGAGGAGCGAGGTGCAGATCTCACTCCGTGACAATCGCGATGGCCGAAATCCGCTGAACGTCGCCGAAGGAGATGGCGAGTGAAGCGGGTTGGTAATACCGAACGCGGCGCACTTTCGGTTGATCGCTCTCACTGTTACGCCCTCGGCGTAAGATTCCGTTCCGAAGCACTTTTTCGAGGTGAAAAACGAAGCGAAAAACGATCAGTGAAATGGCACAGGAGTGCAGAGAATAATCGTCCGTTCCCGAGTCGACGACGTTGACACTTACTCGTACGCGACATTTTCCTATCCGCGGTCAAAAATACGCGTTATTGCGGAGCAATTAAGAACACGTACGCACGACCGAGGCTCCGCAACTAGACTGAAGTGACCGTTAGATTCGGCCCTTAGAGCATGGAAAAGACCGCGCGAGAGAGTGAGACATCGATAGGTCCGATCGTCAATTGAACAATGTTCTTCTCGCGCCAAGTTTGACCGAATTCTCAAAATCACCGATCTCGACGTCGAGTTAATCTTTTTATATTTTTTTTATGCGCTCAGCGAAGTCGAGGCGTAACATTAATTTTTTTTAATACGACAATTAATCTGAAGTAACTAATTCTGACAAATAATTAAAGATCCCAATTCGTGTGCGTTATTATAATTTAGTAATCTATGATCGACGGTGGGTTGCTGGTTTAAGAGGCTCAATTACGAACTACGAAAAAAATTGATGCAACTTACTAACCTGCATGAGCGTCAGCGGAGTTTTATAATTCTGCCGGTGGCTGTAACATAAAAAGGAAAATATTATTTAGACGTGCCAGTAAATTAATAAAATTAATAAAAAAAAAGGTACATTTTTTTTTTAATAAAGATTTAATTTTAAAAAAATTTATGCTTACTTATAAGTTGCTCCGCCGATGCACGATGCCCCCCGGGCCTGCTCCTCCACTCAGATGGGACGTGACGAGCCATCCTTCCGCGCACAAGTAACTCGCGAACGCGACCGTAATTTTATATTCGCGAAAATTATTGATTACTTGCGCGCGATATTTTTCGGCACTGCTGTAAAGAGAAAATCCTGAAAACAAGTTACTGACTTACCGATCTGCATGAGCGTCAGCGGAGTTGTAGATTTCTGCCGGTGGCTGTAACATAAAAAGAAATATATTAATGTAGACATGTACATCAGTTTGAAAAATTAATAAAAAAAAAGTAGAGGAAATCTTTTAATAAAGATTTTATTAGAGAAATTAATGCTTACCTAAAAGTTGCTCCGCCGATGCCTGATGCCTCCTGGTGGGCCTGCTCATCCTCTCAGATGGGACGTGACGAGCCATCCTTCCGCGCACAAGTAACTCGCGAACGCACTTCCGAAAATGAAAAAGAAAATCGTTAAAAAAAACGCCGAAAAACTAGCGGCACTCCCGAAACGACCGACGAACCGGCTGCGGTTCGTATGATGACTGATATCGGCGCACGGCACTTAAAGTTCTCATTAAACGATGCGAAGCAGCGGAGTTTCTCTTGATCTGAAACACACAAATTAAAGAATTATTTTGTAGATATCACATTCAAAGCATTTTATTCCAAAGACAAATTTATACTTACTCCGGGGTTGCTCCGCCGGGGCAGGATACCCTTCCTGGGCCTCCTCCTCCTCTCAGGATGTCCTCGGGATGTCAGGTTGATCCTTGCACTTGCACCAAGCGGCGAATGAAACACGGCCGTGATATGAAACGTTTCTCGCACTGTCTTTCTCAAGTTCTTTAAATCCCGCACTGTCTTTCTCAAGTTCTTTAAATGCCGCACTGTCTTTCTCAAGTTTTTTAAATCCCGTACTGTCTTTCTTAAGTTCTTTAAATCCCGCACTGTCTTTCTCAAATTCTTTAAATCCCGCACTGTCTTTCTCAAGTTCTTTAAATCCCGCACTGTGTTTCTCAAGTTCTTTAAATGCCGCACTGTCTTTCTCAAGTTCTTTAAATCCCGTACTGTCTTTCTCAAGTTCTTTAAATCCCGCACTGTCTTTCTCAAGTTCTTTAAATCAATCACTCAAAACACGTTGAGAGTCTCAGCCGCGACGGAGAAGACGCGCGCGAGGTGCGGATCTCACGTTCTGACGATGGCGGATGCGAGATAGTTCACGATACTTCTGAGATAGTCCACGATACCCGCGAGATAGTCCACGATACTCCCGATCGTCTCAAATCTTCGAATTCGATACAAGAAACGGGCTACGACGCACGGATGCCTCGACATTTTCGTATCGAACTCGGACCGCGTGCTCGCCGTGACCTTTAGTACGCAGTAGTTGTCGAGTCATTTTTCCGCGTGCTGGACACTCACGAGATAGTCCACGACACTTCCGACCGTCTCAAATCTTCGAATTTGATATGAGAAACGGGCTACAACGCACGGATGCTTCGACATTTTCGTTTCGAACTCGGACCGCGTGCTCGTCATGACCTCTAGTTTTACGCAGTAGCACGACTCACGTACCTTGTTACCAGCTCGCAATCAGGCGATCGATGAAGCGCTGTGATTGGTCGGCGCGCTAGGGAAACTACGCGTCGACCAATCACAGCGTTTCACTAGATACAGGTACACGATGATGAGCCGTGAGAGACATACGCAGATACCTCGCCATTTTGATAAAGAAAGAAAACTTTATTGAATCAGAGAAGGTATAAAATTAATAAAAATTTTATTTTACCATATACCACAAATTGTGCAGTGTGTCGTATTGAATATATACATATAAATCTTATTAAATATATAATATATAAATTGATTATTCTGGAATAACTAATTCAATATTTTGACCATCTTCAGAAATAACAAACTTGGAATCTTTATAACGTAAAAGATTAACAGATCTTTGAATTGACCATACATTATAACCGACTTTATAAAATAATGGTAAACGATTAAACCCGCCAGCAATTGCCAATGAATCGTTATAATCCCATTGGCGATCCATCAGCTTATGCGCGTGTCTCTTGTTAGAACTTTTTAAGGCTGAATTTTCCAGCATTACAAGTTTTGCAGGCAAAGTTATTCGATTTTGAAGCAGTGCTAAGAAAAATTGCACCTATAAAGTAAAAATTTAAAATGTGACATTAATATAATTCAATAAAAGAACTTATAATTAAATTTATATTAAATTATCACAAGATATTTTTTTTCTTTACTAAATTATTTGTTGTAGAATTACTTAAATAATATTGTGAAAAAAATACTAAACCTGCATGTGAAACATGGGAAACGGTACGACGACTGTAGGTATACCGATGATACACATTGAAGGATGCTCAATATTGATAAAATGTTGGTAAAGTGGGGTTATGTAATTGTTGTCCACTTGTACACCACAGCTTTTATCTAAGAAAGGAAAACTGTATTTGTAACCGGTACAAAAAAGAAAAACATCAATAGCATCTATAGTAGTTCCATCCTTCAAGTGAAATATGTTTTTGTCTATGCTTTCAACACCTGCAATTTGTGTCATATTTGACGGTAGAGAACTTGTTAATCTGCAAATAATCAATAATCAATTAAGATCCTTATAATTAAACAAAAAAAACAGCAAAAAATTTAATAGTAAAAAATTAATTTGGAATTCATTAAACAATGCATTAAAAAAATTAAATTCAACTTTTATTTATCTTTACAGATTAATAACTCACTTATCATGATTGTGACTTAAATATACATGAGCTGCTTGATCAGATAAATCAATTCCTATGTCAATACCAGATGAACCCGCACCTAATATTAATACAGTTTTACCAGAAAACTCATCTGGTTTTCTATATGCATGACTATGCATGATTATACCTGGAAAACTTTCAATACCAGTAATAGATGGTATATAAGGTTCAAAATAATGTCTAAAAAAAGATAAAAAAATTATTTATTTAGTACAGTGAAATTTTAGTAATATTTACATAATTCACTGAAATAAATTTAATGTGGCTCCTTACCCATTGCAAACCATAATCGCGTCAAAACAGTGTAATTCTATTTTATTTGTTTGTATCATTTTTAATTGCACTAACCATTTATCTTGATCACAGTTATCAGCTAATGTAAGTTGAACATGCTCGACTTTTGTACCAAACTGAAAAATAGAAATTGTTAAATGCACAAATAAGATTTTTGCTTGTAAATTTTTAATTAAAAAATACAATTAATAAAATTACTTGAATATGTTGATAAATGTTAAAATGTTGAGCATAGTTTTTTAGATAATTTAAAACTGTTTGATGGCTCACACAACTGGGTTCTAGTCCTTCCATTGTAATATAATCCGGAAAATTCATAATTTTCGCAGGTAAATTCGTTCTACAGAGAGAAAGAAAAACACTTCACTATAAAAAACACATGACTAACATAATGGAAACAATTGCAGTGTCAAACCTTAGATTTTGATACATGCTGGAGTGTATCGGTAAGCTATTTTCGTCAAAACCAACTTGCTCGTTATAAACCCATGTACCTCCTATATCATTTGTCTGTTCGTACGCTGTCACTTCGAATATCGTATTTGCCATCAAATGTCTCACTGCACACAAGCCAGCGGCCCCAGCACCGATCACGCATACTTTAATCTTTCTTTCTTCATCAGTCATCTGTGCATTATTCACATACATTTTACTTTTCAACTAATGAATATTATAACGAGCATCTCTCTTAATATTCATCGGAATCTTTTTATACCAATTAGAAATAATAGTTTTATTTATCGAAATTTTGCGGTGACTCCTGAACCGAAGGAACAATTTTATTCGCATAATCGAACAAAAAACTAAACAAAACCGTACAAATTTGCCCAGACAAAGACGGTCTCGCAATTTCCCTTCCCCTCCCCGCGAAACTAGCAATCGCATTTGGGCCACGTGACGTCACGGCAACGTGACGTCATGTCGTCGGCATTTAGCAAAGATGGAGACGATCCGGAGCCATGATGGAAGACCGAGTAATCACAGCGCTCCATCGATCGCCTGATCGCCTACCGTAGGCCGCCTACGTGACCCATTGCGCAATTAAGAATATTCGCCATGCGGTGCGCGCGGGGCAGTATCGAGACGGATTTTGAGGTATCTGCGTACGTTTTACGTTCTTGTAGTCGGGCGACGAGCATCGTAATCTTTCTACCTAAAGCCGAAACCCCTAACGGTCAATCTTATTGCGGAGCTTCGAGCGCGAGCACTTGTTAATCGCTCCGCAATTTCGCGTACTTTCGACCGCGGATTACATAATCTCGCGTACGAATAAGTGTCCACGTCATCGATCCAGGAACGACCGATCATCATCCGTACTCCTCTGCCATTCCACTCGTCGTATTGTGCTTCGTTTCGGGCTCCGAAAAAGTGCGTCGGAACGACAAGGTTACGCAACCGGCGCAGCGTGCACGGGATCGTTCGACGTGTATTATTCCGCCTCGGGCATTGTCGACCGGCTCCTATTACGATTTCCTTCGGCAGGTTTCGGCAACCGCGATCGTCAGAGCGCGAGGAGATCCGCATCTCGCCCGTCTTCTTCGTCGCGGCCGGGATTCTTATTTCGTTTCGTGCGAGTGATCTTTGAGGGACTCAAGGAAGATCGAGTTACGCGAGGAGCGTTTCGTATCGCTGTCCACGTTAAAGTCACATACGCTAGTCGCCGTCGCCGTGGAAAGTACCATATCTACCTCTCAGTGTACGTATAACCGCGGCGTTCACGTAAAAGTGTTGGAATGCATATAATTTCAGTCGGTCGGCAGCCGAGCACGAAGCCGCGAAATTGTTCGCGTACGCAAGAATATAACACTTGCATTTAATAACTCTAAAATAGTAAATCGTTCGTAGTGTTCAGTTGATGGTTAAACGTTCTCGGCTTCGGATGAGGATTCCGTTCCAGAGAAAGACTCAGTGCACTTTTATCGAGGACCAGTGTGACATCCACGAGGAGAAGAAAGAGGCTTAGAAGGGTCATTTCATGCACCAGCGGAGCAACCCCAAGGGTAAGCATCAATTTTTACTTTCATAAAGTTAACATTTTTCTAATATTTATCAGAATCGCGTTGTCTCAATATCAATAAAATAAACATATCTAAATTATATGTAAAGAAAAAAATGTTAATTCTAGAAAAGCTTTATATTATCTTATTATAAAATTCAAAGAATTAATAGATGACTTATTTTAGTTGTTCAATTGAAAGATTGCAAGCGCGTAAAACTTTCTTTTTTTAAACAGTGAATATTATCTCTCTCTACAATTTAATTGTTGTATTTGTTACAGTGTCGTCGTAGCTGTGCATGTAACTCCGCTGCTGCACATCGTCCGGTGAGTTGCATGATTTTCTTATGATACTTTTCGATGCCAAGGTCGTACATTATTGCACACGTTTGGCGTACACAGTAATAAAAATAAAGCGGACACTCACTTTCGTATCACGAAGTAAGGCAGACGAGAGACCCAATCTGCAACGCGACTTTTTTAAAAGATAGGTTATGTTTACTCGTCGAATATGCGACTCACACTTAACGAAATAATAAACTCGGCGTGCAGCGGTATCGCGTGTGAAAAGAAATATTTAAAAATGAAATAAATTACAAATATATTAAAATATATTTTTCCTTCTTGATCTAATAGTATAAAATAGAAAAGCTCGAGAACTATGCAGCTTAAAATGGTATAATGTTCAAAATCGATGATTTATAATATAGCTTGCTTCGAGTAGAAAAACTTTAATACACTTTGCATTTTAATAATCAACGCGTATCTTTTTATACCTTACGTATTTTTGATGCCACGAGCACGTCGGACAAAATAAGAAACCGCGAGAATATCACTGCGGTTATTTCGAGTTTCAACTAACATGTTTATGATAGCGGTAGATAAGAAATAATTCTACTCTCATATATGTAACTGTTATGCGATAATTCTGCCTTTTTCGCGATAAGAATTTATCACCACAATCATATATATTATATACATTACTTTTTTTTTTTTTATTTTCTTAAATCTAACATAATATTTTTTATGAATTAGAAACAAAAAAATATACTTCTTTAACATATCGTGAATATATTAATAACAATTTTTACATGTCGTTAACTAAAATATTGTTGCATGATGTATTGCTGTTTGAATATTTCTCGTCTCTGATACTGTTATTTATATTAGAGATAGTTTCATAACTATGGCTCTTTGCATTTTCTTTTGACTTATCAATATCACTTATTGCGTTCTCTCGCGGTACATTGTTCCCCACAAAATTAATATTTTTATCATCTATATTCTTTATCAATTCTTTGTAACTGCCTTCCGAATGTTGTTCACAAAAACCTGATTCGGGTGAAATAGGAGAATCAATCGAGCGAATATCACATGAACATTGTTCGTGAGGCTGATTTCGTATCGCTATTTTCGCAGGGCGACGGTTTAAAGACTTTTTCAGAGTATTCTCGTTTTCAATTCTAATATTATCAGGCTGTTTTATTTTACAATGAGCATTACCATATTCCCATTTAAGGAAATCATAATTTAATTGCTGATCCAAAACTGAATTGCTGTTTAAATGATCTAAAGATGTTGCAAAATATTTAGGAATTTGATTTAATGATTTTTTATTTGTTTCTAATATTTCAACGTTCTTCGCGTTACTTATTGCATTCTTGTTTAATATTCGACTATCTATAGTAAGAAAATGAGTAACTAAATGATCAGTCATACTTTTCTGATGTTTGTTTGGTGATGAGATATGCTGAATTGAGAAAGGATCGTATTTCGAATTTTTATTGTCCTCGTTTATCGATAGAATCAATTCATTATTCCTCTGTCTTTTGGATTCCGTGAAAGATTTTTCATCACATATTGTTAATAATAGATCGTCGCTCAAACTTCTGTTGAATCTTTCTTGAGGTTTTCGCTCTTTTCTCGTAAAAACATTCTCCTTAGTATATTTCTCTATATTCTGTTGATCACGATTTGGTAACGTAATTAATTTACATATTTCATTGTGAGGTTCTTCTTCTCTTTTAAGACACATTTCACAATTTTTTTTTGTGAGTTCAGTATTTTTTACCTTGTCAGTCATTTCTTTCTTTAATCGGATTATGTATTGTTCAGACATATTTCTTTTTTCTGCTTTAAAAAGGCTCTGTTTATTTTTCAAAATCGTGTCTTTGTTCGGGCTAATTAAGGCTTGCGCTGAAGTATCTTTTTCCTCGCCTTCAAGGCTTTTTTGATTAATAGTTTTATTCTCTTTGTTAATTGCATTTTTTCCCGTGGTTCTTTGCAAAATATTTCTTTCTTTTACCTCAAAAAATATCTCTTGATTACAATTTAAAACCTTGTTTTTCATGCCGTTTAATTTAATCACATTTCTCTCTGAGACTTCATCCTCCTCCTCAAAGACAATCTCCTCGCTGTTTTTTACAATCTCCATGTTAACAGCTTCTGGCAATTGTTGCAATTCCTCATTTTCCATTACTTGAATAGCATTGAAATCGAAATCTTTTGATTGATCAGCACTTCTGACTTGAGGCTCATAAAAAATGCAATTCGGACACTTGCAGTTATTTTGCCAATAACATTCGTCTTCCGTGCTGATGTGACTCTTAGCACAGTCCACTGGCGTTAGTAACATTTGTAGAGACTGATGATTGATCGGATGACAGCTGTGTGCACATTCCCTTCTCATTAAGCGATTCTTGTCGATTAGAACATCTGAAATGCAATCTGCGGTTTAAGAACAGTACAAATTTAATTCACGAACGAAATCTATGGCCAGTTAATGTTGTTACTGTTAGAATCAACCTTATCATGCTGTTGAAAGTTTTCCCAGAATACCAGAAGTGAAGCAATCCAATATATCGTAACATAACCCATTGACACATTATTAAAAAAACGTACAAGCTTATATTACAAAGTATTTACATTATCTTATTATATTTTATTATATTAGCTTATTATATATTTTCTTAGCGAGAGAAAAGTTTTTTATACACCATAAGAAGTTGTAGGACCAAAAGATTGGATTATGAAAGGACATAACTTTACAACTTAACATGTTTTATTCCGCTTATACAATAGACTACGCTTGCACATAGACTACGCATTAAAAATTGAGACATAAATACTATTAAAAAAAAGGATATTATTGTCGCATTTTAATTATAATTAATAATTGTGTTATTAAAGGTTTAACAACAATTTTATCTCATTTCTTTTTTTTTTTTCTAAATTTTTTATCTGCAACATTTTATACGTGTTTTACTATTATTATAATAAATAATCTTATAAAATAAATAAATAGAAATATGCAGTGAAATCTCAATTTACAATGCATCGTCAGCATGAGATTTAAATAGACAATCACAACCAAGCTCGATAAAAATTACAAAACATTCGATTAGCTTAGCTCCCAAACCTGAAAATGTAATTTTAATTTTATATACATATTATGAAGATTATTTTTCCTTAGTTATTTAATTTATCGCAGTCATTTAATGTACAATTGGGACGTGACTTTTTTAGATTCTTAGATCGGTTCAGATCTTTTAAAAACACGTTATCAAAATTATTTAATTAATTAATTAAATTAACTAATGATTGCTTTCTAGTTATATGACGTGTAAACACAACTTTTTTTTCTTCTTTATAAAATACAAGAAAGAATCATCTAAAGCTTTCGCTAGATGAGGAATGCTGCTTCATTTTATTTTTTTTTTTTTCTATTTATCTCTCTTCTTCATTGTTCATTTATATTTTTCGCGTAAAATCTAGTTTACTCCAGGGCAATCGTCGATAGACGGAATATCAATATGTAGTTTGGACGGTTTCTGAGAAGATCGATCTTGATGAATGAGGAAACCTGTGCTGTCGGCTCGAGGGAGCATGTTGAGCACGATCGGTACACTCTTCGACTCGCTAGGGACCTTCTTCAGGCTTCCATCTGTGGTACAGTCGGTACCAGATGGTCAGAAAGAAATAATAATAAGCAGTATGCAGAAATTAAAAAGTTTGAACTAGCAAACCCTCCTAATTAAAAAAAAAAAACGCAAGCGAATAAATAAATATAATATATTAATAGATTGGCAGCAGATTTAATATTTGTGTTTAAAGTCTCCACTTGATAGAACTTAATAGAATCTGTTTAAGCTAAGCTTAACATGCTCTGCACACTTAATACCCGTTCACAGTTAAAAGCTTTAGGATAAAAAAATATCGCATACATATAAAAACGTCTGATTACGTACCAGTTCCGTGACGAAGCTCTTCCTGCGCTTTATAAAACTCCGCAAGCTCCCTGCCAGAGCACAGCGGAGTGTCAACCTGAGTAGTACTGTTAAATAGCGAATAGTCCACCTCGTATCCTTGTCGTTCCTTGGAATAGCTTACCATAGAATCGAAACGGTGACCCCACAAGATTTCTTGCGGGAGATAACTGGTTCTAGCTTGAGTAGTTTGCCCGGTAGATTCGATAGTACCCTCTAAGATCAGAACGACTTCGAAACGTTCGGTTAGCATATCCTCAGCTGATATATTGTAGAAGGGCGAAGATTCTTTAATTCGATGAATGATGGTGGTCGGCCAGATGAAAAACAGGTCGCCGTTCTCACCGTCGGTACCTACCACCAGCTCGTACTGGTGTTGAGACAAAATTTCACCCTCTAGAGTCGTCTTGGTGCGAATCATTTGTGCGCGCACGCTTGCGCCGATTATGTGACTTTTCCTCATATCGCCCACTCGAAACATGAGGCACAGCTCGCCATCTCGTTGGCAAATTACAGCGTTTCGGGAAAATAACAAGGTCTGCGTACGCTGCTTCGGCCTGCTCATTTTAGCGAATACGATGCCTACCTGCGATTAATGTCTCGTTAATTTTTTTAATATCTTTTTATACGGAATAATATTTGTCGTACTTGAATCGCGACTTACCATGAAAGCCTGAATCATGACGCCAGAGATACTCTGAAGGCACATGATAAATATTGCCTCGGGGCATTCTTCGGTGGTAGAACGGCTGCCGTATCCGATGGTGTGTTGAGTTTCGATGCTAAAGAGGAAACAGCTGGTGAAGCTGAAAATGTTCAAAACGCACGGCGTCCAATTGCTCTCGGTTTGATAGGGCGGCAAGTGGTGCTCTTCGAAGTCACCATGCGTGAAGGCTATCAGCCACCAGATCACCGCGAAACCTAGCCAGGATAGAATAAAGCTCAGGATAAAGCATAAGAGCGTCCAGCGCCACTGTGTGTCCACTAGGGTTGTGAAGATGTCCTGTAGAAAACGTAGCCGTCGCTGGGAGATGCGCGATTGCAGTACATTGCAATCGCCGTTCTTCAGGACGGCGCGACGACGCAGCTTCCGCGTCGGTCCAGGCCGGTATCGACTCCTGAAATGTAGATAGGATAGATCAAAATATGTTCAACTGAATTATTAAATCGTTGTTTAGTCATTCACATAATTGTTATATTTATTAAATTAAAAAAAAATTTTTTTTATAATTTAATTAATGAAAGAAATAGGTCTGACATTCTCGGCTAATTAAACTCATACAATTTTTTCATCGTTTTTATGGTTGGATCGTTAAGCAATTTGCAGCTTTACTGATAATATTTTAGCGAATCGGCTTTCATAACAAACAAGTTGTTAATTTTTTTTTTTTTAACGTGGCAGTCGCATTTGATCTTTACGGTAATTATTTCAATTTATTAATTAAATTTAAATGTCATTTTAGAACTATGTCGATGAGAATGATGATAAGCGTAAAAATTTTTAATATCGATTACTTATTAATTTTTATCGCACGTCTTTGCTTCTACTTACTGCGGATCTCTGCGCATTGTTCGTCATCATTTTTGCACTTTGATGTAATGTAACCAAAGTGTCGCAAAATGTTTTGGGCTAAAGGTTACGTTATCGCGTATTTTAAAGTTATTTCCAAACTTATTTTATCCAACACAACACTTTATAATTACATCTTAATACATCGTTATACTTCGCTTTAACATGAGAATTGCATTAATCTCGATACAACGCATGTTATGTATGCATATAAATATATTTAACGTTCATATAAAAATAAATTTTCTTATACGCGATTATGAAATCTCACGAGTAAACTCTTGATATAATATATCGTAATCTCGATATTTAAAAAAAAAGAAAAGAATCACATGTTTACGCAACGTATAATAAACAACTATTGTTCGCGCGAGGTATCAGTGTCTGTAGCTCGACGCTGCGGAGAAGACTCTCTCGAGATACAGAGCTCGGTCTCCCTTTGTGCACTGTCGTATACATAAAGGAAGTCGCCATTTTAACTTTGAACGATAACCGCGCAGCTGTTATCTACCAATTTACTTATTGCCACGCGTTAATCGCCGAGTCAGTGACGGCATTTTTCACTTCCGTCGTCTCCTCTCGGTCGATGATACCTATCCGATCAGCTGATCGCGGTCTGTAAAGCACGATTTTGATATTCGTCGTATTATCGAGTTTTGCAAATTTTCTCAGTGCTCAATGTTTAATATTAATCAGGAATAAAATATTTATTTTAATTAACCGGTAACTGAATTAGTAAATTAATTTGAAATTATTCTGGGAATATGTTTATTTTGTTCAGTTTTTTATTTTTAAGTCTACAGATATTAACGTGAGGGATATATACCGATATTTTAAATGAGTAAAATAATAAGTACGTCTTGTTCACATTTTATAAAATATCTGCTTTGAAATTATTTATCAAATTTAGGTCGAGTTAGGTTGAATCAAGATTTGTCTGATGATTTTATGAGTAAAAATTCCACTGTTTTAATATCTCATCTTTTATGGGTCATTTATCCACATGTGACCTTGAACAATCTGTCAAAGATACCGCTGTAAATCTCTAATCCTCTTATCAAGTGTCACAAGATGCTGATAAGAATAAACTCTTGGGATAATCAAATAATTATCGTTTGTACAATATTCCTCGTGCAAAATTTAAAATTCTTTGCAAACGAAACAATCAGATACTAATATTACAAAATATTAATGAAGAATAAATAGTAATTAGTGCTATTAATGATAAGCTAGTTAAATGTAATATAATGTTGCTCGATAATTTTTCGTTTATTAGATCAGTCACGAGAGTTTTTTTTTTTTTTTTAATATATTTTAAAAGAGACCGATATTATCAATTGCGCGTTTGCTTCGTCATCATTACGTTGTTGTGTCAAGAATGCAATCATTGTGCACTTTTCACGTATCGCGCAATGATAATTATAAGTGGCATTTATAGCAGTTTTTTTTTTTTTTTTTTTTTTTTGGTGAACAAACTTTCTTATACGTAAGTTATAAAATTACTATAAACGTTGTTTTAAGAGGAACAATAAAAATTCGAAATTGCCAGTTACTTTAGAAAATTACTCAAGTGCAATATTTGCTAAGATTTATTTTCCAATAAACTAGTCGTACGATTATATTAATTCATTAATATTGCACTTAACGACACTTTGATCAGAAATTTTGTTTCGTAATTGACGAAAACAGATGCCGAAACTTAGCAAAATCGGTGGTGTTCAATAAAATTTTAATAAAATCAAAATTAAGAAAAAAGAAAAAAAATAAACGTGTTTCGTTCGCATTACCTGTACTTCAAAGAAGAATATGGATTCTTTGTCATTTGTACGATTATCGGCGTCGTTGGTGTGGTCGGTTGTATTAGCTTTTGTTCTTCCCCGCACTCCGGTGATGGGAATTTGTCGTTCATTTTTAACACATTGCCGTTTATCCCGTTCATGATTCACTATAATGTATATTTCTGGTCTTCGATAATTGCTAGGACTTTCTGAAATCTCAAAAACTGTTCTCCTTTAACCAGCTTTCCAATTTTCCGATACATTTGCAGTATTAATAGCAGCGTGATCCTCAATGTTTTTCCGTAGAAATTTTTCTTTTCGCATTAATATAAGGTCCCTGGATATTAATTGCTCACTCCCAATCTTTCTGCTCGATCATTATTCAACTATTAAGTTTGCGTTTATTGAACAATTATCTGATGCGTAATGCACTTATTGATAATGAATCTTCCGAGATGTTCGACTGGACACTCACGGTCGACGTATATGGCGGTGGAAGGTCTGCTAAGGATAAACTGCTGCGAATAGGTGGTCATCTGCGATGTCTTATATATGTGTAACATGTACTGGCCATCGAGCACCATTTATCGGCCACTAACAAAACGCTATTTGTTCTTCCTATTCTCGCAAAGAAAAGGTAATCACTAACGTCGGTTACGTCACTCGCGCACGATGAACAGATGATCGGTTCTGCTTTTGGAAAATCTATAACCACTTTAGTAAAGTCGTGTTACAATCACATAATACGTATCACATCTATTTATTCCATTACGCTCAAGATTGTCGCTCATTATTTTTATGTTTTCTGGTAATTAAATGTTTATGAAGTTACGTGAAAATTATAATTTTCTGGGAGGAAATATACCTGGGTTATTTTGCGATTGTTTTACGTTAGGAGCGGATTTTGTCGTATCGCACAGGGAAAACTTAGAAGCATTTTATAATACTCGAATAGAATATGATGTTATAGAAACAATTTTAAATGTATATATATATTTCGTTCACACTTACGTGGGAAAATATTAATGGCAGATCTGTTATTGTTAATTGCACTTTTTGTACCGTTTTTCCTTTCTACCTCACAATAATTAGGAGTCACATGATTAGCAATCGTCATGTGATGCAGATTGTTATACTGTCCGTCACACGAGACACAAGGTTGACGGTCAATATACAGGGTGATTACAAGTCACTAAACTTAAATACTAACATGCACAGTGATGATTAGATAGTAATAATAATAATAAAGATAATATTTTTCGCTTTCCAATTTTTAATTACGTCGATTTTTTTTTTTAATAAAAAAAATATATGAATAAAAAGAATTATGTTGAATATATGAACAAATATTAGTAGAACTTGACGTTAATTTCACTTTTGCGCAGCAAATTAATTATTGTAAAATAATTAATTTAGTATTTATTAACTTTGTATTATTTAATAATTAAAATTCGAGAAAAATCGCAGTTATTACCAATTATCACAAAATGTTCGAATCGAAACGAATAACCGAGAGTGATGAAGGAAGGTGATGAAAATGACATCACGATTCTCGCGCGATTCTCGTTCGACTGACTGACTGACGTCGCGTACTTCTTATCGGTGTCTTGGCATCTTGTTATCAGGATCTGAGTTGCTACTGAAACTGCGCTGATATATGCAAAACATATCCAGACAAAATGTTATTTCTTGCTTTATAGTTGGAGAAGTTATAACTTTATAAAACTTTGTGTTTTCACATTCTTTTATTTAAATAAGATTATATAACGTAAGTGAAATATATCGTATAAATTAAAAGGTAGATATGATAAGAGCAGTTAACAAGTTATTTTGAAAGGAAAAATATTTAAATTAGGAAAAAGTAAAGAGCAAAAAAAAATTTACGCCTTATCCAATAATAAAGATTAATTTACATACAAATCGTAAATTTTTGTTAAACAGCCTTGAAGTGACAAACTAAATGTAAAAGAACAGCACCAACCTATCGTGTCGTTTGGATTTCACGTAAATGAACTTTTTCGTTGAACTATTTAATCCTTCGGGATCCATGATCAACACAATTTTTGATCTCTTGTGAGTCAAATGTGTAGGCAAAGATCAACTCACTTTACTCACGGCCGGACCAGATCAAACTAACCGATATCACGTGGCGATAACGAACCATTCAATTAAATTAACGAGTCGGTTCAACAAAGGCTCCAACTGATGATCTCTCTATTTTTTTTTATTAAAGCAAAATTGATTATAACTTCTTCAATAATTATGGAATGTTTTATTTAATTTAATTTTTTTTTTTTTTACCAAGTAATTCTTCTATAAATTTCTTAAAATATTATAAGTATATTTATCATCTTTTATAGCATCAAATAAATTAGTAATGGTAACAAAATTAGATTTTTTTTATATCTAGCATTTGGTACATAATTGCTAACGGAGATATCTTTTCTTGGTAACAACAAATAATTTTTTTTTCTTTTTTTTTTTTGTATAAACCTTGCCTGCCAATAATAAAAGTAAATATAATACATTAACGTGCCGCGGTAAATATGTGAATATGTCACCAGTCTGTCACCATTAAGCATAATTAACGCGCAATTGATGTTTCGCTTGTGTTGCGTTTAAATGTGTAAGAGCAAACAAAATTACCACGTGTGTTTATCCGCTACATTTTTTATGAATCGACACTTATCAAATTCATAATGGGCGACATTAAGTATCACCACGGGAAATATACTTGTAAATTACACGTTACACTAGATAACAATATAATGGCATCTCAAGGCTTGCATTAATATAAAACAATTAAAGAGCTATTAACCATAAAAGAATTTTTAACCGCCGCTTATGTCAGCATTTAAAAGTATTTGATAAAATTATTCTTGCGCGATGTTATTATCAGGATTTTCCTTCAACGCCACCTAAGTTTAATGTTTCAATTATCAAAACGTCATTCTGTTTGACTGTCTAATTTGTTTAAAACCTGGGGACCACCTGTTGAGCAAAGGCGCCGATAACTACTCGACAAATATGACGCGTCCAGTTTTAGCGTGAAATTCTTCCAAAAATAAATTATCTCGGCAATGGACTCGTGATTTTTGAAAATATTTACGAACGTTTATTACGTATATTTCTAATAAATATATCGAGAGTTATTTTTAAAGCCGATAAAAGCCTGCGCGGTTTAAGCGAAAGTTTCACAAAGGTGATGCAGGCGTGTAAAACAATGCGAACGGAAAGGTTTCATTTACCTGGTGGAATCCTGGCGACCGATGCCGCCGGCGATGCTGCTGCTCTGAGTATTGACTCTGAGGAGGGTGACATTTCTCGGCAAAGTAGAAAATGTTGAGCCACCTTTTTGACTTAGAAGAGATTCCGTCGCGTTGTCTATCAGCTCCTTTGCTTTACGACCTTCGGTCCTTTTCTGTTGCTCCTCTTCCTCTTCCTCCTCAATAGTTCCTGGAAGCCGAAAGAGTTTCGACGATTCATCCATCATCCTCTTCTTTTTCTTCCTTAAGAAGAAAATCGCACTGATTTCAATTCCATTGGGAGCAACACTCTTTTGGTCTTTTTTTTTTGTTTTAATTTTTTAAAACTCTATTCTGACCTCGATTAATTCATCTTGATCTTCTTGATTGTTTCTATAATTTTAATGAATATAGGTCAGTTTTGTTCACACGCGCTCGTCACTTTGTTTAATTTTTTATTTGAAAGGTGTTTTAATATCTTTATCAGTATCGTTGCTATATTCATAATTATTTATGACATGTGACTTGATGAATATGTACAGTCTCGTTTCCTGTTACGTGGGTTTTTCTTTTTTTTTTTTTTTTTATGAAAAATAGAGTGGCATACCTTATGTAGTAGTATTTTTCACGCTTTTCCGACTCGCATCAAGCGCACGTATTCGCGTCACGCTTACGACTGTTTTCAATTCAACCATGTTCGTTCGCTCTCTCGTGCCATATGAGATCTCGCCATAGCATTTATCTCTTTACAACGCGCAGGCGGTGGTAGTACGCGTGCTTTAATCATCATGCATAAAGCCCATATTAAACAATCTATTAATAAAAAGAGGGCAAATATACTTGTATATAAAATTGTTTCACCACGCAAATATATCTACGTTATGCTTTCATATTTATATACATTTGCAGAATTCTAAAATGCAAAAGCATTAAATTACATGTAAATTTATATGTATGTGGTGATACTACGTTAAAAATTCCGAAAGGATTCATATGATCTCGTTATCATTTATTAATAATCGAATAAACGTGCTCTTCATTTTTGTAATAGTATAAATAATAATTGGACAAATATATAAATCAAAATAATAAATTTATAATCAACATATGTTACCATGTAATTAAAATGTTAGGTCTGTATGTAATTAGAATTATTTGTTTGATAATACCGTAATACGCGTGAGATTTGGAATTAAGTTCTAATGTCAAATCTCGCAGAACGTATAAAATGGACTTAATGTCGCGAATCTAATACGGCGTGACGGCACTTCTCCGTTTTCCGCACGTTTCCTGCCGCGCCGGAAACCCAATGGGCACGCGAGGACATATGAAAGCCTCTATTAACCCTATATAGATATTTGCGGATCTATAAATTCTCTGCGCTCGCGTGTCAAATTAACTTGGAATTCCAAACGCGAGATCAAATGAATCCCGAACGTTATCTTTAAATTAAAAAAAAAAAAAAAGATACGTTTTTATTAATATGCAAGACATTTTTTTTCATATATTCACAAATACGCTTTACAAATATCAGATTTTTCCCTGAGCGCGAAAATATTTTATCACAAGCCGTGGCTTTGATTTTAAATCTGTTTGTAATATATATTTAAATCGGAAAGTCTCTGAACTTCCTGAAACATCATCGCACATTCCATTTCGCCTTATACGCTCCATACTTTGCAACATTCTGTTTACGTTCTTATTTACATACCTCTATGAATTTTACACACTCTTGCGAGTCATCTCGAAACTCAAGTATCAAACACGATTTTTCATAATCTTTAATGCATCACTATGAAACTCGAGATACCGCGTCGGCGTTTACGTGAATTTTTCACGACGAGAAAAGACACATGACATCAATGACAAAGCGAAACTGCGAGCTACTCGCATTGACGAAAAGACGCATCAACGGGCTTTTTGAGTGACGTCAGACACCTACAATCGTTTTATCTGCTCTCCCACTTCTTTTTCCTCTTCTCTCGTTTTATCATACGTCTCTCTTTCTCTCCGCCTCCTACTGGCTTATGAAATCGAGAATCAACGCGAAAGTTCCGCATCTTCACGGTCGAATCCGTGATACCATCTGCGTCTTCTTCACCGTACGTAAGAACTGCATTTACTCACGTTCGAAGCATGTGCGAAATACGTGCATTCCGTATACTTATTCGCGATACTTTATTCTTTATTAAAATTACAATTTAAATCGATACGCAATTAATTATAATTTGGTATTACTCGTTTGATTTGCGCATCGAAGACACAGGTAAATTTTTTTTTTTAATATTTTTCCACCGAGATGAACGTGCGTTATACCTACGTGAGTATCTAAGATAGAATTTCAAGAAGGTTACGAGAGTGACATAGCATCCCGATGGCAATGGCCATCGTCTAAGATAACAGTTGCCACGTTAAGAATGGAAAAAACGTATCACCTTGTACATGGTAAATTGCGGCATGTTTGTCCTCGGTCTGATATGTAAATTATTCAATGTTGCTGCATGGGCAATCATTCCGCTGATTTATTTATAGTTTGTGAAAATTTGTCACAATGCGCATTTAATTCCGTGCGTCTAAAGTGATCGTAAAATAGGGAATCATATTGTAGACATATATTACGTATTTCTTTTTTTTAAACTAAACATTTCACTTTAAATGTTGCTGCGATGGAATTTTTTAAGTCACTTTCGGTGATGAATATTATCTCGAATTAAGCTTGAAATAAATTGCAACATATTTTTCTGTTTGGAAACGTTTAAAATAAATGAAGTTCGTTCGACGAAGGTTGTTTAAATTGTTTTAACTAGGGCATAAAGACGTCACGTAGTGCATTCGTACGATTCAAGTTTCTTTTAACTACGCCGTATCCGGGCTTTAATGATTAAAGACTGAGTAAAGTGCTCTTAGGTTTTATGTAATATATGTTTTATAATCCACGTAATCAACTTTTACTTTATAACACAGCACTTTTTGTATTTTAATTTTAAAGAACTAAAACTAGACTTTCTTGAATCGAAGTATAAAAAAGATAAAGGTAGATGTTTTTTTTTAAGATTTAATTTTTGAAGCTCTTAAAAAGTATTAAATTATTTTTTAGCCTTTGCTAAATTTAAAAAAAATTATTAAAATTAAATAATCAATTTTTACACGTGTAAATTTAACATAAATAAATTTAGAGTAATGTAAACTTGATGAGAAATAGAATATTTGAAATATTTGCCTTTTATATGATAAACGAGAAGCTGATCAAAGTTGAATAGGTGAAGAATTGATGATAAGAGTCATAGAAGAGGGATGAATTTAATGCCGGGAAGTGGCCTCATTATCGCACCAGTCAATCTCTTAATCTTGTCGCACGTTTAACACGTCCATCACGTGTGTTACATATGACACTACGAACATTACATAAGTCATAGTGATCTTTTCTTTGATACCACTTTGTTCAGCTGTATCTAAATTATTCAATTAACGTTTTTTCTTTTTACTAAAAAAACGTATTGTACATATTTATTATTCTTGTTAATTAATTTTTTATTGAAATAAGTATAATAAATTATACTCTTGATAAAATAATAAAAACAAAAAAACGTTTTATACATATTTTATTTTTTTTCTGTTAAAAAAAGAAATTAAAAAAAATTTATTAAATTCTGTTTATTAGGAGAACGTTGGAATCGTCAATTCGACAAAGTCGAGAGAAATTTCACCGCATAGAACTGGCCTCAGACTCGCGGTCTTTCTCTAATTGGGAGTCATGAATGGGTGCTTTGGAGGTCCACCCTCCGTCTACGGTCCACGGGGAGTCACCCTCTTGCGAGGTGCGCGAGCCGCGTCAACCCTCAGGCTACGGATGCTGGGTCCGCCGACGTCGTGCTCCAGCGATGGACGGAAGTGTGACAGATCGTTCGCGGATCGTACGCGAGAGCAGAAAATAAACGTGTTACGGAGGGCTCGCGGCGGGCCATTTTTGGGATCCCCACCCTGGGCCGACGTGACCACGCGTCGTCCTTCCGCACGCTTTTCCGTTCTCCACTCAGATACTCGTCTTACGCTGCTCCGATCGCTCGGATTTTGGTAAGTGGACCATCGCCATCGAGAACACGCTTTTCCCGCAAACATGAAGAAAGCTTCGCTTCGCTTCTTCTTTCTTTCTCTGTCGATTCTTTTTTTTTTCTTTTTTTTCCGCCTTCTACGCTTTATTCCCGTGACAGCACGACGCAGAATGCTTCGAATGGTGAACGGAAGTGGCGATCAAGACGTCGAACCGCCACTCGTCGACTGGATAAATCGGATACGAACAATACGGCCGAGTTAATTACCGTCGCATGAACTTTTAAGGAGCTTTAACCCCGGCATCTTAGCCACCCGTCGCGTCGGTACAAGTAACGGTGTAAGTAGTAATTTTAATTGAAAACCCCCAACGCAGTCCTTGAGTGCGGATGTTGATCGCCAGTGAGATCAGTGAAAAGACACCATTAGAATGTGCGAAAAAAAGGCGTTTCGAAGAGGAAAAAGTGCTTCAAACTGATTGACGTAAATGACAGTGACGATAGATAATCGCTTAGTGAGCTTGGAATATAAAAGAAAAATCCCTTTTTGTGTCCGTTCGCTATCAAATATTTATCTCTTTTTTTTTTTTTCACGTTTCAACGATAAGTCTATCCCACTTTGCGCGTGTTCCATTTATATTCTTTTCATTTATTTTTTTTTTCTTCTTCACCGGACGACGGAGACGTTTAACTTCTTACAGGAAGCTATATTCGTTTCACGAAGATGTCTCGGAGACTGGACAGCTTTGCGAGATTTTCTAACCGCCGCCAAATAATAACAGCTCTGCTAACGCTTCAGGAATTTGCTTTCGGGCTTAACACAAAGCAATGCTGTAAGTAACATTTATAATTGCGAGATGCGTGGGTGTGCTGATCCGTTAGGTTCATTACTTTTCTATAACGCTCTACGAGCGATGCTCTTTATATGACGCGGAATCCATCGAGTCGCGCAAAAGCAAATAAATTAAACGTGAAAAGGCAACAACATCTGGGCGACGTTTACTTTTGTATCGCTGCGATTTTTCTGACGGGGCAGACGTTAATAAATATATATAGCCATCGCTATATTTGCCTCACTTTGACACTGCATAACAAATGTAATCGGCAACGCGGGCAAGTTATTAATATCTCGGCATCGGATGCCACGATTTAAATAATATTTCGATCGTTGCCTGCATTTTTTAAGAGTGTTTCATCAGGTAATTCGATGCCTTCGGAGCAATTTATTTTACGCAGCAATTAGCCACTTAAGAGGACTAACATATATGTATTGAAAATCAATGTAACGTACTATATACGATTATCTTCTTAATTTCCGGCATTTCCATTTTAATACGTACATATATTGGGCATTGTTCGAGTCTTCACATAGCGATAATAAATTCGATTACATTGCATATTAATCTTTAATAACATTAACTTTAGTACAATCAAATTTACACAATAATCTCGCTTTCCTTTTACATCGAGGCTCAGATAATTCTCACCTGTGATATCATTCTGTCTTTGTTATTAAATAAATATTGAAGAAAGGCAGAATGATGTCAAAAGCGAGAGAGAGAGTTATCTGAGTTCTGGCGTGAATAAAAAGCAACTAATATTCCCCGGTGGAAAATTGTGATGTCGCTCTTCGGCATTGAATAATTCGCTATTTTAATTTAACGCTTCGCGAAGATTTTTCGTAGGCAAAAGCCCACCGGGAGCAGCTCGCTCTTCGCCAGCGTGAAATTTTGCAGGAGGAGGCCGCGGCCGCGGGAGGACTCGCTCAAGTTTTGTAAAATGCTATTAATACGCGTCGGTTAGATCGAATGTCGGTCGTCGGTGGCGGCCAAGTAAAGCCCGTTCTTCTGGGTTACACTCGTTACGTTTTGGCCTCTTCTTGCGCCGCGGCGGCTTTCGGGAGCTTTGCCGCCGTCACGTTCCACGCATATTTATAGAATCGGGCTGTGGATTCTATTTCCGTAGACGCCCTGATGCGTGCTCCTCCTCGTGCTCGCGATCGCCGGAATTATGGCTTTTGCGGAACGTCGAG
This sequence comes from Cardiocondyla obscurior, assembly GCF_019399895.1. Lineage (NCBI taxonomy): Eukaryota > Metazoa > Arthropoda > Insecta > Hymenoptera > Formicidae > Cardiocondyla > Cardiocondyla obscurior. The sequence continues at coordinate 8,260,316 of NC_091869.1, forward strand.
TGTCGATGGCTTCGCAGAGCCATGGCTCGCGGCACGGTATACTTTTCAGCGATGCCGAGACGCAGCTACTTAAACTGTCCTAAAAATTATCCCCCTCGCTAAACGTCACTCGTCGAAGACGAGCTTAACGCGAAATGTATGGATTTTCAGCGAATTCGGTAATTTCGTTGGCACGGTACACGAAACAAAGCCGCCACCATGGATGTCATCAAGAAGAAGATGCAAGCGATGAAGCTTGAGAAGGACAATGCTATGGACAAGGCCGACACCTGCGAAGGGCAGGCGAAAGAGGCGAATCTGCGGGCGGACAAGGTCCTCGAGGAAGTCGCGGACCTCACGAAGAAATTAGCCCAAGTCGAAGCCGATCTAGAAGCTAACAAGAATGCTCTCGAGCAGGCTAATAAGGATCTCGAAGACCGCGAAAAGTCTCTCACCAACGTAAGCTTTATGTACAAGTCTTTCGCGCTTGCAGGCGAACTCCTGAGATATAAATAGACGATGTGCGGACCGTCATTGCTGCACTTTGTTTTTTTTTTTAATTTTATTTCATTATATTTTATTATATTATGCATTGTTATACAATTATGTTATATTATTAATAATTTAAGAAAGTGCACGAATTTTTAATAGGCTGAATCTGAGGTCGCCGCCCTAAATCGTAAAGTCCAACTTATTGAGGAAGATCTCGAGCGCTCGGAGGAACGACTGAACACCGCGACCGCCAAGCTGACCGAAGCCTCGCAGGCCGCTGACGAGTCTAGCCGGTAATTGTGCTACTTAATCGATCCACCTGTCCGTGTACCACATTACGAAATGTGATACAATTGCAGTATGTGCAAAGTATTGGAAAACCGTGCGCAGCAGGACGAGGAGAGGATGGACCAGCTGACAAACCAATTGAAGGAAGCCCGCCTGCTCGCGGAAGACGCTGATGGTAAATCTGATGAAGTGTCGCGCAAGCTGGCCTTCGTTGAGGACGAGCTCGAAGTCGCAGAGGACCGTGTGAAATCCGGCGAAGCGTGAGTACCGGATCGTTTGGCTCGACGCCAAACCGTGTAAAACAATTATATTTTTGTAACTTCTCCATTTTCATCCCCTTTTGCAGCAAGATCATGGAGCTGGAAGAGGAACTGAAGGTCGTTGGTAACAGTTTGAAATCTTTGGAAGTTTCCGAAGAAAAGGTGCGGCTTTTTAATACGAAAAATAGACACTGAATATGTAATATAATTAATAAGAAGATTAAAATCACGAAAATTTATTGAAAACGCCTAATTTCTAACAAGATAACGTTTATTTTCAGGCCAATCAACGAGTCGAAGAATTTAAGCGCCAGTTGAAAACTTTGACGGTGAAATTGAAGGAAGCCGAAGCCCGCGCCGAATTTGCCGAAAAGACGGTCAAGAAACTTCAAAAGGAAGTTGACAGGCTCGAAGGTGAGTTCCAAATGTTTTATCCAAGTATATTTGTGTATCAATTTCTGCTATAAACGGTGTACGAAAATAAAAATTCTCCTTTTCAGATGAATTGGGTATCAATAAAGATAGATACAAGTCATTGGCTGACGAAATGGACTCGACGTTCGCTGAATTGGCAGGATATTAGACTATTTAATCTCGCTATGTTTTGTGCCTAATAATTTTCATGTCGGGAAGTCAACATTCTGTGTTTTTGAGAACTGTTATAGAGCTCGACGTCGAATCGTTCTGACAAAAAAAAAAGGAAAAAAAAAGAAAAAAAAAAAGAAAAAAGAGAGAGGCATGGTTGAAGTATTGCCTCGAACATGACACACATACTACACTCACGTCCTTTATAATTAATGTTGTTATTATAATGGAATTGTCGACGTGACCAAGTCGTAATTAATTCTACTCTGTTACATTATTGTACGAAAGATAAGGGACATTCAATAAACAGTAACATAAACTCTATAGAATGCATTGCTGCACCGGATAATTAATAAAAAAAGTTATTAATTTTATTAATCACTTTTGTGTGCGATACTTTCCTACTTTTCTAGAATAGCATATAGTCAAAGTATCACGAATATACCTGTCTCTATGTATTAATATTTTTCTCATCATACAAAAATGAAAGATCACATAACGAAAAAATTCCCCATTTTTATTTATATTGTTTAAAATTAAAAATATTGAATGCTAATTTAAAAATTAACTGTTTCAGCGTTTAAACCGATGGATCTTCAATTTTTTAATTTTATATTTCTTAAATTATTAAAGTATATACAATTTTAATCTCTTCATACGTTTTAATTCATAAACTATGTTATATTTCACGTACATAAAAGAGAATTTTTAAGCTGCTTACATTGTTATCAAGACATTTATTATTTTTTAATATATTCAATAAATGTACATAGAACGTATATCATCAAATAGGATATAAATCGAGCAGTTTCGTCTTGTACTATGATGTCCCCAAAGTCATCGAGTCATTTCTCATTCTGTACGCTATTCTGCACGTGCGCTATATACAGAAAATACTCCTGAGAAAAGATAACTTGCATATCTATGAGCTTCGCATAACATTGATCTCGAAACTCTTACAAAACCACAATATAATAATCTAAACGATTATAAATATACAATTAAATATGCTAATGATTAGGTCCAATACAAAGAACGCATTTTATATAATATTCTCATTAACGTACATTGCGTATCACCATTAGAACATCATTACAAAAAAAAAAATAAAAAAAAAGAACAATCCATACATTCAACGTCAAATATTATAGACATATGATATTCAGTTCTCAGTAATATGTGAAAGGGTGATTTGGGCATTAAATAAAATTTGGAGCTGTAAAAAAAATTACATTTCATATAAAGTAATAAAAACAAAAGATGTAATCATACAGCAATATACTGTAGTAAATACACATCATACCGCCAGGATCAAAGCACGCATCTCTTAATTTATAAGTGTTCATGAATTTTATGAATGAATTCTAAACATCCCTAATGATCTATACTCGACACAGATTCTCATTGATAAACGCGAATGAAGTAGACTTAATATATTCATTAAAAAATTCCATTCGCAAAGTTACAACAAAGAATTCTCTGAAGAACTCTGAAAAAAGCATCTAAAAAGATCTATATCTAGTCGTATTATTTTATTTCTGACTGATGTAAAAAATATCTTGTCACTTGATTAGCGGAGAAGAGCGCTTTAACGCTTCAATGTGTATACCGCGGTTGATTAAAAGGAGTCTATAAAATCTTTTAAACATGATCATACGACAACAATTAAGAAAGTAGTTGAAAGGAAGATAAATTTAACAACTTGTCGATTAAATTAATCGCATGATTAAACCGCGGGGATTTGCACTCTATTAGAGTTATAAATATGTGCGTTAAACTAATGTACTAGCCGGCAGTATGGCAAAAAGCCGTATTCGTTATAACATCTAATTTATGAATGTGATTCACAGATATATATATATATGTATATGTAACTGATTTTACTTTAACAATTCACGGTATTATTTTTTTACGCGATAATATAAATATTGATTTCAAGCAAGCTGTACAATTTTGTGAGCTATAGAATTATATGTGTCTCTTTCGGGATAAAATTAAAAAAAAAAAAAAAAAAAAAGATTTGTAGCTGCTAAAGTTTCCTAGTAAAATAAGAAATTAACTTTAATTCTCTTAAAGTGAAACAAGAAGTCTTTTATGCATGTTTATTGTTAAATAATAAATGTGAGTAGTAATATAAATACGAAATAGATTTTTATAGACGTTCCCGTGAACGGCGCAAATTAGAAAATCCATATTTCGCGAAGACAAAATTAAAAGATGTTAGTTTTTCGGAGGCGTTTGATGCGACGTCACTTCAAAAGACACTCTTTCATTTATTTTTTTGTTACGACAATGCATGCAAAACGACATAACATTGAGTATTTCAATCGACAACCACACATACATATACACACACGCACACACGTATATACATTTAATTTAATAGACAACGGCATACTTTTTTGAAATATAACTGGATAAACGCGTGATACTTCACATTTTGTTAACATTCCTATAAATACCACAAGAAAAGAAAAAAAAAAAAAAGAACTGTACAACACTAGTAGTTTAATTTAGTGTAATAATATGCATACATTATACTATTAATTTTTTTTATATTATCAAAAGAGATTGTTTGATATATCAATTGCACGTAACATTATGACTGGTCTATAATATTGTATAAAATTACATTATTGTACTACATGCACTTTTTAGCGCTGCAAAAATTAGTCAAATTAATATGGATCACAACGTAAAAACAAATAACTTACGCGATAATGTCATAAGTACGCCAATCTTAATTGATAAAAAGCTCACTTTAATTACAAAAAAAAACCTAGCAAGAAACGATAGAAAAAAAAATATTGAATTATTTCAAAACATTGTAATCATGAATCGTATTACATTTACAGCATTCTAAATTTTGGTGTAAAATTGATATTAATCATGATCATAATTAAAGCTAAAAGAAAAAAAAAAAAGAAATTAATAAGGATAAACCTTGCGATGTAATTGTACAGCTCAATAACCTGCCACAGTACAATCTCAAAAATATTATGTCAAGATAGGTTTCCTGTAGAATTTCTTGAAAGGAAGATATGCCTATAATATTTTATCTTAACATCACACGAGTTAACGCATAACTCTTTCACTTCCTACATGCTGTGTGTATATAATATATACATACATAAATACATACGTTACATTACTAAATTATTTTAAATGTAAATTGGTTTGTCTGCTCGGTAATACGTGTAGATATATTTTCTTTTTCAAGGTAAATGGTATATCGTCATCGTAAGCCTATATAAGCATATAAAATTTTACGTCATAAACTAATGCTTGTATTAAACGTAGAAATATTAAGCTTATGATTTACTGTTTAGTCTGAAAAAGAAATGTGTACATCATCATATATGTATTACGAAGCAAACATGACATTATCTATTTATTCTTTACATATAATTTTTCTTATATTACAAAATCAGTGCTACATGTGACACACATGCTATATTAAATCAATTCAATTGTGTCCACATAATATAATAAATGCATAGAGATGATTCTGTATACTCCAAAAGATTATAGTATCGCAAAAGAAACATTGCAATTATTGTAAAAAATAGCAAAGCGTTAAATCTTCACAAACGTTAAACTTTTCTATAATAATCTATTTCTTACGTTGAATAAATTTTTATAGTCTGAGCTTTTTATGCGTTGTATCTTTATATATATATTGTATTGTTTATGTCAAATCTTTGCATGTACTTTAAATCATATACAAATTTACACGCTGCATCTTTGTGCAGCCGATTAACTACATATACATATATAAGTATAAAGAATTGAAGAAACTAGTTTTAAAGATGTCGCGAAAACTTCAAGAATACATATGTATAAAATGACAAATGTTTTATATTGTATATGAAACAGGAATTTATGTATTTATTACACGCGTTAAATTTTAATTAGCAAAAGATTATTAATTTAATTACTAAATATTTTAGGTTTTACTATTTTTTTTTTTTTTTTTTTTTTCTATTTGATCTTGGCTATTGTATCTTCATGGCAATTTTTGCCAACATATCTGCAATTTCTAATATTTTTTTCTATAAATTATGAAAAAAACAAAAAAAAACAAAACAAAAAAATTAAAAAATAATTTTTCTGTTACATATACTTACTATCACAAGAGTCTTCAATCTGCACAAAGTTACGGTAAATAGAGCACTTTTAACTTGCGTAAGTTATTGCAACGATACGATGAAGTTCAAAAACTGTACTCAAAAATTCTTCTAGAGTCTATGTATTACTATCTTTTTATCGTTAAAAAGTCTGTAAGACCGTATGACTTAATGTACGATCTTGTAAGTATGTCTATATAAATTAAATATGTCACGCTTTAATTACAGATGGTCACGATGCAGAAAAAAACTGTTGAAGACGTTGCACAGTTCTACGATCCAATGCACACAAATCAAAATCAAATGTTTTTTTAGTAATTTCATATTGGCCAGTTTCTGCAATTACTTGTACGACTCTTTGCAGCTCGTCGTTATCCTGCAACGTCATTATTTTTTGTTGCAAATCCTTTAATTGCGACACATAATCCTCGGAAAATACCGGCGGCTCGCTGATCTCCGCGTCTGTGCTGTTTGTAGAATCGGGAGCCACTTGTTCAGGATCAGTATCCTTATCATTTAATACATTTTCGGCGACGGCGTGACCATCTTTCTCCTTCTTAAACTCTTTCTTTGTCTCTTTTTCTGAGTGATGAAGGGAATCAACGTCTATCGCAACTGGAGATTGACTTGACGAAACTGGTTCTAACGGCGGCGAAGTGGATGGGCCTCTGTTCTTTTCACGTTTCGTTGAAATTTCATCGTCTTCCTTACTTCTCTTTCTTTTCCGACTTTCTTTTTCCTCGCCTCTGCTTCCTTTGGATTTATCTTTTCTACTACGTTCACTCTTCTCTTTCTTGATTTCCACCGATATACCAGGAGATAGTGGCTTCGCTGTTTCTACCGGTATAGTTGATATTACAGCATGTTCCGTTTCTTTTTTTACATTAAGCATAGATTTATTTTCAGGGAATGAATCGTCATCTATCGAAGGTGCCGAATCGCTACTATCTCTTTCCGGAATTTCCGTCAAAAGAGATGATAATGGGTTCCCGACTAATGAAGACGCGTTGTTTTGTTTTTCATTATCATCCTTGCTTCTATCGCGTTTCTCTTTCTTCTCTCGATCCTTGCTGTCTCGTTTATCCTTTTTGTCTCTTTTTTTGTGTTTGTGTTTTGGCCGATCCTTATCGTATCTGCCATCTTTTACTTTTTCAGACTTTTCGCTTTTTTCTGACTTTTCTTTTATCACTTTATCATCTTTTACTTTATCGTTTTCTTTCCCGGGTTTTGGAGATTTTCTGCCGTCTTTTGATTTGTACTCTTGAAGCTTCTCTTTATCTGATTTCTCCGTTTTCTCGGGTTTCTTTTCGATTTTCGCAATATCTTTAACGCTAGTTTTTTCTGATTCCTTATACTTGTCTTTCCTTTCCTTGTCTCTATCATCCTTGTGTTTCTTCTTGTCCTTTTTCTTTTCAGATTTTGAAGCGTCTACGTCACTTTTAGAATTATTTTTTACCTTTTCTTTCTCTTTACTATCTTTTTCCTTTTCCAAAGAAACTTTCTTGATCTCTTTTTCCTTTGACTTAGGAGACAAGGGTCGTTTTGTAGATGACAATGGACTTAATGGCTTCTTAATAGTAACAGGCGATGTTGGTCTTTTGCTTCCGGGACTCGGATGACTTTTGTTTCCGGGACTAGGAGGTCTCTTGGATTTTTCTTTACTTCTGAGTTGATCTTTAGAACTATCTCTAATTTTTTTATCCTTTTTCTCGTCTGCTTTGTCTTTCCTACTATCTTTATGAGGACTTTCCTTCGATTTTACTGTCTTATCTACTTTGTCGGATTTTTCGGTAATAGTTAAAGACTTAGGAACTAAATTTTTATCAGACTGACTCGTCTTTTTACTATCTGGTGATATCTTCGCAGGTGTCGTCTTTATAGGTGGGCCAAATAAATCGTGAAAAGGATTAGAAGTTTTAGACTCGGCGATGCGATGTTTCTTGTTTTCACTACCGTTTAATTTCAGTTTGCTAACCATTGTGGATGTTTTTGTATCACTCTTCTCTAACGAACCATCTCTACTGGATACTACAACCTAAAATTATGATATCCGATAAATTACTAATACTGCATACCATTAATTTACATCAATTAATTTATATTAATTATTATATGATTAATTATAATTCGCTACCAAATTTTTTATTTAAATTATACTTACAGCTCCTCCTTTCAATAGCTTTTTCCTAAAGTCATCGGAAGGATTACGGAATACTTCTACGTGACGTATAACTTTGTTAATAGGCGGACCACTTTGTTGTAGATGCAAATCGTATGATATTTGAAACTTTTTGGGCTCATCTTTATTTTTCAGATAAATTTCGATAAGTATTATGAAACCAGCATAGCCAGATTCTTTTACTACAAACGGTGGCTCTTTTAGCACTCTCTTAGGAACCCTAAATGTATCATGCAACAGGAACACCACTAAAAACATGAAAAACAATTATCTTTGTAGTAGATATGTTATACAACCGCCTTGCTGATAATGTACGAATTGGATACATCTGTGTGATGACTTATCAAGTATACCGAGAGAGATGTAAACAAAATGAGAAATAGAACAGAGAAAAAAAATATAAGTCCACGGTAATCGAATAACGGAGGCAAGTATTGGGAAACGCCGTACCTTTCTCAATGTAATGATGAATGTCCGCATTGTCCACTCCTCGCACGAATACTTCCCAGTCGTGCGTGTATCCCTCGGGAGTGGTGCGCATACGTAACATCGACGTGTGTCCACATTCCAGGGTGACGCGCACTGCCATCCTCTCCCTTTGAAATGATCCTACGCGCCGCTTTGCAAAAGAGAGTGCCGAGGTAGCGGGTTCAGCTTCGCGGGTAAACGCCGCTGGATGCGATTACATTTTTGATCGTCCTCGTAGAAGTCGCCGCCGCCGCCGCCGTGGAATGGTCGCTGGATGGATCCCTCGGGTCGCGTAAGTTTTAAAAGCCGCGCGGGCGGCCGGGGGATTTGCGCCGGATGCCAGGTGCGAGGGCGAGTGACAACGCTCGTGTCCCGATCATGGGGGCACGAGGAGTCGCTGCGGGTGCACCCGTCCACCAGCTCGGAACGCGCGCGCGCTCCGGTTTCTGTATGAAAACGCTCGCCGCCACGACGGACGCGCGACGCTTCGACACGCACGTGACTCACCGAATGGACGCGGCGAGCACTGCTCCGAACCGTCGTTCCCTCGCGTCGAAGACCGAAATTCGATTATCAACAGGTAAGCCGTGCGTGAGTCGAGGCTCGTCGGCACAGACGATCCTCGTTCCCTCTGGTTCCCTCGTATGATCTCCGTCCGTGTAAACCTCGTGCCCCTCTCACCTCCTCGCCGCCGTATGCCGTATGTTCGTCAGCAAGGATGCCAACGTGAAGTAGGGAACGCGTAATGTCACTTCGTTACGCTCGTAATTTTATTTTCTAGAATTATCCGCTACGAGCCCTTACCGTCCGGTCCACAGACTTCTATACTATAGTATACTTCTATACTCTGTGGTCGAGTCTACATCTCGGCATCTCGCCCGGCCTAATGGTAGCTCGTTGTTATGCTTCTCGTAAAACACGTGCGAGATAAAAGTGTGCAAATGGAAATTTATCTTTCCCTGTATACTTTTTTTTAAAAACGTGATATGACATCGATTACAGTATCATGAAAAAATGTCTCAAGACAAGATAGGTATAGCTTTACAATAAATCACACCCATTTTCTTGTCTAAAGAGACACGCACAGCAACACTTAAGTTTCATTGAGATAATTAAAAATTTTTTTTCACAGTTGGCATCGACATTTTCTTGGAATTTTTGGAAGTGGCGTTTAATTGCATATTATACTTTCGCAAAATCTACCCCAAAGAAATTTTTGTTAAGAAAAAAATATACGGGACTACAATTTACATTTCAGAACACCCGGAATTGAACGAGTATTTATCAAATGTTCTGAATGCAATTCGGGAGCTGATAAAGGAAGATGAAAACAGCGTCAAAGCCGTTAATCTTATTTTTTATAATGTGAACAAATTGCCGATAGAAAAATTCGTTTTTGATATGGTTAAATTGCAGGCAGAGGCCACAGAGTACGTTTATTGTCAGCAAACTGACGTATTCCATTTTAATCGTCTATTAATTTTCATTTATTTATTTTTTTTAAGGACCGATCCATACTATTTAAAAACGGAGGAAGCGCTAAAGACAATCTGTTTAAAATTATCAATGTGCGATACATACCTTAAACCTATTCCAGACAATGCTACCTTTTCTATTGAAATTCAAACGTACGAAACTGCACATATTATTCTGGGCGAAAATCCAAAATGCGAAAATTTTCCATGGGTTATCAACGACGACGCGGCGGAAATGACTGATAAAAATTTATTGCCGCTAAAAGATATTAAAACCGATTGTCTAAACTTGCAACTTTATGTGATTGAAGATGCAATGAGTAAAGTTTGAGGATTAAAGAATTTATACATGTAATTTTTTTTCGTGCGATTTTATTTTATATATAAAAGTAGAAAAAAGAAATGTAAAAAAATCAATCCACTCGTAATGATTAAACTTGACCCATCAGTTTCGATATAAACTCCTTGTCTCTGTTCCAGAGAATGTTGCAAATAGCGTTCAGCTGATACGAACAATCGAATATCTCGGACCTTGCCGACAACTTGTTAGCGTCAACTTTGATTACCTTAACTTTCCACTTGTCCTCGAAGTCTTTGATTTGCGTTTCGTTTATAGTAGAACTCGACCAAGGCTTAAACCTGTAAGCAGTCGTAACGCTATTATTAGAATCTTCCACTCGCAATACCGTCGTCGAATAACGTTATTACTTTGTGCCGATCACTATATTCGCTGGTTTTCCTTTCACAGTGGCCATTGTGTTCATCAAGTATGGAATGTCGTTGAAACTCGACGAGTCGTCGAAAGAGAACACGGAGCATATTGCGTCAACCTTATCTTTGCATACCTGAGAACGAGTACGTTGTCTAGAGATCTCTAGTTGAACATTGCTATCAAATAAAAATGTACTTGTGTCTCTCATACATACCGGCAAAATGTGATTGTATTTTTTTATGCTGCTTTCCGAAGTGTCCCAGAACTGCAGTTTGAACAGTACAACCTTGTCCCAGATCTTCACAGGCCAATAGACGTTTGTTTTCCTTATTCCGCTGGTCTCTGTGTAACTATTAGAATCAAGGATCCCGGCAAGTCGCGCCACCACCGAAGTCTTGCCCACGCCGGATCTACCTATCATGAAGATCTTGTAAGTGACTTCTTCGATAGAGGAAGGCAAGGATGGCCTTTCCAGAATGCCTAAACACAAAACCAATTAAGAAAGAGAAACGACAAGTCAATGTACACATTCTTATACTGCATATTGTTGAATGGGTACCGTAAAATCTTCTTTTCTTCGAGGAATTCACATAGAAGTAGTGGACCAGAGATTCTCCCTCTGCTGAAGACAGCCAATTCATATTAATTGCGTTCATACCTCTTTTGACGCTCTCAGGAGGCCAAAAGCATAAACAAAGTGCGCATCCTGACGTACTACGTGCAATGCGATAATTCGCGTAATTTTTTTTTTATAGAAGACGCGATTGCTCCACGTTCCTGTGATGTTCTGCGGTAAAAAGTGTAACAGTTTAATTGACTGATCGATCATATGATCGTCTCCACGTTCTCTTCATCGTGTAATCGCCTATAGTTTCGTGAGTTTTTAGAATACAGAATGGTGTTGAAACTCGTTTTCCACTTTGCCGAGATGGGCGGGAGGATCAAGAGCCCCGAGAGGCAGTGGTCGTAGATTTTAGACGGGCAACATACGCACATAGCGCGGCGCTACGGGCACACACGGACACGGCATTGTGCTTAGTGTGCGTATGTTGCCCGTCTGCAATCTGAGACCACTGGCCGAGAGCAGTGGTCGCAGATTTTAGACGGGCAACATACGCACACTAGGCACAATGCCGTGTCCGTGTGTGCCCGTAGCGCCAGCTAATGCCTCGGACGCAGAGAGCCCAACTCGGAATCGCGGCTTCCACGCGTTCAGATATAGAGACTCGTCCGTGTGAAGCCAGCGTTTCGGCTGCCGTCGGATAGAAGAACAGGCCAGACCTATACACTGTCTGTCCTGTTCTTTCGTGGCGTCGCCGGCACATATCGCAGATCCGCTTCTCGGTAACATCGCGGAGTCTTAAATAATTTTAAATAGTACGAAATCCGAGTCACCGAATTGTGTATTGTACGACATTTTCAAGATATAATGTAATATAAATTTTTAATGTACAATGCAGCAAAAATTTTCCGTCCCACTTAAACAGACTGCGGACTGTCGATTGTATATACTTTTCATATTTTCTGCAAGTACAACCGGTGTGGTTAAAAATTTTTGATGCATTCTACACATCACTCATACCTAGTTTAAATTATTATAAAACAAGGAAAAATTGTTCGAATAGGACTTTAAAACTACTAAAATACGCGTCGCACAATCCGGCGTACAACGATCAATTAAAAAATAAATTGAAAACGCGAATTATAACCCGAGAGCGCGAAACAATATTCCGATCACGAGAAAAGCGACCTTGTTTTATAATAACTTAAACACAACACCCCGTATAATATACAAAAACGCAAAACTGTACGCTCACACTCACACTCGCTCACATAATATTCACCGCGCACTTCATAACACTATGACTCATATTCACCGCGCATTTTATTACAATATCACTCATACTTAGTTTAAATTATTATAAAACAAGGAAAAATTGTTCGAATAGGACTTTAAAACTACTAAAATACGCGTCGCACAATCCGGCGTAACGCGAATCTCAAGCAGCAGATGCCAATTTCCCGAATTGCGTGCAGTAGCGCACGCACTATCAGTCACGGCTAACGAAACAGAAAACGACACTCCGCGAGGGACCGACGAATACTCCGGGCTGTACAACGATCAATTAAAAAATAAATTGAAAACGCGAATTATAACCCGAGAGCGCGAAACAATATTCCGATCACGAGAAAAGCGACCTTGTTTTATAATAACTTAAACACAACACCCCGTATAATATACAAAAACGCAAAACTGTACGCTCACACTCACACTCACACTCGCTCACATAATATTCACCGCGCATTAGATCGCTCGCAGGATAGTCCACGACGCTTCCGTTAAATCCTCGATCTTGACAAAAGAAATATGATGTATCTTGATGTATCTTGATGTATCTTGATGTATCTTGATGTATCGTCGATGAAACTTTTATTTAATTATTACTCCTCAAGGCGCTGACTCATCGAAGTGACCGTGAACTTAAACTTGAACTCCGGTAGAGAACAGTTATCCCCCCTTTACACATCCGTTCCCGACTACATTTAGGCGCGAAATGAGGGTAGCGCGGTCGTGATAACGGTACTTATGTTGGGGGGGTAATTAATTGGCGCACTAGGGAAAAAACGTTCCCACCTATCAGGTGATAAGAGAAGGGTTGTAATTGGTCGGCATGGGGATGATACCGCGAGTGTCCAATGAGTGTGAAAAATTTTGTATTGCGACCCGTTTATTTTTACCGTTATGCGCACTTTTTTGGCGCCGTTCATTCCGCTGACAACAAACTTTTTGAAAAATAGCGGATGCAAAGCATGCGCATGGTTTGTTTTAATATTCAAAAAAGAAAATAATTTAACCGGCTATGGACAATTTTTTCCCGCGAAGCATACTCGTAAAGGCAATTATTTAGACATTTGTCGGTATAAGAAAAAGAGAGTTCGCAGTTTTACAATAAGTTAATCCGTAGAAAGCGAGAGTGATAACGTGCAAAAAAGCCACTCAATTATTTCGACGATTATTGTGAATAAAAATTAGACATGTCGCTTCTCATCCGCGATATCGTAAAGTCAAATAGAGCTTTAGTGACCAGCACGCGCGAGTGATTTTCAGATACGCGGTGTAAAACGAACCCCGCTAATTAAATTATATGTAGAAATTTAATCCGCTCATTAACAATAAACGATCCGATCGATGGCGTTCGTTTTAATCAAGAAACGTGAGATTGAGTTATCGCATAATAGCTACGCGCATTAAAGCGCGTTTCACCGATACACATATCGGCAAAAATTCTAAATAAATTTATACTCGTTCGCAATCGAAATCTTTCTCTGTACGCGCCGAAATCTCTGACGGTCGGTCTAGTTGCGGAGCCTCGTGGGTGCGGACGCGTCGTTAATCGCTCCGCAATTACGCGTATTTAATTATAAAATCATTATAAAATCTTTTTATTTTACTGTTAAGTTTATATTTCTGCTCTCATCTTATAACTCGGCGATGTTAGTGTGAAGCGAATCTGTGATAACTGCCGGCGACGCCGCGAAAGAGTAGGACAGTGTATAGTTCTGGCCTTTTTTTGTATCCGACGGCAGCCGAAACGCTGGCTTCACACGGACGAGTCTCTATATCTGTACGCGTGGAAGCCGCGATTCCGAGTTCGACTCTCTGCGTCCGAGGCAGGCGCTACGGGCACACACGGACACGGCATTGTGCGTAGTGTGCGTATGTTGCCCGTCTGAAATCTGCGACCACTGGCCGAGAGGTTGAGTTTCATAGTGCGGTCAGAAGCCAGAAGACTCGGAAGGGTCTAGGTCTGAATCTCTGAAGCCGCTTTATGCCGGCCTAACCTTTAGGAACGTCAGGACGTGTTCTCCACTCGTCTGTAAGAATTTTTGATTGTTTTTAATTCAACTATCTGCACTAGTTCGTACTACTTTAGAGGTTATCTGTTTCTGTTTCAAAGGCCTGTGCTGCACTTGTGTGAACGCAAGAGAGTTAAACTAGCGTTACATAGCGAAAGTATTATTAAAATAAAACGAAATGAATGAGGTACAGGATATGCTAAACGCCAAAATGGTCGTCAAAGGCAAGTCCTTTGAAATATCGCATCAATTTATGAAACTAAAAACCGACGAGGAGCGCATAATATTTACTTTAAATTTGCTGCAAGAGTACAATGTATTTCCTACTAAGACAGGTATGCCAAAAAACGCCAAAGAGTCTGAGAAACTGCGGGAACAAGGCAATGCAGTTTTCGTGAGCGGTACTCTGCAGTCTAAGACGTGTATCAGTGCGTTGCAATTGTATACAAAGAGTATAACCTTCGCACCTTATCCATCCGAGCAGCTTGCTCTCGGTTACGCCAATAGATCAGCGGTACTGTTTCAGTTAGGATTGCATTCGGAATGCATTCAAGACATCGACAGAGCACTAGCTATAAATTATCCTGATAATCTAAGAGCAAAGCTTTGCCTGCGTAAAACGGAATGCTTAATGATTTTGGGTGACCGTCGTGTGGAGAATACGCTCGAGGAAGCGCAACACTGGCTGAATAAAATGTCTTTGAGTGATACAAACCGAGAGAAGTTAAAGACAAAACTCGATACTTTGCACAATAAAAGTGTAAAAACAGTTTCTGCGAATAAAGAAATAAACGCGCCAAAATCTTCGTCCCTTCCTACTTTCGAGCGTAACGATGAAGTTCCTTGTGCATCAAGTGCATTAGCCGTAAAATATAACGAACGCTACGGCAGACACGTTGTTGCTACCCGCGATATCAATCCAGGGGAAGTAATCGCGGTAGAACAACCTTACTCGCGAATACTATTGTCAGAAAACGTGCAGACGCATTGTTCAAATTGTTTAGAAGTGTGCTGGGCGAATATACCCTGTAATTATTGCACTTACGCGATGTATTGTTCAGAAAAGTGCAGAGACGTCGAATGGAAAAAGTGTCACGATATAGAATGCCCCGTCTTTCCCGCTTTGATGGAATACGACTTTTATAATCTCGATCTGTTCAGCATGAGGCTTGCCGTGTTCGCTTTGAGAGAAGCCGGCGGCTTTACGGAATTAAGAACAATGCTAAAAGAAGTTGACGAACATAATGGTATTTAATATTTATTTATTTTTATACTTTTCTTATCTTAAGTAACAGATATTTGTAATGTGGTCTCGCTTTTCAGATCCGCGGACGAAAGGTTTTTCCCGAGATGGAAAGTTACATAACGACAGATATATTAGCGTGTACGGCCTTACGACAAATACAGAGAAAAGATCTGTTCCTGATCTCTTTAAAAGAGCTTTGAATACTTGTTTTATATTATATTTTATAGCGACGCGCACTGTAATGTTTGGTGCTAAATTACCAGAGGATTTAAGTGTATTAGTAAAAAACAACGATGTTACATTCTTCGGCAATCTCATTTTGAGACACCAACAAATAATTCCTTGTAATATGCACACTGTATGATATCGACTACTTATTATTTAATTTTGCTATTTTGTTCCCTAGTTTTATTTTACTTATTTGACATTTTGTTATTTGCAGTTCGGCGAATTACAAGGTTTAGAATATACAGATCGCGGTATAGGCGCTTTACCATTTCTTAGTTTATTTAATCATAGCTGCAGTGCAAATATATTACGACACTCGAGATCTAAACACGAAGTGATTTACACTTTGTATCCCATTCGAAAAGGTGAACAGGTATTAAAATCTATTTACATTGTGTTAGCTGTTTCACGCTTCACATTTTATTTTTATAGTATTGTTATTCATCACATATCTTATTACAGTTATTAGATAATTATGGCAAACATCACGCCATTATGCCTAAAGCAACGAGACAGCAGAAGTTACTCAAGCAATATCATTTCGTCTGTGATTGCGTACCTTGCCAGGAGGATTGGCCTTTATACGTGGGATTACAATCGTACAAAGTATGGCTAATGATCAATTTTATCAGTTACGATCAAACAATTGAGAATTTTAATAATAATATAATGATAAATTTTGTTTTGTTTTTGATGCAGATTTTAGTAAGCAACCCGTTGGCCAGGGCTAGGATTGAGAAAGCGTTAAAAAAGTATCCCGAATACGTTGATTTTGCGATGGTAGGCAAAATAAACGACAATAATCATACTGTTATTAAAGACTTACTGGAAATGGTAAAAGTGTTATATGATTATGCACCGCTGCCTTGCGAAGAAATGTGTAACGTTATCGAAACGTTAAAACGGATATATGATCTGAACTTTGACGGAAATATAATGGAAATACCACAAGTGCAGGCACATCGGAAATAAACGCACTGTTTTTAATAAAGTAAGGTTATAGTTATTATATTCTTATTTGTTTAAAAAAATATTTATACATGAGAGTTGTTTGATAAAGAATTATTTTTGAAATCTATTAAAAATTTACAGAGTTATAATGTTTTCAGTTAAGTGTAATATTTTAAACGTATGTAATGCTTTTGAATATTCTATATGCCAAATGTGAATTTTATTTTTCTCGTTTTTTTTTTTACGTATGATATTAATATATTATCGATATACATTTTTATTTGTTTTTTTTTATTACGCGCTAGTAAAAATAAGTATAAAAACTTTACTGATGTTAAGATAGTGTAAAATTATAATATATAATATATTCGTCAAAGAATTCGATGTTATACATCGATATATATTTTATTATTTATAATTACTTAAGTAAATAGAGTTATTATTATGTTAAAAAGAACCGAACAGTGATTGATAATAGAATTATTACATTGACGGATTTATGCGTTGTCCCAGGATTGCTAAAATACTCATATTTGCCGTTATCTTTGTACGAAATTCGCCACTGTACGCCCATATACACCGGGCTATGTTTCTCGAAATACTGTTCTAATACTTGCTCCATAGTAATACCTGTTAAAAGTCAATTATATTAGAAAAACATTTCAGACGGATGACGAAAACTTAGAAAGAAAAAGGTTGAAGATGCAGAGCGAAAATTGTAACAATATTAATATACCGAGGGAAGTAGCTTGAAGTCCTTCCAGCATGTGATAACCGTCTCCGCCTTTTATGAGAAAATCAGATAAGAGGACGTTGTACGTAGCATTCTTTTCGAGTTTGCTGTAAGTCGGTATGTTGCAAGCTGCGCATTGAACGTAAACCGAAACCACCCTCGAATTCGGCGGCTGGCTGATATCGTAAACCACCTACGAATTATACAATTTTACCTTTAACGAAATAACAGTGAAGCCGTTAGTATAAAACGACGACCAGAGTTTTAACTTTTCAAGTATGTTTAAATGAACGATTCTCTCGCGAAATAAATAATTTTAGCTTAAGTTAATTTGCCTGTAAACCCGAAAGCTGCAGATAGGCGCCGAATAAGTTTCCAGTGGAAGTTATGTTGTCGATATTGTGAACGCTCCATTCCAACATCTCAAGAATCTGTTGTCCTGTCATGGAAGTTTTAACGACGACATTTCCGAAGGGCAGAGTGCTCATGATGTCTTCTCGAGTTACCTGTAAGTAGTTTTGTTAATGGTACATAAAATTTGTAAACGTAAATTGGCGAGAAAATTGTAAAAAGCACGTTAACGAAACCTGATCATTTCTGTCTCTAGTAATGGACGCTCTAATACTGCCGCTATTCTGCACAGCGATGGCTGCGTCTGTCCACCCGTTCTTGCTCAAATACTCTCCAGCGTACTACGGGCAAAGAAAGAACGTCAGTTTTTCTCAGGATTATTTGGCAATATGGATAGCTAGAAAGTTACTCATCGTTTGAAGATCTTACGTAATCCACTAAAGCGTCGCAGATCAAATTTCCCAAGTTGCATTCCTGCCGCCTGCAATTCTTGCTGTCCCCGTCGAGGAGCACCCGTGTTTTCCCGATCACTTGTGTCTGCAGATCATTGATGGGTCCTCTCTTCTCCCTTATGAGCTCCAGGACATCCTCTGCCTATGAGAAGCGACAATAAGTAAGTTTTGAGCGACAGCCTCGTACTTTCTCCGTGATTTTACCTGTTCTACACCTGAGTCCACGAGGATCGGGTTTCCCTCTATGTGCACCACTTCCCCCTTAATGTCGAAGCTCGCGGTAAAGTTACCTAGGTACTTGGTGTACGCGTACGCCTGCACCACGTAGACCTTTCTGCCGCTCTTCTGGAGCACTTCCGTAGGATAAAAACCCTCCGGCACTTCGACATCTGGCGCTTTACCGCGATAGAGAAAAGTGTTTGTGTGGCCGCCGATCACGAGGTCAATGCCCTCGACCTCCCGTGCGATTTTCTTATCGGTCTCGAAACCCGAGTGACCCAAGGCGATGAGGATGTCGACGCCCTGTTCCTTCAGCCTGCCAACTTCCTCCTGAATCGCAGCCACCTCGTCGTTGAAAATCACGTTCTCGGTGGTTGAGATGATCTTCGTTTCTGGCGTCAGGTAACCGATCACTCCGATCTTGCGGCCGTTCACCTCGAGGATCGTGCTGTTCTTTAATCTCGTGGCGGCTAGGTTCGGTTGTTCGCTGAGGTCCAGGTTTGTCGTCAGGACGGGGTAAGAAGCGTTTTGAATGAAGGGTATCAGCCCGTCGACACCGTCGTCGAACTCGTGGTTGCCCAGGCTCTGTCAAAGTTCATAGAACGCAATGGTTAGTCATAGTCATATTTTTTTTTTTTATATTTAAATTCAAAACTAAACGATTCATATTTACTATCGCGTCCGGTGCTAGGAGATTCATGAACCAGGTAACTGCCTTCCATTTATACACGCTGTACCACGGCGTTCCTTGATAAGTGTCGCCGGCATTCAAGAAGATCGTCGGACGCGATTTCGATCTCGCTTGGCGGACCAAAGTAGCGATTCTGGCGAATCCGCCGTAGCATTTGCCTGCCGTGGAGTCCTCCGGCGTGCAAACTGTCGATAATTTTGATGTCTCTTCGAATCTAAAATCATTACGTAACGTGAGAAACTGTTGCGGCGACATTCCGAATGATTTAATTAAATATAAAGCGTAACGTTAAGAGGAATTTTATCGCATCTGCAAACAGCACCGCGATACGTAATTGACACGTGGGTGCGGAAGGTAAAATTAACTGTCTTAACATTCGCGATTAGCTCGATGGCGATAATTACCGTCGGCGCGAATGTATTAAATCGAATAGTAATACACGAAGAGTAAACGTAACTTAAATCGTCGCATTACATATTTGAAATTATAAATAAAAATTTCCTCGCGGCGCAATGTAGGAGAAAAATATTTCAAGTAATGTTTGTTAATTTTAAGAATCACTTTAAAGTTACGAGGCTCAATAGGATTTACGATTTTTCTGCTGTGCAATAGAAATAATATTTTTTTTTAGCTATCTTTTATTTTAATAATGAAGAACGAAATTACCTCGCGTGCATGTCGTTCGTGTGAATAATTTGAATAGTGAACTCTTCATCTTTCCGCAAAGTAGGACTCGCGAAGATCTCATTTGCGGCTATTAGTAATGCAACGAAGTAGCAAGTTACATATAAAGTGATCGACATTTTGCGTGTGCTACAATTAAATCAGGCTTTTTGGCAGAGCGGCGTCTTCTTCTTGCTGTCTTTTATCTCTTTTTTTTTGTTGCGTTTAATTCCGATAAAATTAATTTTTGCTTCGGCCAGTCGCACTTCCTTTCACGATTGAATTATCACGTTGATTTCCCCATCTATTCGACATCTGGAGAAACATAAATTATGTCAAGAGCATTTGGTGTTACAGTTCGATTTGCTGTGGTACTTTTCTTTTAAATAATTAATAGGCTTTTTTAATTCAATTTTTTAAATAATCGTACTTGCAAACAGGTAAAGTCCATTTTTAAAAGTTCAAAGTTTGAGTTTTATTTTCTGCAAGTTGCATCTCTTATATATAAGAATCTAAGTTCATTGGCAATTGCAATCTATTACGAAACACATTGGGACTCGCCAAGATTGCTCGTAAAGTTATCGTAAGGTCCGAGATTGTTAGGACAATAATAAATTTGATTTAATAGTTGGCATTGTGCCTGATTAATTTAAGAAAAGACATAATGCGAGATTTTTCTTCAGACTTTTATATTTTTTTTTACGGAACATGAAAGAGAATTAATTATCCGGAAAATCATTGACGTCAAACATTAAAAAGAAAGAAAGAAAAAAAACGCATTACTTGAGTTGAAAAATATATTGTTTGAGAAAGTTTCTCAGTGCTGAAAGAAAAAAAAAAATTATTCGTATCTACATTTAAGCAGTACATATAATATCACACTCGCGAATTTTTACTTCGCACGTCGCTAATTAAGTTTAATAGCCCGTCGTTATTTTAATTCTAATACGGCAGATGTTTCGTGTAAATAGCGAGTAGCGGGACAATCCACGACTTTGTCCATCTTTTCAACTATCATTTTATTTATAAAATATTTACGGCCTAGTTATATTTTAAATAAAAGTTCGGACTATAAATACCGTTAAAGATTGCAACTTGGCATACTGGAACGTTTGCTAACATATGTTTATATAACTATTTTTTATTAGCAGAACATGAGCAGACAACATAAAAAAAAAAAAAAAAATAGAAAGAAACTACACTCGTTATATCTATATTTCGTAAATATCTTGCAAAATTCCTCGCACGACGTGTTACAAGTAACGACCGGCGAACGGCATCGTGCACATTCGCGGGGAACAATAATACGTTGTTTACGGATTTGCAATAATTATTCAACGCGCGTGTGCACTATGCGTTGCGCTGTTTAGGGAAAAAGGACGCGATTGCATTCCCTTGAATAATCGATTGCAAGTCCCTTTCTTTCTAACTTTCCCGGGGCAATTATCTCGTGTGTCTGCGATTAAGTTCGATGGGGAATAAGGAGCGGGCGACTTGATCGAGCTACTGCGACAACTATCACTTTGCGAAATGTACTGATAGGTACTTATGTAACGTGAGACCTGAATGCGTTGAGCACTTATTTCACATCAAACCGATTTTGCCTGAGCAATGAGAGGCGCGAGCCGATTTTCACGAGCGACCAACGACGACTGAATATCGACGTCGTTCTGCGATCCCCACTGGACTTCTTTCTGATCTCCGTTGGATTTCTTGTTTCACTATGTCGTGTTGTTCACTATTGTGAACTGCTTTTTCGGGAAGCCTCGGCTCTTTCAAGCCTGCGGGCAGAACTGGAAGCCCGTGCTTTTGCGGCCGGCACGATAAATTCGTTACGAAAGAAAAAAATTTCTCGCTAAAACTTTATCAATTCTGACATATTTTAATTTATTATTTCGAATTTATTTTATTTGTCACCACGCAATATATTTATCTTGCCGGTACATTTGCACGCAAGGTCGTGCCCGTATGTTTAAATAGTGCTGAAACAAACACGGTGCTTCAATAATTCAGTCCGAGGGGAAATTTCAATATAATTAAATAAATTATTTTTAGTGACGTCGCTCTATTTTTTTTTTTTTTTTTATTCGTTCAGTACTGTTGAAGACTTATTGATTTTTTGTTGCACGCAAATCCACGACCGTTTTATTGCGCAAGATCAAAAAACGTTATCTTTAGATTTGACCTAAAATAGCGCAAATACATGTCTAGAGAGGTGGGTAAAAAGAAAAAGAAAGAAAGAAAATGTAAAGTAGCTTAAGAGCGTCCAAAAACCATAAAATTTATCTTCACGAAATGTTTCGAGTGGTATCTTATCATAATTATAGTGTTTGAACAAGTTGCATCCTTAATATACAAAAAAAAAAACTAGAAAAAGTAGGTGTATTTACAAATTACGAACTAGAAGTCCAGAAATACATATAACGTTTCTCTACAACAGAAAGTTTTTACAGAATATTTCAAAAACAAGAAACCATCGTAACAAATATGTTTTGAGCAAAATATCTTCTCGTATCTTGAACAACTTGTCACTTCCTTATCTTATTAAACTTTTTCCCTTTCTTAATTGCTGATTAAGTTTTGCTTCAGGTAGCGATAAGAATTCATTCCTTATTTAAACAATACGTGTCTTTGTGTAAATATAACAATTTTTTAATTGACGCTTGTCCGACGGACCATTCGAGACACAGTAATCGGCTTTCAAGTTCAACGTATCGCTCTTGTTTGGTCGGACGGTTTGATGTCCATTGTGCGTGAAATCTATCAATACATTATCGCGAGTGAAAGCAATGGTTGAATTTCTGTTAAAGACTGCCCAGGGTAATTGATAAAACACACAACAGTTTCTCATCGCATTCCGCGGATTCTGTCCCGTCCGTCCCGCTCCTACGTTCGCCTTTGCCGCGCGCTCCGTTTCTCAAAAATAAATAATTGCCGGCGTTATAAATTGACATGACGCGAGGCAATTTATTTATTGGCAGACCTGTAACTGTTTTCGTCACGCGTTATGATCACGTTTGCGTAATATGAG
Organism: Cardiocondyla obscurior; assembly: GCF_019399895.1. Classification (NCBI taxonomy): domain Eukaryota; kingdom Metazoa; phylum Arthropoda; class Insecta; order Hymenoptera; family Formicidae; genus Cardiocondyla; species Cardiocondyla obscurior. The sequence continues at coordinate 8,283,304 of NC_091869.1, forward strand.
CGATTCTAATTTTGTTAAGCCGGAACGAATGACGCGAGAGGCGCGGAGAGATAGACGCGAGATATCATCTTGCATGATACGGCGATATAAAATATCTATCTATCAATGTCGATAGTGGAATAACGACCCCGCTTTATTGCAAGTTAGTTAATCTTGTTCTTTTTTTTTTTTTTTTTTTTTTATTTTGCACTTTTCTTTCGTACGGCGTTTACCTTGCGGAAACTTTTGTCATTGGCATTATACGTTCGGATCGAACATTAATTTATAAGTATAATTACGGACGAATATGTATCGGCTTTTTACATTCATAGGAGAGAATTGTTAGATGATTTTTCAGTTATACGAGATTCCTTATGTAACGACGATAAGCAATTCTTCTCGATTTACATTTCAGATCCTTGCTTTTGCGCTTAGCATATGGAATTTTATAAACCGTAATCCGTTTGAGTTTAAACAAATTGCGTTTTAACAGGATTTTAAATTTAAATCCTCGACGCCGCGTGCACATGTAAAAGTGCTTTTAGTTGCGTAAAATTTTACTCACGGGGGCGGTTGGTGTATCATTATCTCGGCGCATCCGAAGGCTCGGGAACATTTTTTTAGATATCGTGCCACGAGTTTCTATGACTGTCTGAAGTATTTTATGAACACTCGAGAAGTAGGGGACCCACGATAATCGACATTCTTTCGCGGCAGGAGCCAAGACACTAGCGGTGAGAACGCGAGCAACAGTTTCTATTGCGAATATTTGGCGCGCGTTGCTTGCGCTGGAGAACGTACGGTGGTTATCCATTATTAAACAGTGCTCGACTCATTGTTAAACAGTTCATTAAAGTTCGGTTACGTGCATCGGCGCCGCGTCGTTTCGCGGCCTTCGGTCACCCGCTGCAAATTGCGGGTTTACTTATCTCTAGAGATAACCGTCCCCGCGGGAAATAATTATTTGGTACACGATTATGCGCGTGCATCGTGATTGCTCATTACGTCGAGCTTGGCTTGTCTTAATTTTGTTAATTAAACACTTCCTCCCCCGGTCGGTCGGCCCCGCATTTTTTTTTCACACGGCGGAATTATTCCGTCTTCGCCGAGTCGCGAGAACACCTGTTTTGTATATCTGTCCGCGTTGCGATTCATGAAAAAGCGAGAAGCTTGATTGAGCTTCTCGGTCTCACAAAATCGGTTTCGTTTACTTTGAGACACTGTAGAAAGAAACATGTTCGGTAACTTGGAAATAGGTATATTAAATATAAATGATCGGTATCTAAAGGAGAAATAAATTGAGCGATTTAAGAAAATTATATATTCAATATAAATAGTTTTTTTTATTATTATAAAATTTTTACATTTTAAAGTAAAAGGATCCGAAGATATTATTTTAATACATTCATGTATTAAAAAGTTAAAAACAATAAGTTGTTTCTTCTTTAACTTTTGCGAGTTGCATAATTCGCCGTATTATCTATCTTCGTAATTATCTTTGAAACAGCAGGTTGGCACGTCGTAAAAAAAAAAAAGAAAAAAAACTTAATTATCGTTTCCGTGTTGACAAAGAATTGAACGTACATTCGTAACGTGTCGCTAGGTAGGTAAGTAAGTAGGAAATGATTTTTAAAGCCGCGTCCGTCTTACTTACTCTGATATTTTCCATTGTCAAATTTAAATTACACGCTGTGAGCTCGTACAAAGGATTGCGACACGTAGTACCCAATGCTTTGTTTCAAATCTCACCGCGTTTAATTATTAATTACGAAACGTTGGAAAATTTAGCGGCTATTTTCAGATTGTTAACGAACATCTTTTTCTGCTGCAGGTGCGACATGTATGCGCTATCATTGATCTTGCTGGTGTTCCAAGTTTGTCTGGGATCCACTCGCCGAGGACTCTTTTATCCCGGCAGAACTGATTTTCTCGAGCTGTCAATAATTCATTTAAACGATTTCCACGCTAGGTGAGAAAGTTGATTTACTTCTCCGATTGTCACGGTATAATTTATAAGAGTTAATAGCGCGAGGTACTCCGTCATTAAATACCGAACGGAAATGTTTTACATAAATTTGCAATTAAGCGTTGATAAAGAAATCAGATTGAAGAATTCACGGTAAGAGGCATTGATCCTCAATCAAGCGCGCAATCAGTATCGAAATTAATTTCTGGCTCTAGAGAAAATTTGCCGGGCCAAGGATAAAATTATTATAATACTTTCGTGGCCTTAGCCTCCTTTTCTTCGTTTGACTTTTGCGTATCTTTTTTTTTTTTTCCTTTTTTTCTTTTTATTCTATTGTTCGCTGAAGCACCAAAGCGTGACTTTCGGAAATACGGAAATTACTTTGGTACAGATTCGAGCAGACGAGTCCGTTTTCTGGTGCTTGCCACGATGATCACGAAGAGGACTGCGTCGGAGGTATTGCCAGAGTCTACACGGCGGTTAATCAGCTTATGAAGGAACGGCCAAACGCGATTTTCCTGAATGCAGGCGATAATTTCCAAGGAACTCTCTGGTATAATATCCATCGCTGGAATGTAACCGCTGTGTTCATGAATATGTTGCCGCACGACGTCATGGTAATTATATAAAACGATTTAATTAAGCTCGATATTCTTCTCACGTAAGGTAAAGAAAAATATAATTATTTGTAATTATAAGAATAAGTTTATGGAATTTATTTTATTTTTTTTTGTTATTTTTATTTATTTTTTAATAACAAGTTTTATGATTTATTGCAACATTTTCACAGACAATCGGCAATCACGAATTTGATAATAAAATTGAAGGTCTCGTTCCCTTCTTGAAAAATGTCGAGGCACCAGTTGTTGTAACAAATATCGACGACAGCGAGGAACCAAGTATACAGGTTCGTAATTTTTACTTATTTATTTATCATATCTTAAAAAGTTTGTGCGTTATGCATGAATTAGCTTGTAAGAAAAAAAAAACAATTTTGCACACTTTAAAATTAATTTATTATTTTATACAATAATAAATTAATTTTAAAGCGTGCAAAATTATATATTTTTTTTTTTTTTTTTTTAATACGTTAATATTCCAGGGTTTATATAAAAATAGTACAATTATTCAAAGGAATGATAAAAAAATAGGTGTCATCGGAGTTATCTTATCAACAACAAACGTAAGTAATCAACTAAATATCACTCTATTTTATACATTATATATATTTTTTTATTGATCTATATAAAAAAAATTTGTTTCCAAGACCCACTTAGTTTCTCTCAAAAAGACTTTACGGAAGTATTTGCCTTTTCAGTTGCTCTCGAGTACGGAAAAATTGAAGTTTCTGGATGAAGTGGAGACAGTTAACGACGAAGCTGCGCGACTGAAGGAAAAAGGAGTGGACATTATTATAGTTTTGAGCCACTGCGGATTGGACGTAGACAGGATTTTGGCTGCGAAATGTCCCTTGATCGATGTAATCGTCGGCGGTCACTCGCATACGTTTCTTTATAGCGGTCTGGAAGCAAAATCTTTTAATTAAATGTCAAAGAAAATTTAACATAATTTTCGCTGGAAATTTATTAGATATTGCCAATCAAATATCATCTTAATATACCGTAATTGAATACAGTATTAGCTCCTTTTTTATTACGTTGCAGGACCTCCTCCGTCCAACGATACACCGGAGGACGAATACCCCGTGGTCGTGGTGCAAAATGAAACAAATAGAACAGTCCTTATCGTCCAGGCAGCTGCCTACACAAAGTACGCTATTCATACATAAAGTATACTCAAGTAACGTGTTGATAGTAACGTGCAGAATACCAAGAAAATAGTTAAAAAGGTCAATTGCTATCTGATGTCATGGGGTCAGGTCTGATTAATTAGTATCCATCGTTCTGATCTAATGGATAAATTTATCTTAAACTCACTCGAAAGCCTGTACTTCAAGTCCGTATTATTGTAAACATGTTGCGTGTGATAAAAATTTACGTAGTTTTATTTTCATTTAATTTTTCTTTTTTTTCTTTTTCTTTTTTTTAAGATATTTAGGTAATCTAACCGTGTGGTTCGATGACCAAGGCGAGGTCGTCGATTGGGACGGAAACCCACTCCTCTTGGATCACTCCGTCGAAGAAGGTGAGCTTTGATACTTCAAGAATTAAACTTATTAGAACAATGTATAGCTATTGAGGTAATTACGTGTAATGTGTTTAGATCCGCAGATTTTGGAAGCTTTAAAACCGTGGAAGAAGAAAGTGGACGCTGCGGCGTTAAGAAAAATCGGCAGAACGAAGGTCTTGCTTGATCGCAGTTGTCGATATAAGGAATGTAATATGGGAAATCTTATAACCGACGCTATGGTGAATGCGGTACAGAAGACACTCTAATCTTTAATATTTTTTATTAAAATATAGTAGGTTGAATTGTTGAAATCGGTTTGATTTTAGGCTGTCGATGAAGCCGAAAATAAAACACACTGGACGTATGCCGCAGCAGCTTGTTTCAATGCGGGAGGAATTCGTACTTCTATTGAAGAATCCGAAATCACCTATGGTGATTTGATGATGGTTCAGCCTTTCGAAAACACTTGGGACACCATCGAATTGACTGGAGAATCTATTAAAAACGTTAGAAAAGTTCTTGGCGTTAATTATTAATATCTTAAAAAGTGGTTTATTTCCCTCTTTTTTGTCTAAGAATTTTAAATTTAATTTTTTCTTATAGATTTTGGAAATGAATGACATTCTGGCCTGGTCCGGATTAAAAATTACTTACAAAATAGTTAACGAAACCCGAACTGTGGTCGATGTTAAAATCAGGTGACATCTTTTATTAGAATTTCAGTTTTTTTTTTTTTTACCAAGAGAGAAATATATTTAGTATTGGATTTTGTGTAATTTTAATTTAATTCTAAAATAATTTAATTAATTTTTTTTTAATTAACAGATGCCGGGCTTGCGAGTATCCAGTCTTTAATGAATTGGTCCACGATCAATGGTACAGATTAGTGATACCAAGTTTCTTGGCAAGTGGCGGAGATGGCTATCACATATTTAAAGACGAGGGACGTAATCACAAAATTGGGACGCTTGACATAGATCATCTAATAAAATATGTAGCGAGGATAAGTCCAATACTTATCGGCACTGAAAGACGAATCACTTTCGTAAAGCCGTAAACATTTTTTAATACGCATATATGTATGATAAATAATATTTATATATTTTTGAGTATTTAATTCACGTTACTGTATTTTTTTTTTTTTTAATTTTCCGCGATATTTTTATTAATTCTCGCGCAATCACTGAAAATTCAATAAACCATAACTAAGATAGATTTATGTAGTTAAAAAAGATTTGTAGGAATCTCGCGTGATAGCTCCAAGAAAGCAGGAAACGCCGGTCGCTTATCTTGCGGTATCTCGAGATCGAGGCAGATGAAGCATTTAAATAATGTATCGAACAGGTGAAATAGCAGCTGTTCGTCCGTGCTCCTGCCTTCGACCAGAATGCGCGAACCACTTTATAACACCGACAAGAAACGCTCATTTTTAACGGCAAAAGGAGGAAAGACGCTCAGCGATAATTAAAGTAAACTAAACTCTGTTGCATATTATTATTAAAATTAGTTACATAGATAGAAATCAATTTGATCCCCGTAGATTTTTAATCTACTTTTACATCTATGTCTCTTATTCTAACTTATCTCCTAACATCTTAAAACTACCTCAGCCTACGTTCTCAGCTTTTTATCTGCATACATATACATATGTATAAACAAAATGATTAATTTTTATTTAGTAATAATTAATATTTATATAAAAAAGAAAATAGTAATCAAGATAAAGATTAAGTTTCCAAGTAGTTTCGAATTCTAAAAGGAAGGCTCTTGCGAGTTGCATGTTTTCGAATAAATTTTCAGGGGGCCGAGAGGGAGGGGATTAAAATTGCAGGAGTTATCGGAGCGTTTGGTTGTTAAACGTATCTGCGCAAGGAGGATGGAACGAGGCCGGTGTGTACCTCGAGCGTCGGCGAGATAGAGAAAGCGGCGGGCGAGGAAGAGGGTCATCGGGTGGCGCCGCTCGGCGGACAAAGAGAAAGACGGAGACGGAGAACGGGCGAGCGTGCGCCGGGGACCCGTCATGGTGGCGGATCTGCCTTCTGGCAGGAGGGTCCCGACCTGCTGCACTCGGCATTACCTGCCAGCGAGCGGGCCAGTGTCTCCGAAGTCGCGGACTCCGATGGGTCGCCGGGCTTGCGAGCGGTGAGCGCGTGGTGCCAGAAGCTCTTCGGTGTCGCGGAAATTCAAGAAAAAAGGAAAAGGAGGGGGGAGGGGCGAAGGAAGATAGAAATCGGTGCGAGAGACGGCGGCGGAGTCCGCGCGCATCCCGCGAGCCTCAGCAATTTCGCGAGACTCGCGACGACGGCGGCGGCGAGAGGAGGCGCGAGCGGCCCCAGGAGAACGACACGTCGCGATACGATCGATCCGTCAAAAGCCGTGCAGCTAGCGGCAGCGGCGGCACGCAGCCGACGAAGCGGCCGAACGCGCGAGTCCGCCCGCGCCCGCTTGGCGATCGAGGAAATGTGCCGCACGTGACGTCACGGAATTCCTCCTCGGTGCTGCTGCTGGAGCAAGAGAGTGCCCGTCCGCCGTGGCTCTCCGTCCACGGCGTAGCCGACAGTTCCGCGAGAGGAAAGGACCCGCGGGCGGGGAACGAGGGAGGAAAGCGAGAAGACGGCCCCCCCCCCCCGGAGGGGGAGAGAAGAGCGAGGAAAAAAACGGTGAGGAACGTGGGCGTAGAGTGATTGTTGTCGGTGCCAGTTTTCATCGGGAGCCATGAGGGACACGAGCGATATGATGGAGGACGCCCTGTCGGAGGTACGTAACGACTGATGCAGCCGCGAGAGTCGGCCTTGCCTTCTCGCGGATTCTCGGATCAATGGGCGGCGAGAGCGAACGTCGTCCTAGCTCGAATCGTCAAAGGGAAAAAGATTACAATCGCGCCGGTGAAAAGGACGACGTTTCTCCCTCGCCGGCCGTTTCTCGGAGATTAATTTGTTTTCAGGATCGGTCGCCTTCGGCTTCTCGATGATTTTAACTGCCGGGTGAACGCGCCCGTTCGTCTTTATCTCACTTTTCAAATAAACGGAGGCACAATTGTGCCTTTATCTGGTGGGCGAAGTTATCGAGAGGTTGAAAAATTGGCCGCAAATTGAAATGAATTCCGAACGCTTGGAGATAAAATTCTATCGATATTTTTATATTCGTGATATGTTAAATAATTGCGTGGAAGCCGCGAATAATTTCGTACTTTAAGATTTTTATATTAATTCTCGGTGTTAATTAATTTACTCGATTAATTTATATCAATCGCTCCAGTTGCGTAATAAAGACACCCAGTGCCTCTCGATTAATTAACACGTGCTACGGTCGCACCGCTTTCATGCCGCGCTTCGGATATATTTATTTTAAAGAGTGATGGCAAAAAGATCTCTTTTTTTTGGCTTATTTCTTAGACCTTAAAATTTAAATTCTTTTTATGTCAAATAATATTGTATAATGAGATATTAATTTCATCCCTTTCTGTATCTCTGAAACCGTGCCTCTGCTCATCATGAAATTTTTCTGAAATTAATATCCCATCACATAGAACTACATAAAAAAAAAATAGTTTGAAATTTGAGGTCCAGATAATAATCGAAACTCGCCATCGCTCTTTGTTTTAAAATTCGTCCCCTCGCTTTCGTTCGAATGTCGCCGATCATCGATTCGCAATGTGCCTTTGCTATTTCGGCGCGATGTTCTCGGAAAAATTCCAATTCGCCGTTTGATAATCATCTGTATTTACGATCGCGCCGCGGAATGCATTTCGTTCGACTGCCAATGTGCACCTGCTCGGAATCGATTGCGAATCGGTCCTTCATTTTGATTTTTTTTTTCTTTTTTTTTTTATTTGCTCGTTCTCCATCGCGCGGTACGCGTTCCCTTCGTTTTCAATGCAATTGTGAAGCTTCTTGCGAGGACATCAACGAGTTCAAATTACTCAATTCCTTCCCCGGTCGCTTTTTCCATCCGTCTATTAGAAAACGGCGATCAAGTTTTGCGGCGACGATCGCACGGATTTCACTTGACGATCTAAATCTCCGCTTCGCGTTAAAGCTAGAAGTGCTCTCGTTCACGTTTGTTAACAGTTTTGATTCCATCTGCACAGAAGAACTCTAGACGCACACCTAATTTCTTTCATTTTTTTTTCCTTTCTTATCCGACGTTTTTTAGTCCACGCATCCTTTTAAAACATTTTTTAATTAATCCTTCCAAGTAAATACTGAAAATTACTCAGTGCTCGGGATAAGTAATTTTCAGCATCTATTCGTCCGGCATTAATTCGGCAGCATTAATACATTACTGTAAAGGACGTCATTAGCGATAAAAGACGTGCCATCGATTCGAGCGCGCGCTCGTTATCACCCGCTTTTCATCAGAGACTGCGGAGTTAACATCGGCCCGTGGAAATTACTATCTCCGTCGCGATACTCCACCCCGTCGACTTTGCCCCGTCTTTTACCATCCATCTATTACCCATCTACTCCCCGATACGATCTGTATAAATGCAATTTCCTGCTTACGAATGTTAGATCCTCTTTGGATTCCAAGCTCTCCTTCGCACGGCGTCCGCTTACTTATTTATCGCTCGGCTCCAATCTTCTCGTCGCGGCGAGATGACTCGCCGCGAGTTTTCTCGCTTAAAATTCTATCGAAGCGACGGCCAGGCTAGGATTAGAATTTCAAATCGGATCCTATTGCGCGAAGGATGCGCCCTTTTCTGCAGTTAACCGCATCCTCGGCGGTACTTCTCCGTAACGCGGGGCGAAAAGGGAAGTTCTTCGAAAATCGCGATCTTGCATGAAGCGCCGTGGTTATTCCCGACCGCGTTTCTCTTCCTCTCGAGCATTGAAATTTGTATATTCACCGCACGCACGAAAGAAGTCACGAACTCATCCCGATAATCTTCTGCAGCTTCGATTATTTTAGAGGTTTCCCTTCGGCCGCTCGTTCGATTTAATTTACGGTTCCGCTGAATTTTCTTTTTTTTTGAAAGCAAAAATGAGAAACTAAAATTTATTTTCATGAAGACGAGATTTTTATATTTTACTGTTAATAAAAAAAAAAAAGATTAATATATTACACTTGTTTCTGTTTTATACTCGTTAAAAATATTATTAATTTTATCAAAATAATTTTTTTTTAATGCGCTTTAATTATGACGTCATTATAATACGGAATTAAGGATTAAATCAACTCGCGTCGTCGCGGTTGGCAAAATAATTTGTTCTCACTTAAATCTCGAAATTTATGATGCCTCGTGAAGTTCTTTTTTTTTCCAGAACTTACTTTCTTGCGGCTAATCCGCTTTAACTCGCGGCGTATTCCAATTTAAATTATCGACGGCATTATTTGTAGCATTTTGCGCCTTTACAACTGCCTGCCTGGCAATTAATAAAGAGACTACTGCATCGAAGTAGTCAAACGTGTCCTTTTGCCGTGTGCTATACTTACGCATCTTCGCGCATTCTGTCTGCGTTCTATTTATACCCGCGAGTCTTGATAAAGACGAAACTGAAGGGAATTCTTGTCATTTTTACAGAAGATCCTCCGTGCGAAGTGGAAAAAATGTTCAATGACTAATCATCTTTTTTTTTTTAATTTTCTTTTTTTTTCAAATTGCTCCGCGCAATTATTTAATTATTAATCGTTTTTTGTTTTTGATCGAGGACGGGTGCTTAATAAAATTTAATTAATCCTGCTTTTTCCTCCCCGAGCGTTTAATTTTCACACTGTGGTTGTTATCGCATCTTGATATCCTTGAGGTGTATTTTAGTAACCTGATGCGCGGCTTGTTAAGGATTTTTTCATTGCGATAGTCACACATTCCCGATCACTCACCTTATCTGCGCCCGGCATGTAGCTTCATTTGCGGCCTTTTATTTCTGTATACCGCGTACTATTTTGCGACGCGAATTAATTAGCTGAGTCGGCGATTCAAGCGGGACAAAATTGCTCCGCAGTTAAGTAAAATAAACTGTTGTTTGCTTCGAAATCCGCGTACCGTTTTCGGTCGAGAACTTGAACGAGGCGAGAATTATATTTTCGACACGAAAAATCATTCGATTCACGTAACAAAGTCGCCTTTTAATTATTTTATTTTAATTTTCTAATTTAAACGTCGAATCAATATTACTATAATTTTTTTTTTTTTTGTCTTTGGACTCGAAAGCTTTATTCAGTTTTGCAACTGTGAGCTTTGCCGCAGTGCCATCGAACGGATTGTTGTAGTAAATTATTTCACTGTTAGTTAGACGTGTCTGCGCTTCATTAACTAAAGTAAACTCGCATTTCGCTCGCCGATCGATACCCCAAATTATAACCGTCACGAAGGATTTGCGTTGCACGCCGCCGCTCGCGTGTATCAATTGCATTTTGAACGTTACCCTCGTTTCTCGCCGCGCGACGATTCCTTCGCTTTTTCGAGGTGGAAATTTTGGAAGACCCTGCGGATAGGCCCTGGTGCTGAAAGTCTATTTCTGCTCGTTCAAATATCGATTAGCGCATACCTAACGTTCGGGTAGATTCCTCGATTCTACGTCGGAGTTTAAGCAAGAAAAATATCGGGACGCTATCAATTATTACACTTTAGTTCGTTCCTCGCGTGGTCGACTTCCTCATTTCCCCAATTATCTCCTCAGCGATCCGTAAAAAGCGCGTTCCTGGAGAAAAGTTTGCAACGACCGCCGCTGTACGATCGGGCTTGCTTTTAATTTGGCGAGAACGAACAGACGTCGCGATCGCGATTGATCGCGCGAGCGTATCGGGTTAGTTTTTAATTCAATGCATTTCCATACCGTGGCAATTAACGACGAGAGACTACGGAGTGTATCGATTCTGACACACGGCTCATTAAAGCTATTTTCCATACCGACGATAATTACCGCGCGACAAGCAGAACAAAATTCGTTTCTTATGCTTTTATTAAACGTTGTTTTTAGCACCGTTTTCCGTCACTGTTATCTTTAAAATAAAATGAAAAATTAAGAGTGTGGAATATTAATTTATATACCGCGAAGCTGTTATTCTGTCACGTACGTCGTAAATGTGTAATTTATAGATACTTAATTTTGTAATTTAATTCTCTACGACGGAAAATATTTGCAAATCGTGTAAATTTTTTTCTTCTTCAGTAATCGCCGTTTTTATTTTTTTCTCTTCACTTCGATGCAACTTCCATTCTTGAATTCTTGTTATGACCGACGTCACGATCGTTTTAACGCATTCACGAACTTTCTCTGCGTTCTCGCTTTCACCGATCCAAGGGAATTGGCATTGGCGATGTTCGCGTGGCGAGTCTTGTCTCTCTTCTTTTTTTTCTTTTTTTTTTTTGTCATCCACGAGAAAAGCCTCTTTAAAATATATCTCTCTTTCTTCGAATCATCTTGCGAACTTTGGCATTATTATAAATTTTATTTTGACCTGACGTCCCCGAAGATCCAGACGAACAGCAGAAACCTTTCTCACATTTTTACGCAAAGCACAATGGAACACAATGCAATTAGCTGCCTATCCGTGGCTCTCCTTTTGTCTTTTATTTACCGCTAGTCATTGTGCGGCTTGTAAAATATGGTTTGCCCGCCTGCTGGAGCTGACTAATGGTTACTACCGCCGTCGAGGAATAATAAATTTACCAAATTTTGCGAAAAAGGTCACTCGTAAATCCGACTTCTTGACCGTTTCGGTAAATTTTCAAGTTCAACTATAACAATTTTTATCACACGTGTGACACAATACAGAATTAATATATTAAGAATTTTTCCTTATTTATAAATAAGGAAAAATTCTTAATATATTCATGCGTTTAAAATTATTCTTATTATTATTAGGAAGCGTGTCTAGACTGTATAAAAATTGAACTGCGTCAAATTATTATTAATTGACAATTGAAAACGCGATATTGCAAAGTAAATGATATATTGCTACCCGTCACTTATCTCGGAATACTTATTCGCGAAGTAATAAAATATTTTGCCGGAGTAAAACTCATTTTCTTTTTCACTATGTCATGTTGCGCAGGACACAATGATGGATTGCGGAGGCGATAGCGTAGAAGATGGCAAAAGTTTGGAGGACTTCGTCGACACGGCCACCGACATAGCGGATAATTCACGTACAATACGAGGTAATTTATTCACGCAGCTTTTTATCGCATTATTCCCGTACATACATTCACATTTAATTCGCGTGTGTTATTACGTTACCAAAAATATACACGCTTAGTTGCGCAATCATAAACAGAAGTTACAGTTTTCTGCTTAAAATTCTACTTAAAAAGATACACAGAATTTATCGTTGCCCGTTTTCGCGTAAATACAATACATTTTACCTCCTTTTGGGATTTAAGAATAAAATGGAAATCTTTTACTTACGAGAACAATCCTGGGAAAAATTTCCATGCTCTAAAAAGTCCCTAATTGCGCTCCGTTGTAAAATGCTATTTTTTATAATAATAACAGTGCATCTTCCCGTTTCTCTTAACAATCCTTTTTCAGCGTGAGAATAGAAATATATATTTTTTTTATAACACAGTTTGTTAAATCATTTTAATTAACGTTGCAAATTTCTTTAACGTATTCTACTTCCATTTTGTTTAACACGAAAATTAAACTATTGCACCGCGGAAATAACCAGCAGTTTCCAAAAATAAAATGCAAATTGCGCAACGATTTCACGCTTCAAAACGAGGGCCCGACACCTCGTCCGTTTTATTTCTACGCGCGGAGAAGTTCGTTCCTTTATTAGTACATCAGCCGTTTAATTAGTTTGCTGAATTGGGAGATTTTCCGAGGCGATAAAGCGAATCGGCGCGGGAGGCGCGGTGGGAGCGCGGCATTCGAGCCGTCTCGATTAAAACTTTTAATAAGGTGCAAATGACGTGGATATCTTCTATAATAGCGTAACAGCGCGAAACTTTGTACCCGTGTTTATTCGTAAAGCAGGGCGCGCTCGCGCGCGAGCGAGCCATTAAAATTTATTAGGTCGGCGTCATTAATCACGAAGCATAAGTCGGCTTCGCCGGGGAGAATAGCTTCGCCGGTGCAGCTCGGGCCGATCTCCTCCTGAAATATGAATTCTCCATGCTAATGCCGGCTCTCGGTGTACGTACATACAGCTACAAGAGTCTCCCGGTTCCGCGAGAATTACGGCGCCTCCCTCCGTCGCGAGCGAAACTCGGGATCACGACGCGAGTTTAAAAAAAAACGCATCGTAAATAAATTTATGGCAGTCACGATGACACCGATCGATCGGCCGTGATTAAAGTCGATCCGAGCGTAATTTAAGTCGCAATACACTGCATCATTACGCCGATTGGCCGCCGAGGATAATAATTCCGGGGCCGTCGTAAATCGCGCTCGCTCGCCTCGTCGTCGTGAATAAGTTTGTTGCTTAAAGATTATCTCACGCGAACAGTTTGTAACAATTTTTTCTTTTTTTTTTCTTTATTATTACTTTTCTTTTTTTTTTTCCTTTGAACTTGGCAAGCTGCTGCCGCCTTCTGCCAGACTAGCAGGCAATTTGCTTTTGATAACGTCTAAACGGAGCGCCGTTAATTTCAACCGCGTGGAGCTCCTTATCGTTTTTTAAACTCGATCTGGTTCGGAGACCGGCCCGTGAGACTTCGCTCTTTCGAGTCTTTCTCTTATCTTGCTTGTTTTTTCTTTTTTCCTTTTTTTTTTTTTTTTTTTCAGCAGACGCGTCGCTTCCTCGCTCGCGTGTTTGCGAAGTTTTATCTCTGTGTCCCCCGCGTGATTTTCCCCGCGGATGACGAGCGAGAGCGATCGACTCGCGGCCGGCAGATCTCGAGCTCGGTCCCGACACGTCATCATATACATGCCGCAAACATAACAATCTACAAATAGAAGGGAGCGGGATACTGACATTACGTAACGCTTGCTATACAGTGGGAGCACAGTGCACGACGATATTCATGACGCTGTTATGACACCAGACACGAGATTTTATTACTTATTATAATTTTTTTTTTCCTTTTTTTTTGCGAAAGACACTGAATATGAAATAGAAGTTCTTATCAGTTTCGTGTCATCTATTAATTCCAGTGAATAAATGATTCAATAAAAGTTCTAAATATTTTATGCGGTTAGTAGAATGCATTTAATATAATTCTTTATTATTTTTTTTTATTATAAAAGATAATATATTAAAATAATTTTTTTAATTTTTTTATTTGAGGGTAGAGACAAACGGCTCATTCGTTAGCATTCTTCGGGCCCTTTAAACCGTTGCTTAACCTAACTCAACCCAGTCCGAACCTCACCACGTCCCGTAGACTGCAGGAGCAGGACATTTAAATGCGGGTATCCCTGTGGGAACGTCCGGCACAGGGAGTCGCATTGATTCTTCTTTCGAGAGAGAAAGAGAGAAACGTCTGAAAAAAAAGAGGAATCAACGAACTCGCTCCCGCGACTGGTCCAGACTTTTCTATTATCGTTCAGAAAAAAAAGGGAAGACAAGTACGGCGCGGAGCCGTAACACACGTCTATTTGAAAAACGTTGATCAACTACCTTTGTGACGTTGAGAAAAGATATGGTAATAATGGAGAAGCGCATTACTCAAATTTTCCAATTGTTTTTAATTGTCGTAAATTAAAAAAAAAAAAAATCAAAAAGAAAAAGCAAAACGCTGTTAAAAAATACAACTAAAATTTTACGTATTTTACCTTTTGAAAATTCGCGTACGATCACGTTTGAAATATACATTTTTATCTTTGATTTTTATTTCGACGTTAACGTAATTTGTATTAAAAAAAATTTAATTATATTCCGAAAAGTGATTTAGCTCTTTTCGCGTCGCTTATTAGATAACGCCTATGGTTTTAGCGTTAATTCATCAGGTTTTAATCGATCGTTCGCGTTTCGATCGTGATCACCCCGGTTCCCAGGAACAGGTATATCTCGAAGCTACCCTCTGCGAAGAAGGAACGACCTTTCCGCTCTCTCGCCGGTGTGTGAACGTCGGCATCGCGACGTCGCTGCACACGAACGAGGGAGATGAGAAAGAGGAGAGGACTCGTGCGAAATACGGCGACTCGCTGAGCGGATGCGAGCGGGGTGTGGGTTACGGGCGACAGGTAGTTCCCGTGGGACGTTTATGGGGCAGGATTCCCACAGGACCGCAAAACCGGGCCGCCCGGCCTCATTGCGGCGGACTGCCGCTCGCCGAATCGCGGTCCGGTTGTTACAATAATGCACTCTCTCCCGGTTATTGTCGTCGATTCGGTGCGAGTGCCCGCCACGTCTTTATTCGCAGATGCATCTGCGATGCCTTGTCCCTCTCGAGAGAATTCTCGCGGACATCCGGCGATCCCGCGAGGCTCGCGGCGCGCAATCGTACCATCTTTTGTTTTGTTGCAAAATTTATTAATCAACCTGCTGGTAACGTTAAGCCAGTGGGATTGGCTTTGCAAATCGGCTTTTACCTCTTCGAGCCAGTTCTCTCGCATTAGCAGATAACGTAGACCGTTTGCAACCTGCGCAGATGCCGCCGAACGGTTGCTGACCTTGCTGGACATGGACGAGGACGACGAGGACCTTCTGTCGTCGTCGGAAGACGAAGGCGTCGAGGTCGACATTGACGAGTTTGAAGAAGACGACGAGGAGACGGGTAACACCAAACTTTTGCGCCAGCTGGCCGCGTCCCTCGCCCAGGAACTCAAATACGCCCAGAAGCAGTCCTCGGGCAGCAGACAGGCGTGCCATCAGGATCAGAACGCGATGCGCAACGTGGAAATGCTGCAGGACACCAGCTACCTCGATCGCCTTCGGAGTCAAGCGGATCGTCCCAGAACGTCCGTTCAAAGTGGCTTCGGCCACGGCGATCTCGCTTACTTCAACGAGCTCGACGAGCGAAACGCGAGTCTCGTCAAGTTCGCGAGCTTTGGAAGCTGTCACGAGCCCCGTGATCGAGTCTTCGGGACTTCGAGTCCGGATCGCTCGTGGACGGACGATACGGGGGCCCAACAGACCGGGAAATCCTTCGGCAGTCAGCAAGAGCAAAAGCCCGACTCCTGGACGGCAGGATGGGACGCCTGTACCACCGAGGCGGTTCGGTACCTAGTCGAAGACGAGGGTTTGCCGCTCCATCATCCCACAGTTGTCGCGATGAAAAGCTACCTGGACTTGCAGAGAGAGAGGGCATTCACTCACCACGCCGAGTACACAGCCAGCTCTCAGGACATGAGCTTGCTCTTGGATTGATGAGACTTCGACGTTAAGGTAGTGAGCGATTCTTAAACTTATTTCATGCGTCGCGTCCCGTTGAAGGACCCTCGAGATACATCCGAGGGACGTTATCTTGTTATTCAAATAAAACGAGCATAAGAACATGGCGTGTTTTGCACAAGATTTTTCGCTTTTTTATATACTTCGTTCTTCTTTCGAAGGAAGAGTTTGAACTATCTTTCCGAGTCGTAAAGGATTATTTAATATTGTACGTAATTCGACGTTAATAGTAGCTTTTCAATTTCGCCACCTTTGTCGCAGTAAATTATTTTTATTCGAACGTCGTTGGTTATATATTTTGACTGGAGCGTCTATTTCCACGTCGGTTTTAGCTTTCGACGATTATAATTATGTATAATAAGCGTTCATACGCTGGATCGATATGGACGTCGTTTCTTTTTCGTAACGAGGTAGCAAAGTATTTCAAATTCGTCAATTTTCTACTTTTCAAAAAGTGATAATTAATTCCGAACAATATTCTCGAAAAGATGACTTCAAGAATAAAGAAACATTTTTTCTAATAATAAAATCGAACTGTAGAGGAACGATCGGCGAGTCTCACAATTTAGAATTATTCTTAAAACAAATTTCCAGATTAGTTGTGAATAAAATGGCAATCGGAAGAATTAAATCACGATAAGTGAGAAAACGAGAAAAAGAAAAAAAATGTTAAGCACTTGATACGAAAAAGAAGTAAAACAGGCATCGGTAATCGCCGACAGAGTATTGCATTTTGATTGTTGCAAAGGTGATTTTACACCAAAAATTACGCTTATAAAAAAGATAAAAAAAAAAAAACAAGAAATAAAACCAACTATTTATTAATTTTTAACGATAAAAAAAAAAGAAAAAAAAACAAGAAATAAAACCAACTATTCATGAATCTTTAGTGATAAAAAAAAGCAACAAGAAATAAAACCAACTATTTATGAATCTTTAGTGATTAAAAAAATTTTTTTTTTAATATAAAAAAAGAAAGAAAAAATTGTCCTACGTTCTGTCGGCGATTACGTGCGAAGTAATATTCGGTTGGATCGTATACGAGAAAATCGGCTGCTACGTCGAAAAGTGAGACACTGAATCCCGAAAATATTGTACATACATAATTTTAAGCGAGAGACGACGAGAGCTCAGAGACTAAAAAGGAACTTCACGTGGACCAGAGAGTCTTCTTCCATGAATTAAGATCTCGCGAGGAGTTTATCCCGAACAGATCGTGATGCGGGCTTCCTTAGAAACACCGGTAGCTTACTGAAAGGGGTAGTTTCGCTCGGAGCAACGATTGCTTCAGCAGCGATTACACGCGAAAGTGCAAGCTGACCACATTGGCGCATCTCGGGTGTCTGGCAAAGCTCCTCGCGCGAACCTTTGAAGCTTCCACGTCTCGATCGCTGCTTCGATCGTTGTTTCTGGTCGCAATTGATCAGGATCGCGTCGCCCGCAGCGTCAACGTCGAATCGATTAATAAAAAAGGCGGCGTTAACAAAAAGAAACGAAAGTAAAATCGACACGAGGAACCGATCATCGCCAGTGACTCAGGATCGACGATCGATCCTCGATCGTGCGTCACTTGTCGCGGAAATCAAAAAGACTACGATGCGTTCGATCGCACGCAAGTACGACCGCGAGGCGGAGCCGCGAAGAAGTTTCTTTTATTTTATTTTTTTTTTTTCAGTTTTCCTTCGCGCGAGACCGAACGGTAAGCTGTACATATGTATGATATCGTTTTAACTTATACACGACTATTGTTACTTTTACAATAAAGCTCTGTAGATAACATTGACCAGTAAATAAACGACCGCTGAATTAATTCAGCCCGCCGTCTCGTTCTCGTCCCATCCAGTCTACAGACGTGGCCGAAGCGTTTGGCAATCTGTGGAAAAAAAAAAGAAATAATGTATTTTTAGGCACCACCCGGAAACCTGATTTTAATTACACTTTAACCGGATTTTCCACTTCGAGTGATCGAATCAGGGGCACGGTTCGCAAGAGACCGAAGCTCGATGTGCCTAAAATTTGGCTTTCAGTTACACGCGAAGTGTAACGCCGATGTTCGTACACGTCGAGGTGCCTACATCGTGACGATTTAATTCGCGAAAATTAATTGGTACTTGTGTCAAAGCTATCCACGACTGGCGAGACGAAAAGGGGCCACTCGGGACGACTATTAAGCTTTTTCCGAAGTAGTAACGGTCCGCGATATGAAGTGCGGCGACGGGGAAAGGAAAGCGGAGGAAACGGTCGTGGATTCGGCACGCGACTAAGCCCGAAGGGTGCCCGCGTGCCCCGTGCACCTTTATCGGGGCCCTCTCTACGCCAATGGGGCATCTGGTGTCGGCTCGTAGCACATGCCATGCATCTGCTCCATCGAAGTACTTTTGTTGTCTTCGACGCTCGCGTCCAGCGAAAATAAGCCGGGGCGAGAGAGAGAGAGAGAGAGAAAGGGAGCAGTGGGCCGACTGCTGTTACCAGGAGGATCTATGCGCCTCCCTTCGCGTCTTTCTCGCGATTCCAGAAAGGCGCCGGTTGACATCTCCGGTCTCTCGCGATTCCACGATTCACTTAATTTATTCATGAGAGAGAAGACGGAGGAAATCCACTTGGTACCCGTAGAAGAAACTCCCCCGACATCGAGGTAAGGTAATGGAAATGTTATCAGAACGTTGTTATTTCTTTGTTTCCTTAATGAAAACGTTGTTTCTCAATTACAGACCCGACGCATCAGTTTCGTCGAACTGCTCCGCGTGGCTTCCGCTGCGTCGCTGACGATTTTTCTCCTCTCGCCATTACCGCGGAGCATCCTGTCCCTGGATACGAAGCGTGCGGTTTTTTTAACTTTTTTTTTTTCTTTTTTTTTTACGATATGAAATCGTTTCGGGGTTTTGAACGGACCGGCGAGAGAAATGGAAAGAGCGAGATGGTGAACGTGAGAGCTCCGCGAAGGGGAGAGAACAGCTGTCCCGGGTGGTAACCGTCAGGTGGTATCCCGTCAGCTCGTCAGCTGCGGGGGTGAGAATACGAAAAAAGGGTTGGGAGGACATTGCGCCCGGGCGGCGGCCATTGACGTTGCATTTCGTTGCTCAGATTGATCAGAAGTGATCGCCGTTATCACACGATTAGATCAGAAAGTCAATCTGGCTTTCATCCTCTTTGTCTTTTTACTAAACTTTTTTTTTTCTTTCTTATATTTATTTAGGTTTTAACGACAACGCAATCTCGACGAAACAAGGACAGAAGTCTGAGCGAGACGGGAGATGTTCGCTCGATAAGGTGTTTTCTTCTTCGAAGACACCTGCGGGTCTCGCATGAAGTTGGGAGGCGAGTCATGTGGTTTAACCGCGAACGCGGTTGTTCGAAGAGCTAGATAATGCGGCGACTTTTGAAGCGGATTTACCACACGCGCGCGTCGTGATTTTTCCGTCCGTGAAACTTGATTGCTATTTTAATAACGAGTGCGACAAGGTTGCGCACTCGGTCACTGGTGACGCGGATAATTTTCAGACGGGACAGATGCAACGCGTATGGGTGTGTACGTACGTACGGACATTCTTTTCGGCATATCTCGGAACGTACAAATTTGTAATGCAGTTTTAAGCAAATTTAAAGACGCGATAATTTATTATTTACACGCACCCGTTTGTCCCGATCGAGATAATCACGCCTTCTGTTTATAAACTTTTCTTTTTCAAATTAATTTTTATTTCTTTTGACTTTTTAATTAATAAATTACAAAACAGTATTATCGTACTTAGCTATCGCTCGTTGCATATTAATCTGAATAAGCATTTTTGTATTTAGTGACGAATCCTCATCAAGATCGCCAGGACCCGTGAGCCCTCGATTTAGAGACGAAAGGTGTTCAGCACGAGCCGCGATCGTTCCTTCCGGGCAGCTGCCGCTATTTTTCGAAAATAAAGGTGGGCCTCGCCGTATGTCCGCGGACCCGCCACGTGTAAGGGTCTCTATCTCGCTCTCCGTCTCGGCCCTTTTTTTTTTCTTTTTTTTTTAATTAATCGTCTTGATTGCGCGTCTTGGTACAGCGGTACTTGGCCGCGTCAACTCGCGACTTCTCATAATTACACGAAATTACAAAGCAACACGGGAGCGCGGCCTGGCGACTCAGCTGGCTCGCCCCAATCTCCTCCGCACGGTTAGTAGATCCCGCGTTAGCAGATGTATACTTCCGGCAGCTGTGAAAGTGGCCGTCTTTATAGGTGCACGCGCCCTCGACACGCACGCGGCGAGACAATGGGCTCCGATTGGCCATTAGATCCGCATCTGGCGGATTTTGTGAAAGATCAATTTTCCATTCGCCGTGAGATATCAATCGAACGCTCGATTCGATCTGCACAAAGTAAACCGAACTCATAAGTAGAAAACCAACGTAGGATTTTATCGAATTTGTCGTTTATAAGATCTAGCGCATTCGATTAACAATGACATTTTTTTTTACAAGAAAAAGGAATACAGAGTTTTTAAATAATTATTATTTGTGGTGCGATAAAAAAAATCTCTCTTTTTCTTTCAGCGCGCGACATGCTGCCACCATTTGCGCGACGACGTGCACAAGCTTTTTTCTGCTGTTTTAGCATTTGATATATGACATTTTTTTGCACCAGCCCGACTAATGCTCGCCGTGTTGCCCCTCACAGATAAATTTTACCATCTCATCTTTCAGGTTCCGTTAAGTCGAAATCAAACATCCTTGGATCAAATTATTATTTTAATTTTCTTTCTTTTTTTTAGAAACCACCGTAAAATGACGAAGCTTAGCTGCAATTAAATAAATTATAATTTTTTTTTTGTGCGCACAAAAGTGCCGACTGCAAGTTCGAGTTATCGGGGAAAGAAGACTATCAGCGGGTTGCGCAATACGGGATTTATCTGCATCTCTGTCGATGGCCGCTGCGCTGGTTCACGGACGATTCAATTCAGCCAATTTACTCGATTTCCCCGACACCGCCACAATGGTCGACGTGGCCCCTATGGCGTTCGCCACGACGGGCTTTCGTCTCCGACGCGTCGCGGAATGCAGACGTTTCGAATTAAATTCGAATCACTCGAGGCAAGTCTGTCCGAACCACCCGCGCCTATTAATGTTACAATTCGTCTTTGATACCTCCATAGTGCCTCTATACACTAAGGAGATTAAAACGACATTCATATATTTTTTTTTCTTTCCCTCCGTTACCCGTATCCTCAAGTGACAAGAAAAATTAATTACGTTTAATAAAGAGAGCCGGGATGCTCTCCGATTATAGTATTCTATTTATTCCCAATATAACTTAATTTTTATTACGATAATGACGAGGGGAATAAAAATGCCACTCTTTGTTCATAATTATGGCGTCGCTGCCGTGGAAATCGATGCGAAATGGGCAATTATACCATTGAGCACAATTTCCATGCCGGAGCGCGATTGTGCCGCAAAGAATACCGTCGTAATAACGCCGGTGGCCAGTAAACGACGCATAAAACCGCTCGTAAACTCGCGTCGTACGCGTCGGGGCTTACTCCGCCGATCGGCCTCAGTCTCGCGCTGGACTTCGAGGCTGCAAAAGTTTCCGCGACACGCGAACGGTGAACGGGAGACCAGGAACAAACGCCGAAGAGTCGCCCGGGGTGAGACCGGGAGGGTGAGAAAATGAAAGAGGTGGCCACCGCGGTGTTGTACCCCGGCACCCCCTCCGTCGTTCCCCTCCCATATGGTGGCCACATGTAAGTTCTGGGGCACCACCAGAGGGGGGAAAAGTCATCGGAGGATCCAGCTGATGGCCGTCGTACTGGCCGAGCTTCCTCAGTTATTGTTGGACCGCACACTGGCCCAGTCTACGCGCTAAGGTAGCCGCCGCGAGGTCTCAATTTTTCCGGAGAACGACGCCGGTCTCCGGCTGCAGCTGCAGCGACCTTCACCCTTGGACCACGGGGAGCCGTAACGGAAGCTGAAGGTGAGCGGAAGAGCCGACTGGAGAGACCGTGAGGTTTCCCTGCAGATTCTTTATATTAATTAAACGCTCGGTTCTTTATTAACAAGCCAGCGGCGCGAATAATTAGGTAACGGGTTCGGGTAATTACGGACAATTGGTTTCTTCTGTCGATTGTTCGTCGGCGTTAACATGCCTCGCGGAATGCGAGCGGTCTCCCTGCTCTCGCGGGAGTTATTATATTTCATTTACGAGCAGTCGTTATCTCGCTGTAATTGATAACCACCGCGTTTGTTTGTTTCACGCCGGACGATTGAGTGGATGTAATTATTGCGGAATTGTTCAGGAGAATGCCCGTCGCAGATGGCGGCGATTAGCCGTCGCGCAAGCAAACGAGCCGTCGATTAATAAATAATTGAGCGGTAATGCGCGTATTAGTGGAAATCTAACGATCGAGGCTGATATCGCGGTAATTGGTACCGGCTCCGTGCTGGCCGTTGAACTTCAAGTCGGCCGAAGTAGCGCAGGGGTAATGCGAAATCTGGCGATGGGGGGATGGGGCATCCTTAGTAACGGTGTAATGCCGTTCGAGTATTGATTTCAGACTCGGGGTTTAGGGTAGCGTTACACGTGTCTACGATGCATTCAGCAAACATTCGCCGGGCTCGCGTAAGTCCCTCAGGGACTTCCCTTCCGCTCGATTGCAGATCGATCTGATTCGCAATCAAAACGGATTCCGCCGTGGCGAACGCGAGATAAGAAACATACCATTCGTAAATTCAATTTCAAGATAAGACGGGGTGCAGCGGTTTTAATTTCATCGCTAATAACGCGATGGTTATCCCGACTGAATGCTTCGGGAATTCATTTCGCACCGGAGACGGACAGATTTATAGTCGCGTTAGAAAAAAAAAAAAATAATAATAATTATAAAAATCTGGGAACTTCCCGCGATGATAAATCTTTCCGTCGCCGATCGCGGAGAATTCCGACGATGGTTAACATACGATTGCAATTCCGTAGATGGTACCGGACGCGGAGGCTGCGTGCCAGACTTCCGAGGCTGCGGTCGACGCCGGCGACGAGAAGATTAAAAACTGGCCGGAAGAGGAAGCGGCGTCGGTGACCGCCTGGAACCGATATCAGCGGCTGGTGGCCACGATGGAGTCCCGGGGTGGCGACTTCAACCGGAAGTCCGTGATCGAGGCGATCTTCCGCGGCAGCGATCTCATCTACGTCGCTCACTGATCGGCGGAAGTTACCCGTCGGGGTTCCTGTACCAAAGTGCCAGCCAGCAATAAGTCCTTTTCGCGTAGTGGCGTAGAAATCACGGCGTCGACGGCGTTCCAGCCATAAATTCATTAGAACAATTTTATTAGCGCTCAATTAATTAGCGCTTAATAAGAAATAATTATCGATCACATACGGGTCGATCGTAACGTATACATTTTCGGATAGATATAAAAGATGTCACGCGTACATTCTCATATCGGCAAGGACTTTCACGTACCGGGATCGCTACGATTTCGAGAGTAGGATGCGAGGCCACGGTCCAGCGCGGTAAACGTGGATGTGTATTATAGTTTCACGTCGAGGGCACTATTTTTAGACCCGCACGAGGGGTGGTTTAATGATTCCGGGAGACGAATGTTCTTGTAGATTTATATACGTAATGTGAGTAACGTTGTATGCGCGCGTCCTTGAAGGAACTTAAACGCGCGATGTCCTGCTCGCGCCTTCATTAACGCTGATAGTCAAATTGCGTTAACAAGTCGGGCATTATTCTGGTACATGACCCGAGATAAAAGCGTAACTCAATTGTGTAACGGCAATACGCACCGCGAGGCAGTCGAAGAAGAAATTAAACGCAATTAAAATATATGATATAAAGATTAAAATAATAAATTTTTTTTAATATACTAATTAACGCTTGTTTAAAAACAAAAAAAAAATTCTGCCGATATTTATGAATTACGTGTGCACGTCATAGTAATTAGTGGGTTTGTTTGAGTGAACGTGCCGTGTTTCTACGTCATTAATTAATGCAATATGATAGAAAAAGAAATTACTAACGATACCAAACTGTGTATTACTAGTCAACGTGTGCATGATAGAATCGTAGAAGAATAGGATATATCGTTTAATTAGATAATTACGACAATGGCGGCGGTTACGATGTCGCTATCACGCGACAGACGACGGAAGGCGTGTCTGTAATCTATCGCGTGGAACGATATTCATGTATACGAGTAAGGAAAAATATACGCGACAGGTTGATAATTATGATTAAATAATCACATCGCAGAACGATCACGTGTCGTTAATTCCGAGGGATTAAAAAGCGAATGGCTGAAAAACGAGTAGTATTTTAAAACAGAACTTTATAAAGCAATTTGTGAGAATCAATTTAACAAGTTGGATACTTATACGGAATTCTAGCGTCGTATGTCGACATTAAAAATTATTTTCGATGGATTAAGCAGAAATATTGGAATAAATATTAAAGATTTAATACGTTTATTTAAACTTATATTGAAGACATTTTAATGGAAAAATAGTAGGTGTTTGAAACAAAGTTTTTACTTTGTGTTAAGCCAACTTAAATTTTGTCACAAAATGACGCGCAAAGGATTACTAATATTTTCCTTGAACACCCAGAAGGTAAAATTATAATTACGATTAATTACAACCCGCTCGTCATTTCTACGGTGATCGAGTGAACGAGTTGTGGAGTCATGCGTGATTGCATACATGTATTATACATAAACGCTATATTAAATATTGTGATACAAATATACAAAATATTTACAAGTAACGCTTGCATATGTAACTTCCCGTCCAGGGTAGAAATTCTCTATGTCGTGAAATATATTACAGTATTTTTACAAAAGCAGGGACTATGTCCCGCGCGAACGACAACTGCAACTCGTTTGTAACATCGCAATCGCGACTTACAATTAATAACAAATCCAAGGAGACTCGAGAACGTATTTAAAAAAAAAAAAATCCTTATATAAAAATGCAGATTTTACTTGTCATAAATCTAAACGCTCCAGCTACTTTGTCTCTTTAAATTAAAAGAAAAAAAAAAAAAAGAATTGCATTTTCTTTTCAGAAGTTTTCCAGCTGTATCAAATTATGATTATTATTAAAATTATGCCCCGGCGTGAGGGCGGGATGCAGTCTTTCCGCTTTTACGAGCAGTTTCTCGTGGATCTCATATGAATTCGGTGACGAAGATCTTCTTGAAGTCCGGCGCCGAGCCGCCGATGTCGTGCTTGCATATGTCACCGTTGTCAAGATAACTCACTCCGGAGTTCTTCAGGATGCTCTTCAGGTTCTCCATCGACAGGTTCGGTAGCTTCTTGCTGGCGATCAGCTTGTCCAGGTCGTTCATCGAGTAGCCGGGCGTGATCCTTTTTGCTTTCAGGTGGTAGGAGTGCACGGTGGGCTTCGCGTCGGGCATCTTCTTTGCGTTGCCACCGCATTTCTTCTCCTCCTGATCATCCGCGCCGTTCTCTATGATCCGCGGCGTGAAAGATCGCATGCTGACCTTTACTTCGCCGGTTCGCTTCGAGGGCAACAGCTCCACCTGCGAAACAAGACGTTCTCACGATATGCGATTACGTAAGCGTTGCGCGCACTTTTATCAGCGCGAAAAGGCCGCGATGAAACGTGCCGTCAGCGGCAAACAATTTTTTTCTTTTTTTTTTCTGCCACGACGGATGCATTTTCTCGCATCGTGAAAGTGCCGGCGGCCACATCGAGTGTTCTCCTGCGCGTTCAACATTGAAATTTAGAAACTAAAGAAGGAATAATAAATTTATTTATTTATTATCTTTAAAATAAAATTAATTATTATAAAATCAAAATAATTATGTCGAAATAAATAAAAAGTGCTTGATACGATAATAAAAATTACTTAATTTAACGTTGCTCGTTTCGAGATAAATTACTAAGTGTTTAAAAAAAAAAAAAAAAAAGAGTTAATTAAAGATTTGTAAAATTAGTGAGATATAATTACCTTAGTTCCCTTACGTTGAAAGTACTCGAAGTCATCGTTCGCAACCGTGGTAACGGAGCAGCAGCTTCTGCTTCTGCTCCTGCAGGAGCTCATAGTGTCAAAGTCGCCGTTCTCCAGGTCGCAGCTTTCATCGTCAGAGCTG
This sequence comes from Cardiocondyla obscurior, assembly GCF_019399895.1. Classification (NCBI taxonomy): domain Eukaryota; kingdom Metazoa; phylum Arthropoda; class Insecta; order Hymenoptera; family Formicidae; genus Cardiocondyla; species Cardiocondyla obscurior. The sequence continues at coordinate 8,309,694 of NC_091869.1, forward strand.
TCGTACCCGTCGCAGTGGCTATTACGTCTGTGAAGATTTAAGTGAAGGTTCTGTTGAAAGTTCTCTCTTATTACGGGATCTCTCACGGAATCGTCTTTCTTTAAATTGTAAGTTCTCGTGTCCAGCATAGGCCGATATCTACGTACGAGAGAAAAAAAAAAAAGACTTTAGTTAAGAAAAAAGAAAAATGATATCTTAATAAAAAAATAGATACTAGGATTATTAGATTATTTTTTAATCTTGCGCGAATCGGAGTTTAATAACGACGACGATCTGGGACCTCGAAAATGAAACAGTTCGGTCTCGGAATCGCAAGAAAATATACTCGAACAGGAACGATCATCTGTATTGCGGTAGGTCGCCTCGAGCTCGGTGAGCTAATAAAAAAAAAACGTAAAGAGAACTCGGCGTCGAGCTCGGCGAGCTGATAAAAAAAAAAACGTAAACAGAACTCGGCGTCGAGCTTGGAGTTTCCGAGAATTTCGTGCGAGAAGGACAGCGTTCAATAGACGATCGGCTCTATCGACTGTCTCGCTCTCTCACTCGGTTCTCTCTTTTCCTCCAAGGGCCGAAATCTCTAACGGCTACTTCAGTCCGGTTGCGGAACCTCGGTCGTGAAGACGTGTCGCTAATCGCTCCTCAATTACGCGTATTTTTGACCGCGAATAGGAAGTTTCCGCAAGCGAATAAGTGTCGACGCTGTCGACCCGGGAACGAACGATCATATTCTGTGCTCATCTCTTATTAGAAAATCATCGTTTTGCGCCTCGTTTCGTGCATCGAAAAAATACTTCGCAACGACAAGTTTACGCGGCGGGTGCTGCGCGGAGCGTTCGACGTGAATTCTGTGGCGATTGCGTCGGGCATTTCCGAGCTCCCATTACAATTTTCTTCGGCAGGCTCCGGTAACCGCCATGTTCAGAGCGCGGGAGGATCCGCACCTCGTCCGTCTTCTTCGTCGCGGCCGAAGATTCTCATCCCGTTTCGAGCAAGGGATTCTTAAGGAACTCGTGGAAGATCAAGTTACGCGAGGAACATTTCGTATCGCGGCCCGTCTCGTTCGCGCGCTTCGCACAAGTTTCACGACATCGTTCGTTCCGCTGACGGAAACTGACCGCAGGAACAGTAACCTCGCTTTACATCGCAGCCTGTTTCTCGTGCCGGGATCGAGGGACGACTCGGCGAAAGTAAGCAACGCCAGGAATATCAAAGCTGCAAGTTTATACAACGGAATGATCGTTCGTCGGGCTTCCTAATTTTAATCGTTAAAAAAATCGCCGCGATAATCCACCGTCGTTCTCTCGGTCGTTCGTCTCTCGAGTGATAGTGTCAGTGATCAGTGACAGTGATCACAAAATAAAAGCAGAGCAGTGTAAAATAGTGTCGAGTGACTTTGAGTGCTGCAAGATGTCAGGATAATCCAGAATGCTGCCGCGAAGGAAGGACAGACGGACGGACGGACGGAAGACAATCTACCCTAACCTAACCGAGAGCCACGAATGTAAGTAAAATATCAAATAACGCGTTATGATTTAATAACGATAACAATACACGTTCGCGTGATGTATCCGCGGCGCGGTTTTTTCTATCGGAATTCATGAAAAGGGTCAGCTGAATGAATGTGGGTCATCTTTCATACACGACGCGGTTGAAATATGCGATTTGAATAATTTATAGGAAACCTCGCGCGTCTAAACTTTCGAGCTGCCGTATATCGTGACGCTTTAATGGCACAGGTAAAAGTGAAGGTGCGCTGAAAAGATACGCGAGAGAGCGGGCGCGAGCACCTGGCGTGGTCGAAGCTTTGATTTCTGCGGAGAGCGTTCCTTGAGTAGTTTTGTTCCTGGAGGCTGCTCTCCAGGCCGAGTATTAGCTTTTCCAGGCCGAGGACGCTCCTTGCGTGCCGCCTGGGCGGCTCCTCGAGAATTCCGTCTAGGCTCTTCGGTAGGAATTTGCGGCCGGGGTCTTCCAGCTGCACCAGGTTCTCCATGTTCTGCCCGAATACGTCGGTGCTGCCGATCTTCCTCCGGTTACCGGCTAGCTCGTGGGGGTTCTCGTTCGGCCGCGGCCGCCGGCTGTATCCCAGCTGCTGCTGGTCCATCGCGATTTTCTTTTGCGCCTCGGGGATCTTGTCCTGCCGCGGCTCGAAAGTCGAGCTAGTGAAGGACGACAGCTCCGCCGGCAGAGACGCGTAGCTACCGTCCTCGTTCATGGACTGCGTTTTCGGGTAGTGCTGCTGGATCCCCATGGTAATCGTGCCGGTTTTTGCTGGAAGCGTTAACAATCGTTACATCCCGTGAATAAATCTTTACCTCAATCGAGATATTTATTAATCGCGATTTTTTAATTATTGCTGCAATGACTCGATAGAAAAAAAAAAAAATAGGCGACTGTAATTTATGAAAGTACATCGCTCGGGAATGTTCGAAGCATCCAGCTTTTCACGTTAGAGTGACCCGTAATGTGCGGATACGCGGCGTCTACCAAGCGGAGTCGCGGTAATGGAACGGAGACGAGCGCGAGAAGCGGCTTCGTATCGGACTTTCTAATGTGATCGCGTCGATGGACGCATTAACAAAGCCGCACGAAACGTCGCAATTAGCGATATAGGCCGGGAGAGCGAACTGCTGAACGATCAAATATTTTCGCGTCGTTAAATCGCGCCCGACATCCGTCCCTCGCTCACCTCTGCTCTGGTGGCTGTGCAGCCGTCCGTAGAGGCTTCCGTTAGTCAGGGGGAACTTCAACCCGTGATTCAAGTTCAGCTGCAGCTTGTACTCCGCGTCCTGCTCGAAGTGTCGAAATTTGCCGTCTATACCGCCTGAAAGAGAAATCCCAGAGAAATTCTGTTACGTCGACAAATTTCGCTTTAAGTAACACGTGGCATAAGAACGTTCTTTTCAGTCGCGATAATTGAACGAGTCGTACGAAGCGGCGCTTTTCCTTGAGATGATAAGCCGCCTCGAGTCTTTGGAAATATAATTTTTACACTTGTACAGGTTTTACTTTTAATATTTAACTTATACAACCGAGCGCGATACGTTCGAATGCCGTTGACGATAAAAAAAAAGAAAAGAAAGAAAAAAACTGCCGGTTGTCGCCGCTGCCTCGCCGTCACGATTATTACACGGTAAGCGTCGTCCTTTCCCACGGCGAGCAGGCTAGTGTTTTTGCCGAACGGAAGAATGGAAAATCACGCGGTGTCTCCCGTTGCGAAGCGCGAGAAAAGAGGTTTACGTGGAATCCGAAAGGGACTTACCGTGCGACAGCCTCCTAGCGTGGTCCTGCTTCGTGTACACTTTGGCCACGTACCGGCAGAACATCTTGTCGAAAAGAGCCAAGAAAACCGGGAGTAGGGTGTCTTTCAGCAGCGGTAGCCACGTCGCTAGATTCTGAGGCGTGCAGAAATTCCTCAGGAGGCTCGGCCTGATAGAGACGATCTGGGAAATCGAGTTTCATAAATTCAAAGATCCATTTTTTATTTCGAAACAATGCCGCTCGACTTATACGAATTATTATTTTCATAATTCCGAAACGGGACATGACTCGGGAATAATTAGATGTACGCTGAATGGTAGATATCGCGACGCGCAGCTAACGAACGTGACTTTATTACAGCGTCGTGTGCGTCGAGTTTCACATGTGCCGCATGCATAGTATACCGCGCCGGCCGGATTGTCGATGACTGATTTCTCCCCGTTCTCTCATCCCCTGGCCTCTGCCGCTTAGGATTACGTACGCTAGCCGCTGTCGCCGCAGAAAACGCCGTATCTGTGCTTCGGCGTACAACGTAACACGCATTAACGCGATACGCGACGTAATTATTATCGTTATGGCTGTAATGTTATTATGATTAGACGCGTTTAAGATTTTTAATAACCCTTACGAGCGCGATAATCATTAATCGAAGCAGCCATTACGGCTGGATGGCAAACGGTATCCTCGCAATCTGTTGCGCCTAGCGTAATGCAGGGCGTTCTAGACCATAGCGGGTTTTCTTCCTTCGCGTCAATAAATTTCATCAGAAATCGTGTCAATGGGGCTTCGTATATTCAGAAATCGGGCACCCAGCTTTCGCCGTGAAATCGCGCTGATTAATTGCACGACGGATCTCATCCCCGTGTCGCGCGCGAAAGGTTGTTAGCGTCTTTCATGCGAGAGATAAGGGCCGCGGATGAGAATACGCACGTAGTGAAAAATGTGCAAAAGGATTTTGCCAGCGGTAGATGCGACGAATAACTTTCGTTTTTAACCGTGGACTCGCGCAAGAATTCGCGGTGAAAACTCTGCGGTCGCGCTTTCAAAAGTGTACGCATCGTACACGGTACAACGTGATGTGACGCGACGTGCGCAATTTTACGTACAGCTGAGCACGCACGCCTGCGTACTGCTCGCGAATCGCGCCGTTTTGACGATTATTGTAACGTTGAAAAATGCGCGAACGATGACGGACAAGTCTTTTACTCTTCGAAACCCACCGCAAGCTCCCTGCCGCGGGCGAAGTGAGATCTCGTTGGAAAATAAAAATCCTCGGCCTTCCGTTCGAGCAGCTGCGCAATTAATTTCAGCAACGATTTTAAGGAATTAATTATTCTAAATGTTCTTTTAAATTCAAAAGTTAATTTCACCTATAAATTACCTCTGCCTGAGTTTAAATTATTTTACGTAAAACTTTATATTTATGTAATTCTAAAATTACACAAGTACGAGCAGTTTTGAATTATCTGCGATTCAGGCGGAGATAAAAATCGTTCTTTTAAATCGAAAGAAAGAAAAAAAGAAAAAATTTCTTTCCGCGTAATTTATTTGGAAAAATTATTTTACGTGCTTTTGTACTTTTTATCATGTGCATATTTTTGGGTTTTTATTTTGAATTGCAGAGAAATTAGTTTGATTAATTTATTTGATTAATAAATAACAAAAAAAAAATTGCGCTGTACTTCACGCGCATTTTTACTTCGCACTGTGTGTTCTATCGCGTACGGTATATCGTGCGGTAGTACCGCTGCTAGTTACGTGAGTAACGGCCGGTCTAGTCCGAGGTATGAAATCGAAACTAGTTGTACCTTAATTAGAGAATAGAGCGGCACTATGTACGCGTGTAAGCGTGTATGAAGTGCACGCGCAATTCCCGATCCCGTCTCTCTTTCTTTTTTCCCCGAGCTACGTATCGCTCCGGTTGGCGCGATGGTTGCCACAATCATAAATTTTCTGTTATATTGCACTTCTTTTAATTAGTTCTGTCGGGTCGTTACGACAGACGTGCATAAAAATATTTTTTTTTTTTTTTTGCAAAATTACATCTCGCACTTTCGCACAGTATCGCGATTCGGAAACGCAAACGGTAGAAGTTGTAATAGAAAAATCAAATATTTTCCCCTTTTTTTTTTTTTTAATTGATCTTATTTTATTGATTTTTTTAGGTCTCTATATTTTTATTTTATTTTATTTTTTTTTAATTTCTATTGGTATTGTTTTTGTAATTCTTTAATTAGTCATTATTTGAAGCACATCTCTAGTAAGTTGAACGAACGCATGCCTTTCCTTCTTTTCCCGAATTAATTTTCTCTTTATTTTTACTTCTTGTTTTCCCGAGATTTTTCCCGGCGTTGGTTTTTAGCCTCATCAACCACTGATCCCGTGTATTAACATCTCACTTATAATTACCGTGAATAAACGCGAGCGAAACGCCCACTGATACGCTCCTCGCATTTGTTAGAGATGCAATTCGGATGATCGGAGGCCCGATAATAATTGCCTAATATGCGTTGGAGAAACTATCGCATCGGTTTGAAATTTCTCAAGAGCCGCGGGTTTCGAGGCGAGTATGGAATTATATTGCGTTCAAAACGCGATGAGGTTAATAAAACTCTTTTTCTTTCTTTCTTTTTTTTTTTTTTTTGCCCCGAGGACTCGCGATTAAAATTCACCGATGATTTAGCGGCGATCGTTAGACAAAAACGCGAGTGTAACGGCCGTCACGCTGTTCGCGCGTATGTAAGCGGAGAACAGAGCTCGTTTCGAACGGTGCTCCGACCATTATTTTTCCCCGAGCTCGATACGCGCGAATCTTGAGCGGATTGACGCACGACGGCGGCGGCGGGTTTCATTTCGCAATCGCTCGTACACCGCGATCAATTGTAAAAACGATGATTCATAAGGTATCGCTTGTTAACGCGACGGCAATCAGCTACGAGCGATTATCGTCTCCGCGGAGTTTCTCCTCCGCGCATTATGGCGGATGGAGAACGGATCCTTCGGCATTCATTCCGCCTACTCGGCATTAATCTAATTGGCCGTTCCCGCGCGATGTAAATAGTACGCGTCATGCGCGTAATAGCCGCGATCATTAATATTAATGAGGAAGGTCGCGGGAGTTTCTCCACGGGGGCGGCTTCCGCGGAGCGCGCGGATTCCTCAGCCGGACGATTAAGGTCGTCGTCCGAATTTGAGGATCGTGCTTTCGAAACTTCGGGCCGATCCTTCCTCCACCGGGTCGAACTTTGTCTCGCTTTCTCGAAGAGCGACGTCCGCGCGCGAAGGGACCGTTCGCTTCCGGACGATCGCGTCCGGCCCACGCTCGCTCGCACGAAAATCCTCTTCAACGCGATTGTGCCGACGTAATTACGCTGCAATCACTGTGAATCGGACAATTCGACCGGTCCACCGTGTCGGATCTGACGCTAGATATACGACGGAACTTTCAGGGACGTGGCTAATTCGCTTCGTGATAAATAAATTTATTAATAAAAATGAAAAAGGTAGATTTCGAAACTTTTTGTAATTAAACTTGCAATTAATTCTGTATATTTTCATTCTTTTTTTTTTTTTTCTTATCGGAACAGGATCTAATGTTTTCTTTCGCGGAGGGAAAGGAAGGTTGCGTGGACCTTGAGTATCACGCGTGTGACTAACAAGATATTCTACATTGCTCGAAATTTAATGCGTGTTAATGACGGTGTAGGTCAGTTTGGAAAAAAAAAAAAAGAAAAAAAAAAACCCCGTGGTGTATCCTTTGTTTTTCGCTGTCCAGAGGTGTAATCGAGGGCGTGCCGCGATCTAGGTCGATCTTTTTTAACAATATAACGTCGCCACGGTAGACTTGGCGCGCGTAATTTCGAGAATGTTGCGAAATACTTCTCACACGACGTTCGTTAAAAATGACTCCTCCGTTGAGCGGGAAAGAAATGGACTTTCGGAGCCGCGATCGTTTAATGAACCGCGTGTCCTCTTAAGGCCTCCCTCTTAATCAATCTGAACTGTGAGTCAACGATTAGAGTCGCCGGTTCGTTGATTTCAATTCGAAAGTAATAATAATTAAGCCAACCGTATGGAAAAACGCGACGGACTAGATAGCACTGCGTTTTATGCTTTTACATAAATTAGAAACGGATTTTGCAATTTAGACCTTTAACGTAACGAGATTATGCTAACGATCAAAACAATTTTCCGCGAACGGGTTTCCTGTTTCCCCGCATTAACTTTCAACCGGTAGGAAAAACGAGCGGTAACTCGCATATAAGGCGCGCTTTATTCATTTAGCGATATTTAACAAATTTCTTTGCAAAAACGTATCTCGACATTAACGAGCGCCAGATTACAAGTTACGAGAATTAAACGTAAATTACGATTAAACGGAAAATTTGTTAGACACACGAAAATGCAAGAAAAATTGCTAGGCGTTCTCTATAATAAACGACTTTAATTTTTTGAAGACTATCTGTTAATGACGTGCTAGCAAGCTAATTATACATATATTAACACGCCATTTATTATTCCAATTGCGTTCAACTTGCTATTAATTTAAGTGCAAAAATCACTCTTGCGCACTCTCATAAATTGCGATTATGTTTCGTAAATTATCGCAGACCTTGCAGGAGGGAAAAATGTATTTAATAATAAAAATTAAATCAATTAGTTTAAATAAAAAAATAAAAAAAAAACAAATAGATAAAGAATTAAAAATAAATAAAAAAAGAGAGATAAACGAGCGTAGAAAAAAAATATAAAATAAAATAAATATAATTACCAAAATGGGCAGGTGCTCGAAGATGTAGCAGACGAAGAGTATGCTGTAAACGGTGGACCTGCCGCTGGCCTCGTCCACGTGCACCTTCTTCTTTCTCAGGCACGCTCTGCTGTTAGTCGAACCGCTGGTGCACGAGCCACTCGAAGGGTCCCATTGCTGCGGGTGGCAATCGAACGCCCCCGAGGAGTTCTTCGAGCTCGCCTCGGACAGATCCGAGACCGACTTAAGCAGCTCGGACGTCGGGGTCCGGCAGAGGTTCTTGAAGAGGGCGACTAGCACGGCGAAAAAGGACGTGAGGGCCAGCAGGGCCCTCAGGGAATTTACGAAGACGCCGTACTTGTGGGAGATCTCGTGGGCGAGGAAGACGCAGACCTCCGGCTCGAAGTTGAGGACACCGGTGACGCCGATGCAGGCGCCGATGACGCTCAGGCTCACCAGGTGGTACTTTAGGTGGTTCTTTGTAATGTTGATGATGTCGTCGCGGCTGCTGATCGCCGCGAACACCGCGATCGACGTCAGGGTGAGCTCCTGGAGGATGCTCGACGAGTTCAGCACCCAGACCAACGTCGAGCACAGCTCTGCGACAGAGAATCGTTATTTGACTTCCTGAATCTAAAGAATCGCGAGCTGATTTACAATGTTTGCTGAACAATTAACGCCTCCGCAAATTCAAGAAAAAAAAAAGAAAAAGAAAAGATTAAATTAAAAATACGTTGATTGAAAATTGCGTTTAATGGAGTTATTATCGTTATAATAATTACCTCCGAAGTGATTCGTTGGGCGGATCAGAGTGAGAATCGCGTACAGCAGCAGTCCTAATTGATGCGTGAGGCTCTGCGAGAGGATCGCGACCGTGAGTACGTCGATCTTCCTTTTCGCGGACGAGGATTGGTTCTGGTAGATCAGCAGGGACCACGACAGCAGTAGGATGCATATCGGTGAGCCTACGCACGTGGCCAGCCACTCGCCCACCTCGCTTCGCATCTCTGCGGGAGAAGAATGAGGGCCTTTCATCCATCCGTTGATTAATTGCATCGTGATTTACGAACAATCGCGTCCCACGCGCGCGGTTTCCCAACGTCGGCGGGTTGCGTCAGCGGCGCGATTTTCCGAGTGTCCAGGTGCATCGTTTTTATTCGGATCTAGCCGACGTCTTTATCAGTTATCATCGTGCGCGCGATCGACGGTAAACGAGACCGTTTTTTTACACGGTGACTTCTCGTCGCGAGGCGAAACGGCTTCCGGCGAGAGTATGGACGTCCTAATCTTGATGAAAGCCCGGCAATTAACGCGTCGAATTGCGCTCGCGCGCGAGGAAGAGCAGCGAATTGTTGCCGATCAGCGGTGCGGTTGCTGCAGGTGACTTATTAACGTGTAGAAGAGGCGACGGGGTGTATAAATGTCAGAACGGCGCGGAGGGGATGCGACATTTTCACATGACACGTATCTCCTTTCCCTATCCTCATTCCTCCGCGACTCTCTCTTTTTTCCCCGTTCATTAGAATCCGCTTGTGCAGACGTCATATTTTTGTGCAGATAAAGCAAGAGACTCTTCCTTCGATAATAATTAAAAAAAGAAAAAAAAATATTAATATACATATTTAATTCCTTTTTAAATAAAAAATTTATTTAATAAAAGATTTTTACCGCTATTATACTTTTGCTCGTTAGAATTATTAATTTTTTTTTTTTTTTACGTTTTGATATTACAAAATATGTATAACGCGCGTTTATTATGTTGAAATTTTTTTTTTTTCTTTTATTGTGAAATATAATAAATTCGTTTCTTCCTTATTTCCATCTTTTTGTACGAAATCAGATGTGTGCTCGGTCTCTTTTTATACAACGCTTTTCGCATTGTGCATCGTTGAGGTAACTTTCTATTCCGCGCGTCGCGATCTAATTTATCGTCCAAGTCGTGTCCACGTTCGCCAGTGAGTTTCCCCTTCTGAATCGCGAGGAATGGGTCCTCTCGAGCGCCGTCGGGCCCTTTCTCGTCAACCAGACCGGGGTTACGCTCGAGATGCGGACGTAGGAAGAGGAAGACGCGTTTCCGATCGCGTAACTACACTCATTTCTCGTCGGTACCCTCGAACGTTGCCCGTCGCAAGTTCTTTTCACACCGCAGGTGATTGCCTTTCGAATGTCGCAACGGAAAAGGTGAAAAAAGTGAATAAAAATTTATTCGGACTCCGTGACTTTTTTTTTTCACTGCTCGTTTCCAAATTTTTGAATAAAGTATCGGGCGAATACGGCGAGCGAGTAATTATACTTTCACATGGATGCTTATCGAAAACGCATCGAATTTTCTGCTTAAGGAACGGTGAACACGATATGTATCTTTTATCTCCCAATGTGTACATTTCCGAACGCCTGTAAGTCTCGTGTGGGCTTCTTTCTCCCTCTTTTTTTTTTTTTGCGGCATAGCAAACACTTTCACGTGCAAACGCGAATATTTCCATTACGTTCGGCTGGCGTGTGAATTTTTTCGTCCGCCTAATAAGAATGATCGCGCGTGTTTTTTTTTTTTTTCCCCCGAACAAATTGGATAATCGACTTTGTAACTCGATTTTAAACTGCCACGTGAAAATAATCGAGAGCCACCGGTGACAAAAAGCGTATTTCAGCGCCTGAATTACAAGCGCAATAAGTACGGAACAGTTTTCAGACACGGCCGGACAGTAATGATACTAATGATCGATCTTACCGTTTCGTAATCGTCGCGGTCCCGTTTAAGAACTCGATACGCGTGTCTTTGACCTATCTTCACAAAAATCGAATTCTAACTTGTACAGTTACGTAAAGTACTTGAATTCTAGACTTTTTCCGAGTCCAGAATTTAAACAGGATTTCAACCCAGAAAAATATATTCCGTTTATTTGTCGACGAGTTCAATGAAAATTAATTAGAAGCAGCTGTTTTAAATAAACAAAATTTTTTTTTTTCCCTCTAAGATTTTAAGATATTAAATTTTTTTGCTCGACTAATATCGGACAGGAACGTTGTTGTGCTAAACCGGTTGCGCAAGGTGAAGAAACCAGGCTAATTTTCCCGCGGGTGATAACAATGTCGCCGCGAGGAAACCGGACCGATAGCGATCTCGCATCGCTATTATGCTCTCGCATAATTGAGTCTCGTCCTTGTTTGCTACCGCACCTTCGGCGCAAAGGATGCGAGGCTGCCTTCGAGGGGAAATCTGCAGCGAAATTACGCGAACGGCCGCGCGAAAGTAGATAGACGAGGAGCCAAAGCAGAATATCCCGAGCGTCGAATTATCACGAGCCATCGCGAAGGCCAGCCTAATTAATTCGCTCTTTAAAACGAACGGATACAATTAGAAATATATGAATCGAGAATGGTTCACGCGATTTTGCCTACGGTAACCGTTACTCGGCCGGGCTGAAATTCCTCGGCGAGCAAGACACGTTCGGTGCATTAGCAGGAAGTCGATTCCGCTTCCGCAATCCGCATGCCGCTTTTAAAGTGTCTTTGTATCGCGGGGCTTGTGAGCAACGCGCTCATGTCAAACGATGTTTCGAGTTCTATTTTTTGCGCGTAAAACATTAAAATTAATTTAAATAATATTTAAAATGCAATATTAAATTAAATATTTAAATTTTAAATCAAATTAAATGCAATTCAATTACAATTTCTCTGTAACTGAATATAATTTCTCGAATTAGGCGCGATCTGGTTTACGGTCAAGTGTTCTATGCAGCATCGGGTTAAAGGTGGAACTCGTGCGTTCAAGGTGCGTCCGTCGGAATGCGCTTCACGTTTACGTGCAGGTATAGGTTCGCAAGGTTTGACTTGTCAGCGGGAGGCGCGTCTTCTCCCGATTAGATTGGAATGTCGGGAGGTGTAGAAGCGACGAAGGTCAGAAAAATATCTCGCGGAGATGGGCCCGGATTGTTGCGAGGGATGCTGCCCGACCTTGTTTTGGTGGGACCAGGCCATTCGGACCAGTTTTACCGATAATATCGCCGCGCAGGAGAACCAGAGAAAAAGATCCTCGGGAATGCGCTGAATCCTGCGAAGCTCGGGGTCCACTGAAGTTTTAAAACGAGCTAGAATTTTTTTTATTTATTCATATATTTAAATAAACTCAATAATTTAATTTCAAGAACAAATTTTAGAATTATTTTGTTATTATATTAAATTTATAAATTATCGTAATTTACGGGATAAATTTTTTTTTTTTTTTTTCTTTTTGTTAAAATATGTGAAGTCTTAACTTTGAAATGAAAAGACCATGCCGCCGCACTTGCTGTTGAACTTATTGTGTAAATATGGGACAATGTATTATGAATAGATATGCTATAGATCACGTTTATGAATAGCTTAAACTGCTTTTTGTTTGTCTATTTAACCGAGCGTCGTGTCAATGGCGGTAAATAGAGAATGAAACCGACGAAAGTCCGGCAAGGTTTAGAAACCGATTGGTTAAACAGTCAGAGCGTACAAATGATTGCAAGATTACTTTCTATTTAATAAACATTTCGTTGACAGTGGCAAAGTATGCAATTTGATCGGAGCGTCGTGTACAAATGAAAGTGAGGAATCTCCTAAACGCGATATTTTTTTTTTTTCCTTTTTTTGTATTATTTACGCCCGTGTTGCAATTTTAATGCCTGTCGTTGAATAACAGCACGGTAACTTTCCAGAAGGTACAATAATCGATTGAGCAATCTCGACCACATTTTGTCATCGGTAATTCCTACTAACTCGCACAATTTCGTTTTCAAAAGCATTTCTGTATCAACTTTCCAAAGCTCTAAAAAAGGAATTAAATTAAAAAAAAAAAAAAAAATTAAAGCAAAATTTTCTCAAGTTTTCAAGAGGAAAAAAATTCTTTTTTAAAACAATCAGAGATCACGGATGCTGGGAGGGTATCGAGCGTGCGACGCGGAAGAAGCGGCGCGAAAATACCGGTGACTTCGATGCGAGCAGAGTGCGCGCGAATGGCGTTGCGCGAAAAACGGATGGAGCGGCGAAATGACGTTAATGATTACAGCCTTCGCGTAATTAATGCGCGCCGGGGACACCGCGTAACGTGCATCCGACGTGGCGCGGCCACGTGAAAACGATCTCCCGTATCACAGTCATTGTCACCGAGCAGACACGGCGGACTCTAACTCGGTCATGTGAAACTTTTACGATAAGCCCGCCTATTGCTCGGTCTCTCCTCTTTTCTCTCGGCAGGCTCCCCGGTTGATTTCTCTCTTTCCTTCCCCTCGTCTTCGCTCCACGCTCGCGTCGAGCTCGGAAAGAATGGCTAACGATCTCCACCTCGAGATTATATTTCACGGCTGTTCAATGAAGCGTCAGGACCACCTTCGCGGCGGGCAACAAAAACCTTTCTGCGCTGTGAGATACTTCATTTCGTCCGTGGTTAGAAATTCGATTTGATCGAAACGAGTTTCCGAACTCTTCGCTTTGCTTTTCTAGATAAGTGCTACGGCAATTCGAAAAGGCACCGTGGAGAACTTTCTACGCGGGAATATAAAACGCGGTTTATGTTCTTCAATCGTTATTTAGAAAAAAAGTTTTTTTTTTTTTAATATTAAAATAAGCTAGTTTCTTTTTTATTTATTTTGGAAGACGCGACATTAATTTCCGAAAAATGAAAGAATTAATTTCTTAACCAGGATTCATCGTTTTTTTTTTTTTTTTTTTTTTTTTAATTAGTTTGTAAGATGAAGAGTGCGGCATCGCGAAGGAAGAAATCCTGTTCGTCTGAAGCGAATTAAATCCTTCTAATTCAAGCCTTGGCGCGAACATCGACCTGCTGTTTGCACCCGGTTATTGCATCGCCGTTTAAAGTAGGTTACGAATACGATCGTGCTTTGAGAAAGTAACACCGTCGATCTGTCGTTTCGCTCGCCATGATTAGCCTCGTACATTCACTGTGGAGTAAAATTTAATTTTTATTTCAAACGCAAACGCGACCGCGGGCGAAATAGGTGGTACATCTTGCGAACGAGAATCGCACGCGGAGAGCAGATTAAAAAATATATTGGCGCCGAAAAACTGTTTCTAAAAATAAAATATTTAATTTATCAGAAAAGAAAAGGAAAAAGAAAGAAAAAAAAAAGAGGGTATCGAGTCAATGGTGACGAATGCAATTTTATAAGCTTGCCGATATTATTCTTGAACTTTCTTTATCAAGCGTTTCAGCGAAAGAAAATGTTTCTAGCCAACGTGCCAAATTCCTAAACCCAACCCGGTCATCGAGCCGTCATCCGCGCGCGGTTTCGAGGCCAGAGGAGGAACGGGTTTCGCGCGAATCGCGATGGGTTCCGTTGCCGGTGCTCGATATTGCGAGAGAACCGATTCGCAATCCGTGAAACTAATTCCCGCGGACTGCAAACGTCGGGCCGGGCATTTTTACCTCTTCGATTCGCGATCAGTTGTCTCGTTCTTGTTCTTAGACTCCGCCGTGGACCACCGGAGACTCCAACGTTTAACGAATCTCCAGGCCACCGCCTCGTGTCTCCCGCGAGTTACGCGAGACCGCGGGCAAGTGCTTGTGCAAGAGAACGAATTTGCAGGTCGAATGCCGACGCGAATGCGGGATTACACGCTTAAAATGTGCGCCATACTCGAAATCCCGGCCGCAGACCCGAGAATGATTGCGTTTCAGCAAAAAAAGCGGCTCTGCGACTGCGATTGTAAAAATCGTAAGACTGATGCTCTTAATTTTAATCGAGTTCATAGATAATTAATAATCAAATTGACGATTTTTGCAAACAAGCTGCAAAGCGGCCTTTTTTTTTTTTTTCTTTTTTACTGCCATTTTCGCGATCGCGGAGGCGGACGTTACCGTAAAATTGCGGTACCACGATGATCTCGGGTCGGTCTACTCGATTGAGGCCTGCATTTACATTGTTACGCTCATTGAGCGAATTAATGCACCGTCCAGCACAAGGACGCGAGGAAGACCCGTCCTTGACGCTCCGCTCTGGGGTACCGAAAGCTGGAAATCGGAAGAGGCGAATCGCGGCCAACCCGTTGAAACGCGACAAAAATTAATGCGACTGCGAGGAGGATGAGAGGCAGGGGGCGGAGTAACGGTGCAATCCGCGTAATTTGTATTTGCATACGACGGAATGCGCGGATTGAAAGGCAATTCTTTAGTGGGTCAGAGCGCGATCCGGTGCCCTCTCTATCGCCGGTCGCCGTTCGCTAATTAAATGCAATAAAATGCTTACTGCCGATTGTCAGAGATCAGGGACCGGCGTGGAATGTCGCATCGCTGGTGGCCCGGCGAGATGTCCCGAACGAACGTCTTGGACCACCTGAACCCGAGGTGTCCTGGCGACGTCCAGGGTCTCTTACATCATGCGCGGACCTACCACTCCTTCCTCTCCGTGGCACGTTTATTTCCAGATCGACTCGCGTTTGTTAGTGTTCCCAGCTTTGACGAGTGGCAGCTGCGATCGTGAACTCTGGGAGTGCCTTCTGCTCGAATAGGGACACCGTTTTGACGCGCACAACACACCAGTCACCGAGAAACTCGTCCGCGACGATCCCCGGTACGCCGTACGCGACGAAGCCGCACTACAGGATAATAAAAAAAATCATTGACGCGCGCGAAACGTGCAGAATTAATGTCCAAGTCTTTGCCGACTAAACGATTGCTAATTAATACTTAAAAAAAAAATCGTTACTTCGCGGCGAGATGAGATAGAGTCGCGGCGGAAGAAAGAAAAATGTCGCGAGAAATAATTGTAAAATAATTTTTGACGCCGCGTTTCGATCGCTGGATATTAAAAAAAAAAAGAAAAAAAAATGTTTTACAATTAACGTAACGCGCTCGAAAGCGAGCGGAGAGCGCGAGCGGAGCAGCCAATATTGCCGCGGAGAAGCCCGAAGCGGGACTGACTGGCGACTGGCGGCAGTGGCGGCCAGGATTCATTTGGGTCAGCAGCACAACGTAGTATACCAAAGATCGCCTCTCGACTATACTATCTGTTACAATATACGGAGTGAAGGTGCTATGCTATGTGCGTTATAACGGAGCTATCTTCGCCGGCCGTGCGCGGCTTGGCTTCTCTTCCGGGCATGCCACGCGTTTGAGACCACTTCGGATCGTTCGCACGCGTAGAGCATCCAGAAATGTAAATTTTTGACCTGCGTGGGTTTCATTTTACCGGAATTTTATAACGCAAAACTCTCGACGAGCTATCTTTTTTTTTCCGTTGAAAGACGAGAAAAAGATACGTTTCTGTTCTTTTTTTTTTATTTGTCATACAATTTTTTATTTCTCGCATCTTACTTTTTATTTATAATTTTATTATTACAACTGTGATAACACTCGTAGTCGCAATACGATGAATGCACGATTTTAATAAGTACAATCGGTCGAAGAGTTATTGTCCATTACGAAATCGTTCGTTAACAGATGAGAAACTTTGTTACGCTTGAAAGTTATGATTTTATAGTCGTACAAATTTAAACGGTGCTTGACGTTGGCACAGGTATTCATGTTTGTCGTATAACGAATGAACACATATGTGATTAAATGTAGTACTTATATATTCAAAATTATTCGCGTATAAAATCGGTCATGTCGATGTAAAGTGCACAATAATGTTAAATAGGAAAATTATCACAAGTATGTACATCACATTGTGAACTGAGGCATTATCTCATTTTTTTTTTGTTCGTCATACAATCCATTTGACGCTCACGGTACTCTCGCGAGCTTCAACCGTTTAGAATTAGTAAAAACAGATATTCATAAACGTTAAGAGTCAAATGGAACGCATCCTGATCAGTCTGCTTTCGTCATTATAAAATTTAACAAATATAATGCGAATATATTCTGCACATTATATTCTGTTAACAGATATAATAGATCGCTTTAAGAAATCCTATGCTAAATAAAAATTTGATTTTTAACTAAGTAAAAAATTAATGAGCTTCTAACATCGAGAATATAATTTATGTATCTCTATCTTAAAATATTTTAATGCCCCTTCACAAATCGCATATAAGGCTAGACTTCATGAACTTCTACTAGTACGCAATGCTTAATACTTTACATTTAATTTGAAGAATAATTTGCGCGAATTTTTATATTATAAAAATATATGTACAAGTTTTTTTTTCTCCCCCCCATATAGATAACACTTGTCTTAAAAAAAATAGGTTTTTGTAATCACACGAGGTATGCCGCATTGTCAGTAAATGTTCACTTATTTTTTGGAAATGTGAAACTAGAGCTTTAGAACTGATAATGCAATGGCATAGAAGTCTTTGGTTTAAATTCGACGTAATGCGAATAATCTAGCTGCAATACAACGTAATTGCTATTAATAAACGCTCTTCTAAATGGATACGCATTTCCCTTAAACAATAGGGGACACAAAGGTGGTTTGTTCGCTGCTTTGGCCGTTCCATTGTCAATCATGTCCCACAAATCAGTCAACTGACATCCTGATGGCCTGATAAAGAAATTCAATATTATGCAATTGTTGTCGTATTTACGTTTTACATACTTACAAATTTGCGAATCCAAGGCACAAGGGTTCCTCTAATATAACGTAGCTAACTTTCATGTTTCTCAAAGAAGCATAGACCGATGCGGCGTCTTTTCGACTAAAAATCTCATAAACTTTCATAGTTCTGTCTCTGCAATAACATAAAATATTTATTTAAATAGATAAATTTAAATGGTATCACTATAACATTAATTCCTGTTTAAATCATACCTTATTTCTTTGCTCTCATAGTAAGGATTGTTCACAATCGGTCTCCCCGTGGATAGCATTAAGTTCGCCATCAACGACATCTTTCCCGCAAATACGGCATGTTTCGGTGTGTTACCTTTTATCCATTCAAATAATTCTTCCTGCTCAATATTACTATATTCACCTGTGCAAACATACATGCAATTAAAATGCTATAAAAAAGCTAATCAATTTAAATTGATTAAATGGTAGTTACCTATGAATCCACGTTCTTCTTGAAATCTATCAACCCCGTGATACGACATACCGCCCAGTAGAAGAATAACGATGGCAAGCCGCATAAGTTCACTTTTCAAACCAATTTTCTCGAGATATCGTTTGCTGCATACAGCGCCAGCTATTATGCAGAGATGTGGCGTCATAAATAATTTTAATCTCATAATAAAAACGGCCATAATAATGAAGGCACCAGTCTGTAAGCCGTTATATGCCATATCGGCCTCTATGCAAAACGGATAACTGCTCGTCTTGAAATTTCTATACCAGTAGTACAATATGAGCATGCTAACGAGTATCGTCGTTGGTAGCAATAAGGTTTTAATAATCGCTTCGTACGTTTTGTACTGCAGAAAATCGAATTCGGCCGAGCATGTGTAAAGCATAGTATGAAAATCTCTGTAGTTCGTCAATTTAGACTTCAATATGTTGAACACGTGAGCGTCGTCTTGTGAATATAAAACGTAAGATTTCATCCATTTCGTTAGAATTATCGTTGCAACAATTTCGAAGATAATTTCTCGTTTGACGTTTTGGAATCGGGATAATTTTGTGATAAAAGCGGCCACGTTACTACTGATTATAATGCACGTGTAAAACGAACAAATTACAAGACTGCCGTTTGTTATTTTGGACGAGCCCGCGATCGCTAAAGCGTGTACCATGCAAAAATGTTTGTAGAACTCGTACGGAACAATTCTCAGCCATTTTAACAAGAGAATGGCTATAATTTGCGTAGTGAAGACAAAATGTGAGAACTGCCAAGTGCACAGGCTACAAATTGTCCAGCCAAATATATCCTGAAAGAGAAAAAAAAAGTACAGTTACGGGGCAATTTTGTACATTATAGTTCGTATTTTATGTCTCACCATGAAGAGTCCTTGCTTAGTTTCGTTTTTTAGCAAAGTTGGTTCTTTTGCCGCATTGTGCCTCGTATATTTCCTGATGGCCATAGTGACACAGTACATTTGAAAAAGTAGCAAGGGATACGCGAAAGATTCTCGCAACGGCGGCGTCCACTGAACGCGGGTGCATTCGTTGTGATTGAAGAAGAAAAATAGAATCGTTATGAGTCCACCATAAATGGAATTACTCAAATATGTTGCATAGTTGAAAAGTACTGCCCCGGTAATAACTGTAGTAGACCAAACTATTTCTAAGTAGAAGTACACAGGCACACCTAGACCTTCACAGCTGGTTATAGGTGGCAAGCCATCTCCTCTTTCTATCTGAAAGTGATTAACTTGTAAATATTTAACAAAAATTAAATGTATTAGCAGAAATACTCAGCAAACCTTACCTGCCAGCACTGTTCCCGAGATATGACACCAAGATTCTTTGCAATGTGATAAAGAAAACCTGCTAAAATCTGTACAACAAATAATAATTTAAAAAATGTCACTTTCAAATTTCAATACAATTTAAGGCAAAGCTTTGTTGAAGAAAATTACCTCAGGAAAAAGGCAATATTTTTTGCTGGCGTCAATAACGTTGCCATATTCTGACAGATTGTCATGACTGATTTTGTCCATCCCATCCAAGAAATCCTTAGACTCGGCGATGGTTTTGTAATAGGAATAATACATCCCCTAGGAAAGAAAATAATTATTAAAACAAATACTACGGTGCAGGCACTAAGAAATTCCAATACACGGTATGTTTAGTTAATCACGTAGGATACCTTATAAATATTTTAAATTAGTTTCATTGGCGTTAGCATATTTCTTAACCTCATACATGGTGGTTTTAATGAAATAAAATATCGTCGTTTACAGCCATACCATCTCAGTCCTAAAGGACATTTCTCGCTCCATTTCCGAGAGATGAGAGAAGTGTCGATCATTTTCGAACAGCGTAGACACGTGCCAGCGGTGCAAATAACCGAAACCCAGGCCTGTTGTCGGGGCAATAAGATAATTTGATTTCTGAATAATTACTCGTCGGCAGATCACGCCCGACCCTTTCTACACGGGGAATCGAATACCGTTACCCAAAAGATTCACGGCCCAGTGATAAATAGCGGCGGTCTCGCGCTCCGATTTCTCAGCTATTCTGCGCTTCCTGTCACTCCTCGTCGCCATCTTCGACGATCGCCGGCCATATGATTGCCCGCCTGTCTGCGAAAAACGGCGCCAAACTTCAAAACCTCGCTCTTGATTTTCACACAAACGCAAAGAAAAAAAGCTCGTCCTACGCAACTAATATTAGTATAATTTTAATAAATGCTAGATTTTTTAATCGTAAAAGCTTAGACTTGCAAACTCTTTGTACTTCAAGGCGCATTTAAATAAATAAAATAAAATAAAATTGCCACGTCGAATTTTAAACTTTTACGTCGTTTTTATAAACGCGCGATTACATTATTAATTAAAATTTTTTTTTTCAGATTACCTGTAACACGTCAGCACTTTGAAGGGCAATATTACTTACTTTCCTGGATGTGCGCATGTATGCTGATGTCGTGTGCGTTTGGCACTCCCTCCGGTTATCGATTAGTCGCGTGGTAGCGGCCCGTCGTGTCATGGAGGATCTCCTGCTGCAGATCATAAGGGAGTCGAACAATGCAAGGCTCCAGAATCTACGGAAATCGGCGCAGGAAGCGCATGGTGAGCTCGTCGCAATCTGTATTTTTACACGATTTTATTTTTCGAATATTTGTTGAACAAAAAGCCGCCTCTCGCTGGAAAATCTTTCGCTCCGGAGCCGTGCACTTGACAGTCCCGACACCCACGTCCCCCGTGTAATGTAATCGCACGAATAAGTATATTTCTTTTGCAAAAATGCGCCTAAGGTATTTGTAATTAAATTTGATTATCAATCTTCAATCGGGCTTAATTGAAAAATGTCATAAACAGATGGCTTTTTTTTTTTACGTGATGACGCAACGCGATTGCCGCGATTGATTATCAGTCGTTGAGTGATTGTCGGGGGAGAAGTTCTCACGTTGATTGCGATATTTTTTTTTTTTCCGTAGATTTTTTGGAGAAGCAACAAGGCTTGCTACGAGATCCACCGCACGAGCTGCGTGCAAAGTGCCTGCACACGTTTCAGCTAGCGTTGGAGAGCAATAGGAGCAAATTTATTGCTTTTGGGCTTGCGGGATTACACGTAAGTGACGCAATTAAAATAATATATATATTTAATATCTTGTAAAGAATTTATTTAATTTGTTTTATTTTTTTTTTTCTTTTAATTAATTAATTTTTCTCACAGAGACGTAAACGCGACTTTGGAATTCTCGCAGCAATATACATATATATTTAAGTTAAAACACGTATTGTATAGTGTCGTGAGATTATTTCTCTTCCGCGTATGTCGGCCAGCATTGAAACCGCTTGTCGAAACGCGTGTCCCGGAACTGTGTGTGATAAAGGAACAGATACCGGCGAACAGCTGTGCCAGTATAAATGTAGAGTCCCCGTCGTTGACTTTTAATTAGTTTTGTTCGGAGTTTTTTTTCCCGTGACTTTTAGAAATTTTTGTAGCAAATATTAAATTATGTAAATTGATTTTTGTAAATTTACGTAGACACTTGTTTAATTAAATTTTATTCATAACTGAAGCTTTTTATAAAAATTATTTTTTACTAATATATATAAAATTTGCAGAAAATGTTGCGGGACGATAGATTCCAATCGCCTTACGAGCCAGAGGACGATTCGTTATGGTTGCCCGCACAAATGCTGCACGCCATGAGTTCCATCGTTTCACAATCTGATGACACGCAGACGGATATGCTGAAAGTGAGTCACAATACTTATAATGACATAATTATGGACTTTATTGAGTAACGATTTCATTGTTTTTATCTTCTTTTCCAGGTGCTGCTTCAAGTCGCTTGCTCTCCTTATTGGACTATGAATGGCCGTTTGATTATCGCTATACTGACTACATGCTGCGAGGCGTTCGAGAATGGCAACCAAGCCGTGCGTACAGCTGCACAGGCTGCAACCAGTCAAACATTGCGGTCGTTTTGTCTGTTTTTAGGTTGAACGAAATTTAAATTAAAGAAAAACGAGGAAAAATAATTAATTATTACACATTGTTGTACTTGTTTGCAGATGAGGAGTGTCAGGAGATGGACGAGAATGCCAAGCGAAATAAAAACGTGCGCGAGCGAGGTGTTTCATGCTTCAACGAGGCCTTGCCGATTTTGCAATACATTTGCAGCAAGCTGGACGAGGCTCAGAAGTAAAGATGCATCTTGTACAATTAATAATTATATACGAATCGCTACGTTCAATACTATAGTAATGTTTAGGAAATCCTGTTCTAGCAACGGCAGAAACGGCAGCACGATAGTCTTCCTACTGGAATGCCTGCACACGCTCATATCGTCCCTACCACAGAAGATTCACACCAACGCACACTTCACGACTTTTCTCTGGCAGAAATTCTGCCCGGCCTTGATAGCCTTTTTAGGCACTCCCCGAGTAGATAAAACCTTCACCTCGCGCGAGGGAAAAGAGAACGAAATTGGCAGAGGTTCCGGATACCTAGCCACATCGTTGAGTTTTGATAGTCATCAAGCTAAAACAGTTTACAGGTAAATGTACATTAGACCTATAATCGATTTTTATAAATATCGTTTTATGGTAATTTTTTTTTTATATTTAATACTTGATGGATTTAAAATCTCTTTTTCAGCATTGGGACGGAGTTAGTAAGACTAGTAGGGTGCGTTGGTCCACTGCGACCAGTTTTGGAATCGGTATTTCATAGAATGTTACTGTATCCACCACCACAGCAGCGTCTGGAGCCTCTGAAAGCGTTGAAAGAGTTGCTACGCAGTCCCAGTCGCATGGTTGACTTCGCTGGACCATTGCTTGTGGAAGAAGACCGATCGAGTCATATTCAAAGCGATATGGCGTTGATGAGGCTGTAAGGATTTTTAGCACAATGCAATTTTCAATATTTAATAAAGATGAATAGAATTTTGAATATAATTTTTGTTTATTTGAATAAATAGATTTTTTAAACTTTCACACATTTTAGAGCTATGGACTCGATCGAGGAGTCAACAACGGGCGGATTAGCTATTTTGCACGCGAGTGTCTCTTGCGTCGTCGCTATGTTGTCAGCGCTTCAGGAATTGTGCGAAGGCAAAGCTATTAATCACAATTATACGTGCACGATTAACAGTTTGTACGAGGATCTAGAGTCCTGCGATTATCGCGGACCACTGACTTACCAAAGCATGGCACGCCTACCAAAAACATACAGGTAAGTGCGACTATAATGATTTTATTAATAAAAGTTTTATTAATTTTTTTTTCGCAATTTTTTTATTTTTTTTTATTTATTTTAACTATTTATTTTGCAGGGAACAATTGGAATTAATGAAAAAAGGTATGGGCTCGGACTCTGACTCGTCTGGGCATGGACCGTCAGAAGACGGTGATTCAACGGACACTGAGGGCCCGCAAAATGAGTCGGACGACGTTCAGGAGGAAA
This sequence comes from Cardiocondyla obscurior, assembly GCF_019399895.1. Classification (NCBI taxonomy): domain Eukaryota; kingdom Metazoa; phylum Arthropoda; class Insecta; order Hymenoptera; family Formicidae; genus Cardiocondyla; species Cardiocondyla obscurior. The sequence goes on from NC_091869.1 coordinate 8,333,148, forward strand.
ATAGCCTTGACGATAATGATTGCGCGACGGAGAACGAATGTGAGAGACTGCGATTGAAAAAATTACCTAAGTGTCTTCATGTAGGCCGACAAGTAGCCGACGAGTGCAACGTCGACGTAGAAAGACATAATGCCAGGCGTTTCGTGAAAACGCTTAGATCTGATCTCGTTCCTATGGTCCTCACTTTACGAAGTAATATAGAAGTCGACGAGGCGCTACAGAACTTTGCATCCGAATACTGTCAAGGTACATTCACGTTATTAACAAAGTTTTTAAAATAATAAAAGATAAATAAAAATTATATTAAAATAAAATTAATAATTTTTAATGATAAAAGAATTAATATTTTAAATTGATTTTAGGGGTGTTTGTAGCTCAACAAAAGCTGCAAGAACAAACCGACATTAGTACAGACTCATGTGCTCTAATTACGATTATGAATGCTGACGGAATTTATCTGGCGACGTACGCGGCGTTGCTTTTAAATCTAAAATTAATTCAGATAAATTATTACCATGAAGAAGGCCGGCAAGTGCCAATTAGCGAGGTAAGTTTAATTGCAAGTATTTTAATTTTTATTAAATTTATTGTATTTATTAAAATAAATTTTTTTTAATTTTTTTAAAGGAACGATTCGTTGAAGAAGTGCACGGATCGGGTGTACTGGTCTATCTTTCAGCCACGTGGCTTTCTGAATTGTATCAACAAATTCTTGCGTACAACTTGCTCGAAAAGTGCGGCTACAATCCCAGCTCTACGGAGAATAACGCGTTGGTTAACGTTCTCACGGGTACGCAATATTAAATTAATATTTTGATAAAATAAATATGATTACTATATTATACTTATTGCTTTCTTTTAAATTTTTATACTTATATATCTAAATTCAATTAATATATTTTTTATTGCCACGTCTTATACGATTTGTAGACGTGGATGGTATACCCGGCAGTCACAGAGGCGGACAATTGCTTTCCGATTACATAAGGCTGGAACGTGCTCAGCTTTCGCGGACTGAACCGACTCCGGAAGCAGAGGCTGGTGCGAAACTCTCACGTAGGGTGCTGACGTGCTGCTGGGGCAGCATGATGGCAGTTCTCACTACAGGACTGAATCCGCCTAAAGAAGAAACCAATAAAGGCATTTTAAACAGAGACGGTGGGAGACGAGGAGTTAGAGATACTGTTGTCTTGGCGCTCGAAGGTCTTCACAAGGCTGCCACATTAAGCAACATACTTGGTATAGATTTTTTTTTGTTTTTAAATTAAATTTATTACATAAATTTTTTTATCTTTTTTTTTTTATCATAGGTTTGCAGAATCGCTGCGGTTCCATTTTTGCTCTTCTCGCAAAAGCCGCTTGTTCGGAGCAGTCCATTTCGAAGATTACTCGCAAGAAGGACGTTCTTCGCCTTAAATTGCAGAACAAGGCGACGAATCTTCATACATCTCACGCACTGAGTATGGACGTGCTTTTGGGACGGGGTCTGGAGCTCGGCAGTCACGGCAGCGATTGCTGGCCGCATGTTTTTACGTAAGTGACTCAAATAACATTTATTTTTTTCAGTACATATTAACAGATTATTCATTTAACAATAGGTGTTGTTTGTACGTATGTAAACTGGAACATGACTTTTTCGGACGAAATCAAAATCCGTCACTACCCAAAACCTCTCAGAAGAAGGACAAGAAAGATGCTGCGAATGGTGACACGAAAGATAGGCTTCGATTAAATTTCAATATTGTCGACGATGAGGAATCTTGGTACAATTTATTTCTACATTTTAATGCTTTAATTACTTGACATTAGTTATTTATAATCTCTTATTTTCTTATTAATATTAATTAATAAATATTTTACAAAATGCTAATTCTAATATTTTATATTTTTAAATATTTCTTTTTACAGTGTGGACGTTTATAGCTTCCTGTCGAGTCCTTATACGCAAAATCCCAGTTCAGATACTATTCCAGAAATAATTCAAGAATCGAATGCCGACAGTCAATTCAACGGTATTTTACCAGCGGACTATGCTGCCAAGATTATTTGCGTATTGTCGCAGCAGGTTGACAGACTTTTCGAGGATGCGGCGCTTAAACTGAACCTCAGAGCTCTCTGCTCGTTTCTCATGGCTCTTTGCAAGGCCAGCAAGGCACAATTGTTCAAGACTACCGACGGTTGTAAGGACAATAAAAAGTTTTGGTGGAGACGGAGTAAGCCGAGAGAAAACGAGATGAACGTGCTGCTTCTGGCTCGTTTAGGCGAAGTTATGCTGAAATGCGTAAAAAGCGGCAGGCCTCTGATACATATTATGGGGGTGTGCAATTTAATCATTAATTTTGAAATATAAAATAATTACAATTTATGGAAAAATAAAATTATTTTTTAGGTATGGACTATTTTGGGACCACACTTCATGGAGGCGGCTTGCCACGAGGACCGCAGCATTTCGAAGAAAGCTGTTCAGTGTATTCACGATTCCATGGCGGCTTTGTTAAACGAACAAATAGAACTTCCACATTTTCATTTCAACGAAGCGCTTTTTAAACCTTTCGAGAATCTTTTATGTCTTGAACTTTGCGACAGCGATGTGCAGGATCAGGTGAGAACCAGCTCGTTATCGTGATAAGCTCGCGAGTTCGGATTGTAAATAGTTACTTTTGCAGATTGTCAGCTGTATCTGCGAATTTGTTGAAACCAATCGCACTGAAATACGGTCGGGCTGGCGACCGCTTTTTGGAGCACTCCGAGTGGCGTCAGTTAATAATTCAGATTCCGTGGAATCTGCACCTTTGCTAGAAGTTTTCCGAGTCTTCCTCTCGACAGACAACACGCTGGTTTTCGCCAACGCCGCCCTAGACTGCATTCTGTGCCTATTGAAACACGTGAGAGGTATAGGCGACAACGAGGCTCAGTTTGACGATGTCGACAACGTCGACAGCGCAGAGTCGAGACGGATGCGGCTTTGCGTGGAGAGTTTGAAATATCTACTGAGCTGTAGCGACATCCTGTCGTCGATGTATCGAATGCCGGCTTGCCCGATCTTCCATTCCGCTCAACGTATACAGGTTTCCACGATTCCGCAGTACGTGGACCCGATTATTCCAAACTTGGAGTTGACCAGGTTCGACAAACACATTGAATCCATGCAAGATGTCATCTCGGAGAAGTCGTACGACACGTTGACCCCGCTGATCGACAAAGACGCCCACCCAATCGCCACGTTGCAGAGCATGGACAAGCCCAGCGGTATCCTTAGAGTTTGGTACATTCTTATTGAAGGCCTGGCGAGTGCGACTATGATATGCCCGAAGCGCTACCAACCGCATACTCTGGAGACCTTGTTTCATCTTTTACGCGACATTTTGAACGTACCCGGGCCGGCGTTCGGGCTTTACTGCGTCAATCATCTGCTGCTACCAATGGTGCAAAATTGGCTACGAAAGACGTCGAAGATTTTTCGCGGATGGGACAACTTCGCGCCCAACTTTAAACAATGCTGCGGTCTCACGACCGATTTAGTAGTCGATTATTTGACGCATTTGCAAGGTAATATAACAAAAAAATAATAATTAAAAAAAAAATAAATGAAAAAAAGAAGAAAAAAAAATGCGATTGTCAAACTGGTTACTTTTTAGGCCCGGAGATCGTCAGGAATGACACTTACTTGCCCGCCACGACGCTAATGTTAAAACAGCTCTTGCTGGTGATGGCGGAATGTGTGGTACAGCCTACGGAGAGCATAGCTCGTCTCGGCTGCGCTTGCATCAGGTAAAGTCAAAAGCGCAGAGGACACTTCCACCTTGCAACATAAAAGCGAGTCGGAATAATTTGCTTGTCCGCTCGTTTGCTCTTTATTGCGATTCGCGCGAGCTTCGTTAATACCCACGCGGTTTAACGCACGGTTTCTGCGCATAGAAAATCAATGTTCAATGACACTAACGATAATATGAGATTGCAGCAAAAGAAAAAAAAAAAAAAAAAAGGAAGAAAAAAGATAATAAAAAGACCGTGCCGGAATGCAATGATGACAGCACCAAACGTGGTTTTTTAACGACCGAATCACGCGACACATTAACGCCAGTTATTCCGTAATTCAATTAGGAAAGCCTGCCCATAAAACGGATGCTGAGAGACAAAGTGCAGTGTCGTTTTTTATACAATTTTACATGGTTGTAATTGCATTAACGTCGCATTCATTATCGCGACGGCGCGCGTCTGATTTTCCCATTGCGTACGTTTTCACGAAACGCGCGTTGGCCAAGTTTGACGGAATGTATCTCGCGGTGGACGTCGAGGATAGGTATATCGCCGTTACAGCGACGCGGATCGCGCGTGTAAGATGATAATGAAGCTTGACAAGCCGTCCTGCGGGATAAAATAGCCACCGACACTCGACACCCTCGGAGCGTCATGCCAACGACTGCACACGTTGCGTCCACCTGGAGGCTCGCTCGTTTTTCCCGACGTCTTTGCGCACGTCCAGCTCGTAACACGATCTTGAGAATCGGTGCCGATCGCGAGGTATCGATGTACACGTGTTGTACGCACGCCGGAATTTAAAAACGGAGCAGGTTCGCGAGCTGGAACGGTATCTCGATCTGAAATCTTAGCGTCACTCAATGCACCTAAACAGGCACGATTCAGCGGATCGGATGCTTTCCCGCCTGATCGCCGCGGCTATGAAAGAACGATTACTCGAGGGACTGCGTGAGAGGCGTTGGCCGACTTTATCGTCGACGAGAAATCTGACCACCGTTCACCGATCGTTGCCCGTGTCCTTGCAAGCCTCATTGCGGAATCGCGCGGTAGCATCGAGTAGTGCCGAAACGCTCTTTTAATTTTTAATTGCAGGGTATAAGAAAAAGTAAAAAAAAGAAAAAGACCTATCGCTTGTATAATATTTGCTATCATTGTTCTATCTAAAACTTGCACGAAATAAAATAATTTTATTATTTTTATGTTATAAATCGTGGAAGTAATCGGAGTCAATCTCTTTGCAGGCACATCCTGGTGAGCAGCGGACCTCTTCTCACTCCGGAACAATGGGAGGTCTGTGGTATCGCATGCTACCGCGCCTGTTCGAATTCGCTGCAAGAACTGCATCAGCTGACCATGGCCTTTTCGCCCAGATCAGAGTCCTTTTACGGGGACGTCGCTCAGGTGAAGGTCGCGGCGCGCCGGGACGCGACACCGGAAGAAACGGAAAGGCTACGGCAGCTCGCCGCACAGGTGAGTAATCCGAGATCTGCTTTCAAGGAAGGAGAGACGCTCGCGGGCGGAGAGAGTATCGAGAGTTTTCGCTGTTTCTGATTGTTGTACGTTCGATGTGCTTTATCGATGTGCTCCTCGTAACGGCGGGACCAACGGAATTCTTAAACTTCCCCTTGACTTGAGAAAGTTCATTTCGTCGTTCGCCGTTTACGGTAAAATTCGTCCAGGCTTGTATCTTATCGCATCACCGAACGTGGCTAATTATCGAAATTACACGAGCAGAAATAAAAATCGTGGCGCGTGATGCAGCACGGTGTCGTAAATTAAAAGCATTCGAGTAGATGAATTTTCTTCCGCAAAGGCTCCTCGCCCGATAGACTTCTGGTTTCGTTCGCGCGTGTAACGTCGCGACGAATCGCGGGAATGTCCGGTGTGTGAGAAAAGATGAGAGGGAGAGAATGTGAGGGAGAGAAAGAGATGAGGAAAGAGATAAAGATGCAGAGGCATCAGGTGTGGTTGCCCTCCTGACCTGACTTGCTCCCAGGTGAGCCAGCTGCGCGAGGTATTGACTGCCGTGAAGAGGCAGAGCGCGGCGTCTCTGCCGACGACGCCTTACCAGGATATGACGACCCTTGAGACGACACTGATCGACCGGCACACTACTTCCTACTCCGTTGGTTGTAGGCAGCACACGACACCCCCCGATTACACTAACACTACGACGAACACTGGCCCCCAATGGCTCTAGCCGACCACGGTAACTCACGTCATGGATTTTAAGAACGAACCCGGCCCCCGGGTGACAATGATAACGTCGCGAGATCGCTGGCGGGAATACCGTGGATGGACATTCCGCGATTCGACATCCACGCCGAGTGATTCACGGAGGCGTGCCGTCACGTCGTCGTCGACAGGCTGACCCTAAGCCGCTTACGTCCCGTTTCGAGTAATTCTCGGAGGCTACCCTCCGCCTGATAAGCATATTTTTGTACAGCAATAGATGTATACGCTATTGAACACACGAGTACTTTGTACGTAAAATAATAATCGACCACCGATCGCTTTCGATGTGTCACAAGCTTTAATCGATGTTGGCCTAATATTGGCGACGCGGCGGAGTCTAAAGTGTTTCCTATGTATTTTTGTACCGCTGGACGACTGTGTTCAAGAAATATAAGGCTTCAATTATAAGCTGATTGACTGTTCACTCACCCTTTACCTTTGGACGAGAAGCTACTTGATCGGAAATACGCCTGTCGACGAGGAAACGCCATTCGATTCGGATCATCATGTTTCTTTTTTTTTTTTTTTTAATACATCTGCACATGCTGGTAGAAGGCACGGGTTAAACTGCAGAGGCGCTTTAACGAGATCCTTTTCAATTAATGACATTATAATTATTCATAATCTTTTAATAAAAAAAAATTAAATCTTTATTTAGAAAAAAAATTTATTTCTTTAGAAATATTTGTTAACTTCTGGTTGCCTTTTTTTTTAATAAATGTATTTTTGGTTTTTATTTTATGGAATTTATGAAAAAGGATCTCGTCGTTGAGTGAGATGTATCATTTCAATTTTATTTGGCACGATCTTGCGAATCACTATTAAAATCCATGGCTTGAGTCCATGGCTAGAATTTCACTGTCACAGCAACATGTAGGTAACGGTACACGACACCGTATTATAGAAATTGCAGCTTTTAGTTTGCACACATTGTCTCGATCGGGAGAAAGAAAAAAAAAAAAAGAAAAAATCGCGGAGTCGTGTTAAGGCTGATCATACCGTTACTGCTATTGTAATTAAGATTATTCTCGCAATTAAAAATAAAAATTAAATAATACATTTATTTAAAAAAAAGCACATATGGCACGTTTTTCAATTAAAATAATTTTACACAAAATTTTTTAATAAATTATTGCGACGATTGTGACAAACATAATCTTACTTGCAACTAAAACATTAATGAGACTCAACGATTGCTTTGATTGTAGCGAGTTTTCACGAAAGTTCATCAGATCTTCAGAGAGCTGCATCATACCATACCATTCAGAAACCACGCTTGAAGACTGATTAGACGTTATAATTCACGTATTTGTGTCTTTAGGTGTTCCTTCTGGAGGAACAGACTCGAGTCGAAGATGCTTTGCGATCGTCCGACGAAAGATCGTACGTGTTCCTTTTGTACCCTCCAGCCGTAGGCGCTACTCTCAATCCCGACCTTTACATCGTCAGAGTCCAGCTACGCGCGTTGGTTGTTGGACTCTTGGTACATCAGATGCTGCTTCACTGCATCGCGAGTGTTCTTCTTCAAGGTGCCGGCTCGTCGATTTCAAGGTTCGTACACGACTGTTCCTCGGTTTAATAATTAATGCGCTAAATATTATTCACAAAATTATGATTATATAAAAAATAATTCTGTGATCTTTTGCAGCTTGTCCCACGTCATCCCGCACTCGTCACCATGCAGCCCGCCTAGTCCGAACGTTAAACGAGGCTACCTGTCCTATCTGAGCTCACAGCACGTGGAAATATTTCTCTCCGCGTTAGACTTCTCGTACGTCGCCGCGCTCAAGTTCGACTGCCGGCCCGGTCTGAAGTTTCTGGTGCAGAAAGTAGCGAATCTCGAGCAGCCGGCTAATCTGTACCGTCAAGCGGCCGCCGCCTGGACCATCAAGATCATTACGTTGTTCGAGCTGTGCTTGCGCGAGATAGAGGAGCTTCACGCGTCTTTGGAACTAGTGAAAACTATTCTGGGCACCGGGCTTAGCGACAGGGAGTGCGTTTACGACATCAAACATCGAAAATTAAACAAGTACCTACGGCAGCTGCGCACGATTTTCGACGAGCTCTGCGAAACTTACGTCGAAGTGGTTCTTGACGAGAACGGCAAGTATACGAAGGTGGATAGTTTTGCCGAGAGGAAAATATTTTTGCTAGTAGCACAGCCCGACGATTATCCCGAGATCACTAGGAAGGAGCCTATCGACGACCGGCTTGTCACCAGCACTCCAGCCTTCGATTCGTCGGAGAGAGATCCTGGCGTTTGCCAGGACCAGCCGGACAACGACGAAGAGGACGATCAGGACGATCCGGACGACGTGTATAATCCAAATCTAGACGACGAGAGCGGTTTGGAGGAGCTTGGAGCTGAGAGCGAGAACGATCCGAGGCCATTCAGACTGTCGGATCTAGCCGCGGAATATTCAACTGACTCCGGCCCACAGTCCGAGCCGGAGACTGACGACTCTAGGCCCGTGTCCAGATTAGGCTCGGTTACGGAGAAAATAGTTTACCTTGATCGTTCCGGTGGAACTTCCAGCGAAGGGTACATCGACGCAAAGTACAACGCCGTGACTCCGGCACCTCCGAAAATTCACAGTCGCAACGATTTCTCTTATAACTTGGACGCATATTGGAAAAGCGAATCGGCTTCCATGAGAACCTCCGTGGTCGACATGAAGACGCTGAATCGGAAATCGTTCTCCGACGAAGGCATTTTGTACAAAAAATTACATCTGGAGAGAAGCAGCAGCGACGTGGGGCCATTGTTCAGGCGAAAATCTTTAACGTCCGTAACGACAGCGGAACTTGAAAGAGAAAACTTCCCGATTGACTCTGCAAACTCCCGAGCGAAATCGGTCATGGAACTGCGTGGAACTCCCGCTTGGACGCCCGACGATTTTTCCAGGCAATCTCGCCAGCCGGAAGAAAGTATTAAATCGGAGGATAAAAAGAATTCGAAATCCTCGCAGATCCTGGACAATATAGACGAGTTACTTCGTGATTATGAGCGCAGCAAGCGTGGCTTTCGAACAAATCCCTTTTTGCGGGACGAAAAAGAGACGGCCGCACCCGAGTGCCAATTGATCGCTAACGAAGAGATGCATATTCAGAAACGAAACATTAGTAAAGATAGCGAAGCTCATAGGAAAGCTTGGGCAGACACTTTGAGCATTGCGTTGGACTGGGCCTTAGCTTTATCAGTGAGTTTTTTATATTTTTTTATCTCAATAATAATTAAATTTATGAATAATTGTTATAAATCTAAATTATTTTTATACGAATAATGGATCTTTTTGCAGGACGAACGGCTGGCGCCGCTGCTTCCGGTTTTTGTGCGCGGAGTGCGAATATTAACCAGGCACGCCATAGATCACAGTCTGAAACAACGTCTTTCAGCTCTATTTCATCGTATCGCCGTACTATATGGATTAACAAATAACTAATAGCGATCGGTTCTAGACATGAGCGTGATCGCAAATTTAGTCGTAAGACTTTGAAAAGCGAAGAAAAGTCGTTTATATACGCTTGATTTATTTTTCAAAGTTTTTATTGTCACTGTGATAGACGCGCAGAGTTGAAAAGGGAAGAGAGATGGTGGAAAAGGGAAGAGGAAGGTGGCTCTTGATACATTTTGTCTTCTGTTATTAAATATTGGCGCGAGGAAATTAAACCCGAAGAAATATGAACTTTTCGTTTGAGCGCGGGTCTCTATTTTTTCCGCGTCTACCGACGCGTCGACACGTCAGAGACAAGGATTTTATTTACGATCCATTCCGCGCGCACATCTCTCGATTCTCATTTTATGCTCTTTGCGCTTAACTGTAGTTTGCGGTCCGGTCGCAACGCCGGGTGTATCGGATTTTTGCTTCCAACGTAAAGCCTGAAAACACGAGCGACGAACGAAGCGTGTCGCGTGGATTCACCGACGCTCGTCCATTCTCTTATCGGAATGATTTTTAGAAACGAAGTACGTTATCATTTCCTACGCGAATTGCTTTGCCGGCGAAGATAGCGACTGTCCCTATTTTTGTAGAAAAGAGGAGCAAAAAAAAATCTTGAAGAAATTATATATATTATATATATACTTACGTTCCTCGCAATGAGTTTTCTATTTTATTGTATATAACATTGTTGGCGTGATTTTAATAATTAAGATAATAGCGACTTAATGGTATTTTATATTACACGTTCCGTAAGTCAATGGTACTTACCGATTTAATTTATTTTCCTCGTTTCGCAATCGGTGTAGAGACTATAATTGAACGTTGATGTATATATCAGATACTATTCCCGATGTTTCTCTACGTATGGTGTACTCCATCAATGTTGTAAATGTTGTTGAACGTCAGATGGTTTAAATGGAAAGGGTTAATAATTGATAATAAAATGTGCCTATGTATCTCCCGTTATCTCCCCCGAAATGCATTCGGTGGCGCGAGATGTAGCGAGGTTCTTTCGCTACGGATCTGAATGCGGCTGAAACGCGTCCACGAAATATTGAAATACGGAAATGTGAATCGTGCATCTCCACTAAGATGTACGAACGTTAAATAAATTCTAATGTCCAATTGGCATTTAGATTGTTGTGTGCCTTGCTTCGAAGTGTTATATTTAACGGTTTCGGTTCCCTCGAAGCTGTGTGATCTTCGAACGGCGTTTATATAAATGATTTAAGGAACGTTTTGATCAGAGATCGCGAAGTACCGCGCGATTTATTCTCACCGGCTGGATGCTCGGCTGGTGCCGAAGATGTCGACCGTTTTCTGCGAGACGAAATGCATTTCAAGCCGCTTTAACGGACGCAGAAAAGGGCGGGCGACTCTCGTCTGCGGTCGACTGCAAGTCGAGTCATCCTCGTAAAGAGAGAAGCTTACGAGCGACAGCCGCCTCGGCTTATTCCGTAATTTTATTCGCAACGTCCCATTCGCAGGACGCGTCGAGGCAGTAAACATCAGCGAAGAAAGTAGAAGAAGACGAGTGAGGAGACCCCTTCGAAGCGCCTAGAACGAAGTCACCGAGGTAAGAAAGATTTTTCACTCGACTTTTCGCGGCGATTATTTAACCGACGTATTTTTCCTCGCTTTATTTGTCACTAGGAAAAAGAAAAAAAAAATTACGTGTTCTCTCCGACGACAATTAACTCTTTTACGAGGAAACAACGAAGCATTTGCAAGGATCTGCTTCCCGCAGTCACTTATGATTTTAATTGATTTTAACGGGAGAGTCGGATTTTTATTTTTACTTTCGGGGATGTTTTTAGTACTTCCAGTAGTTTCGTAATTATTTATGAAATCGAATAATGTGGGGAATTACTTGTAACTGGGAAGTAGACATTTAGTGCTTCCAGTCTCTTATTATACTTTGATTCCAGTTACTTATAAAGATTGCTTCGTCGTCGTGTATACACTGTCAAACGACAAAAATCATCAGCAAGATGCTTATTAAGTTCTTAGCCACATAGTCATTTCATTCCAGCGTGTGTTTAGACAATCTTCTGTTATTTCTCATTATTTCCTATTAAAATCGGAGGTGCATCTTACCTCCTAACGGATTTCTGATTTAAGATTTACGTCTCGTGCGCAAGTTTAATAAATTTAAAGAAAATTATAAAGTTGACTTAAAAAATTAAAATTAATTCAGTTAATTTTTCACATTTAATGATTAAAAAAAAAAATAAAAAATGAAAAAGAATTTTTCCAAATTATGGTTAACGACGTGATTTAATGTGATTAAGCAATTTAACTGAGATCTACGATTTTTATCGGCAAATAAACTGCGTAAAATATACCACGGGGTAATTTAGGCGAGGCGAATTTAAAGATTTAACCGACACGAAACGGCGTAGGGTGACTCGCTAATAAAGGGAGGCAAGAACGGCGAGCCGACGATGTCGCGACCAGGCAGACCGCAACTATCCATCCGTTCGTCATTTCCAACGTGCTTTAAATATTAAATAGAGCTTGCTGCGCTCGTAAAAAGGGTTATCTGTTCCCCCATGACAAAAGAGACAGCGGCTGCAGGCCTTTCCCGTGCGAGCGCAGGGTTTCCCGTCACCACGATGTGCAAAGACTTTAAATTATCCACTCGCGATTAAAATTAATCTGAAGTCTCGTGAGCAAGCTCGAAAGCCTTCTGCCAATATTCCAGATGCGTAAGAAATAATTTCGAACATTTAGTCACGTTGCATCGAGACGTCTCCGCGTGAAACGAAGGGATTTAAAAACCAATCGCGTAAATTTATTTCATTTCTGAAAATATGTGTATATTTACAACGTTACAGGGCTTGACTAACTTCTCCATTGAAGAAAACGATATTTTAGAGTGATATTTTCACGATTTGACTTGTAGTTTCATTTTGCGAGATAGTCGATTAAAAATGAAGGCTCGGTCTTGTGCGCACATAACGATTCCACAGTCGTCGATTAATTTAAATTTTCGTTTAAATCTCGCGGATTATCGTTAATTTTTTGGGAATCTCTTTTTTTTTTTTAAAGAAATTCTTCTTTAACGTGAATTACAGAAAGGCTCCGTTCCCGTGCACACAGCGACGACTCTTCATTCACTGATCAGTCTCACTGTCATAGTTTTATTTAGTGAAATCTCCCAATTACTGGTTGATCTTTTCATAAATTGAGGAAGTTGTCTTTTCAGCAAAGTCTGTTTCATCTCGCGCCAGCGTTCGTGAAACGGCCGGTAAACGTTAAACGAGTCAACTTTTACTTTCACGTACGCGTTTGCTGCGAAGCACTGGATATCACTCACCGATCGAGTTCTCATCGACTCGATAATTGCGGATGATCCAAAGAAACACTGCTGTTCGCACATAAATCGTCTCTCGCCTCCGGTACCCGATGCACTCGTCTTTGTCACAGGTTACACTAATTAGAGCACTAATTAGAAGCTACTCGCGCTCTCCAACTTGCACGCGATACGCCGGCAATCGTGAGGATTCCCTCTTTTTTTTTTTTTTTTCTAATACGGCCTCCACACGTCGTTCCTTTGCTCGCTCTCTTCACCGAGCACGCCGATCTCTCGGATGCTGCTGATGGTGAGATTGCCGCCGGCGATGGTGACCTGTTCCTCGCTCAAATCACCGTGCAAATGTAGGTGGATCTGATTCTGGTTGACGGTGCTGTAGAGCTGAGGGTAGAGGACCATTGGCGTCGGGCCTGTGATGTAGTTTTGACTCGGATTATTGTAGTAGCCTTGGTAATTCGGGTTGTAATTGTGGGATGCCACCGGCACTGGGGTCGCCGGACCGGGTGTCCAGGAACTGTAATGGTAGCCCGGACTACCTGCGCTGCCCGTGCCGCCGCTGGCGAAGATGTCGGGGTCGCTTGGCCTGGTCGGCACCAGCGGCAAGGACGTGGTCGGCGAGGTGCCGTGTCCCGGGTACATAGAAACGCAGTTCGGCGTGTAGGTATCCTGCTGAGCATCCGAGGGAAGCACTGAAAGCACACAGGACAATTTTGATTATTACTAATTCCAAAAATAATTTCCGTTTTAGCGAGTCGTCGCTAAAAAGTAACGTCGGTTGTTTTTTTTTCGAGCTTCTATATATAAAACGCCGATTACAATGCAGCTTCTGAAATAGATACGAGTGAAACATTTTTCAATGCGTTACGAAACTTTTTCCCGGAACGAGTTATGCGTCAGAATGTTAATGAACCGTCGTAGGTGCTTCTAATTAGCAATGTGTCAGCAAATCGCATCGTCGGATCAATAGCGTAAATCAATTCAAGTTTTTCGATTGCCTTCTGCATTAGTTAAGCGTACCGGTTGGCAATGGCACCGGCTCCGTCGTTGGGTGATGTGACAGCGATTCCCCCGGATATGAAAACGCACCGCCAGGTAGAGGAGAGTAGGAACCACTGCTGCTGACCGGAGGAGCCGGATAAGACGGTGCTGTGGATGGATAAGTCCATTCGGTAGAACCTATACCCGTATCTGCAATAAAAAAAGAATAATTTCTTTTTAAATAAATTATAAACTAACATATTAAATTAAAAAATTAAATATAAATTAATTTAAAATTAATTTCAAAAAAAGCTATTCGATTAATTTTCAATACGAATAATATCTATTTTATATAACAGAATTTATATCTTTTAAACAGTTAACATAGTTTACCCTCGTATTTCTACTACACCTTCTTATTTAAAATAAAATAAAAATAAAACTTGCGTAAAATTGTCGGCAGCCGAAGAACCGAGTCCGGAGAACCGTAAAACGCTCTTCTTAAAATGCGCAGCAAATCGTATGAGTCGGTAACGGAGTTTCGAGTGAGTAACATAAGCAGATTAATTGACGTGAGTCACGAATCGAAGTAGGCGCGACGGAAACTCAAACGCTGGAAGTGAACGTTTGCCCACGTATGTAAAAGTAAGGCTCGCGCGATACGGACGAGTCGCGAGATCGGCGTTATTAAGTAAAGCAACGATTACGTAACAATCGCGCCGATAACATTGTAAATATACGATCGACTGATTTGCAACTCGCACATTGCGCTATTCTCTTTCTGTCTCTCATTTTTTTTTTTTTTTTTTTTTTTTTTACTGCATAAGTAATTTTCTCGTTGCGTGATTTAAGTGCGACATTGTTACTTTATTTCACTGGAAAAATTATTTTATCGAGTTTTATAATGTGATGCTCGTACTTTCACTTTGCTAAATAAGCTAGCTTCCAAGAAAAATGTCAAATAACGGTTCTTCACAGCTTTACGTCGAAAGTGTTAGTAATATTATTTTTCTCATATCCGATACTAAAAACACATCATCGTAAATACCGGGATTTTTGAAGAATCATGCGTCCTAATTAGTAACGAAGTCATTCTTAATGTAGAAAAAGACGAAAAGGGAAAAAAAAGTGATAATGCAGTGAATCATATGATTCGGAGAAGCTTTTCGGTGTCATTGTCCCATGTATGAGGCAACGAAACGTATTGCGTATAAAAGTTTGAATTTTTTTTTTTTTTTTTTTTTTAGAAACCGGTAAAATCATGAAATATTCCACAAATATTTTTACAAAAGTATTTCAAACTTTATTTTTTTTCTACTCAATGTTATATAAAATTCAACTTCATGTTTAGTTTATGTACGCTTTGTATTTTATATATTCTTTTAGTATTCTATCTTTCACAATAACAATACGTATTATTTATTTTTATACATTCTAAAAGATTTATCGATTAAATGTAAATGCCACTTGACGTATACTGAATTTTAAAAAATCGCAAGTTTATCTGAATCTCTTTCTATCGTCAAGAGCACCTATTATCATGACAAAAGGTTTCCATCGCGCAACTTTTAATATAACCTCCGCTAATAGCAACGTTCCCCGGCGATAATTATATCTCACGCTGCTAAACGGTTTCTTCCCAGCTTCGTGGAAAATTAACGCGAGACTCGTTGGAATTACCTCTTTTGCGTGCGAGCCACGTGGGGAATACCTCCGCTTGCACGGGAAATATCCGCGAAATACTGTTCTCGGAAGTTGCGGGAACTTAACTTTTCCACCGTTTCTCCGTTTAGCAATAATTAATTAGAAGCGATCGTTATCAGTCGCGTAGGCTGCCTCTCGGTCAAGTCAGGTAAATTGGAATTCCCCCGTCGCCTTTTCCCGGATTGGCACTCTACTTTTTAACCGGAGATAGAATGTTATCCTGAGGAACGCAGGGTTTACCTGCGCTAGCCACACACAGGTGGGTGATTTGTCGTGTCGACCGAGTTGCCCTGAGTTTTATCACGGGGCCGAGGTCGAGGTCGGGGCGCCGATAGACTCTCGAAACTGTCGTTACGCCTACTAAGCGGAAGGTCGAGGTCGTTTCGGAATTCTCAAAGAGGACCGCCGCGCGGGGGACGAGCGGGCCCCGGCAGGGGGATGATTACCGAAAATGGCCGTGCATTTGCCGCAATTACCGGAACAACGGTAACAAAACAAAGGCGCTGACACAACGCTCGCCCCGGGATCGGTGTCGGCGGGACCATCTGTTGGATAATAGTCCGTTTCTTCCGAATGATTCTCTATGAGCGGACGAGTGAGAAAAGAAAGATCACGTTCTATTCCATTCAGAACGGAGGGCCGTTTTCTTTTTTTTTTTTGCTCACCTTCTCCTTTCTTCTTTTCTGCTTAACAATGCTTTATTAGCACGATGACCATACGTCTCCAATTTTTCAGGGGGACACTTCCAAATTTGTCGTTCCGGTTAGCGCAATTCAGCGCGAAACGCGCTTTGCCAATTTTTTAAATGAGTTTCGTTATTTATATTATATGTCTTGATACTGCGAAAGGTCTCTGACGCAAGTTTGAATTGGAAAAGCACGGTAATAGTATTCTCCAGCCGCTTGACTTCGTTACCAATAGATAATGATCGCTGATCATGCTAATGAAACAATATTGCGTATTACGATAAAATTAATTGCGGGTTAAATTATTTATTCTATAGTATATCCGAGTGACAAATAATTAAATGTAAATCGGTCGCGTCATTTACGTTATTGAAGCTTCGCGGCGGCCAGGGAAACCCGTTTCTTCGCGCGTAAAATCCAAAATCGCAATAGCGGGGTGGGTTTCCCGTAGCACTTTTAATAATTTAACGTCACGCGCCGATCCCACAACTGACCGTTGTCACGCTCGTCGTTGTCGCGAATCGATTCTCAGAAGATCACCGGCATTAAGACAATCGCAGCCTCATCGGGAGAGCACACGAGACCTGGACCCGAAGGAGCTGCGAGCTGCTTACCACCACCTGCATCTTCCTCCTTCTTTCCCTCGCCCTTCCCGGCCCCTCTTTCGTTCCGCGGGTGTGAAACCACAGCGAGGTGGTTTTGGTGCTTAGTCCTCCGACCAGCCATCTACTTAACGAACCGTCCATCGACCGCCGTCATTTCACCGTTTCTCGGTTTCCCTCCCATCCATCCGCCGCCCCCGTTCTCTTCCCCCCTCGCGTTTCGATCCCCCTTGCCCTGTGGACCATCCGGTGGTCCGATTGACCTCGTCTTCTTCGCTACCGACTCGAGATCGCCCGGTGATTCGAGCCTGGGCGACCGTGACCACCTCGATTCCGTTTCGTTGTTAGCGTAATATCACGAGCTGATAGTCGACCTTCTCTCGAGTCAACGTGTTTTTCGCGAGTTAGCCGGAATTACCGCGCGCCGCGTAATTGCACGACTCAAAACTGGGAAATACGGGAAAATAAATTTATCGGGAAAACGCGTTCGGTATTATTTTTTTTTTTCCTCGTCGGCTAGATATAGCTTTCTTGTAAGTAAAACTTCCTTGAAGTTCAAGACGGGAGGATAAGAGAGGAAAAGAAAAAGAGAGAGAGAAAAAAAAGAGGCGAGAGGAAAGAGGAGACGCGACGTCGCGAGTTCGATGTGCCTTCTGCGAGAGTCGGTTCCACCTCGCCGATCCCGACGCGGATCCAGAGTCTCGGGCGAACCCGAGAGATCGCAGCCGTTGAGAGAAGAGCTCAAGAAACCCGTGGGGCTTCGGTTCCCACCGAGATAGATACCCGCTCGGCCGTGTGATGTAAGTCGATATCGCTGGCGTTGTCTTGATAACGAGAGCACCGTTCACGATCGATACACCGTCGATTCGTCGGCCTACGAACCGGCCAGCGAAAAGAGAAGTCTTACGCGCTCAGGAAACTCGCGCGTATCGCTTACCGCCGACGATTTCTTCTTGTACCCGAGTATCCTGCCTCGGGGATAATGTTTCCTCCCGAAGACGACGAGATCTTGTCCCGTTCGAGAGATAAAATATTTCAAAAATCGAAACTAATCAAACCTCACGCCCGACCGTTTCGTCTCCGAAGCCCGCAAGTCTCTCTCTCACGGGTTGAAAAGGATGCGCGCAAAATTAACGCAGATTGCATCTCGACGAGCGAATCGACGCGTGTTCGTGGGAAAAAAAAAAAAAATATGGGTAGGCGCGAAAAGTATCGGTGGATCTCTTTTTTCTCGGCCTTGGAATAATTCGATTGCGTTCCTCGAGATCGGTGGATCTCCCGTGGGAGTCGGGTAACCCGAGAACTCGCCGGGGGAACCGAGATCGACAATGCCACTGCCGCGCTCGACTTCAATGACCATCGGCAATTTTCGTTCGGTTGGTTTGCGTTCTCTCGCGCGTCTACCTCATCTTTCTCCCCCCTGGGCTCCAAGTCCATTCACCATCGGCCATTCATTCCGTCCGCGCGCATTCCTTTATCTCACGCTCCAGAACGCGCCATTCAACGCGCCTCCCCGGCCTCCGAATTTGTAAGAGGAGGAAATCTGTTTAGCGTAACGCGTCGGCCGCAGAACTTCGCCGTTTCGCACGCACGCATCGCGCGGTAATTTGTCCGCGGACAATAGGGCCGCGGGCTTAGGTGCCGAGAAAAAGGAGCTAATTGACGGATCTACCTCTTTCCATCGCCCGAGACCCTTCCTCCTTCTAGCGGCCAGGAATCATCTTCAGGTGCTCTCGTGGCCCTCTCGACATGATCCCTCTCGCACGTCCCTCTCCGCCTCTCGCACGTTCCCGCGCAATTTTCACGATGAATGAAGAGCGAGACGTGAATGGTGCGCGTCCGACGATGCGTCCGGAAATGCCGGGGCCTTAGACCACAGCGTGTTGTAATAATAACTGCTTATCGGGATTGCATAAAGATTCGATCGACAAAAGGGCACGATTAAAGCCGGAAATAAAACGTGTTAAAATAATCCCGCGATCGTATCCTGAATTGTTCGACGATAAAGAGCATTATTGCACGCTTTTGTTAATATTTATACCGCATATTTACTGTTTATCATACCTTTGAATAATTTTCACGATAAACTGTTATAATAGCTCGCGATAAATTTTTAATAAATAACGAGTGAGCGTCGAGGGCTGAATTTTTCGCGGGGAAAACCGCCGGGCAAATCGCCGCCGCGAGATTTTGCCGACGCGGCTTTCCGGAGTTCGTTCGCAATTCTGCACGCTAAACGTTTTCGCGGGACCGCCTCGAAAGTGGGCGCTGAAAGGAAGCGACTTTCAATTACGCCTCTTCGGTTCTGAAAGGCCGGTTACTTATTGTGTCTTTGAAAAGCGACGGAAAGGATAATTGAGGTAACAGTGCGCCCCGTGTATGCACATGTACTCGCATTCAGCGGTCCTTTCTTCACGTAATTTTGAGATCATTCTTTCTCCTCGAGACACCGGGATGAATCGTCCGTCGCACACGCGTTTTCTTTCTTTTTCTTTTTTTTTTTCTTTTTTTTTTGACTCGAGTTAGAAAACATCGCGGAACGTTATATATACTCTTGCTTCTTCTACGTTATAGAAAACTGTTTTACATGAAATTTTCGGTCATTTATCTCGTTTCGAAATGTTTAAACGAATCAGGGATACGTCGCTTCTCAAGTGAGGCGAGAAGGTATATCGCGATTTCTTTTTCCGTTCCGTGATCGCGACTGTCAAACGAATCTAGAGCGCGTCGAAAGGTGACCGGCAAGAAAGCGGCCGAGATAGAAGAGCTCAGATAAATCGGAAAGACCTTTCATCCGATGACACTGCTACTTCCAGGAATGACTTCTTGCCCGACCCGGAGGCACTACAATCTTACAGCCCCGGCCGCGTCCGGATCCGTTTAAATCGGTATACTCGAATCCCTCGCGCCGGGGGATGGTGGCAGGGTCACGGTAGCCCTTTCATTAGGGACCCGGGCCGACGCGACTCGCGTAGGTGGCCTCCAGCCCTTCCCCGGGATTAGTGAGTTTTCTTTCCCATTTCCGGAATTTTCAGGTAGACGTGGTGCACGCCCCGGTGTATCATAATTACGTCTTCACGGCAGCAAATCGTTTCAATTTTGACCAACAATTTACGTAAGCGAAACGTTAAACGCTGCACAGCGTAATTGGCAGCGCTATTAATTGTAGTAATTAAATAATGTTAATCAGCGTGCGCAGCTATCGTACGGATTTGCTTTGCGCTCGAGAGGCACGTGAAAATACCGTTTTCCTCCGATAATCCCGCGTTTCCGCCGCGAATTACTTTGCCGGAGCCGGCGCGAAAGCTGAAGGATCATTAATCAATTGATCACGCTCGAATCGTATCGTCGATTGGCTATCAATTAATCCCGCGAGAAAAAAGATGTGGCCGGAGAGGGTTCCGAGGTATTCTTGCCACTCGAGTGCGCGCCGCGATTCGGACGGGTCGTTGGCGATCGGTCCGCGATTCCGTTATTGTTTATCGGGCCTGAATTCTGTTGCGACAATGCCCGGCTGCTTCTTTGGCCGCAACCACTTTTTTTCACGCACGTACGAGTCCGTTTTCACGTTTCAGACCACACGGCAGCCTATACGAAACAACAAAAATCGCGTTTTCTTTCTTTTATTTTTTTTTTTCTCTTTTTTTTTCCTCGCAAAGTCATTGCAGTTCCCGTTCTATTTCATTTATAAATATCTATTAAATAGCCAAGCAGAAAAATACGGACGGACGTCTGGGTGAAATTCGCCGACGCGCATTGCCGATATTAAAAAAAATAAATAAGGACAGGTGAGACCTGTAACATTGCGAGGCAAAATGGGCACGATCAAAAGGAAGCAGCCGTGCCTTCTCGAGCGTGGATCACGTAACTACCTCCTCCGCCTGCTCTTGTCTTACCTCACGTTCCTTTTCTTCTTTCGTTCTCCCTGCGCGGAGCACTCTCTTTCTCTCTACGCGCCCATTCTATTCTTCGGCCTCTCGCACTCTCGCCTCTTCTTCCGTCCGTCGACACGATCGAGCCGGTGTACCGGCGATGCCACGAGTACAAGAATTTCGTACGGGAAAAAAAGACTGGGAGCACGGGGCTTCCTCCCGATCCTAATTCGTCTACCTCGCCTCGGTACTTCCGTTCACCACGTTTTAGCGTTCGCCCTTCCCACAAGGAGCCCTACCGTGTTTTTTTCAATTACAGGCGGGGTGCCCCGATCACCTCCAGACGCACGCGGTTCGCCGGCGGTACATCTCACGGAAACGCCGAACTTCGTAATCGGCCACTTGGCCGGATTACTCCGCCGATCTCGCAAGATCTTTCGGGCCGCGGGCTGCGTATCGGGGTCGAGGTAACTCGACGGGGTTACGTGACGACATTGGGATCCACGGAATTTCCGGCGAAATCGCGGTAGAAAAAAAAAAAAAATGGGAAAAAAGAAAGGGAGCCGAACACCGCGCGGGAACGCGCGGAATCCGCTCGGCCGGCGTTGAGATTAAACGGCTAATTTACGTTGTAGAATTTACGGGGGAATAACGTTATACCTCGACGAAGTAGCTAATTCGAATCGCATGACTCAATCGCAGGCGTCAACTATTCGGGCAACTTAATACTTGTAATATGATTCATGAAATCAAACTCGTTAGGCTCGGGGAGAGAGTTTCCTGTAGCGGCTTGAATAAGAGTATGCTAATTCGTTTGTGAGCATCTTCCGCGAACGGCAACGGGTTACGGGGAACGTGGTAGAACTTCAAATCCCGCCGGCGGTGACCGGGGCCGTTATTTACGATTTGGCGAAGTGGCGCGACGTGAATCGCGAACGACGTTAAAGAGTTCCCTTGCATAAATTGAGAAAAGTGGCATTTTCAAAATGACTCACGCCAGCCGAGGGAACGGCGAACTTAGTTGTAAAATAGAAGAAGGTTCGTTCTTACTGAGATACTTTCAAGGTTTTTGTCCGTGTGCACGAATGTTTCGGTGAAACGACGATCCCGATCGCCGTGAATCACTTTCTCGCTTCACTCGTCCGACATGATTCTTTCTACGATTCCAGCCGGCGAATCAACCTCGGATCGATTTGCCCGAGATCGCTCCTCGATCAGCTCAAATCGATTCGAATCGGTATTCTTGATTGAGGGACGTCGCGATTTTTGGCATCGAACACCCTTGCGTAATCCGCATCGCCTTGCGATGGCCTTGGATGCATTTTTCCATTTTATTTGCGGAGACTTCAATGATTATCTAAAAAATGTTTTTCGACATTGCGATTAAATTGCTATTAAATTTCGAAATAAATTTAATTATACAAGTTTTGAGAAAGATGTAAAAAAAATATCATCGTTAAATTATTTTAATAAAAAAAATCTTTTTGGTTATAATTTAAGTAATGCTATTTAAGCGTTGTTACTCACTTGTTCGGTGTGAATTTATAACGGATTTTTTGGTACTAAATACCGGAAGTTAAATCGGCAATAGAGAGCCGATGGTCAGAAAAGCGTGGGCAAAAGAAAGGCGGCCTGCAGCAATAGTCTGTCTCCAGTCGTCTGGAACTCGCGTCGATCGCGTGGGAAACCGATGGGTGCATCACGGCGAAGGGCTCGTTTTAATCAAATCTGCCCATTCTGCATGGCGACGTTTTATCGCGCTTCAATAGTCCCACCGGTACATTTTTATATCGTGAAGGGTCTAACCTCGAAACAACTCGCACTACACTGACAGTACACAGATCAACTGAACTGTGACGCAAGCCGCGAAACGCGAGTTTCTAGATACGGATCCGAGGCATCTATTGCGGACCAATCACTGCCCCGAACTCGACAGTGACAATTAATCGATTCAATCAATCGAATATCCAGTAATCCATATTCATTACGAATTCGCGACACATTTTTTATGTATGATTTTACGTATGATTTTAACATTTAACTAATATTTTCTATAATATTTAGCGTATAATTTTTTTTTATAACGCCTTGAATATTATTGCAGTTTAATCGGACGAAGTCATTGAGCTTCCGAACGCAAGAAGCTCGACATGCGCAGGCGCGTCAACGCGTCGTGTGCCAGATTTTCCGGATACAGCCATCATTCTTTCTTTCCCCCTGCTGACCCCCGACCGGCAACACCTTAGAGACGTCTCCGCGAGGAAGATCCATTCAAAATTGACCGACGACGGTGCAATCCTGGGGCATAGAGCTTCTTCTACCCGTGCTGTGCTTGCGGGGAGCATGTGAGATCGTCTTTCTTCCCTCTGAGGTAAATTCATATACGCGCGAATATATATTTATGGTACTCCTCTGAATCGCGTTCGCGCGCGTAACCGCGGAACGATTGACTCGAATCTACGTCGATCAAGCTTCAAGCGGGCTGATCGACGATTAATTTTAATGCCGCCGACAGCGTTTCTGCCGGGTCACGGAATTCTACGCATAACGCGTTACCGCTGCGTAGCGGGCGAGCAGAGATCGGTGGCTCGGACTGCGTAAGTGTATGCGTGCTGATTACATGATTGCGACGCGCATCGCACATTATGGTCGACCGTGCAGCGAGCGCGTCTCCGTACGCGTTGTAATATAATTTTTGCAGCGTGTTCGTGCCTGATTTATCGTCAACGTGCTAACATCTTCGTTCTGTTTCAGATCAAGAGAGGAAGCTGGTTCGACGGTTTTTTCTGAGAGTGCTGGATGATTGTGTCGCGCGATATTAATTATCCAGATGTATCACGAGTGTCCTGAGCGCCGAAGGAGAATCCGGCCCGACGTCCGATGCTCTGAGAGGAGGAGGAGGCTTCGGAGAGGCTCTTGCATCAGCGGAGCAACCCCAGGGTAAATATTACTTCCCTTTTTATACGTAATTGCCAGCGACAGTGAAAATTATTTTTAGTATATTTATCTATAGATATACATAGATATACATACATTAATATACATTAACGTACATTAATATGCATTAGTATATATTAATATTTTTATTTTTATATTATAGAATCGTCATAGCTGCGAAACTCCGCTGCTGCGCATCGAATTGGTGAGTCGATAAAATTTTATTTTATTCGACGTCTTCCCCTCTCTCTCTACCCCGTATTGCATCCAAGATTTATATCATTCGGGTGACAAAAAATTGAGATATCTCGGGACCGAAAGACCACCTTCACGCGTCGATCGCGCGAGACCTTTCGCCGCAGGTGGGCAAGATCGCCGGGACGAACATACTTTGCCAGTGGAGCTAATTAGGAGGCTATCTCCAGTCGAACGCGCCCATTTACTTTATCGCCGGTGATACGGCGGGAGATACGGCGATCCTTCGACGATTCTGGCGTAAAGAGAGAAGGAAGGATCCGACCGTGCTTCCGCCTATCTGCGGCCAAGTCCTTCGCCCGGTCGCGTACCGTCGAGAATACGTGGAAACGGAACGTCACGACTGCCCCGTTTATTATCGCGGTCTGGCTAAGCGGTCGCCACGGGTTTCCTTAAGCCGTCCGCCAAGTGTACGCCTGATTGGACGGACACGAAGGATGTTGTACCACCAGGATACGCGATAAACCGGCGGGCTGATAAAGTCCCACTCGGGTGCCGCGAAGGAGGAGACGGATTTCTGAAATTCCACTTTGCGGAAGGCGCTCGGTAAGATCTCCCGGCAGATTCGAGGATGTACGGAATCCTCGGCGAGTACATCGGAATCCGCGGCAGAAAGCTTTTCCGGACTTTCCAAACGTAGAAATAACGTCGTTTTTCAATTTCGCAGTCGGTTATTTCTCGGCAAATATTTTGCATAAAATTTTTTAATTATACGCAGTGTAGTAAGTAATTAAAAAAAAAAAGAAAAAAAAATCGTTTGCATTTGACCGAAGGTTTCTCTGATAAATACAACTGTGGGAAGTCGAGAAACGTTTTTTTTTTTTACAACCGTGCGGTCGAGCAACGTTTAGAAAATGTTACTATCAAGTCATTACGCAGTTCTATTAGCATTAGGTTTTTTTTTTTTTTAAATGCAAAACAGGCGTGCGAGAGTCAGTAAATGTGCACGGTTCGCACAGGTACACGGCGACGTTTCTAATTGGCGGGGACGCCATTTGCAGGATGTATTGCGAGATAAATAAATGCTAGGAGACTCGACTACGGAGCCGTGGCAGTCCACGACGGTGCCGACGGATTTACGAGTTTAATTAAGTTCTGCGGTCGCGTTTGTCATTTTGGTAGGCATCGAAGGCTCGTTGGCCAAGGTTCGAACTTCGGTTTCTTACGGGAGGGCAAGTTGCACGAAAGAAAAGTCAATCCCGCGTCCCTCGCGAATCTATCTACCTCGTAAAAATTTTCGACGAATCACCGCGGAACCGCTGGATGTACGGCGAACAAAATGCATTTCGGTACGTAAAATTGTTTCGAGGAAACTTTGAGACGAGACGAATAAACGTATTAAGCGCGCCGCTTCTTAATGCGTTGCAGATCCTTTCACATCCCGCAAACGATTTAGCGCGTGTTAATAACCTCGTGATAGAGCATGATAGGGGTCGCCGTGCTCCGAGGGTGAGTCGCGATAGGAGTGTGTGTGACACTTTCCTAATTGCCTTGCAACTTCCCGCCCTTTCCCCCGTTTAAGAAAAGCAGCCCTTATTCGCCGGCTTCTCGCGGGGGTGGCAGAAACTTTCGGAACAACCGGACGCGATCCTCAGCTTCCCGCTCGTGATGTTAACTTAATTATTCCGCGCGCAAGGAGCTTTACGCTCTTTGAAAATACAAATAACTTGCGTGCAACTTCTTACGCGCAGAAACGGTACGACAACGACGCGGGAATAAGAGTTAAATTACACCTTCGAGAGTTTTTTCTTTTTTTTTTTTTTTCAACAATTTGATAAAATTGCGACTGCGCCCGTTGAATTCACGGCAGTCGGATGTCGGTTAAAATGGGATATCGGAATTGGACTCGCCGTATAATGCGTACACGGCCAAGACCGTTCTCAGGAACATCGAAATAACGTTTAAGTAAGAGTGCCAGCTGCGGCAAGTAGCGGCGAGGAGGCGTAATAATCTCGTACAAGCGCGCACTAGGCTTCCATTAAGGTCGCGTCGGCAGCATTCTAAGTACTAACGAGTAAAGTGCACGGGGGCCGGGAACGGGGGGGAGGGAGTCCCGGGTACCGAGATTCACGGCAGGACAATCAGTAGGTGGGAAAAAATCCGCGGAACAGCCGGAAAGGTAGCCGCCGAGGCACGTGGGAACCGCGAGATCGGGGCCCTTTTCTCGCAGAGCCCTCTCCACGAGGAGCCCTTTCCCTCGGGTCTCGTGTAACGTCGCTCTCCCGCGCGCTCGTTGTCCTTTTTGGGCATTTTCTAGATAAGTACGAGCGTCCTGGTAAATAGGTAAAGAGCCGGGAGATGCGCGGCCCCTTTGTCTCTTTCTCGCCGGCGAGTAATACGAGAGATGATTTCCCTTCTTGCTAACTCGCGACAAGCTGCTCCTGGATTCTTCGGGGCTCACAACGCGAATTACACGCTTCTTAACTCCGAGCGTCCCGGTAGCCGGCCGCGCGTAGAAATCGCCGATCATTTAGAGGAGAGAAAGAGAGTCTCTCGTTGAGGATTATCGATATTTTTCGTTCTCTTCGTTTCGTCGCTCTGGTCCTTCTTACATTCGATCGATTTTTAAATCGTAAAACTTCTCGTCTATTTCTTTTATCGAGATTTTTTTTTTTTAACCGAACCCGATTCCTCGTTTGTCCCGGTCGAACGAATAATGTCCTTTTCGCAAGTCGCCACGACGCGTATTTAGGAACGTAGGCTTCATCGTTCTTCGACGATCAAACCTGTTGGAAGACACGGGCGATCTCTCTTCTCTCTTCATATAGTTTTCTCGGCGGAAAGAGGAGCTGGGAGAAGAACGACGGCGACGTAGAACGAAGAAGAGGGGACACGGGAAACGAGAGTCCGCTCACAACCTACGCGAGTAGACGTGGGGGCAGACGGAAGGAGTCAGCGCGGAATATACAATCAGCATGATTGTTTGACACCCCATAATCAGCGTCCTTACCCCTACCAGGCCGTTGCCGGCCTCGCCGTCGGTTTCACCCCTACCCGCCCGTTTCTCCTTTTCTCCCGGGCACTCCTCTCCATTCCTTTCACGTTGATATCACCCGGGGCCCTCGCTCTTCGGCCCCCCTCGGCCCTCATCTCCTCGGGGTACCCGCGCGGGGGCCTCATTACCCCGATCATGACTCGAAATGAGACTCGGCCGGGGCGGGGAAGAAACCGACACGGTTATATTATAAGAGACAGAAATAATGCTTCTCATTTTTTCCCGCCCGAGCGACCTCCGACGCGGTGGCGTTCGCTTCTTCAGGCAGGACAATGTACGCGGCGGCGTTTCGTGCTCCGATAAACCACACGTGTAGAAAGCAGGGAAATTTGTTTGCTTTAATCGAGAAAAACTCGGCAAAAATATATAACGCTCTTCTTGTCTCTAATTTATTTTCTAAACCACCGAGGGGGGAACGCGCGAATCTTATCAGTTTCACGTGGTTGCCGTTAGCATTTTTACTCGCACATCCGCGACGGAATTCCCAATGATTTCGCTTCTTCCACGGACTTTCCAGCACGTACGCGAGATTTAGAAAGCAATCGCGAGACGAAAGGAGATCGCGGGGGGGAACGAGGAGTCGGGGGAGCGAGCAGGCTCGATTTAGTAACGTCGCAAGCGAAGCGAGCAGAAGGTAAAAGGAAGAATCGCGCGAGCGAAGGGCAAAAACAACATGGATCCAGCTCCGGATCGATCGAGGAGCGACCGATCGATCCCTGGTATTACGCAGACGTGCGCGCGAGTCGTACGTGAGTGCACGGGCATGTCGGGTGGTGCCGTAGGAGAGATCCGAGTCGAAAAGAATCGCGCTAAAGACAAAACGAAGCCTCCGCTTCCTCCCTCTCCGGTCGGGAGGAAGAAGATTACGTTTCGACGCGCGCCTTGGTAATTTCGCGCCGCGTACGAGAGCGCATCGCGGCTAGGAACCGCTCATCAGGGAGGAAAGAGCGAGGTGTCGAATGAATGAGCGGCGAGCGGAACACCCGCCGGGTCCATTCATGCGGGGATAATGGAAGTGAAATGCATCGTTGGCTAATCCGACCTGATTCGGCGGCTGAGAAGGTATTTCCAGCCTGACGAGGTCGGCGCTCGCGCTCCTTTCGTCGCGCAATGATAAGCTTTGCGCGGATAAACGAGCTAATTACGACGATCGATCCACGGAAGTGTCGCGGGTGACGAGAAGTCACCGTCCGGAAGGTGACGGAGGACGCGAGATCGTAGAGGGAGAGAGGCGGCGAGGGGGGTCCGGGAAGAGAGCAGGTTGCGGAGGAGGAGATTAGGGCAAAGAGAAACCGCAGCGTAGCTTCAAAGAGGTCTCGCCAGCCAGAGGCGCGTCTACTTAACTTTGATCAGGTCGAGACCGCTGATGCGAGACGAGCCGTGCAGAAATAAAGTGCCTCGACCTTCCCGCCTTTTTGCATCCTAAATTATCCCGATAGTTCGAAATATCCGAGCGGGGCCTTACGAGAGACGGCCGCTTCTTTTTTTTTTTTTTTCGCGAGCCAGGACGAATTTTCACTGTGATTAAACGATCCAAAGTTATCGCGCGGTAATCCGCGGACAGTTTCTCGTCTTTCTTTCTTTTTTTTTTTTTTTTTTGTCGAGCGGAAAAGTCATCGCGCAGGAAAGTATTCTGGTGGACCTCGGCGGGATCATTCGCGATGACGCGCCGCGGGGAGGAGGAGAAGGAGAAGGGACTTTTTCCCCGTGTTACGGCGACGCAACGGTGCATCGGGAGATCGGCGAAGAGGGGAGATGGAAATGGCAGGTTGAATGTCGTTATTACGTTGAATTAGAGGGTGCAGAGCCGGAACGAGGTATGAAACTATTACCTCGCGAAACGGCAGAGATCTCCTCTCTCTCTGCCCTCCCGATCCGGGATCTCCGTCCCTCGGCTCCCGCCTCTTCACCCTTTCGCGACAAAGAACCGGGTGGGGTGGAGTGCGTGTCGAGTCGTTCTTCGCGAGGCATGTTGCGACGAGGAGAGCGCGAGATGATGATAGCGGCATCGCGGGTATTCATTGCGAGCTCGAAAGAGCAAATAAACCGGAAGATGTTTCCATTTAACACTCGGCCGAACGGCAAGTAATTTTCTAGCGAGATAAACGAGCCCGTCTAAGACAACATCTTCGAAAAAAAAAACCTACTCGTGATAAAAAGAGAAATTTTTTTTATAAACGTTTTTTATCGGTGAATTAAAAAATGTTGAATTTTTTTTGTGTGAAGAAACAGCTTTAAAATTGCGAAACGAGCGACAATTGAATTCGAGGGGAGGGACTCACATAGTTTACGTCGTGATAAAAATTTGCGCTGCTTAATTTCAACGCGCGGATGAAATTATATCAACTTCGCGCTAATTAGATCGACTCGGAAATACAGGATCGCATTGAAACGGTGTAAAAACTCACCGCCGTGCTGAGGACTGCGCTTGTAGCAATCCTGATGAACGGAAGAGCCGCCGGTAGCCCCGAGGTGTGTACTGGAAGCCGGCGATGCGGTCGGGTCGGTGTTGTTGGGGTTGGTGCAGGCACCGCTAACCGAATTCGTGGTGACGTTGTTGCCAGTCTGCTGGTCGTGTAAGTGACTGCCACTGTGATGATGGTGATGCTTATTCCTCCCGAAGGACTCTAACTCCCGCAGGTGGGACCTGAACGAGGTCGGCGCGTCGAGGAACGGTCTTTGTCCCAGACCGAGCGCGCGGAATTGCTGATGCTGCTGTCCTGGAAAAGAAATTTCGCGCGTAATTATTTAATATTCAATCTCGATTTATTTAAATTTCTCAATTACAAAGACGATCGATATATCGGCATTAGAATCAACAAGAAAATTTCGTTAGTTCGTCAAGAAAAAAAAAAAAAAAATAAATGCATTGCAGGAAGCTCTAATCCTTTCGACGACATTCGAAGTTTTGCGTCGCTTTGACACGATTCGGACACGCTGGAATCTCCAAATCGGGGAGATTGACCAGCACGCGTCTACGTCATTAGTCCAATAGAGCAGGGTAATGAAGAAACTCGACCTCTCTTCCCTTGATAGACTTCAATAGCATTCCTCGCATATCCGGGGGCCTCGTGGATAGACCGAGTCTCGGGCCAAGTATCGCCAGCGGATACATAACGCGGGTATTCCGATTCCCTATTACGTCGGATCCTAATACGTCGGATACATATTGTTACACATGACAATGCACATGATGCGGCATGTGCGCAAGCCGGCACGCTTACATAGTAATCGGCGCATCGGCGAAATGACGTTAGCTCGTGAAAGATTGCGTGTCGGAATTCTTCGGGAATTAGTCGGCAAGATAGGAACGCGAGATATATTTTTAAGCGCACCCTCGCGCGGTGAAGATTTTTACAAATTACACAATCAAATGTCAACATCTGCATATTAATGCCTGCAGAGAGAAACTCTGAGGTCTGCCCATTATCGATAGGCAACAGAAGTGGCACGTTTGCCTTTCCCGTTTCTCTCAATTTCCTCTTTCTCTCTCAATGGCTTTCGCGCGGCGGAGAAGAATGGGGGCCTAGGCGCAAATTGTTACTCCTCGGGAGTGGAAGGGGCAGAAAGGAGGAAAGGAAAGAAGAGAGAAAAGGAAGGCGCGATGACGCGGGGGACGGGGACGGGCCCGGGGAGCCGGAGATAAAGAAGGAGAGAGAAACACCTCCGGCCACGAGGGCGAACGACAAATAAAGTTCGACCACAAACTGCACGAAATTGTCGGCGAGCCCAGATGGTCAGCTTCAGTGCTCTGACCGATGCCTACAAGATTACTCCTTGCTACCGACTACCACGATCGGCCCGCGCCGGGAGATGCTACAAGCCGAGGAGCCCGTGTACGGGGTCCGGAGCCCCGCGCGGATCCCACGACTTCTCACGTACCGGACACCGATAATGCCCCCCCGAACGTACGGGAGCGTTACGCAGCGATGGACCCGCCGATGAACGGCAGACGCGAAGCTACGTCCGCAAAAAAGATTTCCATAAAAATGAACGCCGGAGAAACTCGGGGATACAACTCGTCGTCGGATAAAACGAGAGCTTCTAGACGCGTTAAATGCGGAGTAACGCGCGCGGGATACTGTAATCGCCTCTCGTGCAGTTCGACGGCAGTTAAGGCGCTCAGGAATGCGAAAGAGAGGACGGTGTCGTCGCGCAAAAGCACGAAAAGAAAAATTAAAAAAAAAAAAATTCAATTGCAACGAACGAGAATGATGGTGATATAACACCTTCAGCGATCGCCCCCCGCCTCGCGGGGCACGGATAAGCACGGGAGCGAGAAAGAGAAAGAGAGAAATGGCGAGACGGAGAGAGCAATAATTCCAATCTCCACGGCACGAGTGGTGGACTTATCTAATCAAAGTGTGGCGGCTGCGGGAGGACGGAAATAGCGCGGCTTTTTCCTCCTCTCTAATAACGGAGCCTCTCTCTCTCTCTTTTTCTCTGTCTCACTCCCTTTTTCTTTCTCTCCGCTCGTCTTACGTTCTCCTTGACGCCGGTGTTCGGCCTTTCCTAGATTTCGTTCTCTTTCGCTTCTTTTTTTTTTTTTCCTCTCTTTTTCCTCTGTTTCCCAACATCAATGTACGTCCACGTCGCATCCGCTTTTGACTTCGAATTCGTCGCGACGACGACCGGCAAGTAATTTTTCCAACGTTTACGATTACGCGTTTGGAGCGGAAGCCCCGCGGGATCCGCCACTTTTCGACGTCGCTTTATCAGGAGGCGGTCTTTAATCGGACCTCTCGGTCGCCGATAGAGCCTTCCTCTGGCCGGCATCGGGATCAGGAGCCGGCCGCGAGGGAGAATCCAATCGCGAAGTAGCCCGAGGTCCAATTTTAACATTTTGATTGACATCCCACCGAGCTGCCGAAATTGCCTCGTATGATTCCTTTCGTCGCTATCGGTTTTCTCGAAAACAACATTTAAGAGAACGTCGATTGGCGAGCGCGCGATTTTCCGAGAGATAAAGCGAAAACGTTGATTGAGCCCGGCGGTAAGAAATCGACGGATTGTTTCGCGAAATCCGCGTCTCTCTCTCGTGAGGTTTTCGAAAAGGTAGGGAAAAGAATAGAGAAGTAGCGCACGTCGCACCACGTGCCCGTTTTGGAACAAAAATATGGAAACAGCTGGGAATTTATTGTTCAACGTACCGGGCGATACCTCGTGCCTCGTATTAAAACAGAAAATTATCCCGCATATCTATGGCATTCTACTAATAAACGACATTTCAAATATGGATCAATTACAGGGCGAAACAAATTCAATTTCGACCTTTGACTGACAGCACCCATCTATCGATATCGTTTCACCCGCCTGCGTTTCGATGATTTTGGGCCACGGTGACGGGCAGCGGGCACTTTGTTCCGCGGACGCCTCTCCCGTTCTCGATTTATCTCTCCCGGTTCCATCCCTGCGTAACGCCGCGCGCTCCGCGGCCGTATCAGTTATTGGCAACTGACAAATCACTCGAGCACTACTTCGCGAAGCCGTCTGTCGGCGCGAGAGGAGGTCAAAACTGTCGTTCCGCGCTTCGATCTTCGGTCCCTCGCATAATTATTAAGAGCGCCCATTTTATTTATTTATTAATATATATTTTTCGAATTCGTTATATATCACGATTTATTAGAGGAACTCTCCCCGAGCTGTCGTCCTAGATGACAGGAGGGACCGCTCGAACTCTTTCGCTCGGCGTAGCGCGGCGGCGAATTACGAAAATTGCCCGATTATTGGCCACGTCGGTCTGCGGAGCGCGAGGGGGGATGATTTTCGATAACAAAAAGATCGCGATTATGCACGCAATAATGAGAGCCGGCAGGTGTCTGCGGGGCATCGGGGCGTCGCGCATTGTTGGCAGGACAATGAAAGCGCTGCCGGTTGTTTTGCTCGGGCCGGCCGCTCGTACACAGTCTCTGCATAGATTGTCTCCCCCGGGTGCGTGCCAGCCGACGAGGCACGCCATCGGGCGATCCCGTGTATGCAATATGTCGTCATGCGTGTTTCTATTTCGCGATGGGTCCGCGACACGTCCCTTTCGGGCTCGCAAAGGGCCAGTAGGTCGGCGACGCGAGCCGACGAGCTACGCAAGCCACGAACGAGCCTCTCGTTAGAAATTTCACCCACCGTTTGTCGATTATCGAGAATGACCATTATCTTCATCGTTACGAAGACGTAAAAAGCTCGGAATAAAATAGAATTTTTCAATGTCGCACACGATTTATCTATCTATTAATTTTTTTTTCCGGATTTCATGCCTTCACAGATATTAAGACTTTATTATTAAAATAATTAATAATTAAATTTCGGAATAATTTTTTTTTTCTTATAATTAGTGATATATTGTATGATAAACTGAACGACGGAGTTGTTCGACGGAATCAGGCGTCCCGTCAGGACGTGACGTGTTGAGCGCCACAAAGATACGAGCGGTCCGCGCGACTTGAAACTTTAACTTCTTCGCTAAAGTGCACTTTATGCCGGCTGGAAAATTGACGAGATTCACGCATTTTTGCACCTGGTCCCGGCTTCGACACGCGGCCTACGAGTCAAGCAGTAAAAACAACAGTAAAATCAATCACGCTCGACCATTAAAAAAAAAAAAAAGAAAAAAAAAGAAAAAAAAAAATAGCCGAGCCGGAGGGTGTACGCGGCGCCCTGCTTCCATCAATACTTTATACAACAAATGCGAAACGCCCGCAAAAAACTGCCGTTTTCGCGGTTAACTCCGCAACGGCTATTAATCTGATATCGAAATAACGACCATTTTTTTTTCGCTCGCCGCGGATGCATCCGAAAATAGGTGTCGGCTGGATCGCCGGGCGCACGAGCGCGCGATATCTCCTTCTGATCCCGAGGGGGAGGGACGGGGCTGCAGTTATAAAACCGAAGGGTCGGAGGGGGGTAAAGCCGCCCTGCCCTCTTCCCCCGTCGACTTTCGCGTGATTCTATCAATTTCGGGCAACCAGTAATGAATCCGCCGGCAGAATGTTTTAGTAATTTTTCGGGTGTTTCCGCGGCGAATTAGCGTAAGCGAGTTAGCGTATCCGGCGCGCACAAACGCACCCTTGTGAAAGCATTGTCTCCCTCCCGTGTGCGTGTGCGAGCACGCACCCGAGCGCGCGCGATACGCACGTCGACCACTGCATCATCGCGCACCATCTGCTCGGTAATGACCGCCCATTACCGCGTACAGGGACTTTCGTTGAATTATCGGTACATTTTCGGGGGAGGCCTCCGGCGCGGCGCCGAATAGATCTCGCGATCCGGGGCGTCGCATAAAGTGTCGCATGTTCCACTTACTCGTTTTCGATCGCGGCTCCCGCGGTCCATCGACGGTCACCTTAATCGCCCTCGTGTAGGTCGCTACCTGGGGTGGCGTCGTCGACACGGTAATGGTGATGCTGAAGCTCTTCCCTGCCACAAAGAGCGACATGTGAATTGTCCGCTTGAAGGGTTGCATTTCTCATTAATTTACTCTTCTGTATCGTTCAATCAATTTTTAAACGTGCAAATTAAAAGAAACACTTGAAACTGCAATCGCAGTCGCTAAGTATATAGAATGCAATTAACATAAAATTATTTTTTCTGAAAAACAAAAAGTTAATTATAAATAAAGAAAGGATTGATTTACGCGCGTCGTAAGTAGTTTATGCATGCCTATTAATCAATTAGAAACCAATAAACGTACTGCTTTCTACCACCGAGCGCGACGAGGGCGAGGCCCAATTTATAATTTGCAGCTTTGCAATTACGTCCGCGTCTATTAGATCTTAGTCTCGGTATTCTTAAGCGCGTTAAAAGGTAATAGAGGAGGAGTCGGATGCGCCGAGGTGGAGCGTCGTGTACATATATCATCGACGAAGGTCTGGAAGTTGAAGGCCCGGTATATTAATTCCCTCTTCCATAAACGTCCGCCGGAGAGATTGACTACGCGCTCTTAAACGGCCCATCGCGCGCTAATATGCATTCGGTTATTTGCCGCTCTTTCGCAACTCTTCCGTTAGAAGAGGCGGCCAGTTGTCCTTTCCCGATTGTCCCTTTCGAGAGGTCCGCTCGCGAGAGAAATTTACACCGGGGCCTCCCGCGTTATTTTTACGCTCTCTGGAATTGGAGGCAGAGTTTTAGGACGCGATAACTTAGCGAGAACAATTCGTATGGCGACCGCTCATCTCGCGGCGGAGGGAGGGGAAACTCGCCAAAGTTCCCTCCCCGGTGTCAAGTTGTCCGGCATGACGAAACGAAACGCGACCAAGACTGCTGTTTACGCCCGAAAGAGACGATACCTAACGCGCCGCGGACATGCAATCGTTTGTGTTGGCGTAAATGTCAACGATTTGTAATTGTCTCCCCTTGGTGCGCCCGGTTCCACCTCGCTGTGTCTGTCAACATGATAACCGGCATCAAACACCGCCGACCCCGCGCCATTCTCCCAATCCCCCTTCCGCCCCCGCGGGAGCTGCAACTGACTGCAGAGCTACATGGCGTTATATCCCAGTTATATCGCAGTCCTCTCCGCTCTTTCGCGATAGAGTCAGCCCGCTGCACCCCGCGGTTCCAGGACACCTCCCGCGGCCGTCATTGCCATCGTCATCGTTCATCTGTCGCGCGCAAAGAGCCCATCGTTTTCGAGATGTCGATTCGAATTTTTGCGTTAAACGGCGGTTTCTCCATCGTGGCCCTTTTTTTTTTTTTTTTTTTTTTTTTTCGTAAAAATAGACGACTGCTGGACAATATCAACTCTCGCAAATTTTTCTAAAAGAACTCATTGTCGGTCCTCCGGGAATATCGCGTTAAATCAGAAATGATCTCGCGAGGTGATAGGAAGTTGCTCCGAGACTCGTCGCTAAGAGCGGGAAAATCTCGATTGAAAAATCGCGGAAAACCTGGTGGGTCAGCGAAGTCGCGATAGTGGAAGGAGGAAGGGTCGCGCGTTGAACTGGAACCCCTCGCCCCCTTTCCCGGCTGAGTCCATCGCATTTGGGGCTAATAATGCCGCACAGCCGACTCCCCTCTCCGGCGCCCGAACCTGCGGTTAATACTCGATGATGGGAACGGTCATCTGCAGAGACAGGACCCAGCCTGTGCATTCGCGAACGACGGGCGGACGAGCGGACGGACGGGCGGATGGACGGACGGATGAACGGACGGACGGACGGACAAAACCGGGCCACGCGTATGTGGCACCTATATAACGTGCAGCATCACAGCTTGACTACTCATGGATCTCCCGTGTGTCTCTCCCCCCGTGTGTGTGCGCGTGTCGGTGCGTTGGCAATACACCGACGAGACGAGATGAGCGCGCCAGCCCAAACCGCCCACACACAACCACCCGAAACCACTCGAAACCGTCCGTTAATACTCGCGGCGACGGGCGGCGGGGACGAGATCGCGTAGGGCTAAGCGAGCATCGGCGCCACGGGGGTAGAAAGGTTAAGGGGGGTGCGGGCGGGCGAAGGGAACGCACGTCGGTGGTAGGGACGGAGCGGAGGTCCCAGAGTCTCCCAACAGGATGTCTCTGCAATTGTCAAATAATTACTATCGGTGGTAATTTCAGCCGTGTCGATATAGACTGCGGTATATTACTAATTATAGGCACGGGCCGCTTTCGACCCCGGCGATGATGATGAAACGACCGTCGTCGTTCCGGCCGGTCCTCTTCGATTCGAGGCTACTGCATCTCGTTTTCTTTCCCGACGGGTCACCCCGGAATTATCCGCGAGCGCGCGATGGGCGATAATGCACCGCGGTAATTTCTAAACCGTCGCGAGCAGGTCGACGGTTTCGCGCGACGTTCGCGATTTAGTTTTAACGAAGAGAAAAATGATCCGCCGGCCGGGCTGCGGTCGCTTCCTTTTTAACGCGGGCTGATTAGAGGTAATAAACCGCGAGCCGTGTAATCGACGCGCTGTAATCTCTTACGTGACAACGGAAGACACGTGTAAAAGCAATTTCCATCGGGCACACGTACATACCGCCGGAGGAAATTGTGCGGTGAGAAAAATCGTCCACGGGGAAGGGATATCGGCGCTCGCGAAGTCGCCGAAAAATAATCTCGTCGCGTTCGGCGCCGCGCTCGCTCTTTTTAATCGAGAAGCCCGGCGGCGGCCGATTTTTCGTGGCCTCGCCGTTTTATAAATCCTCGCTGCAATTTCTTGAATCAGTTTGCCGGCCGATGCGATGCAATTCAATCAAATTAATAAGTCGCGGAAACAAAACCCCGATGATAGGAGGGCCGGCTCGGCCCGATGGCGGTGGCCAGTATCAACACACCGAGAGCGGTTTGGTCAATCGCCGAAATTGAGTATTATGGATTATCGGGGAGAGATTGAAACGGCCAAAAAAAATATATCTATATATGTATATATATATACGCGCGTGTATGACAACGAGCCGAAAAACGGACAAAGGGACCGAAGGACTTCGGGCGAGGGAAGTGTCTCTTTCGCTAATTGACTCCGGGGACCGATGCACCTGTGCGCCAGGAGAACGAAAATCGCTGACCCTGCACTTCATGATCAAATCAAATGAAACATAGATGACACGCCACGGGACGAATATCCCGCCGTGTACGAGCAGTCCGGCCCGTTAATTCATAAACGCGCCCTCCGCCGGATCATGGGGTGCAAAATGCATTTGTAGGCTTTGACAAAGCCGCCTGCTGATCCGTGAATAATTATTATAGGCCGGAAAATCGATATTTCGAGAACGCAAATGAGGTCGAATCGGCATGCATCTATAAAGGGTCCGCGAAAAAAGAAAGCCCGCGACTCAAGATGTTATATCTAATATATAAGTATTTTTTAATTATTTTTATCATATTATAATTATCAGAAAATAATTAATTACGTAATTTTTTATGATAATTTAGTCAATTTAGTTAATTACGATTGTTTAATATTTTTTAAAAATTAATTTTTCTTGCGCCCCGAGAGATGAGAGTTAATCGTAAATTAAACAAGTCAAGAGAGCGTCGATCGACGTCGGTTGATTTTGGCAAGTCATCCGCTCCGTCTATATGTCTATATCCGTTGGATGATTTCTGATTAACGGCCAGTTGTTTCGAATGCTCGGTTGGGGCTTGCGGCAGACATCGAGTAATGACTCTGGGGGCGGCGGGAGAGAGCGGGAATTCGCGAACGGGGACACGGGAATAGAACAAGGGTGATACGTTGATGATGATGATTACAATAACCGTGATTTTAGAGGGCTGGAAATCGCGGCACGCGCTTTTCCCCATTCCTAATGCACCGCGCTACCGATTTCTCTCATGGAGCTCGGCATGATCAAAGGTGTGGTAAATCCGTTTCGAAGGGATAATTAGAATATGTTTTCTTTAACGAGGCGCGCTGCGAAACGTGTTTTTTTTTCGAACAGAAGAATAAATTAGAGAGAAAAAAATATATATAGCGATTAAATGTAAAGAAACTAACCCCTGCCGCTCCTACCGACGAATCTGAGGTCGTTGAATTTCGCGACCTGGTTCTTCATCAGCGCGGTGGAGTTTCGCAATTCCGCGCAACAGTTCTCGTCGTTCCCAGCGCGAACTGTCACCAGTGTCCCGTCGCCGACTTCGCCGAGAGCGACCACTTTAAATGCCACCGGGAGCGTTTTGTTTGACCGCCAGTGCGTCGGCAGTTGGCTGCACAAAAAATACGGCGAGCCTGAAACAGAGAATTTCGTTCCACGTGAAACTCCGCTCCGGTCCAGTTCGAACCTTTTGGCGCGACAACATTACGTCGTTATTCGAGCGAAAGAGTTAACAATACGCGCGCAAATAAAAATCTTTATACGATCTATGATAATTAGAATCGAAGGTACGAGTAAAAATTAATTTTCGCCTGATCAGTTTGCTTAATCATCTCCGGTGCTCCTTCTTTTAATTAATGCCGTTAATTGAAATTACTGACCTGTCCGGACGAGTTCCCCGGGGTGTTCGGCCTGCGCCTCGCCGACGAGCCTCTCGGTCCACCATAGCTCGCCGACGGCGGCACTCTCGCTCATTTCGCCGCCTCCGCCCGCGGCGTCGGCGTCGTCTACCTGGTGGTACCTACTGCTCACACCTTGTAGCGGCGCCAGGGAGGGACCGCACGGGCCGGCGCCTTCGTGAGATCCAACGGTGCCGTAATTCTCCCCGCAGCCCACGGAACCCACCGGTAGATGCATCCCATCGGCCAGTAGCCGCCCCTCGTCGCCCAAGCGCTCACCCCCCGGCCTGGACGTCGTGGCTCCGCTCGCTTCGCAGACGGAGGCGACTTATCGTCGTGCCTCGCTCCTATCGGCCTCCGCGGGTCTCGCGCTGCTCGTGATCGGGTCGCTCGGTCGTTTTCTCCTCTCAGCTGGCCCGATTTTCATCATCGCCCGGCGAGCTCACCGCCGCGAACTCGGCGCGCCGGATTCGCGTTCCACCTTTGATCCACGATCGATGCGACGGCAGCTGCGTTCTTCCCGAGCCTCGTGGTGTACCGTTGCACTTCTTGCGCGACACGCGACCGGCAATTTCAAACGCATTGTCACTGTCCGCCGCGGACGATTTAATTAATATTTTAGTAGTTCAAGTTGTCACCAGCTCGTTATCACATGAAATTTTTATCTTCGTCTACGTGTCTTTTTTGAAACACTGTCGCACTATTAGACCGCGAACATTGTTATTTCTACGGATTGCCCGATGACGCGGGCGACGGTCTCTCGGTTAGTTGCACTTGAACGTTTTCTCTCGGGCCAAGTCATGATCACGACTGTTGAGTAGGCGGCTATCGGCTGACGATCCTCTCGCGCGGACGTCAGTCGCGGTCGACGGTGCGCGACGTAATGCCGCGCGGCTCGGTGGACCGCGTGTTCCGCGCGTAAGCGGCCCGGGGACGGCCTAAGCCCCGCGATCCTGGACCCCCGCCTCCGCACCTCTGCCCCAGGATCGACTTCCCCTCCTCGGTGGCGGGAAGAACGGGCGCTGCGCTCCCACCACGCCGCCCGCTCCACGTCGCGCTGCTTTTCGCACCGCGATCTCCACGACGGAATTTGCGACGCGGTGCCCCTCGACGGCGACATTCTAGGCCTCTATCAGACGAAATAAGTTTGGTAAAATAATATTAAATTAGAAATTAAAATGGAAATAATATCGGAGTTCGACAAATCGAAGTAAAAATCGCTGAATTAAGTGCTGACTTTTTTCACTCCTGGTTGATTAAATTCCACGTCGGTCTCTAATTTAATTTCTGGTTAGGATATTGGTGATAAGGACTTCACGTTGACGTCTGAAAATTTTCCAAATTGCAGATCGCTACGCGTAACGGGATGTACGTTGGGATAAACTGGCGGGATTTCCCGTGCGTCAGCGCCGACGCTTAGATTTTCCCTTATTTTCCGAGTAATTAGCGATTTTACGCAATTAAGTTCGCGCGATCTAGATTGCAATCTTGGGATTAAAGATCTGGAAAGTTTTATACTCGTTTATGTACGAGTTTTGATACGCCGGTTCATGGTGTGTCGTCTGTAGAACGTAGTTCAGGCGATGATCAGCCACCTCTCCGGCGAGGAGGGAAGTGCCGATAAAATTATCGATGTTATCGCGTAATTTCTCAGGACGGTCCAGCCTCCTGGTGGCCGCGATATGACGAATGCCAGCCTTCGAGTAAAGCTTCCCTCTCTTTGCTTTGCACAGTGGAAACGTACGTGGAGGTAGAACGCACTTTGCGGCGATAATGAAGGCAAATCTTCCATTAAACTTACTCGTTATAACGTGATTTAAATTAAAAATGTTGGGACATTTTTT
The DNA here is from genome assembly GCF_019399895.1 of Cardiocondyla obscurior. Taxonomy (NCBI): domain Eukaryota; kingdom Metazoa; phylum Arthropoda; class Insecta; order Hymenoptera; family Formicidae; genus Cardiocondyla; species Cardiocondyla obscurior. The sequence goes on from NC_091869.1 coordinate 8,373,698, forward strand.
ATTTATATTTTACATAATTTTGAAAATAATTATTATTTTGTGCTCTGCTTTGGAAAAAGAAAAGAAATTTTTTTTTCTCTCTTTTATTTTCTGCGACTTTTAATATACGTTATAAAAAATTCATTAACGCGTGTATTAATTAAGGATACGATTGGGAAAGTTTTCTACGAAAAGTCATCTAATCGCGATCCAAGGGGGACCAAATGTTTCGAGGGACAAGTACCTTTTTAATTTATAGATATATCGATGTATTGTCTACTTTCTTTCTCTCTTTCGTGCAAAATCTCAGCGACACAGCATCCGACCAGGCAATGGCAAGGCGTAACAAGTGTCTGTGTGACGTCATTCTGCTTTCTGGAGGCGGAGCCTCTAGTTGCGGAAGCGGGTAGAGGGGTTAAACTCTCCCGTATCATACACCGCTCGCCCCACCTCCACTGTTTTGTTCCTTTGTGCTTCCACCGCTTTCCACCTGCTCCCCCCTCGAAACCCCCTTTTTCTCCCGCGTGGAAGCTTGAATCTCGGTGCTTCTTGTTAGAATATTAAAATAGCGGCTCTCGAAGAAACTTCTTACCGATCGGCCATTGCGTTAATTAAATAATTCTCAATTATTAGGAAAAAAAAAAAAAAGGAAAAAGACATTTGGCGGCTGAACTCCGTTGAGATCGTTCGGTTTACTTCCAATATCACGTATTTTTTTAAATTTATTGTTAGGAAAATAATAAGCTATCCCACGTCGCGCTATTTTAAATAACGATAATTCCATTACATGGAATTAATTCTGCAATTAATTCTTGGACGTACAAACGTCACGAGTAATGAGTCAGATCTTATATGCTGGTGAGCGCCTGGACCACTTCGGGCCTGCCGAAAACTCGCGGCCGCAAGACGCTGCTGTTTATTGCACTGTGGTCCGCGTCGAAACGTAATCGAGAAGGCAGATGCGGTTTGCCGAGTTCGCAAGAATATAGACGATTAACCCCGTGGACGTGCTCCTTGGGGCATGGGGGTGAATTTATCAATCGCTCGCCTATCCGCGTCGCGAGACGCTCGGAATCGCCGCAAAAATCGGCACTACGATCAATCGTGAAACCGCAACCGCCACGACCGCATTATTCGTATGTTGTACAAGTAACAACATGTACGGGCACGAATTAAGACGTTAACTATATCGAATTCTCTCTCCCGTCGGTCGCAAGTCGAACTTCAGCTAGACGCGCCAATTGCTGCGTGCATATTAATTTTTAGAATAATAAAGACGTTTAAGACAGACTAAACGAGCGGTTAGAATATTAATCTTATTCGGTATATTAAATAATAATTTCAATTATTTTGAATGAAATATATTTTATGAATAAAGAAAACTGTCGGGAATAATTAATGTAGCGATATAAATTCAGCGTTAATTTGATTTACGCTTCGTCCATGTCGAACTGAGAAAAGACTCGGTGAAACGCTGCTCGACTGCGACAAGATTATGCCCGACGGTTTTAGGCGGTATTTGAGATAACAGATTAACAGTGACCAAAATAAATAAAATGATCTTTTGACGCGCTTTTATCATCGTGACGGTATCGCTCGGAGCCACTTCCAGCGCCACCGGAAAAGCTTACAAGACCGCCTTATCGTTGATTGCCTTCTCAGAAAAGCATCGGCTTTTACGAAGAATATAATTCTCACATGTTTCACGATTTTTTTTAACAGTTGCGATAATAGTTTTCATTTTTATTCGGGAACTTATCTCAGTAAAAAATTCAATTTTTTTGGATTATTTAATTATTAATACTGTAATTTATTAATTTCGCTCCTCGTCAATTTTATTTCACACAAAATAAATTAAAATAAACGTCACGTCTTTACGGAAAATATAATATTCTTAGAGTATTTGTTTCGCAAATGCTCGCACCTTTTTCGGCGCAAGACTTAACGATGAAAGGGCGGCTTCTGTTCTTTCGGCGGCGTGTCGTTAGGCATAAGTTAATTTGCCTTCTACGCGAAAGCCGAGCTAATGAACTATAAATAAGGGAGGAATACTTGTGCCAAGTGGACAGCCGCACTTACTGACCCTTTGTAATTAAAATCCCGTCCTAAATCAGGACTAGGGATGCGATTAGACGAGGATCGTTCCTGCTCCGTCAGCTTACCGGCAAATCCACCGCGGCCCTTACATATTTGAGCACTCGTCTCCCTTAATTCTTACGCGTGTATCTGCATTTGTGAAATTTTTATCACGAATTAATTTTCACGAGAATTATAAAACTGCCTAAAAATTTAATTGAAAAATTTAGTATAAAAAAAAAATTGTAATTTAATTAGCGACACAATTAATTGCAACTTAACGCGAGTCTTTACCCAAACTGATTTAATGGAAGCCATTTTCTAGTCCGACAATTTAGGACCATAACGGCAAGTACGTCGTGATACCAGAAAGATTATTATTTCGGAACGGGAGCAAATAAAAACGCCGTTTGTTCGTGACTATGCGGCGTGATTCTTTTCGTTTCCGTTTCTGATATCATTCGAGTTTCGTTAATTCGGTTGCGAAGCGTGCAGATAATAATCCTTTTGCGCAGAGCACGCGATAAAATGTGGGGGGAAGGAGGTGAGGGGTATGTAGAAAAAAAGATTTGCCGGATAGATGGTGCGAGGGCTGATACATAAAAACTTTATACATTATTCTTGTATCTTTGAAGTAGCCAAAATGGGCAGAAAAATAGATATTTTTACGTCAAGCAAAAATATTCATATTGACGGTATTACGAAATAAGACAAGTGCAGTATTATTATATTTATAAAATTTTAATATTAAATATTACATTTGTAACAAATTTTAGAACGCGTGAGTTGGATGATTAAGTTCGATGTAATTCCGGTTACAAAACTGTTGATTAATTAATTACGTATACGAATTATGGGTATAGAGTACCTGCAGAATAAAGCTCTCGCTATCGACGTATTGGTTATCGGGCACGTTCTGATTTTATACAAGTGATATAATTGTGAGACAAACTGCGTCGGGTAAAACAGCGGCGCTTTACCGTGAAATATTAACGCTTAATTAAGATCGTCCTCGAAAAGCCTCCCTTCCGTTTTATTCCACCGTTTGAGGGATAAGTGGCGCGGGCGATAAAAATGGAAAAAGAAGAGAGGAGCGCTATCGCGCAGCTAGATACGGCGAATAGAGTGCGCATTAAACGAGTTGAAACACAGAGCTTTCCCGTCACCATTACCCTCCCCGTCCCTCTCGGCGGTCATATTTTCCCCGACCGCCGCGATGCAGATACGTCCCTTGTATGTTCCGTTAATAAGCTTAATAAAGCCCCGCTGCGACTGTCTCCCCGTATTGTCCGGCACACTCCAGATTCCAACGATACAGGGATGGCACTCGAGTCCGACGTAACTCGGGAGGAAAGCTCCGTCATCGACCGCCGCTTTAAAAATTACGCACTCACGAGACTTGCACTTTATTGGGAAAACGTAATTTATCGGATACATATGTGAACTGATTTTTAAATTTATTCATTATTTTAATAACTTTATAATTAACTTGAGTGTTTTATAAACGCGTCTTAAATCGATACTAGAAAAAATTATATATACTATTCTTTATTTATAATTATTTTTACGTGTACTTTGTCGATTATTTTGATCGTTGTTTCATCGAATCTTTTCTTTTGCGTAATTTTTTTTTTTATGTATAAATAATATTCCGCCGTTTTGTATTATAAACGTAAAAAAAAAAAATATGCGATAGTGTATTTTAAAGAATGATAACAGTCTGAGAGTGACGCATCTCTGGTTCGGCTGCCGCAATTTATAGCTTCTACCTCCCTGTACTTACAACAGTGAGGAATGTAAGCTGGACAAGGTCCGGCTTTGAGAAGGACATCAAAAGGATAATAATACACAGACGTGAGATTTGCCCACCTCTCCACCCCCACGTTCGGGATCCTATTTGGCTGCTCGAGCTTTAAAGTACGAGCTTGGCCTGTTCGTTTGGCCGGCAACGCAAAGCGGTAAATTGACTGGAGTATTAAACGGAGGATACATTCAAGTAAAAAAAGAATCCTATAAAAATGTTGTAACTTGCGAATCGGGATTAAAACAACAGGATCTCTTTTAGCGACTGGCTCGTAATTTACGTATAACTTTGTGCATTAATTAGATTCACTTTGTTTAAAGTGGCAGAGTCAGATATAAACGATTGATTTAATCGAAAAATTCCGTGGCGCACTTACGAGTCACAGATTCGTGGTATATTTAAATAAATGTTAAGTATAATATTCCACATAATATTCGGTATATAAACGCGTAACTTAGCAAGGGTGATGAACAAACAAAGAGCGGGTGCGGTCAGTCGCGTACGAGTTCTGCACGTGTTAACAAATCTCGCGCAACGTGATGTTACTAATTACCATTAACAATAGATATTATTTCGAGCATATCTGTAATAATAAATTTTAATTTTTATGTTGCAGTGTCATTAGACAAACGTGAATAAATAAATGCTGCTGTGCATCGAACTGCAAAAAGACAAGTCGCGGGTAGGTGGTTGCGTGCTATATTTCTCCAGCGATTTTTCACGTCGCAAGTGAGTTCCGCGGAACAGATACGCGTCCAGAACGTTCGGAGATGATCACGGATATCGAGTACGAGTGGACCAGTATCCTTGTGCGTTATCTAATCTCGTATCGTGTCGCGATGAACAGTCTTTACTTCGGATCTCTCAGACAACGTGATCGACGTGTCATGCTTTTCTTGTACTCTCGTCTCGTTCGCGCGCGTCGGAAATGCAAGTGCGATCGTCGAGCATCGCCGAGGAACGTTCAGCATCGCCGAGGATCGTTCAGGGTAAATTGAATACCAGAAGTGCAAGCCAACAAAGCGCGCGATACGCACGCGCTGCCAGCTTTACTCCGCAGTCCTCCTTTCCGCATGAGAATGAACAGGTCGTCGGTGATTTCTGCAACGGCTTGTCGCGTCGAGAGCAGGCTCCGTGGGACAGATCCGTGTCCAGAACGTTCGGACATGATCACGGATGACGAGCACTAGGAGGCAAGTACCCTGGTACGTTACTTATCTCGCTGTACGTCGTAAACGCAACATCGCGACGCAAGGTCACCGCGTGCTCGTGTGCACCGAAGAGCCGGCTCCGAGCCGCTTCGAATCTCGCAGCCGACGTGATCGTCGCGTCCACGTCGTGCTCTCATCTCGTTCGCGCGCGTCGGGAATGTAAGTACGATCGTCGAGCATCGCCGAGGATCGTCCAGGGTGACGAAAATTTAGCACCAGAAGTGCAAGCCAACAAATCGCGTAGTGCGCATGCCCTGCCAGCTTCCCTCCGCAGTCCTCCTTCGCACTAGAGAACAAACAGGTCGTCGGTGACCTCTGCAGCGGCTTGTCGCGTCGAGAGCTAGTTCCGCTGGACAGTTCCGTACCCAGAACGTTCGGACATGATCACGGATGGTGAGCACAAGGAGGCAAGTGCCCTGGTGCGTTACTTATCTCGCTGTGTGTCGTAAACGCAACATCGCGACGCAAGGTCACCGCGTGCTCGTGTGCACCGAAGAGCCGGCTCCGAGCCGCTTCGAATCTCGCAGCCGACGTGATCGTCGCGTCCACGTCGTGCTCTCTTCTCGTTCGCGCGCGTCGGGAATGTAAGTACGATCGTCGAGCATCACCGAAGATCGTCCAGGGTGACGAAAATTTAGCACCAGAAGTGCAAGCCAACAAATCGCGTAGTGCGCATGCCCTGCCAGCTTCACTCCGCAGTCCTCCTTCGCACTAGAGAACGAACAGGTCGTCGGTGACCTCTGCAGCGGCTTGTCGCGTCGAGAGTTAGTTCCGCTGGACAGTTCCGGGTTCAGAACGTTCGGACATGATCACGGATGACGAGCACAAGAAGGCAAGTGCCCTGGTGCGTTACTTATCTCGCTGTGTGTCGTAAACGCAACATCGCGACGCAAGGTCACCGCGCGCTCGTATGCCCTGAAGAGCCGGGTCCGGGCCGCCGGGTCCGGGCCGCCGGGTCCGGGCCGCCGACTTCGAGCCGCTTCGGATCTCGCAGCCGACGTGATCGTCGCGTCCACGTCGTGCTCTCGTCCCGTTCGCGCGCGTCGGGAGTGTAAGTACGGTCGTCGAGCATCGCCGAGGATCGTCCAGGGTGACGAAGATTTATCACCAGGAGTGCAAGCCAACGAACCGCGCAGTGCGCATGCGCTGCCATCTTGTCTCCGCAAGTCTTCTCCGCGGAAGAGAATGGACATGTCGTCGCGTACTTCTCCGTCGGTTTTTCGCGTCGAGGGCGAGCTCCGCGGGACAGACCCGTGCCCAGAACGTTCGGACATGATCACGGATGGCGAGGACAAGGAGGCAAGTGCCCTGGTACGTTACTTATCTCGCTTCGCGTCGTAAACGCGGTGTCGCGATTTGAGATCGCTACGTGTGTGTGTGCGTTGAAAAGCCGGCTCGACCGTTTTAAATTTTCCAACCGGCGTGATCGTCGCGTTCGCGTCGCGCTTTCGCTTTGTTCGCGCGCGTCGGGAGTGTAATTTCAATCATTAAAGCATTGCCGAAGATCGCCCGTACGATAACGAAAAAGTGCCAGGAGTGTTAACCAACGTGAAGTGCGACTTCCAGAGTGAGGACACCCTGCAGCAGTACCAGGATTCGGCGATGCCTCGAGGATGTCTTGGACGGATCTATTCACACCTTCCGTGCGAGAGAGAGACAGAGAGGGAGGAACCAGATGGAGGTCTTCGTCCGCAGCCACCAGCAACGGTGAGTAAATTAATTTTCACTTGCTTGTCTGATATCATTTTCGTATTATCACTTGCATATTTTTTTCAATAATTATTTTCAACTTTTGCTGTGCATAATTCATTCACGCGACTATAATACGTTGAGAGATAATCGGCATATAATTGTTTAAAGATTAAAAGTACAAAGATTAATCTCCGGAAAGTTTTAGAAATTTTTAATATTTTTAATGTCAGTTGAATGTAACGAGGATGTATGACATAATTAAAACTCGTTTGTGGCGTTTTGTCGAAGTTGTTGGACTTTTGAGATATGCCTCTGATAATACAGAAAACGATGGATACAGCTTCTGATTTTGTTCTCTGCTTTTACTGTTGCGATCACTTGATATCGAGAATTCTGTACGCCTCTTCATTTATGGTAGATAAAAAAGTAGTCGGTAAAACAGGTCTCGAGTACCCTCGATTGTTATCTGCCGGAACGTGTTCGCGTTTCCTCCTTTCGTCGCCGATGACGCCACGTCTCGGTGCCACGTGCGATCTCGAAGATACGATTTAAATGGTTTAGGCCTAGTGAGCCTTCGTACCGAATTTTAGTACACTGACATTCGCGTAGGCTTCGACGAGCGTCGGAACAAAAATATTTGGGTGGGAAAAAATACAATTTAAATTAAATGAGAAATTAGGAGAATAAAAATAAGATTCGTGCGCGCGTTTTATGCTGATAGAGCGCGAGGGAAAATCGAAGTTTAATTTTTATTCATACCTTTTAATAGAAAAATATTCGACGAGTGCGATTGTACGCTGAGATAAAAGCATTTCCGGGTTTCATAACGCAACTTTTATTATCTCCTGTTTCGAACATTCTGATTGTCTTTTGAAAAATTAAAAGTAGTTTTGAATTACGTTAGGAATAATATATTAAATAAAATTAATGCACTGAATATTGATCCCGCACTTGGGATGATGATTGAACTCTTAACTATTATAAATAAAAATTTCTGAAAAAAACGGTACACGCACCGTGCCTATCGGAAATGACGTGTAGCTTGACCTATTTTCCGCTCGTTCTTTAAAATCGCGTCTTTGCTGGAAGCCGCATTATTCGAATTAAATTATTCGTGGGAAATGCTCCTCGTGATTCTGCAGAGAGGTACGCTCACGGATTACACTTGCCAAAAAAAAAAGTCTACATGAAATATTTATCCGCCGAGCCGCTACAGCTACCCTCCCGTTTTCTCTGTTCGTCCGTCTTTCTCCCTCGGTATCCCTAAATCGCTGAATCTCGCTGCATTATTCCCCCCCGCCCCCCGATTGTCCCCCCGCTAGGCGTAAGCCACATTATACGACACCCGAGAAAATCGGGAGCACATCCTGTGCACCAAATGCACCCCGGCCGACAACAATGGGTCCGGGTTTTGCGCCATTATGTTACTGGGGGATCGCATTACTGGCCGATACGATCTGGCGCGCTTTCAGCGCTCTCGGCTCTCAGATTTTATCGCGGCGTGCGCGTGAATGGCCGGCTTTTTTCCTCCTCGCCGATCTCGTCGCGCTCGTTTGAGCTACTGAAATTTCGCGCGTCCACCGGGCCTCAGAATTACATCGGGTAATTACACGGTTGCCGCAGGTATTTTTTTTCCTCTTTTTTTTTTTTATTCCTTTTTTTTTTCTATTTCGCGGCACGCTCGTCTCGCGTATACCGAACTACCATCGCCGCTTATCGGCCGAGATCGAAATCACTCCGCGCTCCCTTTGCGGAAAGGCTGCTTGTTACGGGACTAACGCGTTTAACTAAAAAATTCGTCGGAATCTGCGTTTCTCGCGTGATTCGCGATGCAAGCGTCCGGACGCGGGGACACGGGTAAAAGCGATCACGGCGGACATCCGGCGTGTATCTGTCGCTGTAAAAGCCGCGTCGCGATACGATCTCGCGTTTTTCGCCGGCGACCAGATTCTATCGATCCTCTGAAATGAACCGGTCAATTCTTTTTTTTTTTTTTCTTCTTTTTCTTCTTTTTTTTTCGACGCGTAGAATAAAGGAGACTCGAGCTCTCTTATCTCTCGCTTTCTTTTTCCCACGATCTGCCGCGTTTTTCCTACTCGTCGGGAAAATTCGCTATCGATTCGCGAGAATTACAGCGGAAGCTCGCTTACGCCGAATGCAATCGCGATGCGTTTCCTCGACGCTCGAGTCCGTCTTCGAAGCGCCGTTTGTATCGAAGTGGTTTCATTAGGACGAGCCGTGAAATATCTCTGCTCCGTCGTCCAGTAAATATGCGCGAATTAGAATTTCAAGTGTCGCACAGCGGGGAGCGGATCGCACATCCCTCCCTCCCCGAAAGAAAAAAGATATCGATGGCCGGGGTGCAAAAAACACGGATATGCACCGCGGAGAATATTATTTTTTAACTGGGTGATATACGACCGACCCGACGATTTACAGAGTTACAATGCCGACTGACGATTGCTTCGTTTTTACGATTGCTAAAAAAAAAAAAAAAAAGAGAGAGAAAGAGACAGAGAGAGACGCTTTGAACGAAGATTTTTCGCACGTCCTTTGTCCACGCCGCCGCATCTTTCTATGCACATTGGCCACGTTTTGAATCTTTTCCTTTTTCTTTATAATGTTCAATTCCATTTTTGCCACTAAGGTTCGATTTTTTTGGCGCAAAAAAAAAGGGGGAATACCGAGGAAGGTAGAATAGGAAGCTATGGAACCGCGTGGGACAATGGTCCCACACCGGCAACGGTAAACCATGCTTTTAATTTTTATGGGATTTTTCGGTTAAAAAGGCAGACGTGCGCGCGCGCTATGTATACCGAGCGAATAGAATTTTCCCTCCGTGGGATTTTTATTAGGATTGTAAAATCCCTGTGGTTCACCGCCGAGAGAAATAAAAAAAAAAAAAAAAAAGAAGGGAACAACGAAAAAACTTTCAAGTGAGACGTGTCGAGCAGGCGTCCGCCCAGGTTGCAATCTAGCTCTTAATAACGGACACGTGCTTTCCGATTGAAAAACTTGTGAAAAAAAAAAAACTCGCTGACAAGCGCGCGCCGGAGACTCGTGCAAAAACGGGCGTGTAACGAGCGATGATGCTGCGAGCCGCGTCGAGTTTCTCCCCCGGTGCTTAAGATCAATTATCGGCTGTTAATACGACCGGCGGTTTGCGAGTCCGGGAAAACGGGAGAGAGTTATCCACGCATCGGAATCGGATCTAATGCAGCTTGATAAGCCCCCGCGTTATTTCGTCGTTGAGTTTGCGGGAGGTCGCGGAATTTTCCAGAGTTTTGTACCGCCCGTGGAAGGTTTTTGCCGCGAATCTCTTCGAAAATTTAACTTCACCGAGGCACGCGACGACGGAGGCCGCTCGCGATCGATGTGTTCCTCGACATCGACGTTGTCCCGGCTCGTTTGCTCCTTTCCTGCCTGACAAGCGTGAATCGATCGGGTGTTTCAAGGTAGCGTGTGGATATTCCCGTGCGTGGCGCGCGGAAACACGGAGGAGGAACCGGGTGATCTACTGCTTTTAGGTTGTGTTTACGCGACGATCACTGCCGCCAATACCCTTTCTCTCACTCTCTCTCTTTCTCTCTCTCTATCTCTCTCTGGTTCTCCCGCCCTCCGCGTTTATCTCTATCTTTTCCCCGTTCTCTTTTCCCTCGTGGAGTTTCCACGGAGAAAGCTCCGAAATGGACGTGCAACAGCTGTTACCGTCACTCCCGATGGAAACTGGCACGCGTTGCCCGCCTGTATAACGTTCGCGAGCACGTACGACTTATGCCAGTTACGAACGACAGATATTGATTGTTCTTCGGGCTTTTCGACCAGCCTCGAGTAATTCGTCACGGCCCTTTTCGTACGTTTCCACCGGTTATCGGACGCCGTCCGTGTTCCCGTTCGGAAGAATCTCATCAGATTTTATTCGACATGCATGCGTCATGTATCTCCTATCTGGATAAGTACACAGAGCATCCCCCTGAACTTTCCCTCAAACACAGTTTCATTAGCGAACCCAAAATCAATAATTTATCTAATACATTTCGTTTGTTCTATCTATTTCTAATACTTTTATTAAATTGAATTATTTCACAAAACGTGAATTATTATATAAAAATTTTTGGAATATTTTTAGAACCTTTATGACAATTAAAAAGTATAAATTGATAAAATTATAGATAAAAGAAAAACAAAGATTTTATTTTTCATAACGTATGAATTTAATTAATAATTTAATTAAGTTAAAGTCTCGAGTCGAATTAACGTTCTCAATTGTGTATACTTCTTGGTTTCCGCTAATGAGTGTCTGTTGAAAGTTCGGGGATTCGTAGGGCCGTTGACAGATCGTAGGTTGTGCCACTAAGTGGTCGGCGACGTATCGCTTAAAAGACCGGATGTGTCGGCGCGAGATCTTACGTTGACGATTCGCAGACATTCTCGAGAGCGGAGCCAACTGCTCCAGAGCACAACAGTTGTAACAACAGGGGCACGCGTGTGTAACGCGAGTAGGACGGGCTCCCTGTGATTTCTCAATTTTATCGTTCGAGGTTCCAGCTCAAAGGTCGTTTATTTTAACAACTTAATCGCTCCGAAATAATTGCGTGTCACCTGCGTCCTCTCGACATCGAGATCAACGCGTAGCAAATATTCGCTTCGTTTATTTTAATTTTATTTTATCTTCGTACTTGAAATTCCTTCGAAAAATTATACATCGAGAAAATATCGCTGCGTAATGCCACCAGAAATCGTTTGTGTCCAACAATGAGGCTGACTTACCTTACGTCGAAGTCTCGAGAGTTTGAAGGAGGCCTCGATCGCTTTCTTCGCGATTCGACTCGTTGGTTTCACGACCGGCCGGTCCCGGTATACAGATATATCGAAAGAATGATGCATTGTTGCTTCCGTGAGCAGCATGAGTAGCGATCGGGATGCGTCAACGGCAATGTTTGCAGACAAGGGCTAAAAACGGGGCCCCCTTTACGACGTCGCGATTCTTCGTCTCGTTCCATTTCTTCCCTCTCGCTTTCACGAGCGGTGTCGGTAGCTACGTCGTTCCTTTTTGACACACGGGGTGACAACATAAATATAATGTCACGCTTCCGCGCCCGCCAATGTGGCCCGCCGACATCTCCTCTTCTTCGGGGCTCGCTGAAAGGCTCGGGGGGCCCTATTCAGGCCGGCCGTGCGTGGACGACGATTTTTATGGGCCGCATGAAAAATGAGGTTAGCCTACTATTTATCGCACTCCTCCTTGATGGTTCCCTCTCGGCCAGTTTCGTGGAGGAGACGCCCCTCAATATTTTGGCACTCCGTGGGGTTGCCCGCCGCCTTCGTGCGGAATTACGCGGGTCGTTATACAAGTCCGTTCGAATCCAGTTTCTCGCCGTGCAAGTCCGACCTTCGTAAAAAGGATGACGATTATCGGGCGCAATTCTAGCCGTTGTTTGCAAAGTTTTACGAAGCGAAGGGTGAGAGATTTTCATGCGCGCCAGCTTTTTATTGGAAATTTTTTTTTTTTCTTTTTTTTTTTTAACAGCGTTAGATTTTATAATGGACTATCGGGGTTAACCGTGGCCTGGCGAGATTTTCATGCGCTGCAACATATGTTTTCGTTTGGTCCCGCTGATCGCGCGAGTATTCGGCACGGGGGACGACGAATCTCGCGAGGTTCTACCGCTCTCAATAGGTCCAGGTCCCAATTATGCGTCGGAGCTATTTAAAGTCGGGTGAACGGCTCGGGGTCCCTTTTCAAGAGCCCTGCCGATTTTACGTGCTCGCCGGCGGCACAATAGCGGCCGTGACATCATTTACGTCCGCCCCCCCGCGGTCCGCCACAGGCGAACGGGGGCTGACGCGGCGCGGAGAAAACCCCCGTGTACTATGACGAGACATCTTTATTATATCGCGGCCACAAGGCTCTCTCTTTCTCTCTTTTTCTCCGTCTCTTTCTCTCTTCCGCGTTTCAACGTGCAACTCCTCTTTCGTTCGCCAAATCGAATTAACAGTTATTAACGTTGTAATAATTATAGTAATAAATATAGCATTTAAATTATTTCAAGCTCCTGTGCTCGGCATGCATTTTGGCTCAATAAAACTCTCCCACGTGAATTTATAATTAACTAGATCGAATTTATAGCGGACGGAAGAATTCACGAACAACTTGTCCGGTATCTTTAAAACTTGCGCGATCTGTCGGAGGGCCTTCTTCTACAGAAAAGGGTACATTCCGCGTCCTTTGTATAGAGTAACGTTTCCCGAAGCGCGATATCTGGAGAATACTGTGGATGAATCAAGGGTTAAGTGGGAAATGAGAGAGGGTCGTGGAGCGATCGGCGTGGAAGATAGAGCTCGCCGGAACGAGCGGAGAGATATGGGAAGTGGCGAAAGAGAGGAAAAGGGGAGGAAGGAGAGAGAAAGAGAGAAAGAGAGACACAGTTAAAGGCGACACGAGGGTTCGTGGTGCGGCGCCTTAGTGGCCACGGGTGCGGTACGAGTCCCCCGGTAACGAGGGCCGGCCTTTATGGTCCGTAAAGATACGTACAGTCCAGTTTACGGTCCCGGTTTCCCCGTCCCCTCGCGACCGCTTCCCGCCTGACCGGGCCATTGTCTCGGACAACGTGCCTCGCCATCACCATACGTAGTTACGTCGCCTTCATGCGCACGAAGCGGGCATCGTTCCGCGGCCCCTTCGAGACCGGGTGAAATCCTCTAACGGAGAAGTCTAGGCCGTGATTCGATCTTCCGTCAATCCGTACCCCGCGTCTCCGCTCCTCGGCCTCTGCCCTTCCCCGCGACCCGAATCGCCGCGCTGTGTCGAACACGAAAATTCTCCCCCCTTCCTGGGGGACGGTTTTATAATGCGTGCCGTGATTACGCGCGATTGCTCGGGCAGTTCCTGCGGAAAAGCCCCCGTCGGTCGTGAGTTCCTTTTGATCCTTCATTTTTAGATTGCCGACGAAGACGAGAGGGAATAGGGTGAAAGGGAGAGGGATCGTCTCTTTAAATAGGGCACTTGAACCGAATTCTTTTAGGTGATAAATAATTTCCGGGGTAATATTGCGTTACGCGCGTTTTATAGCAATTAAGCGAAAAGTAGTACATTATTATATATTTTGTCATACGTCGCGTAGAACGGAATTAATAATCACTTTTTTATTCGATCGACGTCGGTAAAGTGATTATCAATCTGCGACACGTCGAGATTTTCAACACATTATTCCCACGTGACCTCGTTTCCGGATCGCGCTTGAAATTACTCGCAAGAGAAGAATGTTAGAAAAAAAAAAAAAAATAGAAAAAATATATATATAGGTCGTTTGTTTTCTTACTTTAAATATTGCGTTCAGTTAAATTATGCCAATTTTTTTTTCTCTTCTTCTTACCATCTTCAACATTGCGTAAATAATTTTGTCAAAGTAATATTTGTCGATAAAAATTAAGTCATTACTCAATTCAGACTCCAAACTTTATAATTTACGTATTCTTTTTGAAAACAATAAAATCTTAAAACATTTCAAGAGATTATGCAAGTAACAGTCGCTTAATTAAATCATATAATCCAAGAATCGATGCAAGGGCATTAAAAAAAAAAAAAAAAATCTTTTCAGTGACAAATAATTTTCAGAATAACGTTATTGAGTTACGTACGTTTTAAAGATATTTAATGAACAGTAGGACATTATTGAGGAAAGCGAGAGAAATCCCTTTCAATGTCGCTTCTCAAAGCGGGGCCGCTAAGGCGCGAAGATATTAATTGCAGGATCTCTTGCGTCGTGTCTTCTGAAATCCGCTCGTGTGTACGCTACATCGTGCTTCCTGTTGTGTAGAAACGCATCCCTTTTTTCCTCCCTGCGCCCTTCCCGCCGGCCTCGTATCCCTCCGGCGTCAAATACATCCGTGTCGTTGTACGCGCGCACACGCACGTTACGGGCGAAACAATCCGTCCCCGATCCCCGCACGCAAGCCACCACCGGGGTTCTCTGTCGCGCTCACGACCCACACATTCGCGCCCGCAGCATGCATATACGCGAGGGCGGCTCGGGGCTCGCAGGGCCCACGTACACGAGGCTCGACGTGGACGCGAGGGTGGCGGCAGGGTGGTATTGAAATTAGCCGACCGGTCGGCCGGTGCTCTACGTGTACGCTTCGAGCGCGACCGATGGGGTAGGGGGTAGAGATTGGTTCGGCGGGGCTTGCATATATTCACACCGAATTAAGTCACCAACACACCGTGGACCGCACTCTTTGTGCGGCCACGAGCCCTTTCACGCACACCGCTCGCAGCCGCGCGCGCGCGCGTGTATAAGAGCGCGCGGGCGAGGCGGAAGGGATGTTTGAATTTGGATGGCGGTATACCCGCGATAGGAGCGAGCGAAAGAGAGAGAGCAAGAGAGACAGAATGAGAGAGAAAAAGAGCGGGCGGAAACGAGAGAAAGAGAGGAGGACTGGGAAAGAAGTTAACGCGCGTTGCGTGGTGTATTCTAAAGCGTGCATTAGGTGCGAGATTTTTTGCAAAAACGGTAGTCGAAAATACCGGCGCGAGGAGACCGCCAGGCCCCGGATGTGTCCTTTTAATTGCATTTAGCATTCACGATATCGAAGCGAAACTCATGGATTTTATAAAGCCTTTACTGCGCCAACGTGCAGTACAACTGAAGGAACTTTTACTTATGCATTTTCTCTCGTACACGAAATGTGTATGCTTTCGATGACAAATTTTTTTAATTCTTTATTAATGTCTCATTAATTTTCTTAACGTTAGCTAATAAAGATTTAACTCGGCCGCATGCTGCGATCGACGCAGCATGCGTTCCATGCGCTCCACGTGTAGAATTTGTACCTCCTCTTTGGTCGGGACGTGTCGTCGTCGTCTCTCACATACGATATCTCCGCTTTAAATGGGAGCATTAGGGCCGATACGGCATGTTTGACTTTGGTCGGTAGTGCGCTGGCCTCGAAGAGGTTAACGTCGGCTCCAGACAGCTGTCGGCGCGATGCAACATGCATCACGCCGTGAATCTTAAAGCGCGCATTAAGGGAGATTATATCGCGACTTAAAATCGGCTAGTCGTTTCTGCCTCTCTTCGAAGGGTTCGTATCTTCGCGACTGAACGACGTGATTTATTCGAAGAGACTTACGTGCGCAAATTCATATTCAAATCCACGTATTTTTAAATTAAATTTTTTTTTTTTTTTTTTAATAACTTTTTAAATAAATGTTTTTTTTTTTATTTTTGGGAGGAGCGGTTGAGTTCTGAAAATCACCTTTTAAGTAGAGCTAAAAAACGAAGCAGAACTCATCCGATTGTAAATTAATAGAGAGCGTATCGAGTCGATCCTTCCGCTGCTTACGGAACAATGTTACACATTCGGCGACCTCGGTCTGTAAAAAAGTGTCCTGCATAGCTTTGAAAGCGGTGTTATTCCTTTACTACGCGCCATTAAAAAAATGTTCTCGATTTGGCAAGGCTAGACCTACAAAAAAAAAAGAAAGAAAAAGAAAAAAAAATATCTCCGGAAAAAAGGCTATATAGTGTTTCGGCTAAAAATTAATGCGGCGCGCTCCCAAAGGCATAAACACGTAAAAAACCTGGGTGTTGCGTAGCTGAAATAGAGAGGCGGAAAAAAATGGTGTGTCCTATAAAAATATACGACACCGTTGTTAAAAATAGCCAAAGACGAGAGTCCCGGTCGAGAATTGCACGGAACGGGATCTCCCAATTCTGGTCATACTGTTTTCGACCTCATGGTTACCCGAAAGCGTGAAAAAGCCCGCGTATTCTTCGGCGACGTTAATCGTATCTGGGTCACGCGTTTTTCCGTGCGATCTTCCTTTTTTTTTCTTGCGCAAAAGAATGGCTTTGGGAAGAAAGTGGTGACCCTCAAAAACTCGGCCAAGCTTCCTTGCTACCTGCTGCGAAAAAAATTGTCTGTTATATCTTGTTTAAGGATATTTGCACGCGAAATGATTCCTTTCTTATTTTCTTTCCCTTCGAATAACGACGTACTCGGGAATTTTTTTGCTAAAATTAATTATTGATATATCAGCTTGACATTTTTTCACGTACGTTAAAAAAAAAAATTTTTTTCTCCTTTATCGATTAAAGATGATATATTTTCTCCGCATTCCGTTTCATCCTTGCTTGTCAACGACATCCTTGCATAAAGCTGTACAAACGAAGGACAATAAACGGTGAAAATATGCTCCTTCTTTATATATAGACTGACCCATATAACACAGAAAGTGAAGCATTTCTTAGTTTTCCTCGAAGTATCATAAAACGGAGAGAAAGGTTTTCAAAATTTCTGTGCATATTCCTTTCAATTTCGAAATAACAGACCGTCCGTTAGTAAAAAGAGTTAATTTTATGCCGTTAACCCTTTCTTTGTGATAAAGTTATTCCTTCGTTTCATCGAAGAAAGCGGAAAAAAAAAGGAAACGGAAAGGGGCAATAAAAATCGTACGGGTTCGCCGATATCGACTGGACCGCTGTAATATAAGTTAACCCTTAAAGTTGAAACCGAGGAAACGGTTTGCCGCATGGTAAACGGTCCTGGAAAAGCGACTTCACTAAATTCATAAAGAATCTCGCTTGCGCGGGAGAGTAAGCCGGTGCTCGTAAAATGTACTTTGCTATTTTTACTCGCTGACGTCCGTGTAAAAAAATAATATTTCGGTACCGGCGCATGCAAACGGTAAAAATTTACGCAAAAAACAACGCGTCGGAAAAAGAGGCCGAAAAAATTAACGGTACCGCGGCCGAAAGCCGCTTTCTTCGCATCGTTCGAAACCGTTTTTCCCGGTGAGCCGTAAATTTTATTCGACGAGAAAAGAAAAAAAAACGAAAAAAAAAAAAGTAGGGAGTTTTCGGTATGATTTTCGCTTATTGCGAACGGGCGTATCATTCGTCGTGCTCTGTTAAATTATTTTTCAGCTGAATTTGCGCTATCCGTTATGTTTCCAAAGTCAAGTCTCGCTCATAGAAGTGCAAGATCGATGAATTTTTCTTTCCAAATCTGTTTTTTTTAATTTTTTTTTTTATACGAGTACTTATAAAATATCTGTGTAATGATTTTTATTTTTACTTATTCTATTCCTGTCTGTTTTTTTTTTTAAACCGTGTTTGAGACTCGGTAGATACCTCACTGAATATCAAGTTCTTTCGCAAGAAATCGCGTCGAGGTCTTCGCAGAGGAACGGTCGTAAACAGCCTCTCGCCGACGTAACGTGAATTTTCGTCGGATCGGCGTAGTTTAAATATTTCGTCAGAGTCTCGCGATCATCGTTCTACGACTTCTAAATTGGATCGGGGGCTGCGAATACCCTGTCCGAATGGTTTTATTTGAAGTCAGGTTAAATTACGAGACCGATGGACGACGCGGCCCGGCGGGCGTGAGCGGCAAGGTGAAAAGCACGGCTCGAAGGAGATTTAATACGATCACCGCGCGAATATCACACCCCCGGCCGTGCCCCACCCCTCGAGAGCATCCCTCCGACTTCATCGGCCAGGTGCTCGTTGTCATGCACTCCCGTGTACGATATTGCCGTGGCGTGGGTGGCGGCGGCGGCGGCGGCGGCTGCGAAAAGAGAAGGGGACGGAAGGGGGGGAGCAGGTAGGGATGGTGGTTGTCGCAGCTCGCGGGCGTTCATTAGCGGCTGCACAGGGTGGATCTCGGAATTCGCGCGGCAAGGCTTTTCGCGGGGCTGGCAGGCGATAGAAGAGCGCGGAGGAAGGTACGAGAGGAAGAACGGAGGACGAGGAAGGTGGTGGAGTGCGCACTCTACTCGCCGGAGAGTTAATCCACGTGTGAAATTCGAGTGACCCCTGACCCCTGACAAAGTGCCCTGCCTCTGCCCGCCCGCCGCCACCCGCGTCTCACTCGCGACCCCCCTTCCGCGCGTATCGGGCTCCGGCTATCGTGATTGCATCAGGACGAAGGAATGCCATCGGACGTACGTCGTTTGTCGTATTGTTGCCGCCTGCCGATCGGAAATTTCGCGCGTCGATCTCCTGGAGCATCGCGAGGCACGACGAGCCGGGCGCAATAATTAATCGGCGGTCGAATTCGGTATATTTGATATGCTGTATCTTATATTTTTAACATAAGTTCATATTATAATTAGAAATATCGCGGTAGAACGCACTTGTCTTTGGAGATGAAATATGAGTTTAAAATTTGTCAGCCCTCTCTTGAGAAGCGATAGTCTCTCGCTAGGTAGTGAAACACACTCGTGCAGTTCTTCCTTTTTTTTTTTTTTTTACACCACTGACCGTTGATTACATTCTTTCGAGGTTTGAAGTATTCGAGATGCGCTGACGACAATTTTGGGTTAGGTTCTCCGTGAAGAAGGTTCATGGTTATTTGTCCTGTCCATGATGCGTTTATGGCTGTGCTAGAAAACCCTGGCGCGCGCGAGGGGGGTCCGGATCTCGCCACGAAATAGCATTCATTGTTAGCCCTATTGTGACCAATAAGTAGTTTTAAAACCATTGAAACTTTTACAGTTTTCAAGGAGAAAAGGCCTGTATTTTTTTTCTCGCTTGGAGAAAAAAAAAAAAAAATGAAAGGGAAGAAAGGCGACCCACAAATTGTCTGACGGCTATTTTTACCCCATCAATGACAAATGTATCATTTCCACGGCTATATTAATTGCTACCGATTCTAAGTACTTGGATAATCGATCAACAGATTCATTAATTCTCGTGTCGTTTCGCCCTTCATTTTCTTTTATCGTTGGCACGCTCGAATATCGGTATAATTTTTAACAAATCTCCCTACGCGTCTTTCTTCTTTTCACGTAAGGATCGCAGGATATTCGGAGAGGTTTTGGAAGGAAACCAGGACACGGATACCGCTGGTAGCCGGCGCGGAGCAGTCGGTTAGGTTATTGGGAAGCCGATATCTGGCCGCAGGGAGGATAGAGGAGGTCGGACGGAGAGCAGACTCGTTCGGTAGATTCGGTGGGAGGAGGGCGCGGGGCTAGGGTGGGAAGGGGGGGGGTGGTCGGAGTATTGGCTCCCGAAACTGGGGAATACCGAGGAAACGAGTTGTGTCGTATACCGTGGAAGCTCTCTTTTCGTCTTGCTCTTGCCCGTCCCGGCCACTCTTTCCTCTTCTCTCCTCTTTGTCGTACGTTCGGGCTGGGCGCGGGGGTGGTCCTTGCGTAGGATATGGGGTATTGTATCCGCTCGCTTTCTCTTTTTCTCGCGGCATCCCTTCCAGCCGTCGCGTCCTGGGCCCATACCCTCCGATCCATATATTTAAAACAAATGCTATCTGATGCGGCGCCGCTTTGTGGAGGCAAGATGAGACCAAGCTCATCCCTTCGCTCTTTGCTCCCGTCCTCCCGCGAACTCCCTCACCGCCGCCTCCTCCCTCCCCCCGCCGCCCCTTTCTGTGTCGTTCTTTTTCCCTTTCACTCGCGCACGCTCTCTTCGCCGCTTTGCTTGCCGGTCTCTTTTGCCGCTAGCTGCCACGGAAGCAGGGGTGCTTCCACATCGCTTCGAGAAGCTTCCTGTCCACGTTTTTTCCGATAGATACGAGAAACTGGCCTCGGATATGGTGTCCGGTGGCGTTTTCCGAGCGCTTATCGAGATTATAGCTGATCTTTTATCTAACGCTTCGACGAATAGCTTTCTTTTCTGTTTAAATAATAGCTCGAGCGATCGGATCGATTAAATCAGCTGATCTACCGATTCGCATTAAATTCATTGTTCAATTTAATACACAAATTAATTTAGAAATTTTTAAAGTCGTTAAAAATTAAATATAACGTAATAAGCTTTATAATACAATCACGTCTCACGCTAATTATCTTTTTCTTTAAATTCGAATCGACGGTTGTTCCTCAAATCGACAGATCGGCAGGTCTTTTCGATCGCTCGTAGATCGAAGACCGGCGAGCGGGCAGGATGTTTTGCGGAAAAGTTTGAGGATCGCTGAGAATTCGTGAGAGCGTAGGTGTCGCGAGTCTATCAGCCAATGCGCGGGAGTTCTCCTATCTCCGCCAGTAAATCCGGCCGTAAGTTAAACTATTGGGGAATCGAGGCGATTCTCCCGGCACCTCCAGCGCGTACTCCGTTCTTCCAGTGGGGTCGCGGAAGATCCTCCGGAATCAAGTTTACGTATATCTCGTTGCCTATCATCTCCATCACCATAGATTGCCCATAAAGAACCCCAGCAATCCGTGGTTATATGCGACGGAGCTACGGGTCGACTTCATCCTCCGTTAGATCCTCCGATCGAACCTCATCTTATATTTTTACTTTGTATCGGCCCGGCATCCGCGATTTCGAGCGAGAAATTAATAGAAATATATCGATTTGGCAAACAAAATTATTTCTTCCAACGAAATTCGATTAATTTTTATTTTTACATTTTTTTTTTTAATTTAATATTGGAGAGAAACCGTTTATCGTAATCTATAATTAAGCGAGATTAACGAATCAGAACCGAATTCAGCCTTGACGGTTGAATCATCATCGTTGGAATGTAGACGATTGGGCGCATGGTAAAGTTTAGTCGTCCACTGGGGAGGTCCGCATGAACAAAACCGACTCTTTAGGTCTCCTTAACACATCGAGCGAGTCTGTGCGGCCATACGCAGCGGTGTGTGCCGGACGTGTTGCCATAAACGCGTTATAGCCGGAACGAATCCGTTCTGTTGCCTCTGAAATTTAGGGAAACTGTCTTGTTCACGGTTGTGCGACCTCCGTCCGGTTCCCGTTTCTTCTTATTATCGTGAAGACTGGGAGGGCGAGTGGACGGAATTTGTATGCGTAATCATGGTGGGAAAAAGCGGACGTAGAACAAGAGTATATTAAAAATAGGAGACTTCAAATGAGACAGAAAATAATAGATAAAGAAAAAAGAAATTTAGATAATTTGCGATTAATGTATAAAAAAAAAGAAAGAAAAAGTTTAGTGCAAAAATTCTATGCAGACTCTTCGACAAACAATCGATAGAAATTCAAGGTATTAGTAGGACCGGAAATTTATTCTCTATAATTAAAAAAAAAAAAAAAGAAAAAAAATTAAATAATTGGAATAAATTATAAAGCATGCAATATTTTGCGCGACGAGAAATTTACGATAGCACTTTTATTATGACGTATTTTTACCGCGCTGTCAAGAGTCGAAATCCTAAGAGAATACAATTGAGGTTTCGGACGATAGGTAAGAGGGATCGGAATGGGCGTGCTGTTGGCTCCATAAACACCCGCAAAACCCAACCTCTCATGCCGCATCGTGCAACCTCTCTATTGCGGATGACCGATAGCCCAGGATACGCTAACGTAGAAACTGCTTCAAAGAATCACGGCCAAATTGCATTAAAAGTACAATTAGAAATTCAGCCTGTGCCTTCTCCGGAACTGAATATTAATATTAATATTTATTTAATTTTATCTCATTAGAATATTCCGTTAATAGTTCAGCAAATAAACTGCACGGATGTAAAATGGTACAATATTAATTATAATTTTTTTATACATGATAAAAAAATATTTCGGTAAATTTTTTTAATTCGATTTTGTTACTTTATAAATACAAATAGAAAGTTTAAGTTTGATGTGATATTTTACGAATAGCAGACTCGCAGTAGAATCATAATTTTGTTACAAGATTTGGTTAAGATTATTATAAAATTATTACAAAAAATATCGTCGTAGAACATGCGATACGTTTAAGTTACTTCCAAGTAAAAAGCAATGTACGGAAGAGGAAAATGAGAACACTCGTTGACGAGGTAGATTTAGAGATGACTTTTAATATGAGTTTCAAGGCCACTTTCAGCGGGAGGGCTAGTATTCATAATGCAAATATCGTTTTTTTTTTCTTTATTATAAATAATCCATTCTTTTACATTACGTTGCTGTGCAGCACGTACATACATGTGTGGGTACGGAACAATTGGTAGAATCGATGGAACCGAAATCCCGTGGAGTCGATAACGCGCTCCCCTTTGTCTGCTGAATTTGTATTTTTGAGAATTGATTCGTCGCTCGACAAGAGCCAGGCCCTCCATTACAATTCTTGAGGTTTTGTCTTGACTGAAGATGGCTTTTTATGTGGGAATTCTTTTGACCTCTCTTTTGTCACTTTGAGACATAATATAATATATAACAATATAGTCGAGCGCTATTTGTGAAAACCTTCCATTGTTGCATTTTTAAAAGCATGAATAATGATTAAAGCGAAGTAAAAAGTTTATTTGATATAAATTTTTCTTTCAAATTTTTCTTAACAAATTTTTTTTTGTTATTATTCTTTTTTCTAAATAAAAAATTACTTTGCTTTATAAATGTAGGTAGAAAATTAGGAGAAGTACAACATACTTTTCATGTTCTTCTGCTAATACCATAATTTTTCTAACAATAGTTCTCGTAGGTTTGTCCGTGGCCAGGTGCACTCATTCAAGCGATCTGAAAATAATTTGTTCGGGGTTTCGGCAGGATAGTCTCGATTTTTCTCCCACTCTTAGAATATAATATTTTGGAGGTTGCGTAGGTAGTCTGGCAAAGTAGTTTTTCTTGTATTCTATATCGTGAATCGAAGTGCGATCACCTTCTTTCCGTTTCGTTGACGTTTTCATTTTTCGTAGGGGCATTCCTCGGAATGAATAACCACTGCGTTTGTAGATATCTCATCGATCTTTCTGCACCTGAGAATAGATCAAAGAGCGCATTTCAATTAATTTTCAAATCGTCACATATCGTAACATGTAGCTTGCACCATGGTACTCAAATTAATTTAACAATCGCAAATTAAATTAACATTCCAACCTGCAATAATTATTTTTTTTTAATAGAAAAAAAATTGAAGAAGAAAAAAAAAAGATCAATTCACACCTGTTACGAATAACGTTAATAAATAAATGTTACCTTCGCGGCATTTAGCGTTTACTGTTTTAAAAGTAAAGTAAAGTGCGCGGCATCGCTTAGCTCGCGTCGTGAGAGCGAAACGCAGCCCCCGGGGTGCCGGACGATCGAGCGAACGGGGGTGGAGGGTGATGGCGATCGCGCCGGGCGCGGCGTCCATTTATCTCGCGTTTTGTCGAGTGCCAGAATACGTTCTTTATTTACAGGCGACTCTCGCGTTTTCCAGGACGCTGCGTCGAGTGCTGACGAGAAACGTGTTTATTATGCGATCCGCCTCGAAGTTACGCGCGCACGGAGGGCGAATCGCCCATTGTCGATGTGGCGAGGCGGGCCCGCCGCTGTTTGCGCCCGCGAGCATAAAGCAGATTTCTCGTGATTTACGCCGAGTCGCCAAACACGCCGCGCGGTCGTCGCCGTGAAAACGCCTTCGGCCCGCCGTCGTCCCATTCATCCGCGCGGTTTTCATGCCCGGACCGATTTCATTCATGCCCGGCCGAGGCCGGTCGGAGAACGCGTCTCTCTCGCTGAAACCGAGAATTCGATCCTCAAATATAACTTTCGCAGCGGTTGAATATGCTTGCGCCCCGAGCTCGGTCGAGATATTTCAAAACGGTGAAGATTCTTTTTTTCTCACAAGTCCGTCGAAACGAACGCTGCATTTGTAGCAGTAGCTCAAACGTCTCAATCGATCAATTTATTTTCTGCATATACATTTATATATATTAATATTTCTTATTAATAAAAAAAAAAATTATTAGGCGAGTAATTGCGCGGAGTAAACACGCGGTCAAATATTTTAAAAGTGTCACCGGCAACGCAGTTTTGAACTTATCTTTTCCTGCCCTTGTGAAAAGATTAGCCGTGAATCTTTCGATCAATGACACCCACGCGTCCCGTGAGATCCTATACTTTACACCCTGCCTCTCGATGAATGTCCCGGAAGAGACGTTCTTTCGGGCCGCGCGGCGCGCACCAGGATGTTCGGCATTATCCCGCCGAATCGTATTGTCCGGGGGAGGCCCGTATAAAGTTTCGGACGATTGTACTTTCTCATCTTTGACGGCGTATCCCGTTTAGGAACGAAGACGTCTCAATTACACTTGCTCCTGCCTGTCTTTACCTGGGCGACGTTTACGTGAGAAAACGCGCGAACGAAAAGTACACGAAAAGCACGCGGATAGTTAAATAAAACGGCAATCCGGATAGTACACCGATCGGGTAAACCGCAATATTAAATTAAATAGGAATACATTTTTTCTTCTTTTTTTTCGGATTTATTCGCAAAGGAATTCCCCACTTTAAAATAGCGAATCGAGGAACGAATACTTTAGCCTCGGGTGCATTTTTGAGAAAGCTACTGTTAAAAAATATGTCCAGGGGACACAATGCCGTCGAGAGAAATGCATCGGGCAATAAGAATATAATTCGAACGTTTGATTAATGACCCTCACTTTTAAGGGCATAATGAAGTCACACCGGGATAGATGCTTGTGGTCAAGGCCGTGTAGGTTGCATTGAAATTGTGGAACTTTCACATAACACACCCGCTGGCTTTGGTTTAACGAGATACATATATTTTTTTTTCTTTTTTTTTCTTTCTTTTTTTTTTTTTTAAGATGCATTTTGCTCTCGTGCGGGCGTGCCTTGCCCGGTGCGACAAAAACCACTGTTCCGACTACTGCCTTATTACCCGAGCCACGCGCCAGGCACAATGAAGAAAATTGAAACAATTTGTTGTGCCTTTAGGAGCCTTCCAACAATGCGGAATAACTCCGGTCGCATGGCTCGCCATAAATTTCGTTGGCGTCGCATTAAGCTAAAATGTATGGAAAAAAAAGAAGGGAAAGACGGGACGCATCCGTTACAGTGCGTGCGAGAGGAAGTAAAGCGTGTATAAATTGTTAAATTTTCGCAAAAGTTACGAGAAGCGTAACCATCGCTTTCTCGACGTACTCTTTTACGCGTACCGTCCTTCCGCTCGTGTGCGGGAGAAAATGTTCATTCTTTCAAATTAACGGGTAACAAACAACGGTGGACGTTGGCGGTCGAACGCGGTTAGTTGTGCGTATAACTTTTAATTAACAATGCAATGCAAACTATTAATTGGATATGTCGGATTTACTTTAAATTATCTCTTCGGCGCGATTAAATAATTGCGTAAACTGTGCATTAAAAAAAGAAAAATTAAATTTTAATTTTTTTTTATCGATGTAGAACGAGTAATGTAAACTTTTAGAAAGCATAATCTTTTTTTTTATTGTCCGTAATATTATTATTCAAATACTGATTTTGGTTTCTAGTGAGAACCCGCATCTCTCTTTGCCTTCTTTCTTTTCTTTTGTTCTTTCTTTCACTTCTTGGTATAAAGATGGGAACGAACTAGCTGGATCGCGATTCTTTCCGACCGCCCTCTTACTTGCGTCGCCCTTCGCTTTAGGTTTCGATACAGTTGTACGAGGGTTGCTTCAATCTTATAGAAAGAGAGGAATGCGATTTGGGATTTCCGCACTGGCGTGGTTAGATTAAAGGGATCTTGTAAGACATTCGCTTGAGTCGCTAATAAAGTATCTCATTTACAATCTGTTCTTCTCTCCGGTTAGTCTCTTCCCGACATTTTATGTGTGTTTGAATTAAAGAACGATTAACGAAAAACGGCGAAAAGATTTTAGCGAGTCTGGTACAAATGCAGTAAATATATTGACTGCAAAATAATTTATGAAATTAACTATAAAATGTTTTACGATTGAATTTGTTAGAGCCATGTAGAACAGTTAAATATTCTATTCTTACAATTAAAAATTTTTGTTGACTTAAATTAATAATTATTTACGGTTTTATTTAGTGCACGAATTTGGCACAATTAAATATAGCAATTAATGAGAAAATGAGAAGTCGACGCTTAAATAATTAACAGATAACTTTTACAGTTTTATAGCCGTGTGGTTTTTTTGATTTGTAAGAATTAATGACATATTGCAGTTTTCGAAACGAGGTAGTTTTTAAGAATGACATGATTCCGGGGAGAGCGAGGGGAGAAGGAGAGAGGTGGCACCACATATGGCCATTGGGGAGTATTAGATAATGGTGTTAGCTGTCCCCGATACTCAGTCACCCTATTTTCAGTGGTAGTCTCGATACAAAGAACTCCGGGCATGCAACACGTACGTAAGCGGAATGCGTGAATTGCCGTTGTCGCATGCATGTTTCGTCAACAGTGCCATTCTGTTTGCTATTCTAGGAATTGTTAACGTTCTACCGTTTCATAAAGAAAATCCGCTCGGAGTACATTTAATTAACCAAGGTAGAATTTATTATTTACAATTACATTATCGCAATAAATAGAAAGAAAAGGTATAAAAATAAAATAGAAATAAAATAAATAAAGAACGTAGCCTCTGTAACCGACACAGTGAAATAGCTGTATAAACTGGTACAATTCCATTTCCTCGTAACGCGCAATATCACTTCGCAGATTTGCGAAATGAAAAATTAGTACGCGACGGAGTTGGGCTGCGGAGAGTTTGCGTTTTTGTAAAAACGACCGCCAGACATCGCGTGCAATATCGACAAACGCTTGATTAGCTTTCCGAATGAAAATTCGACGTGGACGGATACCCGCGTGATATTAACGTCTACAGAATGGATCGGGAGGTTTAGAAAGGAAGGAAGGCGGAGGTGCAGTTGAAAGGCGAAGGGGAGGGAGAGGGGGGGAGAAGAGTTTGGTTGATTTTGAGGGGTTGCTACGGGGGTTGTCGTGGCGTACCCCTGCGGGCTCCCGCTCTCGGCTCCTAGATGCCAGGGCGGTTTACCCCCGACGACCGTAATACGCTGTACGAGGGGTTGAGAGTGCAGCGAGTATACGTGAGTTCGTGTGCGTGCACACATGTCAGGACAGAGGTATTACGTACGCGGGTAGCCGCGTCTTTCGTGTATAGTTGATGACATTGATCATGAGCGCGAAAGAGAATCTCTGCGACGAATATATATATATATATATTTTTTTTTTTTCTCTGGTGTTTCTGAAAAATATTTCAAACCGAATTTTTACTTCTTTTTCTGAGTGCTTTAAATTTTTCATCGACAGGCACTTTTATGAATTCTAAAATTGTATTAAAATATGTATAATTGATTATATTCTTTTTTTTTTTTTTTTTTTTTTTTTTATTATCACGTTTTGAGATACTTCTTTTTACGGTTAACTAATGTAATATCTGGGATTTTCTTTTGCGTTAATGGATATCAATATCTAAATGACACTGCAAATGTCGAAAATGTTTGCTCTCATAAACCTCACGCGCTATACCACACATGACATCGAATAAGGCATGCTGTGTTCGACGAAAGGGGACCACTGGACCAAGAATAATCGATAAATCTGCTCTAGAAGGGCGAGACCATCCCTTATAGTCTGCATCCAAGCGATCTTTAGGATAGGATCAGTAACGACACGCTTGCTCCTTGAAAAAGTGTGCCGCGGTATCGCCTTTGAAATATGAACGACGTTCGTGTAAGCAGAATTTCCCACTCCATAATTTCACAACTTTTTCACAAAAAATATATGCGACCAACAAAAGATTCTCCCATTGCTTATTTTATTTTCATATTGAACGCGGTTTTGACACCGCGCAAACAAACGATAAAATTAAATTATTCTAATTGGTTTTCATATTAAAAAAAAAAAAAAAATAAAAATAAAAAATACGCGCATTTTCGTTAATAAAGAAAATCTGTTCGTTCAGGCAGGCACTTTAAAATTAAAAATGAATGCCGTTTCTTGTTGTACGTCGGTCGAGCGTCGTGAAAAAGGGCGAGAAGTTTCGTAATCTATGTGAGAACCTCTGCGGGGTAAGTCTCACCCTATCCAGTCATGTGTGATGGACCTAAATGGATGAGACGCACCCCTGCAGCGGCTGCTGGCCTATCGGCTGTCCATAATTTTTGCAGCTATTCCAAAGGGTAATATCTGGAGAGTGGGTACACGAGGCTCTCTGCCTCCGAGAGGATAGGTACTAAGTACCTACTTGCTCGGGCATTAAAAATGCCGGGGTGCTTTTGCCGCGCGCGTCTAGACCCCAATCTAGTTCAACCTTCTGCTCTCAATCCTCCACTCTCTATCCATCGATAGTCAATAGAAGATATAGAATGTAATCGTGAACATATTTTTATTCGCATTTTATATATTTATTAAAAAATCCTTTCGCAAACTACTTGCTTAATTGTGTAAAATATGATAAAATATATAATATCTTGAATTTTTTAATGTGTCGTTAAACATTTTGGTGAAAATAATTTTTAAGTGAATTTAAAACTAATTTTCCTTCAACGGGAATGTAAAGAAAGATTTTTATTATATTTTTTTCGACATTTTTAATGTTTATTCTTTTTAAAATTTATAGTTATTTTTGCAAATCTGAAGCACTGTTTTTATACAGTTTTATCTGCGGAATATTATAATGTATTTAACTTTCGATATATCCTACATGGTATCTACATTATTTAAAAGAGTAGGAGGCGGATACAAATGAAGATAGATGGATAGAGAGAAAGAGAGAGGGAGAGAGAAACCAACTGGAGATATTACGTAGGTTCATTTCGATGTGAATCGATTTGGCAAATTGGTCAATCGTTGAGGGGTCAGAATTCCAGTAGCGGCTGCGATGACGGGGTAGAAATGAGGCTGTGCTGGCCCGAGAGGGTGGTGTCGGGTAGTACCAGGACGGGTGGAAGGAGAGACGGTGTAAGGAAATTGTTCCGACGTGTCCACTTCCTCCCGGACTGATGAGTTCCGTTCTGCCGTCGGATGGAGGCCGGCTGGACCCTCGCAAAAAGAAGCCGAAGGTCCAGCCCGCGCTTCGAAACTTACCTACCTACCAATTCGATTGGCGAACCGATTTCGTGGATTTTGAAACAGGTCAGCGTAACGCGGTAAAGCCCGATTTGTATTCGAGTCGGGCCACTTGATTCCCTGGTGCATTCAAAGTTACCGGTAGTTGCAACAAATTTGCTAAAAATAGGCTCGAGTTGCTCTTTTTCTTTCTTCTTTTAAGCGAAAAGTCGTAAATTTATTTTTCAAAATTAACCTCGTGTCTTGGTAGCTTCCGATCTCTTTTACCCGGCGGCTTGGCCTTCATTACTTCTCTTTGAGCATTGGTTCATCGGAGGACAGGTAGTGGTTACAATTGATCTGTAACACATGCCGTTTTTTTGACGTGGGTTCAAGGACATATTTTGTTAAAACGTGACAGCTGTAAAAATTAATTGTCTTTCTACGGTAAAGAAAAAAAGTAATCCTTCCTTTTCGGCTGTACTTTCGTTTCCAAGATATCGCTTTATTTTAGACTCACTTGAATGGTTCTATAAATAGTAACATTATTTTTAGACAGAAGAAGTTCCCACAAATACTTAGGTACGATTTTAAAAACGTTTGTTGAACGTTGTAGGCGTTAAAATTTTTCGATCATGTTCGTAAGATTAATCCGAATCTGAGGTGCGCTCGTACTTGCGATATTGCTAATAAAAAAAAAAAAAGCGTCAGGGAAGTGGAAGGAAAAAGGGAAATTTTTTATTGCACGGATAGTCGGGGCAAGCGAAAAAATTTCAACACGCAAAGGAACAAAAGCGGCGGCGGCGGCGGCGGCGGGCCCGTTTTACAAGCGAAAAAACAAGTTTCCTCTCGGAAACAAATGTGGAAAGATCGATCCGCGTTTCGCGGAGCGACGGCGCGGCGATTTAGCGGCGAGCGTGGCCTGAAAATCGGCGGTTTCCGCGAAACAATTCGCCTTTTCAGCGGCCCCGTTACCCCGGACGCGCCAATCGACGGATCAAACGGCGCCTCAGCGGAAACAAACGTGTGCGCGAAATGCGCTACGTGACGTGCACGTGCCTGCGGGGCAGGTGCTCTTTAATCCGCGACAGCAGCCGCGAGCGGGTCGATAACCGATAACGAGGTCGGGGCATTGCGATGCAAAACAGCTCGTTAAACGTTTTTTCCTAAGATCGCGCGACGCGGCGCTTTCGCTTTTACCTTCGCCTCCCCGAGCGGTACCGCGAGCAAAAGACGTTAAGTTCGAAGTACGGGGGCGTCCCTTGAAGACGCCGGCGGCTGCGTTTCGTCGAGGAATGAGGGAAAGAAGAGACTCGTCTTCGCGAATTCCTCTCGAGGAAAGCTTATTATCTCCGCGACTTCCCGGTTCCCACAATCTTTTCCGGACTTTCGCGAAACGCCGTGTAATCCTCGACACGTTTTATCGTAAAAACAATTAGCGAGCCGTCGGGAAAAACGTCAGCAGGATCCTTTGAAAATAAGTCTTTGTTAATTTTTATTTTTTATTGTCCATGAAAAAAAAAAAAAAAAAAACATAATAATAACCACAGACAGGGAAATTGTTAGCGAACCGATTCGTTTCTAATTTATCGCGGTTTAGTTTTCGAGCGTGCCGCTTCTCGCGCGATAAAAATAAATTTTTCGCGCTTTTGCGGCGACGACTTCATCGGTTTTTCGCGAAAGCGGCGGCTGTGTGTCGCCGGTTTACATCGGCCGATCGCTCGCGTTGACACTGCCTCCGCAACCGTGAAGAGAGGACCTTTACGGGCGCGTAATCCGGTGCGTACAACGCGATCTACGTACGTAAACGAAGCCCTGGACACCCCCCGCATCCTCTGGCAGGCCTCTTTCGCATGCGTGGCGGCCTGCGGTCGGCGCGCTGTCGGCCCAGGTGAACCGGAGCGAGAGCGACACAGGCGAGAGCGTGGGCGGGGTACCTACTAATTGTCCGAGCCCTTCGCCCCTCGACCTGGCCCCCTCATCAGCGCTGATTGCCTAACTCTAGGACCCTCAAACCAGGGTCCTCGCGATTCTAGGCGAAGAGGATCGCGCGTCCTCCCATCGGCCTGTCGACGAAGCGAATCAACCGCTCCTTCCGCGTCGCATTATACTCCAGCCGCTCGTTCCCTTGTCGATTCCACCGTCGATCTCTGCTGCGACCAATTGGCCAATTGTCGCAGTAATTCTGTCGAATTTAATTTTCAAACTTTTATCGCGCGCGCGTTACGAGTCTTTCACGTCCGATGAGGTGCGTTGTTACGCGCGTAACCGAGCCTTTGCGAGCGCATGCAAATTTTGCAGCTGCTATAGATGCAGTTATCTCGAAAAACGTTCATTTTCCCTCGATTGCTAATTGAGATCGCGGGGTAGAGCGCGCGACGTTGCACCACGTAAAATGCCCGAAAGGGCTCGCCTAATAAGGGCGGTTTGTTTCGGAATCGCTAGTGGAGGAGTCCGCGCTCCGAAAAGTCGATTATTCGGCTCGGGGATCCGCACGTTCGCTCGTTGATTTTTTTTTTTTTTTTTTTTCCTCCTCCCGTTCAACCCGACTCAATTATACATGACGATTCTTTGAGCAAACATTAGTTAGCGCCGGCTGGCTCGCGCGTCGGATTGGCTTGAATCGGCTCGCCTCGGTTGATGCGGTGACCCTTCATGGTTGCTTGGCTCCGTTGTCTACTCGTCAGCAAGCGGCCCCACGGTCACGGGGCGTCAACGCGGTTCTCATTTTCTCGCCGGGGGATTAATCCCATTAAGCGTGGCCCGAAAGCTGCGAGATCTGCCGGGGTTCGATCCGCCGCTCTCTAGATTTCAACGCGGATTCGCGATTTCTAATCAGGGCTGATCTGATCAAGATTTTACATCGCGTCACAGTTACGCGCCGCGTATCGATACCCCCGCGTTTTTTTTTATTTTCTTTTTCGTTTTTTTTTTTTTTCCGTTCCGAGGGCACATACATCGGCAGGCGGCGCGTACACACGTCGCACCTGCACTCGGAATGCGAGAATTGAGTTATTCGACGTCACCGAGATTAACTGCGCCCGTGCTCTCCGCGCGCGCCCGTTGACAAACACGGCCGGAACAATTCAGAAAAAAAAACTGTCCCTTACCCCAGGTCGTGTTTCGGCGTGATGCGGCACGGTCCCGGCGGACATTTCGCCGTCACGCGACATCTCGTCGGATGAGCCGGCGCGTTATCGAACCGCGGTTGCGTCGTGTTTTACGTTTATCTCGCGGGGCACGTTAGTTAAGCGCTCGCCGAAATTTCTCACGAAGAAGCTGCCGTCCGTTCGTGAGCGATCCGGTCGAACACCGCGTGCAAAGAACCCCTGGGCCTGAGATTTTGTCTCGACCTGAGAACCTCTGGTGTCCCCCGGACCTATAGGTACTAATACAGATCTCACGCACTCCCCTCGATATAAACCATTCTCCGCCCTTGTGCCCGCCGTATGGGATCCCTTGCGCACACAGGAGAGGCCGGGACGATTGCGCGACGCTGCGACCATTCAGATTTAAATCGCGACAAAAAAATATGGATCCCCCTTGCGGCGGCACGGACCGCGACGCTCTCTTTCATGCTCTTCCTTTCTGTGCGCGACGTTCGGGCCGCTCGCCGACACTTTCTTGACACTTTTAAGAATGGATCGCGCGACGATATCGATCATCCTCGGCGCATAATGGTGATCGATCGTTAAAACGAACTTTAAAGGTGCTGAAAAGGACGTGATCAAGTACGACAAACTGCTCAAGTTTTTTTTTTTTTTCGGTGAATTTTTCGATTTTATTCATCTCGTTGCATTTCTACCATCTATGTACATTAAAACTCTGGCTTATAAATAATATCAATATCTCTATGATTTTTTGGTCTCTCTCGCTCTCTCGCTCTCTTTCTCTCTTTCGTTTTCTCTTTCACTCATTTACTTATATGAGTACTTCCGTGAACACACAAAATGTTAATAAATCTCTGTCTCTCCGTAACTATCTTATTGTCCACGAACTATATACACGGTTTATATACAATTCATTTCCATATGTACACCCGTTCAGGTTTGCGCAGTTCCGAAATCTTAGAATTTTCCAACGATAAAATTCGTAAAACTCGTCGTTAGTCCGCGAAACTTGGTACACGGGTTTGCCCGCGATGGTAGACGAAACGTTCTCGGGTGTATATCTCGCGCCGAGCCTGCTTTAAAGACAAAAGTTAATGATTATTTTTGTAGCTGTTCAATAATTTTTAGATTTCACCGGACGCGTTTTACGCGTTAAAAAATTCAGAGTCCCGTCGATTTCCAAAGTTAGTCATTGATTCTCTCGTCTACCATCGCGGCGACGCGGTTTTTATTTCACTAGCCTTCCTCCAAGATATTCGAGACGTCGTTTCTGCTCAGTAGAGTCTCTACGACTTCGAGTAGGGCCGCCAAACCTTTGCGGATGGCGGTGAGAGCTTCGTAGGCGAAGGGCTTCTCCGGGTGGGCGATATTCTTTGAGAGATGAGCGCGGTGGGCGCCTTGAGCTCGTTCTTCGTACCCTCGATAGACCGTTTTGCGTTCCTGTCCGGCGACGATGACGACGAAGACGTGCTTGCCGGCAGAGTGTTGTGCCGCAAGGGCACGAAGGCGCTGCGAACTTCCTCGGTCGCGGACTCGCTGCCTGACTCGCTCGGGCTGGGCGGTGTTCTGGACGGACTCGTCGCGATCGCCAGCACCGAGGTCATCGCGTTCGTCGCCGACGCGTTGGTCGTCAGTGCCGCGTAGTCGTGGTAGTTGTTGACGTACTCGAACGGGTACGTCAGGATCGGCGAGAAGGGCGAGTTGAACAGATCGGGGGGCGAGGGCACCGCTCCTGCGGAAGAAAGAATCGGTTAATCCCGGCCGTCCGCTCGCGGGGGCGAAGGCATTAGTAGTAGTAAGTCGCATTGTTGTTTCAACGGCGAAAGGGATGTGCGCGGCCGCGGGACGCGCGACGCCGAGGGGGATACCGTAGAGGGGTCCGCTGTGGGAAAAAGAGAGCTCAGACTCACCCCTCGGTCCAGCGCACGGAGTATGAATCATCGGCAGGCGTCGCGAACTCGACGAAATCGATAACGTGAACTCTCTCGCGAGCGGGCTCTCTTTTTAGAAGTTTTTTTTTTTTTCTTTTCTTCGCGCTTTCGCGATACGTAGAATGCGACATTTTTCTTCGCGAGATTTTATTTTATTTTATTTTATTTTTTTTTTTGCGAGTTTTTTACCTTTGACCAAGGGATGCGGCAGATGCCAGGACGGACTGCTCAAGTACGCGGCGTCCAGCCAGGGGTTGAATAGGCCGAGTCCGGGAAATCCGGCGCTGTACTGATAATCTGTAAAACAAATCGGAAACGTTTGATTACGTGTTCGCGCGCCGGCGGCCTTTGCGTTGAAAATAGATTTCATCGTTTCTTTCGGTCCACGTTATCGGTGCTGCTTTTACGATCCGCCGGATTCTTTCGCAGTTTACGTTCGCGGCCAAAGTGTTTTTTTTTCTTTTCTCTCTTTTTTTTTTTAATTTTTAATTTGCGAGAGAAAAAGAGACACGTAGAGCCGTTGCAACGAATTTTACTCGGGGAACGAAACCTCTGTGACGCGGCTGAGAAGCTGACGGACTGCGGGGGGGAAGGGGGACCGGCCACCCAAGATCTATAAAAGCGAGGATTAACTGCGCTCCCCTGGGCGATCCGGTGGAGCAGCTAGTGTATCTCTGTTTATACGAGCGCGGCATAAAATCCGTTATTACGACGTGGCGTGAGCCTTCGCGGCGCGGCACATGCTACCGCCATATGCGGTGCGATAAACAAACGCGTAAACGCGGCTTCTTTTGCAGGCGTCTGCCTCTCCTCGTAGCTCCCCGGGTACCATCTTCCGCGTCTCTCTCGACGTCTTTCTCTCCCTCCGGTAGCCGGCCGGTAAACAGTCCGGGCTTAGTGGGCCACGACCGGCGGCGGCGTTTTCGGGGAAAAAATAAACGCGGCGGCGGCTAAAGAGCGCCCGCCGCCGACGAAGACCTCGTTCTCGCGGCTTGACACGCTGCCAGGTCCCATTTGTGTGCGTCGCGGTCCGCGTATGCGTGTGCGGGTGCGTGTATGAATGTATGTGTGGGTGCTGCATGTGCTCTTGCGCGGCCGTGCATGTGCGCGCGCTCGGCCGTGCACGTGCGAGCCGACGCTCGGTGCCGAGGGCTCGACACCGTTTCGGCGGCACCGCCACCACCTCGCGGTTTGAGGTCCACCAGATATACGCCGGATTATTAAACGCCCGCGAGGCCCCGACGCCCGTTTGCGGATCCCGCCGGTGGTCACGGAGCTTCCGACGACTTTCGGACCCGCCGCTCGGACGCCACCCCATTCCTAGCGACGCTGTAACCCCACCCCCCTTCTGTCTCCTCGTTAGACTATTTTTCGTGATTTCTGTAATTTTTTTTCTTTTTATTTTACGACGCTGATCTACGCTGAAAGAGGAATAAAAAAAAAATCTGTCGCGAGTTTGCGTCCGTTTTCAAAAACTCTGAAATTCTGGAGAATCAAATTTTTTTTTTTTTTTAATTGCTTTACCGGGAGTTCTAAAGTTCGCCGCGATTACCGTCGACTGCCAGACGCAGGTAATGTCTCTTTAGTTGTCGACCTTGTCTTCCGACCATTCTGGCTACCGCCAGGTGCTAATTAGTAGCGTTGCCGGCGAAATTAAACGTGTTATTATTAATGTATCAACTTACTCGACTTAGACCTCGGCTCGCGTGGCCCGTCCACGGTAACCTTGATGGCTTTGGTGTACGTGGCCACCTGGTAGGG
This sequence comes from Cardiocondyla obscurior, assembly GCF_019399895.1. Taxonomy (NCBI): domain Eukaryota; kingdom Metazoa; phylum Arthropoda; class Insecta; order Hymenoptera; family Formicidae; genus Cardiocondyla; species Cardiocondyla obscurior. Next base: position 8,409,960 of record NC_091869.1, read on the forward strand.
CATCGTGTTGATCTGGATCGTTAGAGTGAACGATTTTCCTGTAAGTGAAAGATCGCTGCTTAAAGTTCGGCGGGTGATTAGGGGAACTCGAGCGGGCGATTTCGGATTCTTATCTCACCTCTTCCGCTGCGGCCGACGAATCTGAGATCGTTGAACTTGGCGACCTGGTTCTTCATGGTCGCCGTAAAGTTCCTCAGCTCGCCGCAGCAGTTCTCGTCGTTGCCCGCCTTGATGGTGACCTGCGTGCCGTCTATGACGTCGTCGAGAGCTATGACCTTGAAAGCAACGGGAAGAGACTTGTTTGATCGCCAGTGCGACGGCAGTGAGCTGCACATGATGGTGGGACTGCCCGTCGTCACCAGATCGCCGTGGCATCTTCTGAGGGAATCGTGGAGCGTTCTGAGGGTGTCCACCCCCAGAGGACTGTCCCGTAGGTGCATTCTTATAGTTGCAACGGGAAATCCAACAGGCTAGAGAGTTTCAATGTCGTTTCAACTATCAGCTCGAACCGTTTTAAACACTTTATTGACGAACACGATCGATCACAATTTTCCTCGTTATATTCACTGTCATCACATTCGAACAGGCGGTCGTAGACACATATTTTTTTTTAATTATTTTTCTCCCCCCTGGCTCTCAGCGAAGGAGCTCCATTGTGGGCCTCCCGATTTGAATCTCCGTTTCGATTGGCACCTCCGCGGAACTGGGGTGAAAACGTTGAAGCAACCCGACGCGTACTCGGTGCCGGCTGAGCGGATTCTAGTTTTTCGCAGCCGTAGCCGCAGCTATTTAGGGGGGATTTTTCTCCCCTCCAATTTTTCCGGAGCCCCACCCAGAGCAAGCGCGTCGACCAATGAGGACGGCGGTCGTGTTGTGGCCTCCGCGGCTCGCCGCCTTCACCCCTAACCAGGCTTAGGGGGTGCTTTGCGAAAGGGGCTGCCTGCCTGCCGCCTGGCTCACGCGAAGGGTGGCTTGGCGCCTCCGCTCTTCCTTAGCGTACCCACTCGGCCTCTCTCTCGCGCTCCCTCCATCTCGGCCGCTTGCGCTCGCTTTCTCGCACCGGGGGGCCCCTGTCCTTTCCTCTTCGCTTCGCCTCGTCTATCTTCCTTCCTTCGGTTTCTCTGCCTTCGCCTTCTGTTCTCCTCGTTACGCCGGTCTCGTCGCCACCTTTCCACTAACCTAGCCACCTACGCCACGCTTACGTGACGACGTAAATTCTCACGCGCACGTGTTCGAATCGCCCCACCACGCGCAAGAGAGATCTGGTCCGACAGCTGCACGCGTTTCTTGACCTCCAAGACTCGATGCGTCTTATCTGAGCGGTGCACCGCGATTAAGTCACCATTTTTTAAGCGTAACAAATATTCATTTATTAATTTATTTTTTAAATAGATTAGGCGGGTGAGATTTAAACAAAAATACCACATTTTACATAAAAATTTGAGACTAATTTGTACATATTTTATGTACATTTTAGCAAACAAAGGTAAACGTTAAATATGCATGTTACATATAAGAAATGCAAACATTTAATATTCTGGTAATTTTATTGTTAATTATATATTACTTCACGTGTTACGTTGTTATCTATAAATAGAATGGGTGAAAGTATTAAAAAAAAAAAAAAAAAATTAATATGCAAGTCAATTGAAAAATCGGTACATTGAAAATATTTCATAGCGTCTCCTCTGCAACGTTTGTGTTGTATACATTTTTGTTTTGTTTTTTTTTTAATGTTGCACAACGTTTTTGTAAAAATTATTATTTAACATTTTAATGCTTTAATCTATGATGTATAGTCTCAGTATCGCGTTGACCGAACTCCAGGCCGAGTGTCTAATAAACATCCGGGCACGAAGTCACTTTAAAACGCGCGCAAGCATATCGAGGACAATGCATATAATGCAAGCGCGCTAATTTGAAGTCCATTAAAATGGATACATTTTGCGAGAGATAATAAATGAACAGCGTGTTTCGTACGAGGCGCGCTCGCGGGAGCGCAGGCGGAAATGTTTATTTTACGCATTTTACACGATTGTTTTGGGAAAATCAAATCACGTATCTTTTTTTTTTTTCCTCGCTCTCGTCGCTCGTTTGAGCTCGCCACTTTGATTAAAACACCGTCATCGAGCTTCTTTCGCACGGCGTAAACCAAATTGCGCTCAATACCCTTCTGCAGAAAGACACCTCGGTGACAATGCGCGAGCGCTCGCTGTAAATTCCAGCCGGAAGAAAGCGGCGCTCTAAGATCGCATCTGCGATTCGCGACAATGGCGACTAATTTCTTAAAACACCCCTGCGCGCGTTAGGGCTCTTCCGCTTCCCTGCCAGTGCCCAGCAAAAGGGCCACCGTTTTAATATCGCCTAGTGCGACGACTATAGAGCCGCGCGTCAAATGTCACGTCGTGCCCGGAAACTTCTGAAAGGTCCGCGCGATCATTGTCGCGCACGAAGTCGTTAATACCGGAACGTCCATTGTCCCGAGCATTTTCCAAATTAAGATTGCGCGCGGTTTAATATCCACATTCGCGCGGCGAAACGGCGGAAGGGAATTTCCCGGTTGTCGCGGGAAAAATAATAGGACCGAGATTACTCGCTAGGCGCCGGTGAGAATTTAAGGGTGCTTGCGTTCGCGGCTGAAAGTAACGCGAAGCGCCGGAGCCTTTCGACTTTTAACGGCGGTTCGTGTAACGCGCCGGAGTCGCGTATCAGAGTCGCGGAATTTCGCGGAGAACGGATACCTTTCGGCGAAAGGGATAGACGAGAGATATGGGAGACGCGAGGTACCGGGGAGCAGCGACGAGAAGCGAAGCGGGGCACAAGAGTTAACACGAGAGAGCGCATTGTGTGCGGTGAGCGAACCGGAAGCGTCGCCATACTGCGTATCGCCTCGCGTCGCTTTTGTTTCCGTTTTCGTTGCCTCCGATCATTTTCTGCTTCCGCGCCCCCGCCCGCCGCTGCATCCTTTTGTCTCGTCCGGCTCTCTTTCGCCGGTTCTCCTCTCGTCAGGAGCGCGCTCGCACGTTAAGTTCGGCATGGCGCGCGACAAAGGGGAGTTATGTACGATCTTACGGGACGCGACGCATTCCTATCGCGCTTTCTCTCTTTCGGCCCCTTTCACAAAAAAAAGAAAAAAAAGAAAAAAAAAAAAGAAAAAAAAACCCCTTGGCGGGGGTCAGAGAAAAATCGCGGCGCGCGAACTCGCATTCTTCTTCCCCGCGCGGCTGCATATTCGAACGTTCGGCGTTGCAGTCCGATTGGCGGATAGTTAGTATAGATTTGCCGGTCTCCCTCCCTCGCGCAGCACTTTACCTCGTCCACGGCGAGCTTTAAATTTTATCCGTCGATGTTACACATTTTTCGCGGATTTGCGCTCGACTCCGCCGGCTGATGGAGGTCCTCCGTCGCGCCGTCCGAAAAACGCAAACACGCATTAGGGACGCGCCGGGAATCGCGTCCGGTTAATGGCATTACGCCCATATTTTTCCATAAAACGCGGCAAGTAAAAGCCATCGGAGCTCGCACGTCCCATCGGGGCCGCTCAGCGATACCCCGGACCCTTTGATACCCATTATCGCCGTCCGGTTACCTGCCATTAATACGCTATATCGACGCCTATTAGCTGGCGCACCTAATAACCTACCAACCCGACTATAATGCCCACGGCACGAGACAGCCCGAATTCCGGTACATCCGTGGCGCATTCTCGGCCCGAATGCCACACTCGTTTACTGATAAACACATCTCTGTCTACGTCGCTCGCGTTTCCTTCCACTCCACCTCTCGGCCCGGTTGTCCTTAATTCGAGTCAAGATTACAAATTGATTCCGTAGCAGTCTGTGTATGAATCAGGCGTCACGTGTTCGGGACGCACCCCTCGGACGCACCCTCGTACACGTACACAATTTACCGGCGCGTACAAACAGATGCATTTGTGCCGGGCAGAAGTCTTCGCAGCATCGACAGAGACGCGATTATGTGCTTGTTATCTTCTGTTACAATATGAAATTTGTTTAATATCGCCGCGCCTCGTGATCCAATAAATTTTATATAAATAACTTTTTTTTAGATAATTAAAAAAAAAAAAAAAATTGCATTGGAGTATGGAGATAGGTTTCACGCAATTTTTTTTTTTTTTTTTGACATGCGAACCGAGTTTGTAACAGGTTCCGAAGGCTTCGACAGCGGTTCCCCTTAAATTTGCGCCGTTTAATGTTCGAAAATACGCCGCCATAAAATTCTGGACGACATCGTGTCCGGTATATAAAATCCTATACATCTCCGATAGATGGAGATAGGATTTTTATTTCAATCTACGTGGATTTGCGTGGATTTCCATTAGTTTGATTTCGCGCAGGCGGAGAAATTTTTTTTTCGTGGCAACTTCGAAAAATTTGGACGTGCCCGGTTACGTTCGAATCCGGCCGGACTTGCGATATGACTATTTCGCGCGGTTTGCGTTCTTATTGATAAGCAGTATCTGCGAGAATAAAGCAATTTGCGTTAGTTAAGAGTGGCGATGCGATACAATTTATTTGTAATACGTCGAAGAAAAATGATAAAGTAATTTTAGACGCGGACTTGAAGACGGCGCCTTGTTTTTTGAAATTCTATATACCAACGCACGCTTGCATTCGTGTCCCATGATCGATGCCCCGGGGCATTATTACTTGCAGCCCCTTATCTAGCATGCTAGTATTGTTACGAACCCTACGCGAAGTGGATGTAGGGCGGACCGAAGAGGGAGAAAGAGGGAGACGGAGGGACGAGAGAAAGAGAGAATGCAATATGTGTGGAAAATCGGTACTACGTGACAAATCTTGATTGAACAATTTTAGTATGACGCACGTGGTACTGATGAAGCTTAGAAATCCGATAGCCGTCGTCACGAGTCGAGATGTCAAAGATATATTTCCGCTTATTATCGTCGCGCTGGGCTCGATTTAACGGGATTCGTCTCGAGTGCTTCAAAATTAATAGAAAAATTAATCAAAGTAAACTCAAAGAACGTGTAACAACAGAGAGACGTTAGTTTTCCGTGATAAATCTTTGCGACGGCGTCCCGTCTGGATATATTTTTAAACAAAATAATCGACGTCGCGGGCAATGACGTCGCGCGAATTAACGCCGACTATCTCATAATCAAGTAAGACCGAAGACAATGTAATCCGGGACGGCTCATCGAGTTCGGATGGAACGGAGTTAGATTCTCTCGTAGTATTGCCTCATTAATGCTCGTGCCCTTCTCGAGCCCTGGGCGATGCGATAACCCTTCAACGGTCCCTACGTCCCTTTAAGTTCCAGCGCTAACTCCTAAGTAAGGTCACCCAGCAATTTCCGGTAGCCATCTTCGCCACGACCCGCCGTATACCTCGACCATGTGGCAGCCGGGAATTCGCGGGGGGGGGAGGGAGGGGAAGCGAGACGCACGTGTGATAGAGCCAGAAGCGAGATTTCGAAAACGCGGGGAACTGGGAACGGCTGGAGCAGGTTGCTCGGCGCTATCCCGTTGAATTAGACGCAATCAAAGGGTCGGGAGTCATCGTCGATTAGCGATGGAATAAAAATATTTCTTGTTTAATTTATATAAAAAAAATATATATATATATCTTACATTTTTATTTCTTAAATAATGTTAATTTTGCAATGACTGTCGTGATTTATCAATTTTTTATTTATTTTTTTATCACATTGCCGAGAGAACGCTGCGCTTGGCACCACGTCCGGTCGTTTATCATCGCGAAAAACATGATGCGCGTTTCTAAAAAGTTTATAGCGAGCTCTTTAAAAACATAGGAGCGTTTGGAAAAATACAAATCTAATCTCGCGCAACGCAATATGCGACATTCGTTGCCAGGTGAAAAATAATGCACGGACGATCGGGGAAACTTTTTGATTTGCCCCGTGTTAACGGGGGGTGTTTTTACAAAAAGTAATGACGGTACCGATAATAATAATCCGTTTAATTGGCGCTCCGACCAAATCCAGGCACAATGGGATTAATTTGAACCGGCAGCGCTGTTCGCAGCGCCGGGGCCTCCCACCACCGCGCATGATTTATTTTATTAGAGTAGCTGCGCTTCGGCCCGACAAGCTGGCCATCATTAGAATCGTAAAATGCGGCGCGGACTGGCGTTCGCGTAAAACACTAATGAGACGCGGCTTAGCGGTTGTGGATTTAAAGTGATTTCAGCCGAGGAAGAGTGTCCGGCCCGAAATTATTTTATCCTCTCGACGTGAACGCGCGATCGCATAAATAATCGCGATTTATTGATTTCTACATAGTAATTTGCGCTACCGACTTTCTAACATAATTTCTCGCAAAAGCAACCCGAGTAACACGTCGATCCCTTCCGAACGCGAAGGGACCAGCCGGTCGAACGATCGCCGCGAATAGTTCAGGGCGGATTCCCCACTTTCGGACGGACCGGGGGGGTGTTAATTCCATTTTAACGGCTGCTCCTTCCCCGCTCGTTTTCGGATCGAAACTACCCTCTAAGACCGTTGCATATTTCATGGCGCTTCGGGGAAACGCCGAAGTCTGAAGACCTGGCCCGATTTATAATTCACCTTCGTTCTCGACTAATATCGATTGGCGAGAGTAGCTTTGACGAACTTCCTCGGGTTCTTGAGGAATATGCACCCTTTATTTGCACCCTCGCGCGGCCGTATATCCCAGTCGAGCCGGAGTGAAAAGTGCCCGATCAAATATTTGCCGAAATCGTTATTTTCATAGAATTCTTATACGAGAAGATTACTCCATTCAGGGCGTAAGATCCGATTTGGCGGGCTCGGCAAAATATTTAGTCCCGAGTTAAACTCTTTCTTTCTCAGATCGAGCGAGATGCGGCGCGACGGCAAGGCGGATGACAAAGTGATCGGGCGGGATTACATTACGGGTGCTATTGTGGCGTTTGGTGATCTTGAGTGGATCACCGCGGGCCTCTCGAAAGCGCGCAAACATTTGTTGAGTCTCTTTCAACCATTCTCGACGCTTTTTTTTTTTTTTAGATGAGAAACGGTTCGTCGCGGCGACGGGGCGCGCGGTGTGTCATGGTACCCCACAGACAAACGTGTCATGTGTGCAAACATAATCGGAGGGGTTCGCTCCCGGCGTAGTGTGCAACAAAAAAAAACAGAAAAAAAAGAAAAAAAGGGAAAGTAATTCCCGTGACATATCCCAAGACCGCTTTTGTGTCATCTTGACGTGTTAATCGCATAGCTCGCGTTTAGTTGTAATTCGTTCGGCCGCGGGGGAATTTTACGAACTGAAAACGGGGAGGAAAGAGAAGCAGATGTACGTCGTCGACTTTAGAAGCGCGTAAATTTTTTACGCCGAACACGTTTGATTCGATGATCTGACCCGCGCATCGTGTTCCGCGAGATGAATTAAATCGCGGACGATATTTTATCTCGACGGCGCGCGCTTGTTGCGAGAATCTTCACTGCATCTTGAATAAGTCACAATTATTTCGCGATTATGAAGAGCCGATTGAATTTCGCGGTGATTGGACGGAAATGATTAGAGGAGCGATATTTTCGTATTTAACACGATATCGTAGGAATTTCTTTATATTTGATTTATTGTAAATCCGCGTTGCGCCGGCCGTAAACGATAATTCCCATGGCTTAATCAACTGTAGTTTTTCGTACGCAATATCTGATAAAAAAAAAAAAATATATATATATATATTCCTCCTCATGTATAACGTATAAAAGTAGCGTCACGGAAAAATTGTGTCAGAAAAAAGTTAGCGGATTTTTACGATTTAGCTAAAAGCTCGATGATTATATTGCAAGTGTAAACAGCGTATTGAAATAAACGTCCGGTAAAATTTATTCAGTATTTTTCGTGAGGCCGGCTGAACAGACCTCTCCGCGTGTCTTCACTTCGGTCCCGCTATCTTGGTATCTGCCCTCGTATCGCTCTACAATTTTATTTTATCTTTCATCGTAATTTTTTTTCAATTAGGTTCCGTAACGTAGAATACCTGATGATGTGCTTGCTCTTTGCCTCTTAATGTATTCTAAGAAAGCTCGACAAAAGAAAATTGGCATTGTTCTCGAGTGCTTCTTGTTCGCGTACGAGGACGCGAAAGAAGGGCACAAAGAGAGGTAACTTCCGCGACGGTGCACTTTTGCAGGGCGCTCGAGGAGCGGAGGGCCGGGAGGGCGCGCGCCGTCGTCGTTCGCTTTTGTGCGAATCGCTCACCTGATTTAACGCGGACACAGCGGTGTTGGGAGGAGTGATACCTGACAGATGTTTTGGGGATCTCTTCGGTTCCGCGCGAGACCGCACCGGCCCGGTGGGACTTTGAAGTAGCCGTTCCCGGTTGCGGCAACCTCTCGCCGCGTCACGGCTGTCGAACGTTCTTCTCCGTAGAGCCTCTTCAGGCTCGACGATCGATCAACCGAGGCATGCCTAAAACCTCGCTATCCCTCGATTCTCGATCCCTGAGCTGACGCGAGAGAAAACAACCGGTCGCGTGGCTCCTAATCTGAAAGCGGCGGTACTTCTAAAACCGGGGCATATTTTTTTTTCTTTTTTTTTTCCAGAAAGCTGCGATCATGATTCAGCAGTATCTTCTTTAGTGATTTTGATAGTGTATATTTATATTTTACTTTATACTGAATCACATTTTTCTCCATTCTGTTATATTTATTTAAAAAGGAAGCTTTTTTCGCAACGCTAATCTCCGCCCGCTTGCAATATAAATCGCAATTAATTACCAAGTCAAAGGGATTATTTTAACATAATAAGATCTTTAACGTAATCCCGCCGCACTTCATGCTACGCCCTGCTCTCGCGATATAATATATCGGCATTCGTATGCGACTGTTGGCGGCAGCAGCGGCGTGTGTAAACCAGTAATTCCATTGCGTATGAATCGCAAAAGCCGGACTCGGATGTTGCAACTGCATCATTTCCCGCCCCTCCCCAGCCCCCTCCGATCTCGGCCGTGCGAAAGTTATCGAGTAATCAGTCGCGTATTGTTTTACGAGCCGCTGAATCGGAACGCCGATTGGACTGGCGATCACATGCGCGACACCGATGATGGCTGCCGACTAATTTGGCGGCCGGCGAAAATTAAAAAAGGGAAAAAAAGAAAAAAAAACAGAAAAGAAAGAGCCATGCGAGACACATTTTTCCTTACGGTTGTCCCTCCAAGGGATTGCTGGCCGTTGTCCAAATCGGCGCGGCTCCCGGCCGCGATTTTACGCCGCGAATAAAATCGCTCGTCGACCTCTCGATTTGAAAAATGCTTCTAACGTGTGCGGCGACTCTCGGGCGTTTTCGGGACGACACCGCGACGGCCGAAGACCTTCAACAGGTGGTGTTTAAGTTTCCTGAATTTAATAAGCCGCCCTCGCGAGGGGCGCCCCACCTTTTATGAAAATAGCGATATCGAAAGCTGCGGGTGTTTTTCCCACCGCCAATTATTCCGTCCGTCCGGAAACGCGTTTACCGAGCCGCTGGTTTCTTTTCTTAACGACGAGGCCGCGTTTTTTTTTCGCTCCGGAAGATTTTTTACGCGCGCACTTTTATAAGCGACTCGTTAATTAGCGGCAGCGATCGAGGTATTATTTTTCGCCGTTCCGTGCCAGTTTCACGGTTTACCGCTTTTCAGACCGCCCTTGCGCAAAGTGGGGCGCCGATGGACACAGTGATCTATATAACGTTTTCAGATGGTTCCGAGGATATTTGTCGGATTGCCGGGGAGAAAACCACTCGCTGCGCCGTTGATTAGCGGTCGAATCAGTCGTAATTGTCCGTAACCGAAATAGAATTATCGATCGATTCTTCCCGACTGTCGCGCGTAGCTCGCAGGTCGCGGCTCATCGAGTTACAGATTGATAAAAAAGAGTCAGCGTTAGCGCGAGTTACCGTCAAAACGTATAAATATATACTGCAAAAGCCGATAAACGGAATATTAAAATATTATTGATGAAATAAATTTAATTCCCTGTAGACGTTCGCGACTGCAAAGAGCTCGCGGAACGATTTTTGATTATCGAATCCTCGGACAATACGTCTGTTTTTTTTTTATTTTTTTTTATTTTTATTTTTTTTTTTAATTTCGTTGTAATGAGCTGTTTTTTGTGGGCATTTTTTTTTACCGCGACTATCTCGGTTTCAAATTGTTCGAGAAGAGGCGGTCGTCGTTTTTCTCGGTGCGCAAGTTCGATCCGCGGTTTCCTCGGCCTCCCTCGCGAGGAACAATCGACTCATTCATCGGTCCATCAGTATCAGTTGCGTGAAACTTTATAATCACCCTGTACAGAATCGCGGAGAGGTACTCCGAGGGGGAGGGTAGAGAGGGCTCGGCCGAGGGATCGGGCGGATTCGCGGAGCGGAGGCGCGGGCGTAAGCGAGGGGGGAGGGGTGAACTGAACTGACCGGGGGCGGTGGGGACGCGGACATATATACCTACCCGTGTTAGCAACCCCATTGATCTGGCGGTGGACGCGGCAAAAACGAGCTCGAATAGAGGATGGGTCGCGGGGGTGAGCCGGGACGCGCGGGAAAGGGAGCAAGTGAGGCTCGGAGGATGAGACGGGGTGGCACGGGGGTAGCGGTCGAGTGGGTGGCGGTTGAAAATTTGCGGAGTGCCGAGCTGCGCTGCCAGAGAGTATCGCGCGCTTTCTCTCTTCCCACTTTCCTCGCCCCCGGTCCATCTCCCTCGCTCCGCCGGCTCTCTCGCGCCCTTTGCGCCGCTCTCTTTCTATCTCTGTCGCTCATCGTGGGATGAAGCTTTCGCGGGCCTCGTAGAGTACCGGTGTGACGCGGCGCGTTACGAGAGAAACCGGCGAGAGAGTCCGCACGCGCGCGTATATATGCACCGGGGGGAACGAAGAGGGCTGAAGTACGACCGTGCCTCTCGCTCTCTCGCCGTGGTGTGGCGGCCGCGTGTGCGGAGTGGCGACGGTGAAAACGCGGCCTACCCATCCGTCCTGTCGAGATTCGGTCGGTTTGTTGGCCCCGCGATATATGGACGAATTCGGTCAGCCCGCGCTCTTCGGCTACGTCGCATGCAGATTCGCGCGCCCTCCGCTCCGGCGTCCCCTCTGCCCACTATCTCCGCGTCCGCCGCGATATCAGCCGGAGACGGCTATCTATTTCACTGGGTTAGCGTTACGTCGTCGTGCAGGAGGGTGACCACCGTCTCCGAAAGCTCGTCCGCCGACCTTGCCCTGGTGAACGCGGCGAAAAGCGATGGAATCCGGCTTGGCGCCGAGCGTGCCTCTCGACCGGCGGCTTCCGGCACGTCGAAAATCATTCGGCCCGTGTACACGCTCTTTGATTCTAGTACGTTTGAAGTGGCGAAATCGGAGCCGCCCGCCAAGCGTGCTCGACGGAGGTTTTGATAGGTTAAAATTATTTTCCTGCAACGCCGTTCGAACGCCGAGCCCGGCGCGAAATCGGCGGGAGATAGCCGTGGGGGCTTCCCGATTCTGCTCGTTGTTATTTAGATCGCGAATTTTAATGCCGGAAGCGCGCGAAGCGTTACCTTCGACCACGTCGTGAAACAAGCGAGACGTTATTATTTTTCACCATGTCTGTAATTTTACGCGAGGCTTCCTATTGGCAGGCTACTTGTTGCCAGGAAGAAATAACAATTTGGCTCCGCGCCGTTGAGAGGTAATGTTAATTACTGGCGCTTCCGCAAGGATACGCGAGGGGCAAGTCAAACAGTCAGGGGAGAACTCGCTTCCTTTCGAAATATTTCATTCTGTAAGCTGAGAATTTCGAAAATGCGAGAAAACACGCTCATTTATGTATGCTCGGTGTTCCTTCTTGTTTAACTTTTTTTTCATTTTTCTTTTTTATTTTATCCGCGAACGCACGCCGTATTCTGGTTAATGAGAGATTGAGTAGTGAGAAATTTGATTAAATAGCCGATTTAAAACGGTAGCGATAAAAACCGGTTTGAAGCCCCTAACTCTATCGATAAACTTTGCGGCCGAGCGAAGCGATAATAACGGTAGGTACATATATTCGACAAACGATATGCGATCACTGATTAAAAAAAAATTATCCTTCCACGAGCTTTGCTGTAATTATAACTCTATCGCGCGGGACGATCGATCGAATTACAGTTTAATAGGGAATTATTAATTCCGCGCGATTTCAGCTGCGAAATTTCAAATGGCACGAAACATCGACGAGAGGTGGGCATCGAAAAAAAAAATAATAATAATAAAAAATAGAGAGAGCGAAAGAGAAAAAAACAAGCGAGAGAGGAAAGCTGTTTTGCGCAAGAAAATCTGTCGTTTCGAAAAATCGACGCTACAGTTGCGAAAGGTCAACGAGAGAAAAGACGGGTGAACGAGGACGCGGAAGGGACGGGGGGGGCAAGAAAGGGAGAGAAAGAGACGGACGCAGGGAGCCGGCCAGTCGTATTATAAAAATCCACAAAATAACCGACGCGGTGGCCATTAGCGATGCTCTTTTAACCCTCGCCATTCAGCTTCGCCCTCGTGATGCGTGTAAATTTTCCAGCGGCGGTCGCTCTCTGGCTACATTTTTCGTCGAGTGCCACTGTGTGCGCCCGCTCGCTCGCGGACTCATGCCATACCGCGCCAGCCGCCCACACCCCCTCTGTCTCCCCGTGGTCCACCTCGCCTCGCCGCCGCCGTCCGTGCCCCATCCCAACCGAGCGCGGCCACCCCAACGAGAGAACCCCCCTCGAATCACCCTCCCGGTGGTAATCCGACTGGCTAGCCACTCGCGCCAACAAATACCCTCACCGTCAGCCACCCACTGCCACCACCACCGCCACTTCGCTCCCCCCGCGCGCCCCGCGATACCCCCCTCGGCACTCACCGCTCGGAGCGCCGCGCTTACCCTCTTTGCGTCTCGCAGCCCCCGTTTCCTCCCGTCTCTCCGCGCGCGCGCGCGCCCGCGTCCAACACCGTTGAGAACTCATCCCACCGTGACCCAACCCGCGGTACACTCTCTGGTGAACCACCCCCGACACCCCGAACACCGCGAAATGCGCGGTCCTGGCCTCGTACACGGGCCACCACACGTCGACGGGAAAATTTTTCACGGCTACTTCCGGCTTTCGAGAGGAGTGAGTGAGTGAGTGAGTGAACGCGGGCGAGCGTATCTACCCCCTCGGAGCGGATCGACCGGGATTCCGCGGATCCAACGATCGCCCGACCCGGCACACGCTCTCGCCACCCGGCGGCGCATGATTTTCGTCTCTCGTTGTCAGAGATGCTGTGTACGAGTGAATCGCGCGAGGCTGGGCGAGTTTCCTGTTTCCCTCTCCCCCTTCGTCCCTTTTTTTTTTTCCACCCCCGAATATGCGGTCGGCGGCGCTTGGTCGGTATTTAGTTTTCCGGCCGGTAATTTATCGTTTATTCTGCGGCGGGGATTTCCATGGCGTTATTCGCGGAGATATCGCTCGTACAAAAATGGGTCAGCGTTAGACGTAAGCGGATCTCGAGGCCTAAGCGCGGAAACTTGCCCGCGCGGGATTGCACAGTCGAATCGGTGAAAAAGGAATAGCTCCGTCCCGATTTACTTCCAAGTTACTAATTTGCGAGTTTCTCATTAATTACGCACGGGATGAAGCATTAAGCAGCAGCACGAAAATGGACCGAACAAGCAACAAAATTGAAATTAGAATCGATCTTTGACTGGCATAAAAGTATTCGTCAGAGTTTCGAATATTTTTCATATTAATTATGATGAATTACACGCGATCCGTCCACGTCAAATTTCATTTCTATATTACAATAACTCAATTAAAAAGGGAAAAAAAAAAAATTGTAGCTAAACGTTCCGCTTATAAAACGATAGAGGAGACACCGCCGACTGTCGCCGATAGCCACGGGGGGGACGATGGACGTGGCGATCGGCATTTTCCAGCGCCCGGCGATGTGTGTTCGGGCTGGGTACACGTACACAACGCGCTTTGCAACGAGGTCCGGAGCGCGATGCCTGTCACGGCTCTCCAGCGTCCTTCCCCGTTCCGAGCCTCTCTGGTTCATCGGTCGCGTAGTTCCATCGCGGCCGGGCGTACCGTTCGGTTCGGTTTTTAGTTAATGCCCCGAGCCCCGTCGCCTGGTCGGTCACGCCGACGGACTTTAACCCATTAAGGTTTATGCCTGTATCAGGGTCCGCGGGAGGAAGGAAGGGGGCGGAAAAAAAAATTCTTTTTTCCCGCACCGTGAAATTCGGCCGAGCGAGTGGCTGCGAAATCAAAGGGAAAACCGTGGCCAACGACGAGCCGCGGGGAATCGACGTCCATTAGAGCGCGCGGGATAAAATGCATCGGAGCGCGAACGTGTCGCGAACATAAGCGAGCGCGAGAGAGCGAGCGAGGAAAAAGCCGGGGGCGGGAGGGAGGGCATTAGCGCGAGTCCAGGGTGGTGAATAACGGTGAAAACGCCGGAAATAAATGAGCCGATGGATCGGGCGCGACGTCGCGTACTCGCGGACGCGATAATTGGCCTCTTGCTTTTGTTTTCGCGCCCGCGTTTGGAGGGCTAGGGGAGGGCACGAAATTAAAGTTTCATCTTCCTAAAGCGCGCGGGACGGACCGGGAATTAGAGACGAGCAGCGAGTGACAGAAGAGCGGCTCGTTTACCGACGATAACAGACTGCGGCGGCGAGTCGGTTCAGCGGCGCCTGTATCACGGTTTGCGTTTTGGTGGTCTTTACGGGCTCCATATCACACGGCTGTTTGTCTTCTCCCGTCCGACCCCTGGGCTCGCAAGCGCGGCCGAGCGCGGAGAAATTAAAGTTAAACGAAGGGCCGTTTCGTGCGCGGCAAAGAGAACAAAAGGAAACAATGTACTTTCGAAAGTCCAGTTGATTCGGGAAAAAAAAAAAAAATAATAAAAAAGGTGCCGACAGATATCGGGACAGGTAAAAGCTCGATGAATACATAAAGGAATTGTAAAGATTATATTTCGCGAATTTCACATCGATCGCTGAAAGATATTTTTCTCTGTAGATTAAAAAAAAAAGGCACTCCCCGAAGGATTCGTTTAAAAAAGCAGCCTGCGATCTCGCGTGTTGCGATGAAACCAGCGTCGATCGGTTTCGCGTTGTCTAGCGAGCGGAAGTTTACGTCGAGGCAAGTGCAGGAAAGTAATGGCTAGTAATTAATGTCCGTGGCCCTTTACGCGCTGCCCTTTCGTTCTCACGGAGAACAACGGTTTACATTGGAAGGGAACAAACTGCAACCAGGTACTCGCCGCGCTCGGCCGACCGGTTAACCGGCAATTAGCCGATCTCGCTCGTAAATGTAAATTAGCGCAGGGCGGTCGAATCGACAACCGAAAAAAAACAGTAAATTACCGCGGTGCGAGAGCAGGTGGGCGGATGCCGTGCGGAAGGAGCTCGGAAGAAATTTCGCCTGCTTTCTGACGGTGAAAAACTGCCGACTGTCGCGGGATACCGCCGATTTATGTAATTCTTAGACCCGTCGACTTCCGACGTTTTATGTAAAGAGACATCGATTAGTTAGTTTAACGTCTAGATTCGATACCGCAGTTTTTTTTTTTTTTTCTTTCGCGGGACATTTTTTTATTTGCAAACATTTTACGGAATTTTATTTTGGAAAAGTGAGAATTATTTATAATAATGTAATGGATTATCGAAATATGAGAGCGACTCAATGCGAGCGGGAATAAATCAGCGAGCGAGTTTTTAATGCGAGATCCGATTTACCGTCCAATTCCATTCATTCGTCATTATTGTATAATGGCAAATCAATCGATTTCGCTGCATTTTTGATGAAATAATTTTACACTCGCGTCTCTTATTAGAGCCAGAAATCGGATAAACTTGCAGTGCTAGTTTATGCACGCGGCTCCAACTATCATGAGAATTTTCTATTTTAAATGACTGTCGGTCAAGGAAGGAGCGGTTTCTCTCGCTTTACTCGGCCGTGGACCTCTATGTAGTCGAATTGTTGTCGAGCTGACGGCACAGATTTCGAGGCGCTGATAGGAAACTCCCCGGACTTCCGGCCTTGTCTCTCGCAGCCATTTCTCCGGAGACCTCCCTGCGTCGGAGAATCGTTAGAGCTTCCGATCGTCGGCATTTTTCTTCTGGAAAATATATCTAACCGCCGCAGTTTCGCTATCTTCGGCGCACTCGCGCATTTTGCCGTTCAAGAGATATCGAGCCACGTTCATCGTGTTAAACGTATTTAAACTGAGTGATTCCTCTCGGAAAAAAAAAAAAAATACATGAAAAATCCGTACGATGGAGTATTGCTTCGCCGAGCGACGCCGTCTTATCGGCGCGACGATTAATCAGTCACGTAGGAGACGAGGTTAATTTCGTCGGCGTCCGTCTCTAGACCCGTCTGCGTATTCGTTAGCCTTATGTCGTTTCCACAGTCCGGTTAGTAATTCCGAGTATCGCTGCAATTCTACGCGGCAGCTGTACGGTGGGATACCTTCCTTAATTAGCGCGCGTCTTAAGGGCCGGCAATAGGGCACAAAGAGAATCGAAATTCACCGGGGTCAGGGTGCGGGGTCACGCGAATTCGAACAGGTGCGCCGAGAGTCCGGGATCAATTAGGGCTTGATCGATCGATCCACCGACTCGGCGGTTCGACTCTACCGCGGCGGTGAGGAGGGGGGCAAAGAGGGGAAAGGTAGAGAGCACGGCCAATTTCCACTTTTCAGAAAAACCTACTTCTCGTAATCAAACGTGTCGAGCAGCTCGCGAAAATCCGAAAATGTCAGTGGCCGTGCGCGAATAAAATTCTCGAACGCGCGGAAAAAGTAACAAGAGAAGTTGCCCGCGAGATTATTTCGCAATCCACGTTAATTCATTTGTTATGAAAGAGACACGGCCCTACTAATTTTTATATGAAGTTAATTACGTGATTTTTTATTTTATTTTTTTATTTTTTTGTTGAAGAGGATTAATTATAATTTATCGTAATAATTTTGTAACTATCTGGCTTATTAAAAATCAGGTTTTTCTCGGAATCGAAATTAAGATATTAATTCGTACAGGCGCTTCGATATTGTTAATAAAGCAATCAGCAATTAGGCTGTTGCACTGATAGCGATCGCTGTCGCTTCGCTTGCCGAATGAACGCGACGATACGGTGGGAATTATGTTGCTTTTCGAATTGTATGACACGCGTCAATCTACCCGGGCATTTTCATCGTTGTGGAAAAAACGGACACGAAGTTTCCGTGCTTTCGTTTTCTGTCACCTCGCGACTTCGCCGTTAACGGCGGTCGAAAAAGGTAACGAGCAATAAAACTTCCAGCGTGCGACGAGGATATAGTATCAGAGAGAATGAGATCGAAAACGTGAACGTGAAAGAAAGACAAGGTTTCAAAGTAAGAGAGACAGAGAAAAAGTAAAAGAGGCGAGATAGCGCGATAGCGGGGGATGAAGAGAGAGAAAGAGCGAGAGAAAACTCGCCTGACGTCACACACTGGTAACGGCGCTTTATCGAACTCTCATTACCACCGGCGGGAGGCGACGGGAGGAGGGTGCAGAAAGGGGTAGGTTTGGTGGAGAGTGTGTTTTTCGGCCTCGTGTGGTCGGCCGCCACTCCCTCGTTGCACGCCGGGGTTTCCCCTCTGCCTCGCGCCCGTTCTCTCTCTTTCTCCCTCGCTCGTGTCCTTCCGCCCTTCGATTCCCTCTACAGCGTTGCCTAACCCTTTTGACTCTCCGTCCGTCTCCCCCCGTTCAACTCCGTTCGCCGCCCTGGTGCCCCCCCGCGGGCCTCGCGCACCCTTTCCTCCCGTAAACCGCCCTGTACCACCCTACGACCGCTGGACGCAATAATAAACAACCGCCGGTCGCTATGGCGACGCGTCCATCGCGCGCGAACAAAACACTGGACTCTCTCTCTTGGCTCCCTCGTCACTCTCTCTTTCCCTCGCTTTTCCTCGCGCCCTTTCACGCTCCTCTCTTTCGGCCACCCTGCCGACGCGGTGCCCGTTAATCGTCCTCTCTTTCTCCGCGTACGGTAGCCGCGCGGGTTTGTCGCCCGCGCTGTTACACGCGTGCTGTGGGGGAGACCGAAACGACAAAGTCGTACGTATACGGGTGACGTTAAAGCCGGGACCCATTGGCTCGGTCCAGATTGCATCGGATGTACTCTTGGTCGGATTGTTGAGGTTTTGGGGTGTACCTGACCGCCGGACGCGCGCCCCGCCGATCCGCGGAGAAGCAGGACCCTTCGTCGCCGTTTAAATTCGGACCGCTCATCCGGCGAGCCCTCAGATTATCTGCGATTACCATTCGGGCGTTGAAAACTCGTAAAACGTCGCGTAATTATTATAAATGTGTCTCGTCTTCCGTTGAGAATTTTTTATTTTATTTTTTTTTAGTTTTCCATTTATCCAGATATGCAATTTTTAATTCAGGGTTCACGTGTAAATTTTTTACTCGAGCTATTCGACGGAGAATTAGAATTAAAAGTTACAGGCTGATATATTTTATTTTACTTTGTTTACCGTAAATTTCCGCGACTTGGAATTTTTAAGAAATATTTTTATCACCGGGTATTTTTGTAAAGATTGATATCTATTTTGTTCTCCAACATTTCGGTGCTCCACAGCTTCGATTGATTTTATGTTAAACGTCGCCGATGACTTATGAACGTTTCGATGGACGTACTTATGCGAATGCGATGGATTAGGCGTCCGTCTGTTTATCAAAGGGGTGAGAAACCACCTCCTTTCGCAATGGCGCGTGTCGGATGCGGCCTTGCACGAGTGCTCGTAACCCGTATCAGGATGGATGGAAAAGTGCCTCCGTGTCGCCATCTCTGTACCCGAGTTTGAACGAGAGCGTCATTTCCTGTGCTCTACACCGGGAGTGCACCTGAATGTAAAAAAAAAAAAAAATCTATTTATGCCAAAAGCAAAATTAAATTAAAAAATTATGATCACCCGTCGTAAAACGTGCGTCGCGTCAATCGTGGCAAGGTACTTCCCGATCTGTCGCCCGATTGGCGATCGAAAACACATCAGAAAATATTTTAGCATACGTACTTAGCATATTTTGATATATTATACTATACATAAATAAATAAAAAAGATCTGAGATGCGTATTTTCGTATAATTGCACACGTGACATTTGTTAGACTTAGTATAAAAAAAAAGAATACAACAAAGAAACAAATTTGCCGCTGGTTTCTTCTTCAGCACGAGCGATTCTCCCGTTTCCGCGTGGGGTTTTTTTACGATAGTTTCCCATAAAAGTTTTATTCGTTAAATACATCACAGCATCGCGTTCGCAAAGAATTGCATATTTTCTCTAACGAAGAATAACACCCTTTTCCTCTTTCTCTCTCTCTTGTTCTCTCCGCCGAGCTTTTAGTAACTACTTTTAGTTGTTCAGTAAGCCGTCTTCTTCTGCCGCGCGCGCACCACCCACCCTACAATTCTCTCGCTCGCTCTTCGGGAGTCTGCAACCATCCCCGCTGAAACCGCAAGCCCCCTTCGCCCGCCCTTCGCACTCACACCACGCAGCTACTAACCATTCAGGAAATGTTTATTCTGGCCTTTTACGGAGTGTTCCAAAGGATTTTTGGATTTTGCCCGGTCCCGCAATTTGGAAGTCAATGACTTCTTCCCTCCCCCTCTACTCCCGTCGACCTCCTTGATATCGAATTTGTTTCGCACTTCCAGACCGCGTCGATTCTTTTTGTTTGATCTGTAAGATTGTTTTCCGCTACCCTCGGCCGCCGATCTCGTTTTATCTCGATGTTACGATCGCCAGAATTCTAAACTAAACATGCAATTAGGAGGATGGGAGCTTAAATAAAAATCCAATTCAAAGTTCTTTTTAGAACCATTATTTATTTTCAAAGACAGAGTACATCGTTCGCGTCATCGTTCGTTTTCTCTCTTTCTCTCTTTTTTATTTTAAATTCTTTTGATACTATAAAATTCTAGTCGTGATATGCGATATATTTGCGAGTGAGTCGAGAGCAGTCTGGTGTCTTGGAGAATGGGGGTTCTCCAGCGATCTTGGTTCTTACAGGGAGAAGAGAACGCGAATGCCGCCGGTGGGTTGGTCAGGCCACAGCACCGCCCCTTGACTCTCGACTTACTTTTGCCATCTTGCCTCCGATTCTGCGGTTAGCCCCACTTCGACCAGAAACCAGGGAAGCTGCCTTGTATCCGACGGTCGCAAATCGGACCCGCGGATTCGGCATAATACATGATCGTTCTGTGTCAGAGAACATCATTTTCTGAAAACCAACTTATAATTCTGAAAGACTGTAATTGACTTCTGACAATTTTACGAAAAATTCAGCGACATACTTATATAATTTTTTTTTTTTTTTTTGTAATTAAAGTTAGTTACAATTTAAAAAATATGTGTTAGATTAGATTTTTTAAATTACGACCAGCTGTGATTTTTATTTCAAATTACAGATCTTGTAAGAGATATTATTCTAATTTGATTAATCAAAATATTACGCACGTGCACGAAATGATTGTACCTGACGATAGGCGCGTGATTATTTAAACAGAAATGAAACCAGGGCTGCCGCTTTGATTCGCTGACACAGAATGCTATGTAATGATATTTTTCCTTCCACCCAATGACCAGAAGCCCGCGCGGTGCGGCTGTGTCGCTCGTACGCGTTTATTCAACGACGTTGTTTCACCAAGCTTTCGATCAATGATGCATTTTCATTACGCCATTCGAGCTATCCGCCGAGTATTGCGCAATAATAGGGATGTTTTTAGCTTTATACGTAAATTATATATTCGGTTATAGTCCGCGCGCGATGGACGAATTATTTCTTTCGGATTCTCCCGTCAATTTTATGCACAAAGTATTATCGTGGCACCGTAACGACACGTTTAATATAATAATCTGCTTCCACTGTGCGTTCGCATAAATACGATTTTCCCGAAATTCAAATCGTCACACTCTCCCCCTTATTCTGATGTTAAACCCCGCGTGTCGACGCGATCATTAATTGCAACACGACAACTCCATTAGGGAGTAATTAATTTTCAGAAAATTTTCTACATTACAGCTCGAGTCACAGAATTAAAAAAGAAATAAAAAAGGAAAGAAAAAAATACTGCGCGCGCGCGATCTGTCAATCCGCACGAGCGCCGACGACGAAAAGGGAATCAAGGGTAACGAGGGCGCGGGAAAATGAGCCGCCTGGTCGGTGCCCCTCGTCATTCGGTCGGCGCGGCGCGGAACGCCGCGCGCGGCCATAATAATAATTTTTACAAGCCCGCGTGTAATCAAGGCTGCGCGTTACACATGTTCTGTCCGTGGGCGACCCCTACTCGCGACACGTACGACCCCCCGTCGACGGAGGCGCAGGGGTAGTTACGGCGCCTGGTAGGGGCGACCGTACGCGAGAGGGAGCGAAGAGGAGAAATCGGGGAAGGAAAGGGAGTTCGGAGGGGTGCCGGTGGAGTGTCCGTAGAGGAGCGAAGAGAGGAGACCGATGTGTAAGCGAGACGGAGCACGCTCTCGGGGGTAAACGCGGCGCGCGGGTGGCCGAGGGGGCGGTTAGGACGCTGGGACGACGCGGAGGGTGCCGGGACAAGGGGGTAGCGTAGTATTCACGCGGCACGATCGCCGGTGCTGCTGCTGTTGTTGCCGCTTCTGCCGGCGCCCTGGTTCCGCCGTTCTTCGCGTATTGTTGTCCAATCGAGCGTACGGGCGAACCGGTTTTCAAGCCGGACCGCACGCGCCAATATCACCCGCACGCGACGATGGCGCGAGCTTTTTTTCGGTCGGCCGGTCATTGAGCAGCGGAATGTTATTGGTCGATCACCGTGACACATGACCGCGTCGGGATCGAGCACCCTGGGTGACGGCGGCTATTTTATTTCAGCGGATTACCGAACTTGCGCCGATCGCCGACGGCTCCGGGTCTTCAGCTGGTGCGCTCTTCTTGACTTCAGATCGCGGCGTTGGTACGTGAACGATCCGAGGCTACGAATATTGTTTCGATGTAGTGCGTTGGATTTTTCGTATCTGGTGACTCGTGCGTCATTTTTCTGGTGTCCGAGTGAATGACGACTTTTTCACTATCCGGCCGCGGATCCGCGACAGTTTGCGCCGGCACGTGTTCGTGCTCGGCCCTCGAAGATCAGCGTGGACGAGCGCGGCATTGTCATCGATTGATTGTGGTCTTCTATAAAACCCATCGAGCCCCTGATGGGGCTGTCACGTGTCGGCGGGGCGTTTGCGGATACGAGAGTCATCGAGGAGAACGAAGAGCGTCGCGGTGGAATTGACTAGTCGGGATCCTCGGTGGATGATGGTTCTTTCGATCGATCGCAGTTCCCGGCGCTGTGCCGAAGGATCGTGCTCGATTAGCGAAGAAGACGAGCTCTCCGCTTCGAAACACAAAAAATTGCGTACGTATAACGTCGTCTTCGATGATTTTTGTCGACTTTTATTTTCGATCTTTGACGAGAACGTTAGAGAGCCGCAGCAATTGCTAATTACTTTCTTTCGTGGCGTAAGATACTCTAATCAGACACCGTTATGAAATTACAGCACTTGCCATTTGGGAGGGGCAAACACATTAGATATTGATAACTCTGGCAACAGTTATACTGACGAGCGCGGTTCATTAATTAACGTCCTCCAATGCATCGCCGTATCGAGCTGCATTCTGCAGCGACAATTAATCTAAAATTTAGACACCAATGACTATACTCGTAATTTCTTTTAATCAACCAGTAAGACATTATATTTTTTACAGAATACTCCGATTAATTTGATCAGACGGAAATACCTTTACGACGAACCGACGAAGAAAGCAGTTTCAGATGGTAGTTTTTAACAATTTAAAGCGACGTGATCGTACAAAATATTCCGGAAAAAACGCTCGTTCGAACCGTCGCTGCGTCTTACGTCCGTAGTCGCGACGTTGAGAATCGGTGTCGCGAACTAGGCCTTAGATCTCGGCTGCGAAACGAGGGGCGGATCGCGAATCCCTCGCGCTTAGATGCCGAAGAAACGGCCATGGAATAGCGGAGTACCTGGCTCGCCGTGCCCGGCAGTTGATCGGAGCGTGACGAGCGGTAATTGAATGTAGGTATGGCATTTGCATTGACAAGCTCCAACAGAGATAATTCGAATCTCGTCGAACGCAACGGTCCACACGGGCGTTAGGTCGTTTGTCAATACGACGGCGGCCGTCCAGTTTCCACGTTTCCACCGGTATCGCTGTTTGTCACCGTCTCGTCGGTGATCGTTCGCCACCGAATATACACCCGGCGCATACTTCTGGCGCGCCCGGTTTTGTTTCGCGTTTCCCCAGCGCGATGCCGAGCGTTCAAACGCGCGGCGAGCCGCCCAAAGATATTATCGTCGTCGATAAATCGTCGTTGATTTTTTTTTATCGGAAAAGAAAAAAAGAGAAATTTTACATTCTATGGAATTTAGCTTGGAGACTTCTGAATGCCTCAACGGTTTAAATATAAGCTGCTTTTATGATAAAATAATATGAAAAAAAAGGTAAAAATACGTTCGGTAAAAACTGAGGTAATAATTTGATCTGCACTTTTTTTTTTATTTTTATTTTTTTTTTTCTTTTAAAGTAAAAGTGCATTCTTTTTGATTAATGGTCTGATGGTTCTGATTATTGGGATTCTTTCGCGCGCATAAAAGCGTTAAAGCAAAATGCGAAAAAAATCTCAAAATCGCGCGGATTTTCTATAAGTGGATCCGCACATATCCGTAGAACCTCGAGTGTTTGCCCGCCGGTAGGTTCGCGACCGGTTGGATATCGTCAGGATATATTCGCGCAGGAAATGGGTAGTTCCATTGTTTGCACATTCGTACAAACAGTGCAACTGCGAGGATGCGCCGGGGACCTCTGTTTGATTTTCGAAAGTGAAGCTTCATTGTACGGGATACTGTTGTACGAATGTTCCGCTGCATATGAAACAACGACGCCTTTTAGGGGAGAAGGGGGATCGAGAGGGGGAGAAAAAAATCGCGGTTCGCAATCGGAGAGGGCGATCGATTCGCGACGAGTGTGTGCCGATTGTCGAAGTCGCGTGAGCAATGTTTCCACGTGCGCGAATTTTTAGCGCGCGTACGCACGTCAGCGCCGGGCAAAATCCTCGCACACACGCGAACATCCGGGGCTTGACGTGATTAATCCCGCGGAAACTTTTGCTCGCGGGAAACCTAATTGGAAGTATCGAGGTGTTGCAGCGCGCGGATCGCGAGTTACGCGCGCGAAAGGAGAGGAAAAAAAAATGCAGGCGCGCGAGCGCGCGCGCGTATAAGCCGGCGGCAGAGAAAACCGATCAAATCAGGATTCGATAGATCGATCGAAGGCACACCGGACTCCCCACCGATGTCCAGCACGCGAGCCACACCGCAAAAGGGTTGAGGGGAAAGAGAGCGCCGTGCGAGAGAGCGAGAGTGTCGGGAGAAAGAGAGCTTCCGTCACGAGAGGGAGAGGTCGGGTCCGGTGGGAGATAAAGCGATAAAGAGCGGCGTGTACGCGAGAGAAAGAGGCCGCGCTGGGCGGAATGAGGGACGGAGAGAGAGAGGGCGAGGAAGAGAACGTGGGAGGGAACGAGAGAAAGAGAGAAAGCGAGAGAGGGTGAGAGAGAGAGAGAGCGCCAAATAGGGAAGGAAGGTTGGAAGGAGTGGAGTTGCGGAGGGGGCGTGAGAGAGGAACCCGGTAAGGGGAAAGGGATGCTGCGTGTGTTGGCATGGACCAGTGCGTCAACGGCTGTTGCCTCACACGAACCGCCGAAATTATAGTTAGTGACCCCCAACGGATACTCCGAATATACTGCCGACTTACCGAGGACGCTACGTCGAGCCGGAACTGCCACTTTCGTACTGCACGCGAGAGCCGAAGATGATTCGAGGGTGCCGCTAACGAGCCGCCGAAGGGGTCCCCTCGGGATCACCTAAGGGGGATCGTCGAAGGACCGTCCTTCGAGCACGACCGAGCGACTTTGACGAGACGCGCTATGAGACATCGGACCGTTTTAGTTATCGATATACCGTTTCAGTGAAGTGCTTGCGGCCGGTGACATTCGTTTTCTCATTTCGGTAGAATCCTATTTGTACGGTAAAGTGCGTGATTACGCGGCAGTTGCAGTGGCGAATAGCGGCGAATGTGATGTCATGTATTTAATCAGTAATTGCGGTCGCTCGGTTAGGTGGATAATCGGGAGCTCGAGACGCGAGTAAGTGAGATAATTTTTTTTTTTTCTCGTTGCCGACGCTAGTAATGTAAAAATATGCCTTTTAAATATCTCTCGATATTAATGCGATGCTATTCATCATCGGTTCTTTATTGCGTGAAAGTTTAATAAGGCTGTTAAAGCAATCAGTTACAATTTTCTGTTACAATTAACATTGCACTACCGCGTCTTTTTAATATAAAATTTGAATCGTTAAAACAATTTTTTTAAGGCAAATTTTTCCTTTCTCTCTCTGGAATGGTTGAAACGACACGACATAATTTCTTATCGTCTTTCCTTTCTAAAGTCTTTGAAAGTAATTAACAACGCGTAATCGGTATTAAAATGTCTCCGGAAGGCGGCAAAACAGAACGAGTTTCGTAAGAGATTTGAATGCGAAGTTAAGCGAGAATCTTAGTCTCCGCGACGTCGTTGGATATTCTTACAAAAGAAATATAAGAAAATCACGTTGTTGGTATCATCGTTCTTAATTAAAAACCCTTTGCGTTATTTTCTTACATGCCTCGTCGAACTGTCGGACTGCTTTCGGGAAAACGTTCCAAATCGCAGGCGCGTCTATTTTTTATCGCGATATGTTAAACGCCCAGCGTTACGAATCTCCAATTATATCAATTATACAATTAGTTAAAATAATTGACTCTCATTAGCGTATCGCGAAATTAACGTAATGGAATTATTTTGCCAGCGTTGCTCCACGAAGCGCCTCATTCGCGACTGGATACGATGACCGATTTCGATGACTGAATCAACGTCACTCGCCGCGTAACTGCGTTCGCGGTTGTCGCGGTTCCGGATCGTCTTATCAACCCGCCGTGTGCTGATTTCGCAGCTTTTGAGCCCGCGGGATCTTTATTGGCAGGAAGCAACGTGGTAAACGTAGCCACGTGCAGTTTGACACGCGGTCGTACGTGCGTAGGGGTTGGGCATTCGTGTGGGGGGGTGCCTACCGGCGGGCGTTCTTTTTCCCCTATTTTTTCCGTCCCCACTACCATGCCAAGCTGCCCCTCCTGGAACCACCTGGATCTGGCGTGTCAGCCCCGGTGACGTGCGCAAAAATTACTGAATGAACGGTGACGTCACACGGCCGGCCGCGTGAAAAGTGTGCGAGCCGTTCGTGTCAACCGTTTTCAATCCCCTTTCGTTTCTCCGCGCGCGTGTTACCTGCCGCGCGGCCGTCCCGTCCGCACCTCTCGCTCGTCATCCCCGCGGCTTGTCACAATCGTGGGCATTTCGGCCGCGGCGTTTTAGTTTTTAAGATCACGGCGCCGTTGGATTTCGTTGAGCGGCTCGCGGGTGGCTGAACCGTCGCTAATCACCGACGGCCGCGGAAACCGCGGCGCTTCTTTCTACTTCCGATTAAATTTTCTATATTTTCATTATTATACTTCGAGCGAAGATTGACGTAGAAATAAATGAAGAGTCGTACAGTTAATAATTCTTTTTCTTTTTTTTTTGTCTTTCTTTTTTTTATTTAAAATATCAATGACAATGTAGCGCTGCGGTAAAAAGTTTGTGTCTCTACATGTAAGCTTTTCTTCGTTTGATTACAGATGAAATTTTTGGAGAGTGAAATCGTCCCGGTTCGTCCCGCCGAAGACCTTCGGGTTTCGAAAGACGACGTGATGCTCAACGGAAATAATCTCCGCAAGTCTACTGAAAGTAGAACGGCTAATCCGCTGCCAAATTTGTATCAATTTCAATAATGCATATTTATACGAGGCACTTAGAAGAGAATTATGAATCGAGCGTTTTCGCCAGTGTAAAGGTGACGCGCCGTAATTATTAACGTCGCCTCGAAAGTGAGCTTAGCTTCGCACTTTTGAAAGGAAGAGACGCCAGAGTTACCAACAGATGCCGGGCCGTTGAGGCTGATCAAGGCAGAGCGATGCGTTCTTGAAGAATGCCCGTGAGATTCTCCCGGCTCAACGGCTGAACCGAATGGAAGGATGTTCCATCCGGTGTTCTGACTGCCTATGGATATATTCGGCCGTTGCAACGGCGGCGGCAGCGGAAGCACGGTAGCCGGAAACGGTGCTGGCTCAGTGAGAACGTCCAGCAACGAGTCCGCTGGTGGCGGCGGCGGCGGCACTTCGAGTGGCACCAGCGAAAGCGGTAGCAGCGCAAGCGGCAGAATGCAGTTGACAGGAGCCTCGGCCCCCGGAGCGGCCGCTTCGCCGGAGTCAGGCGTCTCCCCGTTGACCGACGCCTATACCAAGATGACCAGCGACATTCTCGCCGAGAGGACCTTGGGCGATTTTGTCAGCGAGCATCCCGGCGAACTGGTTAGAACAGGTGACTAAATGACGACGATCCTTTCGTAAATAACGATTACCGAGGCTTGCAGAATATTACGCGTTACACGTAGATGAAGACTTTAGAACGAGAAATTATCTCCTCTGGTAGACTAATGTACATATTTTGTGTAAACAGCGTTAATCTCGTAGCTAGAGCGAGCGCACGTATTGGTTTCAGGCTCGCCGCACTTGGTCTGCACGGTTCTGCCCGCACATTGGAGGTCCAATAAAACTCTTCCGGTGGCTTTTAAAGTTGTCGCTCTCGGCGAGGTGGGCGACGGCACCTTGGTGACCGTTCGCGCTGGCAACGACGAGAACTGTTGCGCCGAGCTTCGAAATTCGACGGCACTGATGAAGAATCAAGTCGCCAAGTTCAACGACCTGAGGTTCGTCGGCAGAAGCGGCAGAGGTAAGTCGTCCTTCTGTTTCTCTTTCGCCGCGGACGAGTGATTTGTTGCGAGGTGGCGGAGGCTCGGGTGACATTTTCCTGCCCTACTTTCCTCTTCATTCATAAAACTCGGAAGTTTCTTAGTCTCCGCTTAAAGCGTGTCGCCCTCCGCCTCTCTCATGCCGGAAGAAAATGCCGAAGGGGCGAGGAGCACCGGCGGTGAAAAGCCCCTTCAAAGAATTCACATAGTAAGGGTAGGTCGCGGACGTCTTGAGACAACCCTCGTTTTTCCTCGGTTTCCTCGAGGAAAAGTCTCGCGTCTCCTAAGGGTCGGTTCTTCGCGTCGTAGAAATCTTGGGGTGGGTAATGGCTTTTATTTGTCCGCATCGCCGCGCGGCCTTCTCTCACTTTATCGTCGTAGAAAGGGCGAGAAGGGACCGAGCATAGCTCGAGGAAGCCGCCGACGTCGGCCAGACCCGCAGGGGCGGGTGATATTAATTGAGGTTTCAGTTGAGTTTTAATTAACGTTATTACAGCCGGTATTTCGTCTAACTGCGTCTTTTGAACTTGCGCTTAAGCGCTTGATTAATGTAACTTAAAGCAGCTGTACGTGCATCCGACCTACTTTTAATGATTTTGATGAAGTTATTCGGTTTGTTAATCAGTTTAACATAAATTGTGCAGTATATATTTTTTTTAATTGACGTTAAAATTAGCATTGATGCAGAAATATAAAAAAAAAACATAACGCGTACGTCTTACTGTGATAATTATTGAAAGTATAATATTATAATAATAATTATTATCGCGGTATTATTGTCACGTTTTTGATGATATCGCCAGGAGAAAGCTAATCGCCTGAAAATCAGGAAACTCGCGGATTCTCCCGGCCGGGGGAACTCTCTTCCAAGTTCACGGAAGCGCGTCAGTCATTTGTCTGGGATTAGCTCTCAATTGTTTTCGCCGAGCGCGGAATTAACATAAGCTAGGATGAAGAATGTAAGAGAAGTGTCTCTCTCTCGTCAGGATTCCTAACGGCTCCTCGGCTCCTTGAATATTCCCTGGAAACCGATGTGCACCGAACTCTCGGGAATTCTTAATGATCCTCTTGTTTGTCGGGCCGGGAAATATTCCCCACGTATGGATTTGCGAGGATTTTGTCTCTTCGTGCTGCGCGAAAAGAAAACCTTCGGGAAATCCATTTAGTTACATGTGCGCGCAATTTAACGTAATTTGTATCGTAACGTTAACGCGTTTATATTTTACGCGCGGCGCAAGATCGTGACGATCGCGCGACATCGTCGGCGCGATAAATTTAAGGAACCGTTAAATATAACGGCGGCACCGGGCGCTTTTGTCTTCGCCTAAAACCGCTTTTAGCCCGAACAAGATTGAGCGCACTGCCACGATAGTCGAGAGCTTTGCAATATCGATGATAAGCCGTAACCCCCTTCCCGCACGTTCGACCGTAATGCCTGCTCCATCACTGCAAAGTCTACCCCGAAGGTACCGGATTGTTTCCACCCCTTCGGCCCTAAGCCCTTTAACGAGATAGATCATTTGCGCGCTTATAGTTCGTAGCCCGTAGCAGGCAAGATATCCTTCGACTTCGCTGCCGCGAATAAACTTCGTCACGGGAACGTCGCCAATCCCCAACCGAGTTGCTTTAATTCCGCGGCGCACTTTCTCTTAAACCCATTAATCGCCTTGCGAAACAGGGGAAAACAGCACGCCGTGCTGCCCGCGATGAAATTTTTACGAGGCTCAATTCGATAAGCGGATAAATATTCTGGAAAGTTATTGCAAATAATTCGAACGGGTATGAATAATCTGTCGACCTTTGAGTGTAAAAATACTCGCGATACACAGGCGAAATACGTTTATTCGCGAAATGTTGATTTATCGTGCCGCAGTACGAGATTCGTTTTCCCCCCTTCCCCTTCCCCCCGGAAAGAAAAACGGCATTCACTCGCGGTGACGGCGGCAGTTTCAGACCGTAATCAATTCGTTATCAGACTGCAATTGCGCATTTGCGTTTCGTTCCGGGAAAATTGAAATTAATTAATTGGCCCGACGGTGCACCGACAGCGTACAATGCCGAGACATGTGTACGCGCTACACACGCGCTCGTCGAGAACTATATGCTAACGAGCATAATCAGCGAATGGCCGAGTCTCTATATTATTACAAATTTTGCGACGATTCTTGTGCACGAGAGCTCTTGACGCGCGATCATAATTTTCACGTTACCGTGTAAACAGTCTTTCGAGATTATCTTTAAAAATTTCCGCGGACTCGGCCGTCGCGGGCGAACAAAGTGAAATCCGGGGTCGAAAAAAAAAAAGTCGTGACAGGGTCTCGGGATCTCGTTTCGAGTAAGTTTCGGGGACTTTAAAAAAAACACCCGGGGACGACGAAAGCGTTCAAGCTCACCCGGGCACGGTCGCGAAACGAGCTTTAACGGCCGCGCGGCGACTGGCACCGAGGGTGATACCCGTGTACCTACGCGTACCTACCCGGCGGTATCCCGCGAAGAGGTGAAAAGGCCTGGCTGGCGGCGGAGGAGAGCGAGGGCACGGCGAGAATGGCGTGACTCGCGGACGAAAGCCGAGGGGGAAAGCTGCCGCCAGAGAACGAAAAGCTCGCGTGGCGAACCGCCGTGTGGCCACGCTCGACACTCGCCATTATTTCCGTGGTTCCCTGCCTCCGCCGCCCCCGCCCGGCATTCTTTTTTCCCGCCATCGATCATCTTACGTCACAGAGGCGGACTTCGCCGTCTCCATCGGCGGCGAGACGGAGGGGTTCAAGTCGCTGGCTGGCCCCGACTCCGATCGATTATCGCGCTCGCCACGTATGGAAGCGCGTCTAATGGATCTGATAGAAAAATACGGTAATGGCCGGCTCGAAAGGGTAACGTTGCAATGCATTAGCAAAAAGGGCTCGTTTAGGGGCAAATATAAATAGCGTAATGCGTTCCTCCTCGTTTTGTAAACCGGGGGAGAGAGGGGAGGGGAAGGGGAGTGAGTAAAAGCGCAGTGCCTTTGCAGCATTATCGTATCTAATTTCAAGGAAATATGTTTGGCGGCTCCGGGGCGCGTTTTGCGATACGATATGTGGGTTAGTAAGATGATTACTGCTTCCTTAATAATAAACTGCTGCGCCGCGTCGGCGATGTGAATTTCCGCGACATTTACACGGCGGAGGAGCAGCGCGCAACGACGAAAAAGTGGAACGGTTAAAATTGTGGTGAGCCCCTCGCGCGTGCAATTTTTGTTCTGCGGTGACTTCCGCGCGTCGGACCGCTCCTCGTAATTTTCGCGCGCGTGCTTCGTGTTTTTCCCCACGTTGAATCGATGGCGATCGCGCGAGCGAGCTTTTCCCCGCGGCGCGGCCGGTTTAATGCTCGCGGGATGAAATTGCGGTGTACCGTCGCGCGCGCGTTTTCCCCCCCGGTTCTTCCCCCGCCTTTTTCCGCGACGTTATTTCACGCTCGACCGGGGCTTTTTGGCGCGGCGCTGCCACCCCACGGGCTCTACGTGTCCTTAACTCGCCCGCGCTGGCCGGCCACCGTCGCCGTCGACGACGCCCTCGATACATTACGGACGTATAATTCGGTTACCGCGGAGTTTCGCCCGGCTAACCGCGTTTGCGAACTTTCGACGTCGGCTGAATAGGCGCGGTCCACGGAATCGACGCCGCGAGACGGGAAATCGACGCTAAAAACGCGCGCCGTCCGCCCTCGTTCACGAGGGGCCAATTTCCCCGTCGTTGTCACGGTGTGCTGAAACCAATGCCGCGTGCCGCCAGTGTCAAGGGGGGTTGCTGGAAACAAATATATGTAGATCGATCGCGTAATACGCTCGACGTTGCTTTCTGTTGCAGGCAAGAGTTTCACCCTGACGATAACGGTGTCGACGACGCCGCCTCAAGTCGCCACTTACACCAAGGCGATCAAGGTGACTGTCGACGGGCCGCGCGAGCCACGATCCAAGACCAGTGAGTATCACTGTAAGCATTACTGTTCTTATATATTTTCACTATATTTTATTCCCGCCATCAGGAGTGTAGGTGCCTCGTCGAAAGCGTCGACGAAGGCGTTTCTCGCGCAGCGCGACACGGTTGTCTCGCCCGCGATCGGAATTTGTAATCGGGCGACGCGAAATGCACGTGGAAACGGGACTCTCTCTCGACGCGATCGTAATGCCTAACGAACGAGCGGCGTGGTACCGGAGATAGCAGAAGCCGCAAGTTCGAAATGGCCCAGCGGCCCCGCAGTCGGCCGTTACGCCCTCCCCCGCCAAGGCTAAGTTTCGCGCAATTGTCATTATTTATAACCGCGGGGGCCGCCGCGGCCCGCCATAACATTGACAAAGAGCTGCGGGCATAATCCACGGGAGGTGTGCGTCGCGGTGCCTCTCGACGCTCGCAAACTTCGCGGATATCCGGTCGCGAGAACTCCTGCCGCCGAGACATACAATTACCGGGAATTCTCCCCGTTATGTCGGCGGGCTCGTCGTCGAGCCTGTCTGCGAGGACTCCCTTCGCAGGGCCCGAAGGGAGAGGTACGTTTCTCGTTCTCCGTTTGTCGCCCGTCACGTAATACGCCGCGCATTGTGCCTTCGAGCACGTCAATTTACGACACCGCGGACGTGGATTTTCCTTGAACGGTCTGGTTTAAGATTAGATTTTATTTGAGAAAAAAAAAATATATATATATCTCCAGCGAATAAAAGAGGCGTTGATAAATTAATGACAGGTGTTGCGAGCCCTTCCTCGAGAGACTTTCGCGCGATGCAATCTCGCTTTGTTGCCTCAAGTAAAGCGCTAATACGCGTAATGTCGTCCCTCAAGGCGCACCAAAAATATCCGATAGCTTTAATATATCGAGGCGGGTCGCGCCGGGTAGCGCGGCATAAGTTTGGTACCTTGGGAAATTGCGACCACATCCGCCGGCTTGGCCGCATCTGCGGACCACCCACGAAACTTCCGTCATAAATCCAAAATATGAAAACGCGAAATTTCGGTGTACCGCTCGGAGACGCGCATCCAAGCAAAACACCACGTAACGTTTCGGTGAAGTAATTTCTCTTGCGATATTAATGCCGCCGACGGTTCGTTATTTCGCCCGGAATATAAATTAGAATATTTTATCGCGAGATGTAAATTACGAATCATTATAATCGCTTTTTTTTTTTTTCTTTTTTTTTTAATGTTACATCATTGATAATTAATTTTCGTTCGAATCGATTAAAGTTCCTTCAGTCCGAGAGTATTTTTTGCGACGCGTTTTCGAAAGTTAGTAGGGAGAGGGGAGCCTGAGATTTTTAGAGATCGTTAAGATAACGTAAGGACGTCGGAAATAGATGTTCGTCATGTCGGCGCTTTGAAATCTTCTATGAAAACAAACCGTTTACTGAATCAGGGACAAATTCAAGGGTGGCGGCGCGAGATGAAAGAGCCCGGGCTTGCCGGGTGGTCCTTTTCTTTCGAGGCCACGGCCCACGTGTTCTGTCTTGTCTTTGAATAAGCTGTAAGGACTCATAATTATTATATTTCAGCACGTGACAGATTTACTCTCGTACGGTTCGTTGAGGCGTACAATAATTTGGGAAAGGTACCGAAGAATAACGTCGCATTTTATAGCCCGACCGATAATTTTAATTTACCTTTCTCTACGGAAACTTTACGGGCGGACATGCATTCGAAGTGTTGCAAATTGCGCACTCGTGCGCTCGACGATCAAACGCGAGAGCGAACGAATGAGCCTTATCTAAGACAATACTACCGAGCGAATGCCTCCGAAGGGTTGTAATTAATTAAACAAGCAATTCATTACACATTCTACCCTCGTCTGGTAGCCGAAGGTGGCCGTTGCCGCGGAAAGGCTTGCGGGGCCGAGGAAATTGATTGAGGGAGGTCGGGCCTGGGTCTCGATGCCACTCGCGAGAACTCTCGCCCGTTCGCAGCTCGGAATCGAAGGCTCGCGGGGGTCGCGTCTTCGGCGAGCGAAAACCGTCGGTGAGAAAGATCGAAAATGGGTGTCGCGCTCACCGTGCTCACGTCGGGAGAAGCTGATTTCGAACGGGTAAGAGAGAGAAACGACAGGCGGGAATTGGCGACGGGACGAAATGAGGATCTGTCGTTGCCAGCTGCTAACTCTCGAGAAATTCCCTGGCAGTCACGACGCGCAAAGAGGGTGTCCGATGAAATCGATAGCTCGCGACTTGCCAAGGACTTACGACTTCGTCCAATTGCCAAGCGCTTTCCGTCCCTCGCGGGAAAACGAGTTCGAAAATGCCGTCGGAGATCGTCCCGCGTTACAGATCAATATGTATAAGCGCAGTGTGCAAACGATCGAGATAGCCGGCGGGAAAAAAATGCGCGCGGAATAATGCCACGTGAACAATTGACCGCCGATTATTTGTTACTTCGTTTAAACCGGCGAAGGGTCTCGAAGAGCGAACGATCGCACGTATGTCTACCCGGAAGGGTCGCGCGAGTGCTCGACGCCTAATGAAATACTGCGAAGAACGGCGGCGCGCCGAATTCAAAGGGTTAGGGTGGCGTGATAAATGCGTGGGTCGAGCGGCATAATTTATTAAATCTATCAAGCCAACGGCGCGGGATGCTGCCGGCGTCTCGACGCTAATCCTCGCGCGGAGATACCGTTTTCCGATCGCTCGCCCGTTTCTCACCCCGAAAATCGAATCGAGTTTGCGTGCGACGTAACGAGTCACTTGCTTCACCGGAGGAGGGCGGAAGGGTGCGGCTCGCCTAAGAAAACCGCGCTTTAGAGTTTTCTTCCCGGCCGCGCCGCTCTTTCGTTCGGCTGCTGCGGCGTGCTCGAATCACCAGTCGTTTAACAGGATCTCGTTAGTCTCGGTGCCCGTCGGTATTCCGCCGTCGCGCCCCCATTGTGTCCCCGGATCGAGCGTACCCTATTCAGCAAACCGGCGGGAATTTCGGGTTGCCGAGTTAGAATTAGGGCTTCGATTGGATTATCAGGACGGCGGGAGCCCGCCGCCACCCTTCCACCTCGGCGACCCTTCGTGTCGGCCTCTCTGGCCTCCGGTGCCTTCCACCGTTGAATCGTTGCCTTTAGGGGAAGAGAACGAACCTGCATGGTGCGGCGCGTATGGACCGTTCCTGTGC
Source organism: Cardiocondyla obscurior (assembly GCF_019399895.1). Taxonomy (NCBI): domain Eukaryota; kingdom Metazoa; phylum Arthropoda; class Insecta; order Hymenoptera; family Formicidae; genus Cardiocondyla; species Cardiocondyla obscurior. The sequence continues at coordinate 8,444,974 of NC_091869.1, forward strand.
GGCGACCTCCGGTCAGGGACAGCCGAATAGAACGTCCGCCTGTTGGGACGTCTTTAATTGGGTTGGCGACACCGTCGCAGGGAAATAAAATGTATCGATGCCCTCTCTCGTGCTTCCCTCCGTTCGTTTTCCCGGCTTCCGAAGGGACCTGCCCTGCCGTTTACCCGTATCGTTCCGCTTGTCGTTTTGGTAAATGAAAAATACGCCTTGCGCCAATTGTCGAGCAAGTCGAATGACGTACTAATTACGTTCGCGCGCTTATCAGAAGAAGCGACATAAATTTTTTTTTTTATTTTTTTTTTTTTTTAATTTTAATTTTGTAAAAAACGTGGCGCTCGCTCGCGTAAATAAGATACTTGACCGGCGCATAGATAAGACGTACGATTGATACGCGTATCGGAGGTCCAGTGGACAGGCGCACGGTTGATCGCAGTGCTGTCTCTTTTAGGGCAGCAACAACAGTTTCACGCCTTCGCGTTTGCCTCGCAGCGAGGCGGCCCGTTCTTCGCCTCGCCCTTAGTGGACCCGCTGCAACCCTTACCGAACCCGTTGCAACCGTTACCGAACCCGCTCCAGCCGAGGGATCCGTTGTCCTCCTTCAGACACGCGATGCCCGGCAATTGTCAGAGTAAGTAGCTCACCGTGCTCCCGCATGATTACGCCTTGACGGCCTTTAGCTTTAAGTCTCTCGTCGATGATTTACCTCATTTTTACGCATGCACCGTTCTGTAGCTTATATATGTATGCACGTTTAATATAAAAAACTGTTTAAACGTGCTGTTTTCAACCGTATAAATATGTGTAGCAAAAGTAGAAAACATTCAAGAATTGAATCGTGCGCAGCAGAGAATTTTTCATCTTTTAATTTTATTATATTTTACAACCGGGCGGCGCCGGGAAATTTCGGTAATTTTTGTCATCGAGCAGGCGGCTTCCGTCGAGTTTGGGAATATTTTCAACCAGACTGCCGTCGGTCTGAGCGTTACAGAAGCGCAGCTTTTGGGTAGGCTCGGCAGCGAGCTTCTCGGCTTCAGAGGCGGAAACCGCAAGCCTGTTCAAAGCTAGATTAAATATTATATTAAAGGGGTTGCCACGGAAGCGCGCGTCCCAGTCGGTTGGCTCCCTGTTTTGAGGGGCGCAGCCTCTTCACCTTCTCTCCGCGTTTATAACGCAGACCCGCGAGTTTGCGCGTGAAACGCGCATCGGCGAGGTGACGCCGAGGGAACGTTACCCGTCGATTTTGATTAAAAAAGGAGCCGTCGGTCGCTCTGATTAAAATTAGCCGGCCGTGTCGATCGGCTTCGATCACCAAAGGTGCGCGAATAATGACGTGTATATTTTATCGGCGCGGCGAAATTTTTAATACTTCTCCCCGAGGCGCGTGTATCGATAAACGGTTCTGGCAGTGCGCAAGAAGAGACGAGAAAAAAAGGAGCTTAAACAATAATTCGAGATTAGCCGTTTTAATGAGTTACCTCAGACATGAGAGCCAACTGCTCCGTTACTAGCAAATTTTCCGATAAAATACGAAGCACGCTGAATATTTCCTTTATTAACTTTTTTCCCTCATCGGGCATCTGCCCGTCCGATATAATATGCGTACGCAGCCATATTATTCTCACGCTATACGCCCGGCGAATTCGATTTCGAGGAACGTTCCGCGCGAATCGCTTTCCTGTAATAAAATTACCAAAGCTTAGATCGTCGCGCGTCAAACTATACGTAATTTGCTCGTTTTCGGGGTGATTAATACAATTAAAGAGCTCCGTTTGAAAAGCACGGTGATGCGCAATTTTGTAGACGCCCGTAAACGGCAGGTTCGACTCCGAGATTCAGGTATTTAAATCCCGCGGCGGATCCGAATACCTCGGAGAGGCTCGCGCGGCAACTTTCGGCGATTTTCATAAAAAGGGAGGCTCCTCTCCGGACCGCAAGGAATCTGGCAATGCCGAAGGATGTGAAAGCGCCGGGTGGAGAGCAGTATTTAGGGTTAGCTCTCGTGACGACGGTCCGGTGGCGCTCGCCGAGGCGGGCTCGGTTATTTGAGTTGGCCCCAGCCAACGCGGGGGATGACCAACCCTTTGATCTCGATGTACTCTTCCGTTCCCCTCGCTTCCTCCGCCCGTGTCCGTCCGTGTCCCTCCCGCGAACGTTCGTGCTAGTCCTTTCTGCATTCAGCCCCCGTGACTCATTGGAAAATCTATCGGGGATGCTGCCTATACTCCGCAAAAATACATCCGCCAAGGGGCGCGCAGCGCCGCCGGTGCGCCTCGCCAAGTGATCCGAATCGGCATATAATCCGACGAAAATTCGTCCCCTCGCCGCGGTCCTCTCCATCCTCCCGTTGTCCTGGCGGACGACGGCCGCGATTATTATTTATCTTTTACCGAACGTCTGCTGTCGATGTTTTTACATTAGCACGGCTTTTCTTGTGTGTGCTTGCTTGTGCTGCTTGTTCTCGCTCATTGATTTTTCGCGGCGAGCACTTTGACGATGTTAATGCCCCTGCGGTTTGATTTTTAGATGCTCTTCCGCTCGCTCGCTCGCTCGCTCGCTCTTCTCGCCTGACTGTCTGATTTTTGTTTCTCTCTTTCTTTCGTTTGTCGTTTTTCTGGCGGAAAGTGCAATAGATAGTTTCTCTAGATATGTCCCAGTTTGGCCTGACAGCGAGCAATTCCTGGGGATACGGTAGCACGGCCGGCTACGCCGGGTATCTTCCGGGTCCTCTCTCGTCGTGCGCTGCACAGGCCTCGTTTCCACCTCCGCCGCCACCCCCGCCGCCGCCACCGCCGTCGTCGACCTTAGCGTCCTTCGCCGGTACGGCTTCCATGGCTACGCCGACGGCACCGGACTCGACGGCGGGTTCAACTGTCACATCCGGCACCGGTAACACCGGCACCACGCCGCAGCAGGACGCTTTTTCCGCGGTTTCTTCCCGTAAGTTCAGCCCGCCGTACGCCGTGAATTTTTCCTTAGCCTTTGACGCGCCGACAACCGTGAGGCGTCCCTCGACTGTCCGAAGCCAAGTTCGAACAGGCGCGGTGAGACAAGGCTGCAACGTATTTTATTATTAAAAAAAATTTTTTTTTTTATTTATGCGAAAATTTGGAAACGGAGGTGTCGCAGGCCATGCCTCACGGTTGAATAGTCCGTTCGGAAGATCGGCGGGATCTTGGCGGTCGAGAGATCAGATCGGCCGGTTTGTCTCTGGCAAATTGAACTAGCGCCGCTTCTCCTTCCTTCGAATGTCGCAGTCGTACCGGACACCACGACGCCGGGCCAGTCCGATCCGCTGGACCCGCTGAGCAGCCTCATGTCCGGCGGCTCCTCCAGCCAGAGATATCAGGACTACGTGTCGCCGCGGTCGCTGTCCACCGATTCGAGCACCACCGAGAGCCCCGTGCACGAGGAGCAGGGCTTTGGGCAGAACTACGGCAACTACTTCCCGACGCCCGGCGTGCTGCCCAGCATTCTCTACTCCCAGCTCTACGGGAATCAGTTTCAGAATCCCGAGAGCGCCGAACAGAGGGCCGTCGCGGACAGTTGCAGCGTGAGGCAAGAGGAGGTCAGACCGGACAACAACGTCTGGCGACCGTACTGAGAGGCGGCGGCGCGCGGCTTCTTATCTGATAATTCGACTATCGAGAAATGGTGCTCCTGGAGGGCGAGAGGGAAGTAACAGCGGGCCTCTCCGTCAGCTGCGTCGACAATCGCGACGGTGACGTGGTGATTCTCTGAGGACTGTCCAAGTGTCGAGGACGATTTTCGATAGCGAATTAGCACTAGTGGGCATTAAAACTCGGATCCCGGAGGGAACTCGGGGAACGGAGTCTCGTACGCCGAGGGACACTTTCTCGTAAAAGGCCGCAGGACGCGATATACCGTTTCGCGTCTTGTGCCGAATCGGTCTTAGAGGCGCACGTGGAAACGAAAGGGGGGATCTGTAATTAAGCGAGAACGAATTGCGCACGGTAGAGCGAGCACGGATGTGAAAGTGTGATAACGACTACAATAACGATATCCCTAGGATGTATATACGTGTACATAAAGCTAGAACATTGTCGTTTCATCGAATCATTATTCGCCGTTTCGCGCGATGCGATTTAGTTTCATCGATTACGTTTTCATAGTATATAATTGCGAACGATGGCCGCGGGCTCGTGCAATACCGTCGAGGCTGACGTCGGCGATTAGCTTTGCACATTTTTTCTTTTTATTTTATTTTATTTTATTTTTTTTCCGTCCCGTGAAAACGCGCATCTTTTACGGTTAAGTTTCTCTTCGACCCGTGTTCCAGCCGAAACTTATCTTTTGGATCGAAGGAAATCCGACTCCACGCTTTTCGGCGGGATACTCGCAGCGACCCTAAGTTATCCCGGGAAAATCGACCGATTCGCGAAAAGCTATCACGTGCGGTCACGTTCGGGTCGAGCCAAACGATAAAATCGAATGGGATTCGATTCGCGTAAAAGTGTCGCGTGCGAGCGGCGAAACGCTCGCAGGTATTCAACGAATGAACGAACGAACGAACGAACGAACGAACGAACGAACGTGCCGGCATCGAAAGTCTCTCATGCACATCGAAATTTCTGCCAGAGGAACGAAAGCTCGAGGAACAGCTCGCGATGTAGCTTCGCGAGCGGCTTAAACCCGTTTTTGTAAACCGGCGACGGGCACTCTGCGTTACCGAAAATAATTTTCCGATATACATATCTACCGAACCTATTGTTATCGTAGTTTTTGACCGAGTCGAAGTAAAAGTGTATTTCAAAATATAAATCACACTCTTCTCATTGCTCTCTCCCACGCTGCGTCCACATTATCGTCCTCGAACTTTTATTTCGCATTTTTAAACCCATGAAAATGTCTTATTTTTTATATATATATATATATATATATATAATTTTATATTATTCTTCGTTTTCAGATTTTATTGTTTTTTTTGGCATAATATTCACATTTCGAATTTTTTTTTCTTTTTAGCGTCTTATTTTTTGGATGGTATCCTTCCTGTTGAAGTTGTCTTCGCTCAGATTATCATCATCATCTCGGAGGACCGATGGCAGATCTACATAACAGGTAGGTAGGGAAACGAATCTCTACTGGGGTCTCGGTAGCGCTAAGGGTTCTAAAGGATTCTCACTGACGGAAGTGCGTATATGCAAATTTGCAAAAGATTTAATTAAACCCGGTCTCGGGAGGGGAATTCGCGTCTGCTTCGCCGGCTCCAGGCAAGTCGTATTCACGTGTGTGACGAGGACGCGTTTCATATTTAGTACACCGAGTCAAGTTTATCGCCGTAAATGCGGTACGTTTCGGTGCCGCGGCGACGTATTTTTAAAGACGCGCGCCATCATCTTTTCCCTCCTAGCGTACGTTCTAATTAAATGCTGCTGCGACTTCGCTCGAAATTAATGCGAACGGCGACGACGACGATGATCGCGCGACGATCCCCGGGAGAAGAATAAAATATCGGCGCGATTTTCGGTCACGTCTCGGCGAAAACTTTCGATAAACAGCGCACGGGCCGAACGCACGGCGGTAATTGTCTTGAATTTCGCGTCCAGAAAGTTGACTTCAAATTGGTCAAAGGGATACGCCGCGGCGAAGTTTGATGCGGATTATGAAGCGGTCCCGCATAAAGCGGCGTACTTTTCTCATTCGATAACCGAGCCACCGCCGGCGCGGGCCGGTGTTTATCGCTGTTGCACACAGGCGAGAACGACGAGCAACCTGATGGACATATGGCGGCCCATGGCGGGGGGCGGCGGGGCGACGGGGTACGGTTCGTCGTTTATACGCGGTGCCGGCATAATGGAGTAGAGTGGAGTAGAGCACGGATAATGGAGTATGAAGAATAGCGTGCGGTGAATGTCGGGACGGTCCCTCTCACCCTTCCGCTTCCCGCGGCGACTCCTCTTCGTTCTCTGTCCCTTTTCCCTCCCGACCTCCCTCGCTTTCATCCCCGCGAGAACTCCGCGTCCACCGAGCCGCTCTCCGGCGAGGGGCGGCAAACTGGACACGGCTCGTTGACTCGAGCAGTTGGCCATGCCGATTTATCGTCCCGCAGCCTGGCCGATTCCACATTAAATCCGTGATTCCGCCGGCGCTCGTCTCTTTCCGCGCGATTCTTCCGCACATTTTTCTCTGTTATCTCGGGCGTTCTTGCGGCGTACGAACGATACGTGAGACGGGTAGCGAAGGAGGAGGGGGCGGTCTCGAACAGCGAAATCTTTTTGTCGAAATGCACATGCAGCTCCGCGCACTTCCCGAGTAATAAAGAACAATAATTATTCGCCGTAGCGAAATTTACGACGCGGCTGACCCGGGTTCGTTAAATTGAAGAAGTAGCTGCATCTGAATAGAGTGCAAAAGAATAACTCGAATGCGCAATGAATTTTTCGCAATAAAGCCCCGCCTGTGTGCAACGGTATAACTTTTTACACAATTTCTTTTTCTAACTGCGTTATGTTAATTAATGTTCTTTTTGTACGTTCGAGTCAGTTGTTCGAGTACTAACGAGACAATTGTCGCCGTCGACCGATTGTCTTTCGAGAGCAGCTAGGGATGAAATGGGGTGCGAGCGAAAAATGCCCCAGAACCCCACATACCAGTCGAGCTAAACGCTTTGTACACACGTACGCGCACCTCCTACATCTTTCCTACGCATCGAGCGCACGTGGCGTTCCCCGTAAACGTTCCTCTCTGGTCGCCGGCGGTCACGGCGATATACCGGGGGTGGTTTTCGGAGGTGGCGAGGGAATCGCGGTGACGAGACGGCAGGGGAGAATGGTCGTTACACGCACCGGTCACTGCCACCCGGCTTCCTCCCCCCCGTCGGCTATCGCCGACACGACCTCCGCCCCCCATGCAAAATCACCCTTTGTCGCACTCGATGGGAAATTACTTTTTGTCCGTCGATTACGGGGTGAATTTTCGGACGACGAGATCCGATCATTTCGAACGAGATACGACTCCGATTCCGAGACATCGTCCCGTGTAAAGGGTGTTACACGAACGTCGCGACGTTTACCAGAAATCGTTCTAAGTACGGTAATAATTTAATAAATAACAGCGAACAGCGATTAGCAGAGAAATTAATTTTTTAATTTCGTCTTTGCCGCGGTTGTTGAACGGTAGGGGGAAAAAAGAAAAAAAGATCTTGTTTCGAAAATCAAACGTGCATTGCTGTAAAAGCTCGTAAAAAAAAAAAAAAAAAAACGACATATTAAAATTAGCATACGCGACGTTTAACATTCCTACGGTTTCTTATTCATTACGCGCCGTAGCTCTCATATGTTAAAATTGTATTAAACTCTTGGTAGACAGCGTCGTATTAAATTCCGCGTCGATTCGTGCATCGCATAACGATGGCTTGGAAATAAGAGAGAGACTTGACGAAGTGCGCCCGCGGGGCCGCCAGCCCTTGATTACCAAGATCTTCATCTACATGCTAAACATCGCTCCACGCCGGCGTCTTGAATACTCTTGTACTTACGTATGTATCTAGATCCATGGCTCGCGGATCTCCGTCTCCATTCGCTCGCAGTATCCGAGGTGTTCCACCCTTCCAGGTCTCCCCTTGGCATCCTCTCACTCCCCCGAAACGCATTGCCGTACCATCTGTATGATGTTTGCTTAGATTAAATTAACCAACCGTGAAGCCGTCCTTTGTTCTTCGCGCAGTGCGGCGAAAATGCCGACACGTTGAAAGGAATGGGAAAAGAGGGAACGGAGGAAAAAAAAAAAAAGCTCCGCTCGTACGGAGCTCCCGGGCTTTTTCCCCTGGATTGCAAAGCGAAATCAGACTTGGTAGAATTTATCGGGGGCTATACAAAATATACCACGTCGAAATCTAGGCGGTGTCCGCAGCCAGAAAGAGCGACTATCACTTTCTCGCGCTTTTCAACATCGGGAAAAGGATAGAGTTCGTAAAAAAGTAGGAAAACGTGATTTATCAGTAGAATTCTTTAAACAAGGCGCCATCTTTCTTGGTGGTGCCTAAGCGTGCTTCGTGACTTCTTAAAAGACGCTTGCCGGCGGTGCAACTTCTTTAAGAAAATATCCTTATTCTTTCTTTCTTACCGACTCGTTTTGCCCCAGGCTCAATAGCCGGTCGCTTCGCTAATCTTACGTCGATTCAGTAGCAAATGCGCGGAAGGTGAAAACTCGAAACGACTGTTCTTAAAAGGTTTGTCTTTTATTTTAATCCTTAAATCATTTTCTGAATTGCGAAAACCGAGTCTCTGTGTTAAAAAACATTTTTAAACTTTAGAAAAATTATTTAAAAATTGGTTCTTGAGAGACGGTAAATTAATTAGTTTGCCAATGAATTATATTTTGTCGGTGATAACTATTTTTTAATGTTTTTAAATTTTTTTTATTTTTTTACCGACCTTCTGGCGAGCTGCCTTATCACGAGGGTGACGGTTTCTTAAACCTAAAGAAGCCTGCTAGAAGGAAGAGAGTGAGTCTTCTTAAAAGTCTTCACCGTCTTCCTCGTACGAGGGCGGCACCGGTATCTTCTTAGGAAAAAAGATTGATAAAACAATAAGTTTGTCTTACTTTCATTATGTATACTTTGCATTTTTTTTTTTTTTTTTTAATTTTGACTTTAGTTTTTTTTTCTTTTTGTAGTTGATAACCAAGTTTACAAAGGTTAATTCGCGGCGGGAACTTTACTTTCCACAATAGCGTCGATTACCCTAAATTGACTTGTTTAAATAAGATTGCAAAGAAAGTTTAACTATTTTATTCCACTGCGAATAATCGTGCCATCTTTTTATTTTCTGTCATTAATATCTAAATAAATATACTAGGCAACAAATTATAAAATTAAAAGGAGAATTTATAGAAAATGATAATTAATATAAAAGACATAAAAAATAAAATGCCTATCATTGAGACATAATATTAGAAATGCGACAGTTTAAATTTAATGAATGCATTTTACTTAACGCCTCGAGGAAAAATTAAAGAAAAAATCTTATGCATATATTTGCTTGATATAAATTTATTTTAACATTATACATAAATTCGGGCGTGCAATCACGCCCCGAATGCGGCACAGTACAATATTTGGTTTCTTCGTCGAGTTCTTGCGTGAGTTATCAGCATCCGAGCATCGTAGCCGTCGTCGGGTTGGTCAAGCTGGCCATTTCTCGGCGTCGATTCTCCGACTCCGAAGAACCTGGTCAAACGCGCCGGAGAAATATGCGAGAGCCTGACCTGAAGCAGTAGAGAGAGATCTCGGAGTATCTTGGCCGGGTCTCGCCGGTAGCTAGGCAACCCACCCCCGGGGCCCACCGTCTCCTCCTTCTCCTCATCTCTACTCTCGCTCACTCTACCCCCTTGCCACCTTTTCCTCCACGAGACCTCCTCTTCCTTCTTCCCCCTCTTCCTCCCTCTGCTTCTCTCCTCCAGCCACCTTTACCACTACCACCTCGACCACCGACCCTCTTTCAAAATCCCCCGGCGCCCCCTGCCCCCTTCTGCTTTCTCGACCATCCATCCGCCACCCAACGGCCGCGCACTTCACCTCCTCCCTCACCGCGGGTGCGCGGGTTCCCCCAGTCGCTGCCGCAACGGCCACGCTGGGGTACCTCAGAACCCCAGGCTGCAACCTGCCAGGTTGCCCACCTCCGCGAGGTGTCAAGACTCGTGAGAATTCTCATGGAAAAATTCTAGCCGATCGCCGTAACTTGACGACGGCCATTCGGTCCGAAAGCGTCCCTCGGGGGAGATGGCGCGGAGACGCACGGCATTCTACGTGAACGTATTTTATATCGTCGCGACGGGCGTCCTATTGTCCCTCGTCTCGAGATGAGAATAGAATCAGAATAAAAGTAAGACATTTTTTCGGAGCTTATATCAAAGTAGCGTTGGAATTAGGACAGTTTTGTAGCGCGTGCGAGTCACTGCACAATCTTATATTCTCGTCCTTTGGCCGAGCTGGAGTACGCTGTTAATAAAAAATGCGCGTTCATTATTTATTCACGGGGGATGAGAAATTACGCCGGGATTTCTTAGGATGTTCTATCTGCCGAGTAAATCCCTTTCCTCGTTTATGCGCTCGCAATTGTCGCTTCCGGCTCCGATTTCTCGGGGAATCGCTCGCGAACGGCCGGCACGGCTATTGAAAATCTTAACAGTTTCCTGGGCTCCATTTTGTTTTGCGGTTGGAATGCGTGGTGCGTGCATGAACGAGGCGGTTCTGCGCATCGTCTTGCGGTTGGTTTGCGGTTCTGGGGGTAGCTAGGCCCGATCATTGGCCGCGGGGGTGTCAGGGGTGGTTTTTGGGGGTGTGGTGGCACCTTGCGGTTTGCGGGCTGATCTGCCACCAGAACAGGGCGGCCCTCTTATCGACCTTCCATTGGTTCTCCTTAGGATACCGAGGCATTGACTTTAGAGAGAAAGATTCAATCAACACGCCGGCTGTCATCTCGTGGTCGCAAAAATTGTTTGTACTGTCGATTAGTAGGAAAAAATTTGTAATACGTTTATAATTTAAAATATATTCCTTATTCCTCTAATAAATTGTAATACAAAGTATTGAATCTAAATTTTAAGAACATAATTTTTTATTAAAAAAAAAGAAAAAACAATTCTAGACACACTACCGCATATAATTTTTACGAGTACGAGACTTTGACAAGCTGCTGCAATCTCTGTTATGCAACGATCGGCCCGGTAACACCCTTGGCGCGCACGTCGCGGGTTTAACGTGAGCGGCAAGTGGGTAGAAATTAAACGATCTTTTCAAATTCGTAGGCTTGTATATTACTTGGCTCGCTCAGCCGGCATTGAAACAACCCTCGCCTGGGGAAGCTACTCCCGACGTTTAATTACGCGTCCCTCCGTTGAAGCGACGAAGGCTCCCTTTCATTAAGGCAATAATTTTAATAATTTTTATCTTTCTGTATAATCTGCCTAATTAAAATTACGCTTTGATCGCGCCGCAGTGCCCGCCCCCACTTAATACCGTTTCCCCGACGGCATTTTGCGCCGTCCGCCGTCTTAATGCACGGTATCATTCTTACCTTTCTCTATGTGACGCCAAATTAGTAAAAGGTATTACAAACTTCATCCACTTTGACAGGAATCGTTAATTTTATCGGATAATTTTTGAGGTACCAGAATTAAAAAGTAAAAGAAAAAAGAAAGAATAAGTAAATAAAATAAAGTAACGAAAGAGCATGTTCTCTTTGAGATAAAATTGGAAATCTATGGGAAAAGAAGAGAGCATCGTATCGAGCCGGGTATCTTTCAGAAGACCGCGAGGTTTGCGTTATCAGAGCGTGTTCCTTTAACGCTTTTCGTTTCACCCAACACTTTTGAAAACTTTCCAACCCGCTCGTCCCTTCTCATTCATTTTGCTCTCCTCAGCTCTTTTCGCTGGCCGGCCGTCCGCGCAAAAAGATCCAAAGGGCCAGAGGTCGTAGGCAAATCCGGAAAATAAGAGAGAGCGAAAGAGAGAAGAAGGGGGATGGGGGAGAACGAAGAAACGCGGAGGAAAGGGAAAGAAAGATAGATCGATTCGCAGCGGAAAAGGAGGCGCGTATTCAAATGTTGATGAAATTGACCAGACGCACTTTGATCTGGCCTCTTCAAATATTCGCCAAGAGATTGGAGTGAACATCTGAGGAGAGCGAGAATTATCTTTGTCGGACGGAAAAGAGGAAATCCGAACGGGCGCGCATCATCCGAATTATTTGCTCGCGATTATCGACTACGCGCGAGAATTTTTGCACCGACAAAGGGAATGTAAAAAAAAATATAAAAAAATAAAAATATAAAAAAAACTTCGATACGAATATATGATGTGAAATAAAAAATAAAGTAGGTCTTCGATGATCGGCACGTTTTAATTCAATTGTTTTATGGAAATAGCAAGCAAACGCGATTTTTTTTTTTTCGTACAGTAAAATATTTTTCGTAGTAATAAAAAAGCTGTCGCTGTTTTTCGACAATACGGAAGTCGTCGCGGACTTTCCGCAAGTTCGCCCGCACGTGTGTGTGTGTAGCATTTGTTCCTCGTTCGGTCGCGCATTAGCGTGCTTTATGCGTGGAACGGCTGCCGCGAAACGAAGGTAAGGGTATGCACCCTCCGTTGGATTTAATATTTAAAAGCGCATCTGAAATATGTCGATTCTGGCACCATAAACACGGGGGTGCCGCCCCGCACGGACTCGCCTCTTAGTCGCTCGGAGTGTCTCGCATGATTTATTCGTCGCGTTACTACCCGGACCGTGAGGTTTACCCGAGACGGAATTTGCATTCTCACGTACATCCTCAGGCAGTGAACTATTTAAACGAACGGTTCGGCGGGCTTTGAGATCATTTAGAATGGCACAGCGTGTTTCAAACTTGAAAATATAAATTGTCTCTATATTTGTAATGATAATGAAATAATTTTTTTTTCATCGTTGATTTTTACGATTTTACTATTGCGAACGGGTTTCATTGACAGTTGATGATCGCTCGGTTATTCCGTCAGGGTCTCGCGTAATTAGAAACTCATTCTGTGACCGGCGTTATACTATTGCGAGGGGCGCGAAAATTCCTTGAGTTACAGAGTCCAACGAGAACTCTCTCATCTCCTTCGAAAGTTATGCGCAACGTTTGGCCTACCCTGCAACTCGTAATCCCGACGTGATGTACACACATGAGACGCGACCCAGCTCTAGGTGGCACAGTAGCCCTTCGCAGCCCTCCCGGGGTGGCACCGTCGACCCCCTTAAACGCGAATTTGATATTCGTAAATCTGCCGGCCGGCCTCCATAAATCAAAACTACCCTCCTTCGGTCTGGCCCGCGGAGAGAGATCTACGCGGCGGTGCGAGAGGGAAAGCGGGAGGAGGGGGAGGGTGGGAACCCAAAGTACCTTCCCGGCGGAGCCTGCAGCATCCGCTCGACATCTTTCGTTCTCTTAAAAATTGATTTCTTGCGCGGCGCTTTGATGCCGCGCGGGAGCCTAGAATTCTTTTAGGCGACTTAACGTGCACTTTATTCGTCGATGAATCCCGACTTTCGTCGTTTTAATGTTTCATCGCCGGAATGCAGTTACCCGAGTGGAAATTGATTCCCACCGTTACCTAATAATACAATTATTATTCTCTAATAACGAGCCAAGAAAGGCAGATATCTAAACGTTTTTCGCCGCGTACTAGTCTGGCGGTAATGTGAGCACGTGCGTGTGTTGACATCTGGCCGGCAGATCTCGCGATCCGAGTTCGCATGGTGGAGGACGCGCGGGCGGCGGACGGCGAGAACCGGTTTGTCCAGCGAATTCGACAGTCGACCGTCGCGGTAGTGTTCGTGCGTGTGTTTTCATCGGCCGGCAGATCTCGCGTTCCAAGTTCACAAGGTGGAGGACGCGCGGGCGGCGGACGGCGAGAACCGGTTCGCCCGGCGATTTCGGCAGTCGAGCGAGCTTTGCGTAAGGTCAGAACAACAACAGTAAACAAGTACGCGGCGAAAAAAACGTCTAGACATCTATCTAAATACATGGTCTGCGCTGGACAGTGACTAAAAGATTGATGCTAGACAGATTTTGTTTCTTTTTTTTTAGAATGACAACTTTATTTCTTGTACCGAGCTAGTCACTTTTTAAGAAATATATTTAATCTGCGCGATCTAACCACAAATTGTAAAATAGATTAACTGGATAAATTTCCACTTGGGTAATTGTTAACCTATCGCGTTTGCTCGACTTAAACGACGCTTATGACGTTGCCCGATGCGATACAACTTTTTCACGTGCACGTAAGGAACGTTTCCGCGACTTCGAAGTATCGCGCTCGTTGATACTAGTGCAAATTGAACGCGAATTATTAAATAAAACGTACAAGTCAAAGCGCGTTTTGCCGAAAGGGGTGAGCGCCGCTTCGGGCGGGCGCAGGGAGGTTTTTCGACGAAATACCTCGCGCGATACCGCGCATTCTTGCCGTGAGAGTCACCACCGCGCCCTTAATTAAAAATCCAACGAACCCCCAAAAATGAGCCCCCACGGTAGCGTGCGAAAGAGAGACGCGCGAGAGGAAGGGCGCTCTTTCTCTCTCTCTTCGGAAGAGAGAAGAGGCCAGAGGGCCACGGTTAAGGGTGGGTAGGTTGTACGTCGAGGCAGACCGCATTCTTTCGTTTAATTCCCGCGAATTTATAGGAGCGAGCGACGACAAACCGTGCCGCAATACCCGTTGCGCGGCCTTTCCCGTGTTTCTCCTCGTTGCAGACTCTCCCTTAAAAAGTATTGCCATCCCACGTGGCCGTAATTGGATCCGATGCTGTCGCGGGAAGACCACGCGCCTTTATTGCCACTCTCCTCGCCCGTATCTTCGCAGTTCCGCGCTTAACGATGTTTTATTTTAATTTTCAATGAGGACGCGTCGCAATGCTCTCGCGTAAATATAAGCGACAATTATCCGCGAGTGACTGCGCGAATAGCTAATCTGGGGTGACGACGTCTGATAATCCAGCCGGAATCTATGCCGCGTCGTTTAGTTTTGAGGGAAACCGAGACCGAGACTCGCGGAACGAGGGTAACCGTAGCGGCCGAGGAGGGAGTCTGAAATAATTAAACCGACGCAAGTTTTTACGACAAGGTGTTCATTACCGTGGGTAATTAAGACGCCCCTTAACTAGACCCGCTAACCATCCCCGGGGGTGGTAAACCAACTTCTCGGTCGGCGCCGCGCGCGGGGGAGAACGTCGCCGCCTTGGAGAAAGCGGGGAAGTCGTCTCTCGGAGCCCGGGGTACCCGGAAAAGTTTTCTCGTTTTTATAAGCGTAGCCGGACTATTATCGGCGATTATGTTAACGTCGGCTTTTCCGCCGTCGTCGAAACTACGGCAAACCATTTTTTTTTTTTTTTTATTTTCTTTTCTTTTTACAAAGCGCTCCTTCGTACATTTTTAAATCTCTCTGTTATCAAAGCGGTTGATCTTTTACCATTTTCTTTCAGTTGTTGCAAACGATAGTTTAGAAATTAGACTCGCAAGTTTTTACGGACAATCGCGAGAACTAAAACCGGCATTTTGAAAGACAAGCAGGGCCCAAGTACGTCGAGTCAGGTATTAGGAAGGATCCGAATATCGGCTAAGTCCTTTCTAAGCTGCGCTCTGGCTAGGGAATTAGCTTGGCCCTGCGCCCGCATTAATAAGTGACCGTCCTGGGCAAACAGTGTCAGTGATCCCTTGATTTCGGGACCAGTAAGGTTTTCTATACTAGCGCTGAACTTTGCGAGAAATATTTCCGGCTCTCTCTCTCTCTCTCTTGTTTTTTTTTTTTCTATCAATTTTTATCAATCTATCCGACGGACCTTCTTCGATGAAAAGTATAATTAAAAAAATTTATCTAATTTATTGGCAACATATCTACATATATTCCGAATTTGTTTCTAATTATTTCTGCGTTGAGTCGAAAACACTCGCGTCACGGAGGGCTAATCTCCCGCGCGCTTTGCATTGCCGAGACTTAATCGGGGAATCGATCCTAATCTTATCCGAGAAACGCTGGAATACTTGCGGGCAAAGGTAAGGCAGTCAGGGTCAACAAATCTTCGACCGGCAAACCTCAGACAGATCTTGATATATATATCGAAAACAGCGGCATGTATCCAGACCTCGCAGACAAGGGACGACGGAGAGCGCGAGATAGCCGGAGTCTGCTGGGAGTGTAGGTGCGAGGAGGGAACGTACGCTGAGGGGGGCATAACTCATCCTCCGTAGCGGGCGTCGGTGATGTACGGCGGTTGCGGGACAGTCCGGAGGATGAGGTCTATCGGTAGGAGACGACGGCGAGGGCGAATCAGCCCTTAATAAGGCGGAGTGCACGCGAGTCGAGTGCAAAAGAGAATGAGCAACCTCGGAGTACCGTAGACTTCGGCCGCTATTCGAACTCGCGCTTATAACCGCACGAGAAACAAAAATAAACGTCCGACAATTATGCCGAAGCGACGTAACGGACGATTTACGATAAACGCACCGTCGGAATTGTTTAGCACGTTGTCAAAAATGACGCGCATCTGCATTCGATGCATCGTGAGACGAGAGAGGAGCTGCTTGTTTCTACATCGGGTTATAAATCTCGCGGGCGTATAAGTATCACGGAATTTCCTGTAAAATTTATCGACGCGATCGCGCGGGAGAGCGAAATAAACTCTTAAAATAAAATACGCGGTGAATCACCGAGCGCGAAACAAACCGGAGCGCGGACGCGCGCACACACCTACCCGATCGTCGTCGAAGGGAACGAAGGGACGTACCGTACGCCGAAGCGTGGAGCACAGAGGCGCCCGACCACCACCGTCACCACCTCACGAAAGGGGAAATTCCATGTGGCAGAGTTATGGCCCTTGGAGGTGCCGCTGGAGAGCTTGTCTCCGGGCTGGCTCTCGAAGAGCCCTCTCTTTTTTGCATCCGCCGGCCCGTGATAAAAAAAGAAAAGGAGAAAGGGACAGAAGAGAAGAACGGTCGAAGAAGAGGAGAGCACCCGGGTACCATCGGCTTCTCCAGTCTCGTTTAAAAGTGATAAATGCGCAGCTGGGAATATGACTGAGAAAAATAACGCCGAGGGCGTTCGGCGGAAGAGAGCCGGCCGACAAGGGGGGGGGGGCGAGGTGAAGAGGGGCGGTCGCCGATTGGGGCTCGAGAAATCGAAAAACTAATATCCGCCCCCGGAGGCCGTTTGTTTCGTATTGTTTCGGACGCCAGACTCCCAGGCGGTTGTCTTTGGCGTGATTGAGTGTCGCCATTCTTCATGAGTTTCGCGCTTTCTTTTTATCGCGTCTCGAGCCACCCGATGACGACCGGTGTAACGAAGGGCGCGAAAAGAACGATTGAGGTACTAACGGCACGATTGTAGGCTGCACGCGAGAGTTTCGAATTGTTACCCGCGGCGTACGGACCGATTGGATTGTTAATTATGATTTTAATTAGGTGAATTAAGTAGCGATCTGCTGTTAACGTTACAAGACGGAATTAATATCCATGTAACAGGTAATCTGCGAATTGCTCGTATAAACGTAAGGGACGCTGGAGTTCGGCCCTTTCTACTTAGTTGGTCAACAAACTCAAGGGCTGTGCGCTTTAAGGGAGGTTAATACGAATACCCTAAAGGGTGTAAATACGGGCCATCCAATATCTCTAGTTTCTCGTAAGCCCCATCACCCTTAATTATCGTACACCGAGATGAGCCGCGGTGAAACCGATTAGGAGGTTTAATATGCGAACAATGCGAGTTAGTTTTTCTCGAAATGTCGGACGAGCGGAGGGAAAAATTCGGGCGTAGCGTATGCCGTGTTTCGCTTAAAATTGGCGCGATATATTTGCGAAAAGAGACGGTACGGGGCGGCCGGCGACGCCGTTTGTTCGTTCTGCAAGGCAGGTAATGACCATTTAAATGCATGGAATTAATGTAATGTGGAGGAAATGTTCTCGTCGCGTCTACGGAGGCAGCCGCTACGGCCGAATAAAATTCGCGGTGCTGTACCCACGTGCCTCGTTTGCCTTTCCCTCCCCCCTTTTCTCTTGCATGCCACCCCGATTTGGTTAACTGGAAAGTTAGCCCAGATTTCGACCGCGAGAGCTTAATCGAAAAGAAAAAAAATAAAACAACCTCGGATCACCGGATCGACACTCTTGTCGATTTACGCCGATCGGCGAATCTGCGAAGTGATTTGCGATTGTACTAATTTTAGGATGCGCGATTATTCGTTCGAGCGACCGACTGGTTTATCTTTCGTTCCTTTTGGGAAATCGGCTGTGATTCGGATTATTTCTAAGCCACGGAAATCCCTCTTTCCGGCGATCTCTTCGCCTCCTGACGATGTGACTTTTTAATTCGACGGATTTCTCGGCTTGATTGGCCGGAGCTCGCCGCAATTGCGTGGGGCTGCGCGAAATGAAACGACGGGCGGCGTCTGCGTAACCGAATTTAGCGATTTTTAATTCCGAGGAACGGCGCGCCTCGGAGCCAATACAAGGGGCGCCCACCCTAAATCACTAATAAGGCTTCGCAAGCCTTCGTACATCCCGCCGACAGGGATTTTCCTACTCGGTTCTCATCCCGAATGCCAAGCGCGGCCGTCCGATTAATCCGGACGGCGTCCCGATAAGACTTATCGCCGGCAGAGAGAGTTTTGGCGACTCTATTTTAAAGCTCTTTTACTCGCCCTGATGTACCGGCTTCAAGAGCGTTTTCAGAAAAATAGCTTCCGCTCCCTTCTGTAATTTTAATCGCGATTTTTCATCACCGCTGAAATCTTCGTCACTCGCGTTAATTTTGTACGGATCCTCGCTGTATAAATGTTCCGAGAAAATCGGTTTACATCAGCCGTAATTCGCAGCCGCAGCAGCTCGATGCAATTAATTTTCTTGCTGCAGCTGCATCCGTAGACTTTCTGCGCTTCAGATACGTTCTTGCTGCAAGAAACAATCTGCTTACTCGGCAGTCGAGCTTCTCGCGTGCACGCCGATCGATTCCGCTTCTAATTTATACCGGTGCAAAATATTGCTCTCACCTGTCAATTGATTAGACTACGTAATTACGGCGAGCGTAAATGTGTGTTTTCCTCGCGTAGAAAGCTCTTTCCCGACGTTTCCGATTTTAAAATTATAATAGAAATTCTCCCGAGAAATAATGAAAATAATAATTTGTAATATTAAATGTTTAATCGTATATCGCGTAAAGTTGTTCGCTACACTTTTTGTCTTCTTTCGGCGCGAAACGATCGACTCGAGGATATGACGATTATTTAATCCTCGGCTTTTCCGAAAGATCTGAGAACCGCTGGGTATTGATGCTCGATCAGGCAGCCCCTGGAGGTTTAATTAAATACAACCCCCTCCCCCCTACTCTGACTCGTGGCTCGGCTACTACCGCCTGTAAAACGAGCAATATTTTTCACGAAAACCGCCTCAACGGATGAGCTCATATCTGGCCTCGGTGTCGGAAGTCAGACACGATGAATATCGTTAAACGTTGAATATTTTAATCAACGCCGCGCGATATTTCAAGATTCTAATCTCTAAATTAATCCTTTTCTTTTTCAACGGCCTTACTGTCTTGCACGTCTCGTTCTTAAATAACTGCCAGTTTTAATTTATTATTAATATCGAATGGTAATGAAAAACGTTCACTTGCATTTATTCTTAACCCGATCAGCAGTTCATCATTTGCGGGTACAGCGGCTGCTATATATATAACTACATATATATATGAAGGAAAGGGCGTTATCCTACATTAGGTTGATCGCGTCAGCGTACGATCCTATCGTACCGATCGGCGCGTGACGTTGGCAGTAATGCTGCTGGGGATATGACAGGCGCGCATGGCACGGGGTGTTGCAACACCCCCCGCGTCAAGAATTCATGCAGGCCCGATGGGGGACCATAATTAACCGAATACCGATACTCACCCGCTTACCCGACTCCATCTGCGACATACGCGACGCATATATAGCCCGCCCGGCACGTAATTCTACGCACACCTGTCCACGTGAGATATATTATGCGCCGTGCGTGCGTTTTCGTGAACAAAAAAAAAATATTACAAAGAAGAAACGGATCCCTTTGCTTGAAACCTCAAGCTACAGCTCGGTGCATTTGCGACAGCGGGAAAGCATTTGCAAGTGAATGAGATAGTACGCAGGAGTTCGATGATTTCTGTTAGACGTACGTGGAATTAAACGCGAGTCGCATAATTGATTTTATATTATCCGCTGTTTAGAGTAATATAATTTCGCAGTGTTCCGTCGAGGCGTTTAAGTTCGACGTCATTTCCGCGCGCGTCTCGCCCGACATTAATTAGACATCGGAAATTCGCGGGGCGAGGGAGCGGTGCTGATGTCGCCTCGGAGTTTCTCTCGGTCAGCCGGCGAACGGCAAAGGGAAGATCGGATGTAGAAAGCCGATTAAAAATTCCGTCTATCCGGCACCGCGAAGGCAAGTCGGCGCGCGCTCTCTTATCTACGTCCCGTCGGTGTAACATCTGCGCCGCCTGTGCAAAAAGGAGGGCGACGCAACGGGGGGAGGCGAGAGGACCTCGTCGCGAGTGTCTCCGTCGTGCTCCTTGGACCACGGTTGCGAAGGAGCGAGGCTGCGTTTCTCTCCCCTCACGGCGCGAAACCCCGCTTTTCCTGTGTCGTCTCTGCCCTGCTGAGCAACCCCGCTAACCTCTTGCCACCCGTTTGAAGAGAGAGGGAGAGAGAGATTGAGAGGAGAGAAGGAAAGAGAGAGACAGAACCCCCGCCCCTTTACGGGTCTGCTGGCGGTGGCGGCGGTGTCGTATCTTGGCCTCCGTGGCGCGCCGCTCTATCGACGTACAGCCACCCTCGGCTCACCTCCTCGCCTTCTCCGCTCCGTTTCCTATTCTCTCTCTTTCCGACTTGGCCTCGCGCTCTTCCACGCGTCTCCCTTTCGCCGACGAATCCTCGCGCAGCCCCGTCTTTCTCTCGCTTGGACGCGCTTCTCACGTCCGTCTATCCGGATTTCTCTTCGACACACTCGCTTCGCCGACCCCTTCCCCCCCCTCCCTCCGTAACTCGCGATTGCCAAGATAGCGAGAATGTGGATGCAGCCGGAGGACCGTCTCAGCCACCGCGAGGCCTATGAACGCGCGGGATCAACGCGCTATTGAGACGTCTGTCAGCGAATTAGGGCCCGCCGTGTCTTGTCATTTCGCCGGCAGCCTTAGATACAGATTAGATCGGTCGCGGCAGCCCGGATAATTAAGCTAGATGAAAGCCCGGCGGAGAGTAATATCTGTTAATTCGATTGCAAAACGAATCGTTTGCGTGCAACGAGAAAAACGGGAATAAACAATTATATTAAGATTTATAATTAATTACAATATCTGTAATTAAAGTAATAAAAAAATGAGATTTGCGCTCGAGCTAATATTAATATTCAGATAACGTTTAAATAAAGTCTTTAAATGCCGAATTCGGCATTCGAGCCGACGGTGCAACGTCTCGAGGCGGGTAACGCGCGGATCCGCAAAGTATTGAAAGATCAGACCCGGCCGGCACTCGCGGTGTACTTTGGGAATACGCGCGGCCCTAAATCAGGGTTGATATCCTCGAAACAATTCGACCCTCCGAGGATGGTGTCCGGCAGCAGGCACTGGCCCGGGCGGGTAGCACGGAAGAAGATTTAATTAAGCCGGGACCGATTTATCTCTCTGACAGCTAACCCCGTCCTTTCTAGACCCCTTCCCCTTCTCCTCCTCCTCCCCCATTCCCTCCTCCTTTGGATTTTCGGACCCTCAAACCTCGCGACACTAGATTCTAGACTCGCCGAAAGGGCAAAACCCTTTCACGTACGAACTAAAGCGTAGGCGTCCCGTCGGCATTCAGTTTCCGTCGACGCTGTCTCGGAATTTTTAAACCGATCCACAGAGTCGGATCCGGAAGTGAAAATAATATATGCAAGTTGATACGTTCCCGCGTTTTTTTTTCTTTTATTTTTCGTTATTAATTTAAGAAATGCGATTCATCGAAATAGCGAGGATAGGGCAAGAATGTGACGGCGCGGGTGAATGCACTTTGCTCCGAATTATCGGCGAGCCTTTCGCGCCAACGGCGAATGCACTTTGTAACGAGATAAAGACGCGACTCGAGAAAAGAAAGGTGAACGTACTTTGTTGACAACGATCGATGATCTCTACTTGCTGTTAGCTGCACACACGTATGGTCCTCCGGCTCTCACCTCTCGGTCTTCCTCTTTCTCTACAGCTTTCTCTCTTTCTCTCTCTCTCTCTCGAGGGACTGGTGGCACCCTCCTGCAATTATTAATTAACGCTCCCCTCTCAAGGCATTAACGCGGCTAAGAGCAACCCCTCTTACGTCCCCGCCAACCCGTACGACCTCCTCCAACCCCTTGCCACTGACTCAAAGCACCATGAAGTAACGATACACCTTGGCTAGGGAGACGACTCGACGTAGAAGGAAGGAGGAAGTCGGAAGAGGTCCGACCTGGCGACCTCATCGACTTTGCTCCACAAAGAGAAAGACCCTTGTTATGGGGTGAGCGTTCGGATACGCACGGCGTGAAAACGGCGTTCAATGGGAAGGGTTAACTCATTCGCGGGAAAACCGCTATATTTTCTCATCTTTATTCGGTCGCTTCGTTCTCTTTTTTAGCATATACATTTTGCATTATTATATACGTTATTCTTAATAATATATTATCAGTTTTATATAAAACAAAGCAAAATTTATAAATATATTTAATTTTCTATACATATATAAAAATTAACATTGAGAATATTAAATAATAAATTAATACGCCGCAAAGAGTGAAAATTCATGCAGATCTTAGATTAACTCGATGATTGACTTTTCGTAAAACGGCACGGCCGCGACATAAATCCCGTCCGCTCGTGAGTATCTGCTCGTCGGCGTGGCTCGGTCGTCGGAAGGAGACCGCGGTGAGAGGACAAAGGGCGCGTGAATCCAGCATAACGCGGCTCCTGCGACAGAGGACAAGATCCTCGACGTGCACACAGAGCCGGAGGGGTTCTGGCGGTCCGCGCGAAGCGGGATAAGGATTTATAGTTTAATATCTCGGGCGGCCGGGCTCGTCGTCACATTTTCAACCCCCGGGAGAAACTATACACACCGCCACCATCCGCCACCGCGCGCCCCTTCCCCTTTACGCCGCCACTCCGTCCGCGGAGATTGTCCTAGGCTGCCGTCGGTTTTCGCCTTTGTGTTCTCGGCCGTTAGCATCGGCCGGCGATAGAATTCCAAGGAAGATTTGTTTCGGTTTGATGGGGCCGTTTAGACGTGTAGATGCGCTCGTTAGATTGGAAATGCGTGCCCGGGATCGATGTTAACCTCGTGTAAGAGAAAACGGGAACGCGTCCGGGAAGGGGGGGAGGGAGGGGGCGGATGAGGACGAACGGATAAAAAAGAAGGGTGGCGGCGGTTTATTGGAAACCCGGAGCTATAAAGCTCGCGCTAGATCACACTGAACTAGAGGGACGCGTGCTCGCGAAATTGTCTAAAAAATTTCACCACTCTCCCGACGGCGGAGAACTCGTTAAGACGTTTTACGCGGCGTCTCGTTCGGCTCGTATTTCTACAATATCGGGCGCAAAACTGCGCGCTCGATCGCGACGGTGACGTTCCGCACGATCTCGCGACGCGACCGTAATTAATTGTTTCGCACGGCGGACTTTTTAAAACACTTTCAACAACAAATTCGAAATTGCAGCAATATGAAATTTGCGGAAATTGCTCCACGATTCGGTTTAGTTGAAGCGGAAGAACATTCCGCGATTTCCTTCTGGACCTTTTTTGGCTTAAATCTACGGTACCATGTACCCTTTCGTTCCTTCTCTCTTCATTGGCCAAATCTCTCGCAGCACACGCACGTCATTAAAGCACGCTCGGACTATCGATACCTACGCTGGACGCTAGTGCGTGGATCGTGTTAAGCGAATAAAAAGCCTATTGCTCTCTTATATAACGACAATGATATAATGGCGTGTCTGGGAGTCGGCGGATAATCGAGTATGGTTTTTGTCTTGCGTCGGTTGTCGAATAACAAATTATCTGAGGAAAAAGATAAATTTACAGTTTTATTCTAATTTTCTGTTTAAAATATGTCTTTAATGTCTATGTAATTTTTTGTCTTTATAACTTTGCGGTGGTATGTGATACATCACTGTCATATTTTTATTAAACTCTAAGTAAATAAAATATTAATTTAATGCAAAAAAAAATTTACGAGACATAAAATTACTAAACATTTTCTAATCATTTAAATAGCAATAATAATAGATTCATCGTTGTGGGATGTAAGCTGTAATCATTTTAACGGTAGCATTTCATTGTTCGAATATTTTCTATAATTTACGAACTTTTTGGATAAAATTTTGATGAAAGGGATAATTTCGTGTCGAAATAAAGCTTTCGATGTGCGTGAGTCTTTTTGCTGGCGCTTCTACCCTTCGCAGAGCGAGGTTGAAACATTTAGACGCCGGATGCGAGACGCCTGCCGGTGGCATGAACCCGCCGGAAGTTCCTAAGACTCGCAAGAGTATTGCAGGGCATGGGTTTCGATAGGGTGGCCACCTACGGATATTAAAGGAAATGGCGGTATGATTAGTCGAATACGTGCGCTGGTTTCGTTTTAAGTAGGCACGTATTCGAAGCTTCCGATTGATTTTGACAAGAGATTTGTGTTGTTTCAAATCGACATATCCATCTACATTTATATACGAATGTTTCAATTGATTGTAACGCGACGTAAATTTATTACCGAATAATCGTGCGGATATTAATTTCGTGCTTATAAATTTTCTCAAATTTTTGACGAGGGCACATTACATTATAATCTGCGCGCGCGAATAGATATATGGAAAGGCAGCGTGACCGAACGACTGAAAAATCGGTGACATCGTATTCTGAACATTGTCGGAACCGCAAATGACCAACCGGCTGCGTAACTGCTTGGGTCCTCGTGTTTTTGGGGGTTGTTTGCTTGATTTACGGGCTGAAGGCCGCGACGTGGGCAACCCTTTCTCGCGCGTCAATATACCTCATTATGCGCACAAAAGATATGTCTCTTTATCGATCAAAAATTTGTCTCTTGGCATTTAATTGCGTTAATCAAAGTTCGCCGGCGCCACGTCGATCTTGTAGAGTATTTTGATTTTCGGAATTAAATTTCCAAATATTTTATTGACGTACAAATTTATTAATTATCGAGTAAATTATTAGGTTAACAGTTGGATCGGGTATCCACGGTTAAAATGGCCTGAAAATCAAGATGTTACAAACGCAATTAAAGTCCGAGTTCTCCAGAGTCCAGAGAGCCAGCCGGTTCGTACAAACATCCTGGTTATTTACATACGAGCGCGCCTCTCTCTTCCGCGCCCTGGTGTTCTCCTGGTTTGTCTTATAATATTAATAAGGGTAGTTTCCGCCCTGGCGTGCCGCGGAATAGGTGCGGGGGTGGGTCTGGCAAGAGCTATGCTCGCAATGTCCGGCAAGGGTGGTATGTTGTAGATAGTCCTCGACGCAGCCCCCTGAGGGATGAAGTCTGGACCTTGTTAGAACGAGAATGCTAATTTATTAGGGAGCACCGGTGGGATGGGAATACCAACTGGCGTCCGCGATTTCACGATTTTTTTTTTTTTTTTTTTTTGTCACGCACGATTATCTCAATTATACCCGAAATTTAATCGACAGCTTTTTACATGCCGGCGTAATTGGTGAGGATTTTATCGAGAATTATGAGAATAAATATTGAACATTGATACGCGATATACCGTTATCGAGAAAAAGTCAAGTAGAATAAAGTGACATGGATAAAAACGTGAAAAAACCGTATCTAACAATACGCTACGCGTGTCAAAGAAGTTCAAAGTGAAACGAACGTATTATGAAATAATCGTTTGCGAGTGTCAAAGACCGTGTCGCGATACGCCACCCTTTGCAAAGGTCCGCGCGGCGGCGATGCGAAAATCTACGAGATACCGGAAAAAAAAAAGAAAAAAAAAAAAATAAGTGAGATCCTTGATCGATGCCGGCGCGGATAAATATCAGAAGTTATACTTTTAATAAAGAGATTCCTGAGTATCTCCACCGAGAAACGATATCTACTACCATCAGCAGCCTTGGTATTGCCGGCACACCAATGTGCTGGTCGGATAGCGTCGGCCAGCGGGGGTAGCGAGGGGGTTGGATGCGCGAGCGCCACACGTGTCTTGAGGGTGGTAATTACGCGGCATCTGCAGCCAGCCCACACTACCCTGCGTCCGCCACCTCCGCCTCTACCTCCGACTTGCCCCACAGCCTTAGATGGGATCGGCGGGGCAGGGGGAGGTGGGTGGCTGGGTGGCAGGGGGGGATTAGTAGGAATGGGGAGGTGGGTTAGGAATGAGGCAAAGGGGTGCCGAGGGATGGGTGGCCACAGTATTGATTTTGTCCAAGACAGCCGACGCCGCCGCCGCCGACGCCGCGGCCAACCAGACCCACCTCTGGTGGTACCCACTCGGCTACAACACCAACCCCCACCCCACATTCCACCCCGACTCGTCTCTTACTCCACCTTCGAGCACCGTCACTCAACCCCTCGTCCCCTTCGCCTTCTCGCGCGCGAGCGCGCATTCTCTCTCTCTCCTTTTCTCTCTCTCTCTTTCTCTCCGTTTCCCTTTCCGTCCCTTTTCCACTTTGTCTCTCTTCGAATCTACGCTATCCTCTCGCCGTTCATGTTCGCAGCGGGCGTTAGATAAGATGCCTCGCAAGCCCCGTGTCTGTGGAACACCCGCTTTGCCGGCTCGCTTTATCGACATCTACATACGGGATCAAACGGATCGTTCGCATTATCGTAGGTTTATTTTAAATTGCAAAAATTACGTATTTATAATTTTAATTTAATAATGACGCGATGTTAATGGGCTGCGGCTTAAAAAATTATTTCTACATGTCATCGTCTTGCGCTTTATTTTAATCGTTCGAAATACTGTCAATCTGCTAATTTTTTTTTTTTTTTTTATTTCGAACAGACATGACGCGAACTGAATTTCGAGTGTAATCTTTAATGATCCGAATTAGCTAAGGGAATTCTCAATGAAGGTGCGTTCTTATTATTCGGCCAACTCCTGCCGGGAATCTCTCTCGCGTTCAGCGCGGCCGGGAGTTCAAAGTAGAGGCTGTCTTTAGGATTCAAGGCCCCACATCCTTGGACCGAGTAACGATAGTTTAGAAACTTGACGACGCCGGGGCGAAAGGGGCAGCGTGAGAGCCGCGGCATCTGGCCGGTAGTTAAAATGCATGTAGTCCTCCGAGAGTCCCGTATTCAAATACAGGATCAGTCCTTCTTCGACCTTACCCCGTAACTGATCCCGATCCCGATCTCGATCTCTCCCGCTGGCTGCTTCCGGGAGAAGAACTTTCCGTCTTGTCGCACGGGGAAAAGGGGGAGGACGGAGGGGACGGAAAGGGCCTCGAGAATTCGCGACGTGCTCCGTGCGACTTGAATTTTCCCACACGAGTTTTTGGCCGACGGTAAGCGACAACCAGAGCAGGAATGACCGGCGATCAATCTTTCGAGAAAGCCCATGTATACACTTTGTAATTTTTTCTTCTTCTTTTTTTTTAAATATATTTTTTCATTTTTTTTTATTTTATTTTTTGATAGCGCGATAAAACCGTGCGTTTCTCTGCGACACCGCGAGATTAGCGTGGCGAAACGGCCACTGGAGATCGAAAGTACGGGCAGTTTTCAGATACGGCGGGGAGGAAACGAACGCGAGCGTCCGAGGGTGTTTCGCTTTGGCGTTTTTATCGCCAATTCTGACTTTATCCCATCCCGCACGGCCGGCCTCCCGCTTCTTACCATTCGATATTGTATTCATAGCCGGCGCTAAGAGACAGAGATACCGAAGTGATTCACGGCCGCGGAGCCGGCGGAATTCATATTAGGAGAAAAATATTCTCGCTCGACTGTCCCTCTGGAACTAACCGACCGGACATCTAGGGCGATTCATAGCAGTTACATTTTCTTTTCTTCTTTCAACGTTTAACTTCACGAGCTCCACGCGTGAAATAAGAAATACTTCTTCCGTGAATTATTTATGCGGTCTGCAGATGATAAGAATCGCAACGATCGCGAGCCGCGTGGAACTTAAACGATGCAGCGCTCGATCGGTCGTAGTTTTCCCCGTTCTTCAAATCGCCGCGCGGAAATTCTCAAAACGTCGGTCCACGCTCCAACTAATGCGCTTGCCAAATAAGCTAAACATAGGTTCCGGGTCCGGTCTTGTGTCGTATCGAGAGAGTTGTTACGTGGCAGTTTCGCGAAAAGCAAAGAGGATCACCGGGACCGAACAAAAGAGCGAGCGCAAGGCCGCCTCGTGGGACCCTCGCATGTATCCAGCTTAGCCGCGACCGCAGTTTAAGGAGCTTTGGCTTTTGTTTAATCCCGAGTGAGTAAAAACGAAAGGAGGCGATCTGGCCGGCCGGCTCGGGGCCGCAGTCACTCCTGGGTCTCCCGTTCGCGAGGAAATCCCGCTCGACGCGAAAGGCGGTGGGATCAAGCCGGAAGCTGACGGCATCAATAGCGGTCGAGGAACGGCTTCCTCGAACTTTAAACTCGTGTCAAACTGACGGGCGCCCGGCAATCTTTGCTCCCGTTGCCGCGTTAATATCGAAAGCCGCGCTCGAGAACTTCTCGTGGATATTTTTTTTAATTTTTTTTTTTATTGTAACACCAGCTACGGCTCCTCGGCGAAATTATATTAATTTGTGTAACGATACTTATTAAAAATAAGAGCTGGAAAGTAACGAACGTTATAACAAGCGTATCATAATTTTTTTTTCCGTAAAGATTAATATTACGCGTTTGTCAGAAGCCGCAATTATTTTTTTACATACAAAATTCGCCGTTTTGGAGTCAAATTATTAGAATCGAATTGATGCAAATGCAATTTATTCGCCAAACGTGATTTTTTTTTTTTTTTTTTTTTTTTTTGGTTGGGCGAAATCACCATATGTGCGAAAAGTTGCTTGAAGGGTAAACCGAAAGTTGATTAATCGCGGGTCAAAACGCTCGCGGGCGGGAGGAGGGGTGAAATGCGAGCTTTACTCGGCACCGCCGCGAAATGACGGTTTGCATCGTGTTTTCTCCTCAATTACGTCAATCCACTCACGACCCCCCGCGTAACGGAGCGACTACTCGAATCGAAGCCCTCCGCTTTGGTCCTTAATCGGTCAAGTGATCGTGGACCCCACCCGATGACCGAGGTCCACGGCAGTCACGGCGGGAAGAAGAGGCGTGCGAGGAAGAGGTCCGAGCGAGGCACGAGAAAATCTACGGGAGAAAGAGAGAGCGAGAGAGAAAGAAGAAAGAGGGGGAGGGTGAAGACGAAGAAGACAGAGAGAGAGGAGCCAGGAGAAATGGCTAATTCCGGATATTTATGTGGGGGTAAAGTAGGGGTTGTTACGGGCCTTGAGATCGCCGCTATAACCCTGGAGAGCCAGAAGCGACCAACTGACCAGAAAATTAACCCTCCCGTCGATCCAATGGAGCTGGACCATGAGAACCGGCCAAATCCTTGGTAACTTTTCGCATAAAGCACTCCCAATCTTTTTTCCATTTTATATCGGACTTCTTTAAATTAGCTCCGCATCGGGACGGAAATCTGGCCGCTGAGCGGCAGCCAATGTTCTCGTTAGCGGCGTTTGACGAAACGGTAAATGTGTTTACCGTCAAAATTTAATTCTTAAATCGCGGCGAACAGACCGTCACGCGCAAAAATTACATATATCGCGTTGGAAAAAAAAAAGAAAAAAAAAAAGAAAAATAAAAAAGGGATGTCTTACTTTATTAATCACAGTCGCGTAGCAAGAGCCGCGTACTAACGCAAGCGCGGCTGCCAGCATCCCCCAATAAAAGTCAACAAAAGACTAACGATTCATCCGGCTAATGGAAAAGTCCGAAAACAGAAGCGTGCCCGCGCCAACTCGCGGATATCCCCCTGCGTCGCTACTGCTCATAATTAAGCGGACTTTTAGCAGATTACACGCTCGCGATTTCGCACACGCTGCGTCCGTTCCGCGCGCCGTCGCGACAAATCGCCGGGAATTCTTTTTCGGACGCCGCGCAAGATTACGACTGTTTTCGAATACCTTTTTCTTCTTTTCCTTCCGTGATTTCGGACCTCGACCTCTCGTGAGAATCTCGCGGAGGATTTACGCATTTGTTGCTCGCGCCGCGTCGTTATTTCACGAAACGCTGAGCGACAACGGGAGCACTTGAGAACGTCTCTCGTTCCATTGTACAACGCGACAGAAAAAAGAAAAGAAAAGAAAAAAAAAAAGATAGTGGGAGAAAAAGCACGTAAAAACGAACGCGATACGTCTTCGTCAGTCGTCTGGCGGAACCCTTTCGCGTTGAGCACTTTGTCAAGCGGCGTCTCCTTTTTCACCGAATGATTTCGCGAAGTCCGGATTAGGCGGGCTTAATCTGTTCGACGAGGAGGAAGGAACGGGGCCGGGTGAAAAAAAAAAAAATCCTCGCACCCTCTTAATCTGTCCTCGAGTTTCTTCCTAAGGCGGGCGTCGTAAGCTGCTTGTCGGCATATTGCGACGATTCGCGGCTATAAAAACTTACGAAGACCGAGCGGGCGAAGGAAACGGAGACGCGCGAGAGGGAGGGCGGAGGGGGCGTAAAGCGGGAGGAGCAGCGAAAGGGGTTGTTGGCTTGCCCGAGTGACAAATGGTTTGGAATAATACCACCCAGCCGAACGCCCGGCATCCAACATTCAGCATCCGGCGCTGGTTCCCGTTCAGCCACGGCTTCGAGGAGCCATCTCTGGTCCCCTCGAGGGGATTCCTGTGACAATATCGTTAAACGCTCGTCTTTGTTTTCGTTTCGTGCCCGATTCGGTGCAAGATGTAGAGCCTGGCATTGATCGTCCCCCTATGCGCTTTGTAATATTCTTCCCGACTCGCGGAAGCCAAATCTCCCGCGTTCGATCGTAATCAAGATCGATATTCGAAAGAGCGACATTTATAATTTCTTTTTATTTTTATATATGTATATTATGAGGTTGCAGAGCGCGTGCTTGGCGCGCGTCATTTACTCTTGCTTATTCTACGTTGAAAAAAAAGTTTTGCATGTGCACGTAGAAAAAAAATTTGACACATAAAAAATTTAAGAGCTTTAATTTTTAATTGAACAAGATGTTAAATAAGAATAAATTATTTTTTCTTTTTTTTTTCTTTTTTTTTTAATTTTGCTAATCATGCGCGTAGAAAGGCGAATCCGCGAGTCAAATCTATCTGATCCAGATCTAGATCCGAATCCAATGGGCCAGGGCAAGAAGAGGGTTTGGCAATCGCGAGGACACAAAGCTACTTTAAATAAAGGAGCGTTCCATCCATTGAATCTATTGTCAACCTTTGACATTGACTGAACGAACGGCAGGTCCGTCGAATCCATCATCTCCATAGAAAACCTTAATTATTTTTTGATGAAAGAAAACCCCCTTCCTCAACGTGGCTTGCTCTTTTTCTCGTTGCGTCTTTCGTCATTGTCGTTTCTTCCTATTTTTTTTCTTTTTTTTTTTTTATCAACTCTCCAATGTCCAAGATGTTTTCGGCGATTTAAGAGTTTCAAGAAAAGCAGGTTTTAATCACCGGCGTTCACGTAATTATTTAACGAAATGCAATTCGAGTTCAATGTTTCATGATTTTTGCGAAAACGTTTGCCGCTCGTTTATCGAATAATAAATTTATATATCGTTCGCAACGATTGTTGGAACGACGCGAAAAAGCCCGGACGAAAGAGAGCGGCTCTTTCCGGTGGCATTCAAATGTGGCCTTCTCTAACCATGCAACCCCATGTCTCGCATCTTTCCCCGCGAATGCGCCCCGAATTTCTTTTCACCCCCGCCGTCGAATCTCGAGAAGCCACGGGCTCATCCGGGCCGGCAAATAAATGATGCTTGAAACAAACGGAAGACGACGACAGCCGGCGTTTGTCTTTTATCCGTGCTGGCACGCACGGAATTCAACCACCCTCCGTCCGCCTATCACAGGGAAGGGAATAGAAAAATATCGCTGGATTTTTGTCTCGGTTAGCCAAACGCTTCTGCTTAATGGTACGCGCGGTGCTTTCGAAGGGACGCTTTAAGCAAACCATGATGAGACACTCCGGCGCGAGAAATAAGTTTCGAGGAGATGGAGAGGTTTAAAAATTTTTTAACGCCTTATTTTATACCGTGTTCAGCTAGAAACAACGGGCCGCGATCGAAGTAACGTAAAAACGCGACTTACATTTACAGTATATCGTTAAAAAATATTTTAGTTGCATTTAAAATTCAAAGAAAGAAAAACGCAATTAATTTTTTTAAATCTATTTAATGATCGAAATACATGTAGATACAAGAGATGAAAAAATTGAGCGAACGCATCGTTTGGTGCACGCTACTCCACTTTCTTTTAATATTTTAACGTCGGTGGGAGTCTTTGTCTTGAATTTGTCCCCCTTCGGCGCGTGATGCAAAGGGGTTTCACCATCGTCCAAGTCGTACTCGAGGATGAAGCTTTATTTAGCAGATGATATTTACGACTTCCAATCCCGCGAGACCCTCCCAACTTTTATATTGTCTTTGGCAGAGTTACGCTTTTGGCGACGCTGCCATCTCCTGCTTTGCTTCCCCTTTCATCGACTCGTTCCGTTCGATTCGCTCGTCTCGGCCATTGAAAAGATGCTGCCGACGATTTGGAAAGCGCACCTAAATGGAATTAAGGTCGTTGACGGTTTGCTGTAAAGTTCAATTTTATCCCCGAATATCTTGGATAAAATCGAGCTTTTCAAGATTTGCCGGGCGATATTCTATTAAAAAAAAAATCCGTCAGCTATTAAATCGACGATTTTGAGATCCGGTTTAATTCTAATAATATAATTAATATGTTTCAGGCAAAGACGGTCTTCGCGACTTCCCATCCCCTCACCGCGCTTAACCTGCGCCTCACTAGAAATCCCTAGCGCCCCAACCAATCACAGCGCTCCATCGATCGCCTGATCGAGAACGATCAACGCTTCCGCGCAGTCAAGGAGATACGCCAGCCACGTGCAGAGCAAAGATTTTCGAGACGGACATCAAGGTATTTGCGTGTGTTTTACGTATTTGTGGTCGGGCGACGATATGTCGAGCGTCGAAATCTTTTTATCTAAGTGCCGAAATCTCCAACGATCAATCTCATTGCGGAGCTTCGAGCGCGAGCACGTGTTACTAATCGCTCCGCAATTTCGCGTATTTTCGACCGCGGATAGCACAGTCTCGCACAAGAATAAGTGTCGACGTCGTCGACTCGGGAACGGGCGATTATGTTTTGTACTTCTGTATTATTCCATTCATCGTTCTGTGCTTTATTTTGTGCCTCGGAAAAGTGTTTCGGAAGGACAAGGTTATCGCGGGCGCAGCGCACGGAGCGTTCGATATGATATTAGCCGTGTCGCTCGCGATCAAAATTACCAACCTGCTTCACTCGCCATCTCCTTCGATGGTGTTCAGCGAGTTCCGGCGATCGCCATTGTCGGAGCGTAAAACCTGCACCTCGCGCGTCTTCTCCGTCGCGGATCGGATTCTCAGCCCGTGTCGAGCAGGTGATTTTCGTGGAACTTTAAAAAGATAAAGTGCGCGAGGAATATTTTATATCGCGGCCCGTCTCATTCGCCGCTTGACGCAATTCCCGGCGTCGATTCATTCCGTCGACGAGACTCTTAGACTTCGTTTTTACATTGCAGCCAGTTTCGAGTCTCGAGAGCGTAGATAAATCCTCGGGAGTGCCGTGGACTATCCAGTGAGTGTCCAGTGCAGAAGGATGACAACACGTCCCATCTGAGAGGAGGAGCAGGCCCGGGACGGGCATCCTGCATCGGCGGAGCATCTTTTAGGTTAGAATAAATTTATTTTATAAAATCATTATGAAATAAAAACTTTAACCCGAGCGGAAATTTATCCGCGCAGATTGAATATATTTCTTAATTCTGACCAGCTTGATACTGGCCATAAATTATAAGAAAGTATTTATTACTATGTGATTATCTTCAAAAAAATAAAGTTGTCATTTAAAGAAAAAGAAACAGACAAAGTCTGTCTAGTATCGGTCGTTTAGTCACCGTCTAGCCCGGACCATGTATCTGAATAGAATCTAAATGTTTTTCGCCGCGTACTTGTTTACTATTGTGTGCTGATTTTACACAACGCTCGCTCGACTGCCGAATTCGTCGAGCAAACCGGTTCTTGCCGTCCACCGCCCGCGCGTCCTTCACCTTGCGAACTCGGAACGCGAGATCTGCCGGCCGATGAAAACATACGCACGAACTAATACTACCGCGACGGTCAACTGCTGAATTCGCCGGACAAACCGGTTCTTGCCGTCCGCTGCCCGCGCGTCCTCCACCTTGCGAGCTTGGATTCTTGGAACGCGAAGGCCGCCGACCAGATGTTAAAACACGCACGTACTCACACTATCGCGGCGATCGGTGAGTCCGGGATAGGTCAAGACGCGCAGCAGACTTAGCACGCGGCGAAAAACGTTTAGATATCTAGTCTTTCTAGCTCGTTATTAGTCAGTAATAATTATTTCATACCTCGTGCGTTCCGAGTGTTACATTTCTGGCTCGCGTGCTGGACAGTTTTGCCAGACAGCCAC
The DNA here is from genome assembly GCF_019399895.1 of Cardiocondyla obscurior. Taxonomy (NCBI): domain Eukaryota; kingdom Metazoa; phylum Arthropoda; class Insecta; order Hymenoptera; family Formicidae; genus Cardiocondyla; species Cardiocondyla obscurior. Next base: position 8,479,149 of record NC_091869.1, read on the forward strand.
GAGATGAATCACGAATTGACTATCTATTTATTAAGTAACAGTGGGAATCAATTTCCACTCAAAAACCTTTTTTTTTTTTTCCTTTATTAATTTTTTTAACTGATATACATGTCTACAATAATATTTCTTTTTTTATGTTACAGCCACCAGCAGAATTTAAAACTCCGCTGTTCATGCAGAATGGTAAGTGGCATCATTTCTTTTTTCTTTTTCATTGTTCGCAATCGGGTCTCTTGAACCGATAAAACGTCGTGCATGGTTTGTTCTAATTTAAAGTAAAAATTGCCGTTGAGATTTCGATGCTTTATCATGAAATACGGCTGCGATGCGGGATTAATATCACCGACTGCTGCCCAGATTATCGCGTATCATTAAATATTTCATGCGCACGAGAAACAAATACGGGTATATCCACCTTAGCGAGCCACCCTTCATTCGAAATATCGTCATCCGAAGCACGGGGAGTCGCAAACACCAGAAGCAAACATAATATGACGAACGCTTCGGGCTACGCGAGGAGCAAACCTCTTCTCTTACAGTTATTTCTGCGTTGACATCTGATCCGCGGCAGAGTCACGACGGGCTGATCCTTTGTAAAGCAACCCTCGAGTCAAAACTGATCGTCGTAGCGTAAAAAGTGCGGGGACGTTATTGAAGAAAGGTATAAATTAATTTAAAAAAAAAAAATTAAAAAAAAAAAATAATTATATATATTATATATAGCAGAAATTTTCGATAAAAATCTCAGTAGTCCCGCGTTTATAATCGGCCAAGATCCGACAGGATTAGATTTTGGCGCGCGAAAGGAATTGCACGGCCGGCTGATCTCGTTGCCGGGCTGTCGATAGCGGTGCTTCATTTTTCATCCGGCTAACCGAATTTGTCGAACTCGGACCTGCGCCAAGGGTAGGATCTAATTTCAGGGCCATTCCGATGGATACGAGCTTTCCACCCTCGTCGGCCGATAGTCGTGAACTATCATTTGTACGAATTACATCGCCATCCCTCCCTGCATCGTCGATCGTTTATTATTATTAGCTTCAACGTGTAACTTGTAATAGTTTCGTTATACCTCCCGCAAAAGGAAGGGGGGAAAAAAAAAAAATACAAGAACGAAGCGGACGTCTCGCGTCGCACTTTTATTTCAACGCCTTTCGAAACTTAGACACGGACGTTGCGTAATCGGGAAAGATCGTTGTCTTTGATTCGCGTATGGCATTAATTCGCTTAAGCAAGAGCTGCGTGTATCCGGTAATTAGCACGCCGGAGAGACGGAAATGGTTGCGGCGAGTCTCGCTGGCTGGACCGCGTCAAAAGAATCGACGGAATAATTACGTCAGGCGGTCGGGCCGCTTCTAATCTTTCCGGCGGGAGCTTTCATCTTCAGGTGGCGCGAGGAGACCTCGGGTGTCCCGCTGATAGGGTTCGAGCTTGTTCCGATAGCGGGCGGAGACGGCAAGGGGTAGGCGCGCGGTGCGATGGAAATTATACATACATAAGAGAAGCGGAAGGTGAGAGACTGGTACGTTAAAGAAATTAGAGAGATAATTCCTCGGACGAATACCCAATTTACCCTTTCGTTCGTAGCGAGCGCCCTGGCCTTATTATCTAAAGTGCTCGGCCGGCGAGAGAGGGTGGCGAAAAAAAAAGAAAATAAAAAAAAGAAAAAAAAGAGAGAAAGAAAAAAAAGAACACCCTCTCCTAACGGGGAAGGCGGAGGGTCGGGCGGGGCTGGCGGCGGCAGCTTGGAAGGACAAAAAGTACTAAAGTACACCTCTGACCTTCTCTTGGCGTCGCGCTATCCGGAACTCAGGGGACGCCCGGAAAACTTTTTTCGGCTCTCTTATAATTTATTTATGGCTAAGATATTTTTCTCGGAGCTTCAACACCTTCGTCAGCGCGGCGAGCGGACGTGCGAGCGCTTGCTTAAACGGTTCGCCGTATTTCATCCGCGATTGCATCGTTCTTTTTTTTTCTTTCTTTTCTTTTTCTATTGACACGTCCGGTTTTTTTTTTTTTCTTACCTTTAGTTATGTTCTTACAAGTTGCTTTAAGAAATTGATTGATCAAAAGGCGCACACAAGTTTTGCACTTCGAATAAAAATTGCGCTGCAAATGACCGATTCGGTTAATCTGTTAAACGAGGTCGCGTTCCCTCTCCCCCCCCTCCGGCATTTAAAAAACAGCTGTCGGGGTCTGTGTGAGGCGCACAAAAGCTCCGTTCGTTATCGCGATCGAAAGAACCGGCCAATCAGCCCCCGCGGACTGTCCCGAAATGCATTTTCCCATATCCGGCGACTTGCTGGCGGCGGTTTTAGTGTCGCCGGACCTGTGTACGAACTACGCGCCACCGAGAGGACTAGTCTTTGTCGCTATTTTGGGGGAATGGACGCAGGGACGACGCGAATACGCTCGATCGATGAATCACTCAGTACGCTGTGACGTTGACGCGGCGCGTTGGCGCGAGGGAGACGGGGGCCGCGAGTTGCACGCCGGAACCGGCCGGAAAGAGGGGAACGACGGGGGGATTCCGCTCGCGCAGAGGGGCTGGATGCACCCCGTCACGTATGTATATAACACGGCAGCTCACCGGTTGCGGGTGCAGCCTATGCAGGTGCGGGTGTATTAAAAAGCGGGGGTGGCTGCGGTCGCGTACCAATCACCCAACAGGGACGAGGGGGTGGCGGAGTTGTGGAACGAGAGACGGGCAACGGGGATCGGATAGAACGGCAACCGGACGATCAGGGGCAGTCACGGCACAGAGAGGGATCATATAGAAACGATTCGTATAGAGAGAGAGAAAGAGAGAGAGAGAGAGAGAAAGAGGACGAGAGCAAAGGGAGAAAGAAGAGAGAGAAAGAGAGAGCGAGAGAGTGCGTTCGAGCTCATGCAGTTTGCCGTGAAATTTTAATCGTGTCGTCATTGGGGTAGTTTGTTGCGATAACCCGACCAGCATAGACATATACGGATTTCGGGGTAGAAAGAAAAAAAGAGAGAAAGAGAGAGAACGAAGGGTGGAAAAACCGTACCGTCGCCGAACATAACCGTTCTTTTTTTTTATACTGGTTTTTCGTGCTGTTCGGGGGGACGGCACGCTGACCACATACTAAGCACGACACGCGTTTTCCCCGTTGCATTCATTAACGGCGCGAAAGTAAAAGTTGACTGAAATTTACACGCCCGGCGGGAACTCGGATATTTTCGGGCAGCTTGCGCAGGTCGCACGAACCGATTCTCTTATAGTTTTACGGGTTTTAAAGAAAATATTTAAAGCAGAAAAAAAAGGAAAAAAAAAAACCCGGCTGTCTTCGCGGTAAAGATAATCGTAATGCGAAGATGTCGCGAGTGATCGCGAGGCCGAAACGGGTTGACTTGCTGAAAAATGCGATGCTAGGACTGACTGGGGTGACGTGTCGACATTATTGCTCATTTGATCTGGCGCGCATCGGAAAATAATGTAGAAAATTGTTTTGCGGTCTTTTTATCTCGATTTCGGAGCTGCTGGTCAGCGCGCGGGCCCGACGGGGCGCGCTTTGTCTGTTTTCCATCAATCACACGGACCTTTTCACCGCGCGGATATCGAGCCTGCCCGTTTTTGCGTGCGGTGCATCCCGCTCGATTGCAATCGCGGCGAATTATTGAATCTGCTGCATCTCGTCCGACCGGATTAGGTTGCACGCGTGGATCGTTCGATACACGTTTGCAATTTGTTCATTTTATCGCGAAGCATTGCGGGAGTATTTTAAACGTAAGATATTTTTAAGTAGCCAGACTCCCGGGGCGTTCATAAACATATATATATTTATATATAAAGAAAAAAATAAGATGCTTTATTTTAAATATAATTACTTTAATATAATTAGGCAATTCTGCACTTACCTAGCTGAAAATCACGTGCCCGCCAATTTACTTATCACGCAAGAGAGTAAATCGATATCGTGGAACGGATGATATTACTTTATTTGATGACGTACTTAAACAATGAATGATTTTGATTAAGGCCAGTACTCGCGCATACATACAGCGTCGCCGAGACGACTCGTGGATCACGTAAACGATCATCGTATAATGACACTTTTTTTCTATGAATATCGATATCTTCGCGCCGCGAGAGCGGCGCCGTTCCGCGAAAAGAAAACGACGGCTTGTTAAGACGGGAATGTGAACTCGGGGCTGAAAACTTTTTTTCTTTTTTTTTTTTTTTTATATCGTGATATTTACAACGTGGGCTGTTCGCGATGTCACTTGCACCGTGGAGTCTCCAAATGTCATCTGCCACACGAGTATTACGGCACGGGAAATTTCGAAAGTGAAAGAGGCCGCGGGAGGACGCGCGTTTCGATTTAAGAAACTCGCTTTATCGAGACGCACGCCTGTGTTTCTGTAGTATAATCGTGTAGTCGACGGAGACATTCAGAAAGTTAGAGTATTTTTAATTGGAATGACGAGAGGGTAGTGCGCTTAACGTTTACTTGAAACATTAACTTATGTAATAATCGGACGTCGTCGTATATATGTACATACTATATGCGAACGTAAACCCTGGTTAGTCCTCGAGTCCGTGTGAGTTCTTAGACGATACCGCGGCGGGCATACAAATGGATAAATAACGTCGACAAAAGAGCTCGTCCGAAAGTTTTCGATAATTAATTTCCAAGCAGACGATTATCGCATTACATTGCGCGAGGTGTTCGAGCACCCAACGGGCATGTTTCGCTTATCTCCCGGCAACTCGACGATGATGTTACGTCGCTTAGCATTGCTAAACTATCCTACAACATCGTGCAAGTTTCCCCTTTTCGAGTCGGTCTCAGATTATAGAGACGGGATTAATGAATATTCCGCCGATGTTTTTTTTTTTTTTTCCGGCGAAACAAGTTCTTTATCTGAAAGAAAAGTGCGTGATAAATTTATCTAGGTCGTTTCTTGATTCAATTCGAATTATTCGGGCGGCCGAATCTGTTTCTCGACCTGATCGTCGGAATCACCGGAATCGCCGCGCTTGAGTAATCGTTACTGCAGACCGAACGTACGGACTTTAATTTTTAATAAGGTCGCCACACCTGTCTGGGCTTAGGGCTTCTCTCTCTCCGCGACCTGATGGCGTCTCTCTCGACATCGATCCCGTCCTCCTTTCGCCGCGTCGTCAAATCCTGGCCGACGTTTTCCTTATCCTGGCCCTTTTTCGTGCTAAGATCGACCGTGCCTTCCAGGCGAATTTTTACAGTGAGGTCACCGCGACGGGCGATCTGATCTTGATCGATTTGTAGGTCGGAGTCGTTCAGATTTTCTATACTTTGTCGGAGGTGAATCGGCGCTTCTTGAAAAGTTGCGTCCGTGGACGCGGCATCCTCCAAGTCGCTTCTGATCGGCGAAATCCTTGGGGAATCTTGCTCGGGTATGGACTCGTCGCTTCTGGTGCGGTCTCTATTCAGATCTTGATCGTTCTTATCGTCGACTTCGATGCTATCGTCGGGACTGTCGAGTCCGGATCGGCGTAAAGCGCTCTGATCGTCTCCCCTCCGCTCTTCGTCTTTCGTGCTGCTCTCGGGGCTGTCGCTGCTGCTTCTGAGCTTCCTGAGTTCCTCCAGCCGGGCCTGATCTGGCCTCTGCAATCGCTGCTGTGCCATTCTTAGAGCCAAGGCGTGCCACTCCGGCTCGAGGATGTACTGCTGCGTATGGTACAGAGGATTGTAGAGCCAGGAGGATTGCGGTAATAACGGCGCGAATATCGATCCGAAGATGGATCCCGTGGCACCCAGTAGATGAAGACCTGCGTTACAAATAACAATGTCAGTTTCTTCGGATAAGAAAATGTCGAGTCTACGGGCAAATCTCAAGTCGCGTGCAAAATTTTTATTTTATTTATTTAATTTAATTTTCTTTTTTTTTTCTTTTTTTTCTTACTTTTTTTTTTCTTTTCTTTTTTTTACCTTGAAAATGTGAGTGATGTCCAGACGGACTAGACGTCGTTGTGGTGGTAGTCGATTCGGCGGGGGGCGTTGGCGCCGTCACGGAGGCTGTCGTTAACAAGCCCGGACCGGGGTTCCCGGGTGACGTTGTTGGTGTCACTTCTCTCACCGACACGCTGATAGGCCCCAGGTCGTTCCTCGACGATTCTTACGGACGTAACAAATTACACGCGTATTAATAGTTTGGCAGAAACGCCGTGCCGCTTAAGCACGGTGTCGGCTAGCTCAGGCTTGACTTTCTCTTAATAAGAAATCTTTTTATTCCCGGCGAAAAGATAGTCGTGTGTTCTTTACCGGCGTTAGGTCCAGGCAGCCTCGGGGATCTCTGCTCGATGGCGTGGTGGAAGGGGTTGAAGGCCGACGCACCAACCGGCTGTGGATGTGTGTGCGGGTGATGACCGGGAGGCGGTGGAAGACAGTGAGGCGGTAAAGATCCTCGAGGTAGCCCGCCCCATCCCTGGCCCGCTCCTTGCTCCAGACCCAGGTGTTGCAATCCTGTGCAATCAAAGAAATGCAGATTACACGTTCCCGACTCTGTTTATTCGGCGCCTCCGCTGTCATCGCGCCGCGGTGACTCTTATATCGTTCGAAAATATTTGCCGCGCGAGTTGCATTTAGTTTGTACGGAATTTATGCGCGTCCACGCCGGACGGCCACGTTGAATAATTTAAAGACGCTCATGTTATCTTGATCGATTATTTGTATTAAAGAAATTTAATTACGAAGCGAGTCGCGATTTTACGGAACTGACTAACGCAAATTTCGACAACGCTATCTGAAAGTGACTGATACGATCGTTTTGTGACAAGATGTAACATATTTCTGGGCATCACGGGCGGCGTTGTATAATTTTTGGCAGGTAAACGATGATCGACTGACAGCTCGAGTCGCAGAAACGCATCCCTTTGACATAGCGGCGGTTTTTGACGTGGATGGACAGTTAAATTTATCCAACAGAGAACGCAGAGACGATCGATCATCTTTTTTTCGATAATAGCCAATATCGCGTGGCCGCGCAAGCATGTGTTTGAATGCAATTAAATTTATGACATCAAAAAGTTCGCTTGAGGATGATTGGTCGGACAAAACCGACTGACATAAGTCGTACCGCTTCTCCTGCTGCGTATTTATTTATAAAACGACGATTTGACGTTCGCCGTTCCACGCGGACGCGCTTATCTCATTCATAAAAATTCCCCACGTCGAATAATTGCGAAGGAAAATTCTCCCCTTTTTGATTTTCCCGTTAATGAGCGAGTGGAGTAACGGGATTGATTTTCGGCACGTCTCGGCGCGAGAACGACGTAAGAAGCAAAGCGTCGCGATCATCAGCGCGATATCGGTTTTTTGAAGGACCTTGATCAATAACAGATTATGCCGTCATCTGTGCGGGGCAGTTTAAAAATTCCGTGAAGGCTGCCGCGAAGCCACCGTGCGCGACAGGGGGTAGGAGTCTCGGCGGGGTGGCAAACAGGGGAAACTCACCCCCGACGGAGCGGGGAGAGTTGTCCGGTCACTGGCATGTGGGCGTGATCACCTCCACACGCGGGTCACCCCATTGGCTGCATTCGCACCCCCGTCGGTAACTCAGCGGTGGTTGGTGGGGCGCGAAAAAGCTCGGTAGGGGTCGTAGGGGTGATTTTTAAGCTCTTTTTAAGCCGCGCGCGCTCGCCAGGGAGAGGACACCGCTATCTCGCGTTCTACCACACCGGCGTGGCACACTGAACGGACTAGCCGTGCGAGAGCTCGTAGCCCTCCTGCTTTATGAGGGGGATTAAGAAAACGATAAGAGACGCGCGAAAGCACCGCTGCCACCGAGCTTATGGAGGCCAACGGACGGCTCCTGTCGGCGGGTGCATGAATAAGAACCGCTCCGGTAAGCCCTTTAGACACTTAGGTTCTTAGATGACGGACAATAAATCAGCTTCGCGATCGTTAATCGAGTCTAGATTTGCCATCTGCGAAATAATCTTTTTTTTAATATTGTCAATAATTAATTTTAAAATGTCAAAGTTCGCATTGTTGCCTTGAAAATGATCAAACGTTTGTCTTACAAAATTAATTTGTACAAGGAAATATTATCTGGCAATTATTATATACATATATACTTTTTATTTTTTTTTTTAATTTAATATTTGAAAGACATTTGATATTCTTTTTTTCTCGATGCTAAAAGGAGCTTTGTCAATTTCGTATGTGAGATAAGAACATCCGTGACATACATCGTTTTTACAGCGGGCGTAACATATTTTCAATTTAATAAACCCCGAAAATGCCGTGCACCCTCTTTCGACGGAGTTCGCGTGCCGGGCTGGGTTCGGCTGGCGGGCGATAATTCCGAAAACAAATGAAGACTAATGAGGGGTGGGCCCCGGCGAGATCTGGGAAAGAGCGAGAGAGAAGGGCGCGGGAGACGCGATGCTGAAAGGGTTCAAGGAGCCGCCGCTACCCTTTAAGGGGTGAGAAATGTTAAGCTTAAACGTTACGGCCCTAGGGTTAGTTGCCTTTGCGTGCGCCTTCCATCGGTGGGGGAGGGAGAAAGGGGGGCTTTAAGGGATGATGTATTATCGAGCAGCGTGCTCAAAATGTGCTACGTACTTTGGCCGCGCCGTTCCCGAGATGCGGTAATGTGACGTCACGTGTAATATGAGCTTTTAAGCGTAGCTTTATATACGTTTCGCCGCCGAGCCGCCCGCGAGGTGAAATTAAATTTGGTCACGTCGATTACAGAACTCGTTGGCGCGATTTCAAATTATTGTCTTTCTCTCGCAACTATTTCTACGACAGCGCGACAGCTTTTTTACCACTCCAGTCTGAAAGTGAATCGTATCTTACGGATCGTGCCCGGGCGTCTGAACGTTTTTACGCGCACCTTTGCGGGGAACGAGATCTAAAAAGTGGCTTAAAGATATTAATTTGAAGATCGTCACGCAGCTGGCGAATAGGGAGGGAGAAGTCTTTCGTGCCCTCCGCCTTAAACCTCCTTGATCTCACCACTCCGAGATACATAATAAATTAATTCGCGTATTTTCCTGTCTGTCTTATCTATTCAAATCTATGCAAAACAGGCGTTAAAAACGCCCTTCTTGCTGCTAAGGCGTTAACCCTTGCGGAGCTTGATCTCCTCCCCTTTCCACAACCTCCTTCGTTTCCTCTCTGTTACTCACCCCGGCTCGTTCGTTGTTCCTCTTTCCACCCCGCGTTCTATCCTCCAGCTACTGCTGGTTGGATGTCTTTGCACACCCACCCTTTGCGCCCGTTCTCATTATCGCGTCGCAGCAACCCCTAAAATGCCACCCTGGAAAGGTCCCTGGCACCGATCTAAGCTCTACGAGGAGATATTTCGAGAAAGGACGAGAAAATTGCTATCTCTCTCTCCCTTCCGCCCTATCTTTATTCCGCCGTCGCGAGATTTTCTCTTTGAAGTTGAGAAAGAGTGCAAAAATGACGGATCTTTTAAGAAATTGGCAATGCTCGGCGGCGCATAAATTTTCATTCTCGCCACTCATTATATGGTACTTCATGATTATATAAATTTCAATTTTAATGTCGCGCTGTCCCGTCATTAATTGTATAAGGATTGATTCCACGGACGCGACACGAAAAGTTACATAATTATATCGAACCGCTTTAAAGAGTGATCGCGCGAAATGTAAACGTTAATTTTATTAACGTAGAATATTTTTTTTTTTAATTCAACAATTAGGATTTTGTTAAATATATATCTCGAGTTCAGTAAATCGAGCGTATCAGTCGCATCTTATAACGCCGTACAACAGACGTAAAATAGAAACCGGATTGAGATAAATCGATTTTGAAATATATCGCGAGGCGCGATCGGATTTCTATCTCCGAGGTTCAGCGGATATTTTTAGCGATAGGAAAGGAGACGAGACCGTGGCTAGAGAAAGCGTCATTAGTTACCGTCGCTGCCAGAGGAAAGGTCCCGGTCGCCGGACCTGATTAAAAGACGGAACACCCCGAGACGCCCTTGCAAGACGCGTCGAGGGGGTGAAATGTGAGGCGAATTTAAAGGATCCGCAGTGATTCGACACGGGGGTGGACAGGAACAACCCTTAAAAAGGCTCCCTTTAAGGGCCGCACGCCCGAAGGGTTGCCGCCGCGCACGGTTTTCCCAGTATACGTGAAAGAGCCCTTTAAACGCGCTGCATCGTAAATCAGGCGCGACGGCGACCGAGTTCGAAGGAAGAATATAATCTGACGATCGTAGCGGACCACGGTGAAACTTGTTGCGATTAGGCCAATCCGGCAGTCAACAAGAGATCGGATTTACGATATTCGGCATATTTGCGCGTTTGCGTGAAATAAATATCCCGCGAGAATAAATCGATGCGAGGTTTGAATTCCGACTTATCGTAATTATTCGTCGCGAATTATGTAGCCGGCGAGAAAAGGGAGATCCGCTTTAAAGAACGGCGTGAATTTACTGCAAAACGATCTAGAAGCGAAGCGACAGTTTTAAACTGAGCGTTCCTAACAATCTCCCCCAAATGAGGTAAAGGCCACCTTATTGAAACAGGGGTCGCGATTTTTCCGGTTCTCTCCTCGACCTTTCCGCCATCTCCCGCCGCTCGCTCGTAGGCGGTTAATTGACACGGGAGAGCGGAAAGAGGGAGGGCAGATTGGGGCTGCACAAGCTGTTCTTGTTAACTCGAATCTTGGCACCTCGCGATTTTTCATCCCCTTAGCCCGGACTGACAAAGACGACAGGCGCGGCCTCTTGGGACGCGCGCGATCGGAGTATTATCGTGGACAATCTCGGCGACGATCTGCTGCGTGCAATATCTGTCATCGGATACATCAATTCTCCTCGAAAACCAGCGATTGTCTCTCCGAAGGCATCGTTTATCGTCTTTAAATATTTTTTCTACGAAAAAGCCGAAATTTATTTATCTTTTTTAACTCTTTTTTTTTTTTTTTTATCTTTTTCGAAATATCAGAATAAAAATTCTCCGGTGAAAATAGAAAATGCGACGGGAAAATAGTACGCGTGCAATATAAAATTAATTATATCAAGAAAGTGAGCGATGCGTCATTTCGTTGAATTGAGATTGATGAAAAAGGAATTAGAAGCGATACCGGCGGCAGCGGAGAAGAAGAAAAGACGCGCCGTCGGTCCGTCGGACTCCGGCGTTCTCACGAAGCCCTTAGGGAGATCATAAAACGCGTCCCTGCTGTCGAGGTAGGCCCGAACGAAATTTAATAACATCCCCCTAGTTACACCTCAATGGGCACCTTAACAACCCCGCGCGGCCAGCCACTCGTCTCACACCCTCGATGGCGCTCTTCCCTTTCTCCTTATCAACCCTCCCGGCGTAGATATCTAATAAACCGCCTCTTGAGCGCCCTTACCTAGCCGGCGATATCGAAACCCGCCCCGACTGGACAGCTTTGAAAGTTCGAAAGGTGCTCGACTGACCGACCCTTCGCCGGACTGGACGGAGGCGCAACCTGTGTGCCGACTGGCGAACCCCTAGCGAAAGGGTTGCAAAAAAGCTCGCGGGCGCATCGCTCGAAATAAACCGATCGATATTCGTTGAGTGCCGTTTGCACCTAGCTGAAACAATGTAGGTGACCCAATTGCGCGCGGGGACAATTAATCGGCCGGCGTGCCGAAACCAAACGTCAATAATTCGCATCGCGTGGCTAATCGATTCTTTAACGTTGACGAAGAACCGCGGTTTCTTTCGACGAGGTTTGAGACCTTTCACGATTTTTTTCATTATTATTTCTTTTTTTTATTTTTATTACTTATTAATTTTCTTTTTAAAAACGCGCTGCGATTTTCATTTGGTTCAAAATGATTTGTCGAGAAGAGCCGGAACGATACGTGGACTCGAAAGACGCGGGGAAAAGAAAAGTTAAAGCACCGACGGTACCACCGGGTGCGGCAGTGGCTGATTCTTGATTGAGCGAGCGGGGATCGCGGGGGTTGGACGGGCACGGCAGCGAGAAATCGACGGCAGGACTGCCATCCCGTAGTACGCCTCGGGGATAGGAGGGAGCGAAGCTCCGTTAAGCCGCTTATCATGCCGAAACAATACACTGTCGGTGCACCAGTATCAGTACCCGACCCTCACTGCTCCGGGCTAGTCCCATCAAAATTTGGAGCTTCGAACGAGTTTCAATGGAATTCGTGCCACCCGACTGTCCCTGTCGAGCCAGCCGGATACCTGAAAACTTTTTCGAAAACGCCGGCGACGTCGAAATCGTTTAAACCATCATTTATATTACAGCGAACGCATTACCGCTCGAAAGAAAAAGACCGATTGCGCTTAAAAAAAAAAAAAAACCAAAAAACCTCGCGGCGATATTTGTAATTTGTTTAATGAAATTTTTCGCATTTGTTTGCTAAAAATAGTTTGCGAATATTACTTGCGAATATCGCGGAATCGTGATGTCGACGGTGGAAAAACAGAAAAAAAGAAAAAAAACGGAAAAAAGAAAAAAAGATTTAACTCGAGCGTTTAAGTTGGGAAGGTATTTCACCGCGTTGCAAGCCACTCGATGGCGAAGTTAAAGGGGCCAAAGTTTGCCCGTGACTTCTCCGTAAGCGGCTTCCTGCGAAACGAAAAGGCGGAGTTTCGCGCCCGGGGCTTAATCAGAGTCTTCTTCACTTAGAGGCCCGCCGGCAAAACTCAATTTTGAGTCGGTGCCTGCCGACGCTCAATTTTGACACCCTTCGCAGCCACGCGCGCGCGAGGAGGGCGTCGACCCCCGGGCCCGCCGAAGTTGCCGCGGTTGCTCTCACTACCCCCGCGGGAGGCGCACGGCGCGGGGGCTGCAAACTTAGTTATCTATCGGCGGGAGGAGAAACGCGACCGAGAGGCTGAAGGTGAGACCCCGCCGGAAGCCGGGTGCCCGCGCGAAATTCGTCGCGACGATAGACGCCGGCGCGTGTCTTTGATTAGAGTGCCGACTTACCCGACAGTTTGAATCCCAGCGGGTCCTGCGGATGTCCGAAGGGGAACGGACGCGGTCCGAAGTGAAAGGGATGAAAGGCCTGGTGTCCTGCAACGTGGGACGCATTCGTAAATTCTCGCCGGGCGACGGCGGATCGCGAACAGCTTGCCAGCGCTCGCCCAGGCTTGTTTCGTTAGCTGAGACTCTTAATTAGTCTCTCCCGTGCCGCAAAGTCATCTGGGACCGCGGCGGAGAGTTATTATCTTCGGTAGATAACGTTGTACTCACTTGTCTTCGATCTCGGTTCCCTCGGGCCGTCCACAGTCACCTTGATCGCCTTGGACAGGGTAGCCACTTGCGGCGGCGACGTCTGCAGCATGATCGTCAGGGTAAAGCTCTTCCCTAAAACAGAAACGGGTGCGGAACAATGGTAGAAAGAATTATCTCTCGGCGGTAAAGCGTAGAGCGGGTTTTTTTTTCCCCAAGGGGACGACGCGGCATGCCGCGCTTTGGCTCCGTTGCCAGATCAAAAACCATAAAGACACGGTTGATTCCGCGCGAGCTCCATTATTCATATCCAATTCGCCGACCACGAAAAAGAAGAAATCTTACGCGCAGTCTTAAGAACCAGCGTTCGCTTTCGCGATTCGTATTATTTAACCGTATATTCCGTTCGACGTGCATTTGCGTGCCGTAGCGGTACGAGTATATTTTATAAGCATTTACGCGATAACGACCGCTGATTTACGTACCTTTTATTTGTTAACCGAATTGATTGTCGCGACTGATCGGACTGGACTTAAATTCTTTGGTGGATTTAATCCTATCGCGAAGGATATGTGCTCGACGGCATGCACAAAACGGCAATGCGCTCGTGGTGCGTTCGCTGGAAACAAAACACAAATGTGCCGGAAGTAAGGGGTGAAACGAGTGACGCCACCGCGTCGATGTTCTCCCTCCGTGCAGGCCGGGATATGTTAATGTCGGCGCTAAACGCGCGGCCTTCCGTTACGCGCGATTTCATTGTTTTATCTTTCAACAATGTTCGGCAATTGAACGAGGTATCTTCCCTTTTAAAATTTTAAGAACTTTTGCCCGACGTCTCGTTTGCACCGTCTTAAAAATATATTTATCGTGCCGCGGCGGTCGTATCTCTTTGCTCGCGTTATCGCTTCGATGATTTGCAAACGCAACCGTAATTTTTTTAACGATGCATTTTATTGCGAATTATATTTTTACCTCGGCGGGGATCGCGGTACATTAAAGTGCAGATTCTGATTTTTATAATCGAAATATTTTACGCGTTAATGTTGTTCCTTTTTTTTTCTATTTTTTTTTTTATTTTTTATTTCGCGCGCGTTAGCGCTTTTCGTTCTCCAAGTCCGTCGATGACCCGGTGCACGGTATTGGCAAACGCACAGATGAAGCGCGACTCGTAACTGGCCGGGCCGTTTACTAAATTTCGATGTTTTCGGCACAAATATTTCAATCGATGACGCGCGCGTCGCACGGAATTCGTCACGCGTTCGACGCATCGACCCCGGTCCCGGTAATCGCGCGTACGCGAAATAAAACGCGGGGGCGATCTCGTAGCGTCGCGATACCGAGCGAAGAAAATAGCGCCGGCGGGATATAATATGCAGAGGGGTCGGTTCCCCTCTACGAGCGGGGGCAGAGCGGCGGCGTTTACGCGCTTTTCCACGCTCCGCGACAATAAAGTTATACAGCTTATAATGGCGTCGCCAAGTGCGGCCGGTATGTACACGCGCGCGGTCGGGTAGTTTTATTTTATGGTGGCGCGCGGCCGGGGCCCCTCTTTCCTCCCCGGCAAACGACCGCGTTTTTACGGTGAACCACGACATTTAACCGGCTTACCGCCCGTCGCCTGGCGAAATACCGGACTTTAACTTCGCCGAGGGAGCCGTGCCATTTCCAACGCGTTCTCTTTTGCGTCGCATCGGTGATTGGCCGCTGTTTTCGCGCCACGTCGTTTCGCGACGTCCGTCCCGGATATTCCGTCTCGCGGAACAGAAAGCGCAAAAGTCAGAAGCTGATTTCCTTTTTTTCTTTTTCTTTTTCTGTACGTTTTTATGCAGGGAGGGTATGTTAAGCGAGGGATCTTTTTTTTCTTATCGTTTCTCGCAAAAAGTTATTGCAGAAAGTTATTAATTAATTAATAATTTGCCTTTAAATTCGATGCGATAGAACGACGTGTCGGATCTCGCGGCTCACGGTAAATGTGAAAGGTTTCAGTGGCGAAGTTTCGTGGCTGCGAGTTAACGAGACCGAAGTTTATTGCCGGCGCGGTGTCAGGCGCGAGAGGGCGGCGGCGATGCGAATCAGGGGTGATGGCAGGCATTTTGAGGGTGTTTATGAGGCATTATGTGTAACTCGCTGGAAGAACGATCTACCCTTCGGGTCTACGGCGCTCTCCCCTTGCCCCCGACTTATCTACGCGCGTGTCTAGCGAAATTCTAATTCGCATACGGACGACTCCGCCGGCGGCCAATTGCACGTGAAAATGGCCCTTTCAATATCTTCCTTTTTTTTTTTTCTTTTTTTAAATTCCACGATAATCCGATTACAACAAAATTGATTTACCGTGCGCGATTTACGAGATCGGGAAACGTCGTGCAACCTTTTTCACTCGCCTCCTTGTTTTAAGCGTTTCTTTATGCGCCGAGGATTTCACTTATTCGCAGCGTGTTTCCCGCCGCTCGCAAACAGGTTCGAAAAAATTATTAATCCACGTGCGCCGTACGTCACTTTTATCCAACAAAATATTGCCCGGTCGCGGACGAGATTGAGAGAATCCATAAAGATTATGATGTCCGGGGTGGGCTGCAGAATTTTTTCGTCATGCCAGACTTTTTCGGAAGATTATCGAAGAGCGCGGCGCTATTTTCGGCGAATATCCCGCATTAGCGTTTCTCAAATCTAGAGCCGAAAACTCTGCATCGGAGGGAGAAGTAGCGATTGTACGCGACGGACGGCGGCCAGCTTTAGATCTTCGTGGGGACGCGACATGGTTTTGAATATATTCCTGGGACGATTAACCCCAAGAATCGGCCGGGAAATTAATTTCGGCGCGGCTGGGTCCACTTACACGACGAGAATCACGCTAGAAGACACGGGAATGTTCGCGTCCGCCCTAAGTTTACTCGGGGATCATGC
The DNA here is from genome assembly GCF_019399895.1 of Cardiocondyla obscurior. Taxonomy (NCBI): domain Eukaryota; kingdom Metazoa; phylum Arthropoda; class Insecta; order Hymenoptera; family Formicidae; genus Cardiocondyla; species Cardiocondyla obscurior. Next base: position 8,495,219 of record NC_091869.1, read on the forward strand.
AGTGTTAAAAACTCCCCTGTTTGCCAGCGAGGCGAGTGCGAGCGCGAGGGTTGCCCCCGGATCGTTATTTCAGAGTGTTTGCCGTGTTTTAAGATTCTGACGTTTTGACTACCCGAATCATGGTAAATGAGGCCGAGCGTGTGCCGTCGTGACATGTTTGAAAGGAAATTCCCTATTTTTTTTTTTTATCTCCACCTCCTACGAGCCATTCGAAGCTTTAAACGAACATAAAAGGCAATAAAAGATTGGCTGCCGTAAAATATATATCATAAATATCCGTGATTCGCAATTTCGTCGAACTTTTTGAGCGACCGAACGTCATTGGAAGCGCCGAGCGCGCGGGGAAGGTGTCATCGCGCGAGTTTCGATGATCGTTGGGCGACGATCTCGCCAAGATCGCGCTGCGGAATAAATTTTTGCGAGGATCAATTCTCACCGGGGAATAATCGCAACGTCGGGCACAACGACTTTCAGATGCGACGGCGCGGCAGCCGGGGCGAGCGGTCATTGAAGCGTTCGCAAAAGCCTGCCTTGCTGCCGGCGCGACGGAATGAGGAGCGAAAAATATCGAGAAAATAAAGTAGGGAAACGTGGAATTAATATATGTGAAAGAAACGGATATGTACGTACGTATGCGACTCATACTACAGACCAGAGCGGAAAATAATGTTTAATCGGTAGAAAATCTCGGCGCAGTCATCCGCCATGGGACCGTGCGTTCCTCGATCCCGTCCCCTTTCCCCGGCCCGCGTACCCTCGCAGTCCCTTCCGCGATCCCTTACTTGACCGAGGGATGGATTTTTTAATTTTTAATTGGCAAAAAACGTCGCCGCGAGGTGGCCGCCGGCGAGACTCGCCGACCGCTCTCGCGGATTTAACTGGTGTATTCTCAGCTTCTCGGAAACGCTAATCCCTTCTAACGTTGGCAGTTACACTCTGCCGGAGAATTGTCGTCGTCGCTGAAAATTAATTTCCGTAATTTCGAAATTGGATTTACTTATTTTTCTTTCTGACCGTCAGCGTCTCTGCGGAGGTTCGAAATAAATTCTTTATAAATTCAAACGGAGCGAGGTGTGTTTCGCGCTAATTTTTTCTTCTTTTTTTTTTTTTTCTTTTACTTCCTGAAAATAAACGCTTTTGCTGTCGCTCGACAGAATTCTTTGGGTTGAGCGTTATTAATGAAGTACCCGCGGCTTGTTATAATGCAAGAGATTAGTGAACCGAGGGGAGTTTTTTTTTCGCTGAATTGGACTCGCCTCAAAGCAAAGTATCGCCGATGCAGGGGCAAGTGATTGCAACAGCTGTTCGGTCGACCGAAGAAGAGAGATCCGCTATTTTAAAAGGTCGATGAAAACGAACGTCGACCCTTCTCAACGACCGACGGACCTTTACGACTTATTAAATCATTTTCGTCTCGCGTGAAACTCCTCGCGGTAACTTCCGGCAAGTGGGTTTTCTCAGTTTTCTTATCGCGAAAGAATTTCGCGCTGACCGCGCGTGAAATAAAATTTATTCGTTTATTTAGATAAAATAAAAGCATATATTAATTTTTTTCTTCTTTTTTTTTTTTTATCGAACGAGAAATATCGCCGTGCGATGTAAGCGTAGTTCGTGAGCACTGCGCACGGCGTGATAATAATGATAAACCGTCGATACTCAAGCCGCGCGTTTTTCTTTCTGCTCATAAAGGAGATATCGAAGATTTGAATCTGCGTACGTGACAACGGCGGAGGCTCTCCGTGTTGCAACGCTTGCCATGCGGTGGGCGATCTGAAACGGCAATCTGAAATTCTCCTCCTTCCACGCTACGGGGGAGAAAAAGAGAGAAAGAGGAAAAGAGAGAGAGGTAGCGGCTCTACGGGCGAGACGGGGATCCATTGCGCCAGGACATCGGTCAGGATCTGGCTGTCGATAGTCGGAGCTTTCCCTCGGATTCTCGCGCTCTCTTCCTGCCTATACCTCGGCCGGACCGTCATAAAACACAGGTAACTCCGGTATTTATGCCCGTCGTTTTTACGCCCGTCGCCACCCTCCCGCCGTCGCGCCGCGCCGCACTGTTCATCCGCGCCCCAACACCAGCACGTCGCAGAGAAACACGTATATATATATATATATCTATGTACACGGCCGCGTCTCCGTACGGCCCCGTGACTCCTAGCAGTCGGAGGTTGACGCTAATCCCTGTCGGGAGCGAAAGGGGTGGCCGAGTGATATATGCCCCTGCGCCGGTATGATAATATTCCGCCGCCGCCCCCCGTCACCCTTAGCCGTAGTCGTTACACTCGCCAGCCGCACACGTCGCGCCGGAGAAGGTCCCTCTTTTGGGTCAGCGCGTAAGACCGAGCGATAAGCGATTACAGTCGATTAAAAAAAGAAAAAGCTCGGAGAGCGAATCGACCAGCTCGAGGCGAGAGAAAAACCTTGTCGGGCTGTGTGACGCGTCCAGGTTTTTCTCTCGTGTTCAACCGCATCCGCGTTTATCCGCGTCAAAACGAGGAGACTCCCTCGGAGAGAAAACGATCAACTGGCGTCTGCGAGAGGACTCGGAAAAAAATTTTAAAAAAAGAAAAAGAAAAAATTGTGTATTTTATTAGAAGCGTGGAGATACAAATTTATCGTTCCTCGCGTCTTTTGACAGGAAATTTTTGTGCCGAATCACATTGTACAAATATTTCCAAGGTTCGGAAAGTCACATTTCGCGCGGCGGTGAAATGCGAGAGGGAGTTCGGGTTTTAAACAATCCGGTTTTTCGGTGGACGTGCCTGCTAATTTTCCGCCGGCAGGAGGACCACGACTATAGACGGGCGTCGCTTCTCGTTTTCTTCGCGCCGTGCAGATCCCGATCTGCATTCAGCCCCCCATCAACGTCGTCACGCATTTCGACCACGATCAATTCTCTACGTCCGCATTCGCAATATTAAATTGGCCTGACAAAGCCCGCGGGCGAGCACGAGACAAATATTTGCAGCCGAAAAAGTCGGCGGCGCGCGAGCTGCGCGGGACGCGCGTGCAAAACAACGAGGGCAAAAAAGCGAGCGGAACGCGTGAGGAATCTGTATATAAAATGCACTCCGGCAGCTCCTCGCTTCGTTGCGGTATTATGCAGCGATACGTGGCTCGCTAACAAACATCATAAATTTTTGATTTATTCAGCCAGGATCTGTTTGCCATTGCTTTTGCAGATAATAATTGCGCTCACCGCTCCTGCAGCCGATCTTCGCGCTTTATTTCTTCCCTCCCTTTCTCACCCTTCGCCTCCACTTTCGTTGCGCAAATTCGAACCGATATATTTAAAACGCGGGCCGTGATGGACGCCGGCGGTCAAAATTTTTATCCCGACGCGGAAATCTACGTCGGGCGACGCGCTGCGAAAAGAAAAATCCGCCGGCGATCGTGATACGCGCCCGGAACGATCTCGCGTCACTTTCATATAGGGAATCTAGAGGCAAATCGTTGCATACCGGCGGTAGTTAGGGGCTGCCCGTAATACAGTAATGAGGGCTTACTGCCATGGAAACCAAAGCCGCTTACAGCCAACCACTCTACCTCCATCTGCTTCCTCCCTTCCCCCCGCAATTCGTCCCACTCGCTCTTCGCCGCTCTCATCCCCGCAATTTCCTATATATCCGCGATATCTTCATTCGCGAGTCCCGCTAAAAAATTCCGGAAACCATTTTTCCGGTCTCCATTGTTCCACGACGAATATATCTTGAATCTCTGTTTTTCTCCGTGGAGGAGGTCAATTCGACGCGCCGCTCTCGCGCTGCAAATTGATATTGCTCGTTAAGTAGGTTAGCGCGCGAGAAAAAAAAAAAAAAAAAAAGGACACGGCAGCGAAGAACAATAACGATAGTAATTTACGATCGCGTACACACCGAAGTAATATACCGAAATAAGTTGATCGGGGAAGAAGAGCGCCGTTTAGGGTTCGCCGTCGGACAAAAGTAGCGCGGGATCCGTCGGTATCGCAAACCCCGCAATTTCCTTTTCCAATTTGCCATAAACAAGTCGACCACCCCCTCGTTAACCGGGTACGCCGTGACTGCTCTCTCGAAAGTTTGACGTCGCAGGGAAAAGACGGGGTAAGAGAGAGAGAGAGAGAGAGAGAGAGAGAGAGAGAGAGAGAGAGAGAGAGAGAGAGAGGTAACCGGGAGGGTGAGCGGACGAAAAGAACGGCGGTGCAACTCGGTCGAATTAAAGGAATTAAAGGACGCCTCGTTATTCGTATCTTCCGATTCTCCACCTCGTTTTTTACACGCGCGAGAAGGAGACAAGAGGGAGAAAAAAAAATAAAAAAAATAAAAAAGGAGGATGTTGGAAAGTTTGCTCCTTTTCTGCTGCGATCTAGGTTCTCTCGTGCCGCTCTTCCTTCCCCCGCGCCGTCGTTCCCTCGCCGCTCTTCAGCTCCTCTTCAAGAAGCGAACGTTTGCATTAACCGTCCGTAATGGCTGCGATTATTAGGGAGCATTATTCAGAGACCTCGGACCCCAATTTTTTCTCCCCTCGTCGCCCCCAAGCCCCGCCTTCTCGGACGAAAGAAACGTTGAATTATTGAAACGCGGAGCCGGGAATTAAAAAAATCTCCGCGCGCGCTCTTAACCCACCGGGGGCGGGGTGGGCGGCAATCGTGAGGAGATACCGGGTCACGATATTTGTCGCGTGAATTAAAAATGAGGATGGAACGGGGAGCCAGGTGGTGGCCCGCGCTTGACTTTCGACGCGGGAAAAACGAGGCCATCAGTCGGGGCACCACCTTAATGTAGCAGGGCCTGAATGATTTAAGATCGTAGGAGAAGGCGAACCGGCAGAAAACCGATCAAGTTTTCGACGTCAATCAATGGGCGTTATTTGCTAGGTTTATTTTCGCAGAGCAAATGTACGAAGATAAAGAAAAAAAAACAAAAAAGAAACAAGAAAAAAGAAAAATATATTTTTTAATATTTTATTGTTAGAATTTATTTAGAATAATCGAGGCATAGAAAAATGTAGCTTGTGTGACTTACCTCTACCGCTTCGACCGACGAACCTAAGATCGTTGAATTTGGCAACTTGGTTCTTCATCAGAGCGGTGGAATTTCGCAGTTCCGCGCAACAGTTTTCATCGTTTCCAGCCCGAACGGTCACGAGGGTACCATCTCCGACCTCGCCAAGGGCTACTACCTTGAAGGCTACCGGTAGGGTTTTGTTCGATCTCCAATGTGACGGTAACACCGTGCACACCACATGCGGGCAACCTTACGTTAACATTAAAAGAATTACACTCGATTAACTTAACGAAGAAATTTAATTTACTTCAAATAAAACTATTAATTAATTATACAATTATGAAATTTACATTTTATATCTTACAATTATTTTGTTTCATATAAAAATAAAATTTTTATGTTATTTGACGTAGCTTTTTGAAGAAATTAAATTTATATTTTTTACAATTTCGATAAAATTTTTATCTTTACTTTTTTGCGTGCTATATTGCGATAGAAATATAATAACGAACGGCAAAACGATTGTGTATAATAAAATTATATAAAAAAATATATATATATGTATACATATATATATATAGTTTTACCTGTGCGAACGAGTTCGCCAGGATGCTCAGCGAGGAGTCCGTCCAATGTTCTTTCGGCGAGCAAATCGGCGGTGAGAGCGTAATCGGGAAGATGATTTCCGCCGGCCGAACCTTGAGAAGGTACCTCGTTGGCCAAGTGCATTCTTCTCCTCGAGGACGAAGCCCGAGTCCTCCGTATTCTCGGCCCTCCGATTTGGCTCACTGCTTGATGCGCCTGGTGAGCACCGCGCACCGATCTGGGATCAGGGTAGTCTAGACCGGGTGGCCGATCTTCGGATCGAACATCTCGCGAAGGATTCGTCATGAGAACGATATCATCGACTCTCTCGGCGTCACCTTTTTCCGCGGGCTTCCCGAATGGTTTCGCTCGCTCAATTTTTTATGCCTTGCCCTTCGAGGTCCGGACGAGAAACGCTTCGTGCACGTGGATCCGCGAGAAGACCGATCCTCGCGATTAGTTTCGATATGATGCTTGGTCCTTTGATGATACGTTTGCGTTCGTGATATAATTCGTCAAGCGGCAGCGACTTCCTATTCCGCAGCCTGAAATCTTGTCTTGAAAACTGGCTGATGTACGCGACATACGGCGTCGGTTAACGCGTCGAATCTACTCGGTAGCTGTCCAAGAACCTCGCGAGTCGGTCTCATCGGTAGCGAGGAACACATTACGAACCCACGGCGTGATCTTCCGGCGAGAATTGAATTTGTTTTATTCGGAATCGGGAGGCGCGCGCGAGACTTTTCGACGGCTTTCTCGGTTTCTCCCTCGCTGTGGCTCCCGACTTCTTTGATCCTTATTTCATTATCTCGACGCGGGGAGGAGGCGAGGGCATCCGTTTGCAAATTCTTCTTCCTCTCGATTGCTAACTCGCGAAGAAAATTCGTTTTATTGGAATCGCAGGCAACCCCGGCGACCCTTGTTTTCCATGTATTCTCGATTCTTTGATCGAGTTCTCGGCCGCTGTCTTCTTATTGAAGATGAAACACTCGCGGGCGTTCGAAACATTTAAATCCAATCGCCGAATCGAATGTCAGCTTCGAAAGTGGACTCACGGGAGTACTTTTCCGATCGTGTTCAAAACACTACTTTGCACTGGCGGCTTTCGTAATTGACGGCATCGTCACCACGCACTTGTTTTCCTTTTTTTAAATGCATTTTCACTGAAACCGCGTAACAAGGGTGCATCGATAAAGCCCTTTGAAACCAGACCATATGTTTTCGTACGTGGCGCTCACCGCGCGAAGTTTCGTCGAACTTTGGCGAGGGCCGCGCACGTCACGTGTATCTCTCTCGCCGATCGAAGTCTTGATCAATCACGGAAGCGCATTATCCATTATGCGTATCGTACGACGACCGAATTTCGCGGGCACTCACGCCGAGATTTCGGAACCGCGGCCGAAACGGCGATCACGATCCGCGCGTGGATCCTCGTTCGCGCACGTCACCGATCTGAAAAATTTTTTCTCCCACGAGCACCGCAGGGTGTCCCGGGTGTCCTACGTCGTCGGGTCGGTCGCCGTCGCGGTGACGGTGATTCTTCACCTGGCCGTGGCTCCAGCGGGTGGCAGGGCAGCTTCTACTCGGAGGAAGTAGGATAGGGTGTTTAACTCGCGCGGTCTCGTTTCGGTTCGGCGGTGGAAGATGGCGGCTTCTGCGGTGGAGCCGCGCGGTGTGGTTGCGGTGTATTTTTGAGGCTGCCGCCCCCAGCCACCACCGAGACCACCCTGGGTAACCCTCCTCGCCCCCCTCTTTTCGTCAGCCCCCGCAGCCCGCCGCGCGTCTCTTCCACGCCGCCGCCACCGCCGCTTGCCTCCACGGTACCCGGACCTGGTGGGGGTGTTCGGTTTTTCCAGGCGGTGGGGAAAAATCTCGCCGCCTCTCTTTCTCACTTTCACCGCAGCTCTGGCTCCCTTTTTCTCTCTCTTTCTCTCTCTCTCTGTCCCTTCGCCGCGCCGCGCGCACAGCCTCCCGCAGGGTCCGCCGCCGCGTTCCTGACGATACTCCCGCTGATGACGACTCGCGGACTACTCGAACCTCGCGCTGTCTTCCGGACTCCGTCGTCGTTGCACCGGACGACGGGGGACCCGCGGAATGTTTGGGGGCGGACGAGCTTCCGGGGCCGAATCTCGGCGCCGCGTATCACCCCGCCGCATGATTGCAGCGCGAGATCGCTGCTCCGGCCGATGATTTTAACTGTAACGCTCGTGAATCATCCGCATGAGACATTAATGAGTCCCGGGGGATGCAGATCCTTGCACGTTACGCCAATTGTCTCATTTTACTCTTCGACACAACGGCATTCGACGAAAATAAATCTCTCGTACTTTTCGCGATGCGAATTTTTTACCGCGGTAATTTTTACGGTATGTTTATGAAGCATTGTAATCACACTTTACCTCATTACGTTTTTACGTCACTATTCAATCACTTTGAATTGTTCACAAATTAGATCCGATTACTCGATTCACATAATGATTAAAACTTTTAATATTAGTTATTGCAATAACATTTGCGAAAGGAGAAATATAACTTTTTTAAAATGTACCCCGGTGATTTTGTTATACGGCTGCTGGGAACATAAAATAGATGCAGCTGGTTATTAATTTTGCGCGTTTGTAGTTCCACTTGCCAGAACGTGGAAAATATTTTTAATAGTCCTCGCGCGCGATATCTCGGTCGGCTTTTCGCCCTTCTCGCTTGATTTCTTCCTGCCTCCGTCGTTCAACGATCACCCCGCGCGAGACTGCGAAACGACACTGGGAAGAAAGGGAAAACAAAGACTGCAGAAAGGCCCCTTGTGTAGTTGCGTTTAGCGCCGAGAAATACGGGGGTTGCGCGACGCTTGGGGGTTCTCGGGCCAAGAACGGAGTCGAAGACGAACGCCAGCCAGAGCGAAAGAAAGAGACGGAACATATTGTAACGCACAAGTAGTCAACCCCAGATTCGTCGGACCGGATAAAAAAGTACGGCGCGAGTCGCGCTGAAACGCGCTCTTTCGCATAAATTTCAACGCGCAGCATAACGTGACTCGCTGGCGAAGATACGAGAACAACGTGTGCGCATTGTCCTTACAAGGAATTCTAATAACGCGAAAATTTTTCCCCTGCGTCCGCGTGATTAATTTCATTGATAACGTCGTACGCTTATATTTTCAATTAATTTTTTCGCCCCAATTAATCTTACGTCGCGGCGGGGGAAAATTTTGCCGCGAGGGACGGGACCGACGGAGTTTGAGGGACAAATTTCAGATCACTGAGTGAAACGGAACGCGACGCGTGAATTGTAACACGTCACTCTTTCGAGAGACAACACGAGACTATCGATCATGACGTATCCGTACCCAGAGCCGGGGACCCCTAAACGAGACGAGCCCCCTATATAATCCTGCGCCCCTACGGGGAACAATGCGACGCCTCCGCGTCCCTAAATGCAGTCTTTCCGAGATGCATTTCGTCATGCGTAGGCTCTTTCATCGTGCAATGATGTGCCCTTTCAGTTACATCCGTTCCGGATCTCTTAGCGCATGTATTTTATTATTTCGCGAATGACGTTAACGGCGGAAAGTCCTGTTTGAAATATACGGAGTTCGTTCTCAAATTACAATATATAACATTAAAAAGTATTGCAATTAAATTATTATAATCTAATACGTTTGCAAGTATAAAATTAAATTAAGAATCAATCTCAACGACCACTCGTGATGCTCATTTAAAGGGTCGAGTTGTTAAAAATATCGAATTATTTTATATCTTCCGTTTCATCGACGACAGCTAGATTTTTTACGAGCTATTATGTCTTTATACGTAAAAATATATGGTATTATATTTATTTTATTCTATATGCGCTTAAAATCTAATAGTCTTCCAATATCTGTTGACGAGCATTGTAATCATACGATGTGAACAGCAACAAAATAAAAACTCAATAACTTCACTACCACGCACAGCCAAAACGATTGGTTTCTGTTTGCGTTTCGGCTATTTTTTTCGCCGATGTCCTTTCGGCAGTAACGATATTCTATAACCCGCATACGACACGGTTCACATAATCGGTGAATCGATGAATACGCGACGATTATCGACGCACTTTTCCGTTCAAATTAATTGGACCAATTATCGATGCCGAACAATTATCTGCTGGCGACCAATTAGATCGGCAGGATTTGTCGATGACGTGTTACCTAGCAAGGAATAATTGGAGCTCATGCATTGTTGAAAAAAAAAAAAAAAAAAAAATTAGTTAGAAAGAGTTACATTAATAGATAATCGATTCAATTCGAAATTCGCGAGATGATCTCGGCGAACAATCGCGATTTAAAAAAAGACGTTTAGTGTTGTGAAGAACAATTTGAGCCTGATGATCCGACGATAATTAAAACGAACTGAACGCACTCCTCGGAATTACCTTCATCTTTCGATTCGCCCGCGTAAAAAATTATTAAAAATTGTCAAATATACAAACTGCAACGAATCGACGTGGTCGGCATAAAAATTGTGCCGAGTGCCGGAACGTTTTTCTCGTGCGCACAGTATTGTTTCCTTTCCCCGAACGAACTATCGTACTTCCACGACATTGGTGATCAATTAACAGCCCACTGACTCTTCTTGGTAATTTTTTTTTTTTTTAACCACGCAGCGTGCACCTGTTCGCCGGCTCCGAAAGTCACGCTTGTCAGTCACGATCTTTCTCGCAGTAAGCACGGCACTTTGATTTTCGCGGACGCAAGAAAGGGTCAGATCGACGAGGGGGTGAAAGACAGGGGGGAGGGGAGGGTGATAAAGCGGCAATTGCGGGGGGCAGCCTGACGGGGAGCGCGGACGCGTCCGGCGTTGTAGAGCGAAGGTAATCACACACGGTTAGCACATGTTGCCCGGGGGGCAATTCTCGAAAAAGGTCGCGGGTCGTTCCGGACGACGTCTTACGAAGGGGCGAAGGGGCGCCGGGACGGAGGCAGATCTCGAGGGGCCCACCGTGGACCAGGGGTGCGACGGGGGCTCCGAAGGGACGCTGGAGACGGCAGAGGCGGCGCCGGAGGCGGGCCGCAGTTTTTCAGGAGTTTGCGCATGCGGGTACTTTTATTCCCCACCAGAGCGTCACCGCCACCTTGGCGTTCTTAGAAGCTTCTTAGGGTGAGTTTTGTCCCCTGCGAGGCGCACACTACCTATCCACCCACCGCCCGTTTGTCGCGGAAGAGCGCGGCGGCGGCTCCGGCTCCCGGCTCTGACTCGAAAGGGTTGTAACTACTAGCCGCGCCGTTCGCGGACCTTATGACGAGTTTTGAATGGCTTTGTAGACATTTTCGAGATTGCATCTCTGATCGTGCCTCCGGGGCAGCTGCATCCGCGATTAACGGAATCGAATGGATCGAATTACTCGACGGGGACGTACCGTGGAATTGTTCACAGTTACGACTTTCTCGCCCGGGCAATATTTTCTGCGCGCGAACGGCGTCGAGGTTCCTAAGTCTGTCTAATGGAGGTAACGAGATTATCGAGAGGAAACCAACGGAGTAGCGTTAAGGAGTTTTCGGTCTGAAGGTAACTGAAATCGGATTAACAATGAAACGAGTAATCGGTACTAGGGCTTCTCGTCAAGTCTTTCGTACTATCGGACATCGCTTCTCCGATGACAAGATCCATCGCAAACGAAATATTTCGCAAAAATACATTTTACGCTTTCTTTTTTTTTTAATTATTATTATTTTTTTTTAATAACGCATTATCGTTTCAACATACAGGTGAGATTTGTAACCAATTTTTTTTTTCTTTTTTTTCAAGTTTCTAAGGGAACGGTGTAACGAATTTAAACGCGAGAGCAATGACTCTTAATTGTCGCTTTCATTTCGTTGTATTCCACTTTGACTATAAAGCTACACCTCGTATTTATTCAGAAAAGTTACAGAAAAGATCTCGGAGTACAGTCGAAGTGTTCCTCGAAGAATTCTTTCGAGCGAGGAGATTCTCAAAGAATTTATTTCAAGAAAGGAATCCTTTCGGGTCACTCGCGTCGTGATTTAATTCTCGCGCGTTTCTGTAGGCATCAGCTGTCTGCATCGAGAGGAAAATTGGCGAAGCAGGAGTCCGCGGGGTGCGAGAAATCGGGTTCTTAAGCAAGGGTAGCAACGCGCCGAGCATTCAGCGAATGGTGAAAGCCAAGAAAGAAAGAGAGGAAGCGAAAGAGAAAGAGAAAGAGAGAGGAGAGAACGCGGCGGGAGCTCCGTAACGGAGAAAATAAGAAAGCAAATTACCTAGCAGTCACCTACCCTCGGGGTGAGGTGTCGATATGACATGTAGGGAGAGAGAGAGAGGGTGGACCCACTGGTGGCAACCCCTGGGGTTTATTACAAGGGTGGAATCAAATACACCGGGTGTCAAAAAATGAAATGCCACCCTACTGCGTTCCTTACCGACTCCCTTCTGGATGGTAGGATGGGATCACGGTGAGTTATGGAAGAGAGGAAAAGAAAAGCCGTAATAGGGTAAGATCGCCGCTCCTCGCAAATAAAAGATCGCGGATCGTTTTCTCTCGCTCCCGACCTCGAGATATTTAATTAGATATAAATCAGAAAATTGTTTGATACAGTTTGCCGTCGCGCCGTAACGTTACTGCCGCATACTTTCGCCGAAATTAGTTTAAACATTTTTTTTGTATTTCGTGGCATTGTAAATTTTTTGTTCGGTGCGAATGTGTTATGCAGAATTGCGGCTGTACTCCAGCGATTGCTTTCCTTTATAAAACAATCTCGAAGGGGCGGCACGAGCCCCGATGCGACATAGTCACCCCATTTGGCAGCCTCGCGCTCTTGTTTGTTTCGTAATCTTTAAGATCGGAAGGGTTCGAAGTATTCACGGTGATGTAAAAATATTGTCGAACCTTGTTCGTGTCGTGGAACTCCGAATAATTTTGCATTCGTAATATCTGTTTAATTTTTCGCTCATTATCGTTGATTCGTTGTCACGTGGTAATAAATGATTAAGTAATTTTATTTCAACAATTTTATTTATGAAATCGCGATTACGGTCTATTTCATTTGGACGATATATTTCCCAGTGGCAACGAAACTTCTTACAGAAACTGCCTTCGGAGGGAGAAGAAACGAGTAGTGATTAAATATTATGACCGGCTCAGTCTTCCGCGACGCGACGCCTGTGGGAGACGTTACTTAGCGTAATTAAAGGATCTCTTTGCTGAATATCTGCGGGACAAACCGCGTGCCGATGATCTCAATCTCTTCTCCGAATTATTTTCATAACAAGGCCGAACATTGCACGAGCTCAGTTTCTATTACTAAATGCGACGATATTATAAATTTCACGTGTCGAAAAAAAAAAAAAAAAAAGAAATTTCTCTCGTTAATTTTTTTATTATTTGCCAAACGTTTATTCGTCTAAGGTTCATTTTTAGTTAGAATATAACGACCCGTAGACATTCGTCGTTATATCTTGAAGTAGCAGATGTCGCGAGCGAGACAGTTTGTCTAGAATGATGTATGATGAAAATGTCTTGTAACTATCAAGTAATGTCTTGTCGGGTGCGAGTACGAGGAAACGACGAGGGTCCTTTAGCAACGTTGCGAGATGACTCGTTGTCCGAAGGGTGAGTGTGCCGCTGCTTGTTCGGCACTTCAATATGGTACCTACCAAGTTTTTCATCGTGTCCGAGCAACTTTCAATTAACGTGATTATCTGAGATCTTTTATTTTTGAGAAGAATCGCTGTAATTTATATAGCTTGCACTTTACGATTAAAGTCTTTTATTATATCGAACATTAAATTATATGCAAACGTACGGAACAAAAAATTGATTTATACTTACAAATTTTTTTTAATTTAATTTGAAAGACGAATAATACGTAAAATTAATTAATATAATTTAACGCATCACGTACAATAAAAAAATTCTTTTTAATTATATTGCCGCGTATAAGTATTAACCGCAGATGGCTCGTCGTGCTCGAGGAACAGAGTCTCCTTAATCAGGACAGTTTCGTTATTCCGCCCCTTGCAATCGTCATCGCGTCTGACCAAGAACAACCCTAGAGAGCTACGGTCCGGAGGCTGTCCCAGGGTCATTTCCATTTGCCCCTTGCAAAGTGGAATCATTTCCCAAGAGTCTATGTTCCCCCGACCTTCGGGTTCCCGTGGCACAGCTGTGTTGGCTAGTAGTTCTCTTCTTTCATTCAATCGATGATGCTAGCCCGCTCGTAAGAATCGATTATCGATCTCGGCTTTTATTTACGAAGGAAAAATTTATTTCTACGAATCTATTTTTAACAGTTGCGAGGATTGTTTAATATATTCCAAATAATTTATATCGATCGGCGATTTGTATTAAGCTGAAAGCTCAAGCGAGCAAATTCTACCCCGTCAATATTTAAAAGCTGCCTTATAGTCGTGCTTCCTTACAATCTCTATTCTGGTTTACGCCCCGGTGGTTTCATCAAAGGCAGCCTTCCACCCGGAACTAACTACTAATGCAGCAATCTTTCTCGAGATCTTATGTAGTCGACTTATGATCGCGTAATTTACATGGAAATGGAAATGTGACGTTTGTTAATTCACCGGGTCATTCATTCAAAACGCTTCCGCGCGCCCACGCGCGCGCTGGGCGCCCCGCATAATTTTAATGCTCTTTGCGAAAATTACATCTAGCAATTTACCGTACGGGGCCGTCCTTTATCGTGGTGCCCCGTGAAACTTTAGGCGCAGGACCAAATACGGATAATCGAACGAAGAAATTCGATAGTCAAGAATTTCTCCTAAGTTCCCGGTTAGTTTCGGATAACATGGTCGTGCGCTTGTGACAGTTTATCAAATTGCAAGGCTGCCCTCGGTACCCGTAAAGGGATGTAAGGGTCGTAACGTGGAACGAGGTTTGAGGGGAGGGGTAGCTTATTAGAGCCGCGACAGCGACCCCGACTCCACCTTGAAACCTCCGGCCAACCGCCACCCTGCCAGAGTCTTACCACCTTGCTTCCTTCCATCTATCCTCTCCTACCACCTGTCTTCGGCGTTCCCCCCTTTCGTCGCGATCTTCTCCTCTAGCCAGCTCGCGATCGTATAGCTCCAAGCGCCATGAAAAAGACGCCCGACATAAAGGGTCGCACGGGAAACTAGGATATTCGATGTTCCTCTTTAATCTTTACGGAGATCGAAGTGCACCGTCTCCCGGGGCGATGAGATGGTGCGGTGCATTCGCGCGACGCTTCGCGGGTAGTTGTAAAACACACGCGAGGTGTGTCCCTAACGAATTAATTGAACGATAAGATCGGCGTGATAACGGCGCCGTCTTTTTTTCGCCGAGTATCGTTCCGAGAGAATTTCGACGTCGGCATTTCGAGCATCAACGGCGAGGGACATATTGACGCGCGATCCCGTGGGACGTGTAGCTTCTTACGCAAGAACACGGACCGCACACGATCTGATTTCGAAAGACGCAGTGCTTCCCGCTTCTCTCCGGAGAGTAGTTTTAAAATTCAGCCCCAGGCGAAGGACCGGGGGGGGGCCGACGTGTGTTACACGGTACTCATATCAATCCCGAGAATCGATATGGAGCTGCGACAGCTCGCGACGTGTCGGAAGACAGATATTAATAACTTAATTTCTAATATCTTGCAATTAAATCGCGCGAAGGAGGGGAAAAAAAAGACACGACGGTACGAGTTAATTATCTTATCTGCAGATAGAAAATCTTTATTAAAATACAGCTTTATCTTTACATTAATTCAAATACTAAACATATCTACATTAATATATTTTATTTTATGTTACAGTTATCGGTAGACATCTATAACTCCGCTCATGCAGATCGGTAAGTTGCATAATTTTTTATTTTATGGTTTGTAATTGGGGCCTCTTGAAAAATAGCGCGCGCGTAGTGCATGCACGCATATTTTTTTCTAGTATTTGTAAAACATTAGTTTTGTAATCTCACTAATGCCGAAATGAAATAACAAGTGCTTTTCTACGTAACGTAAAATAAAAAAGAAAAAAAAAAAAAATTCGATTGAACTGCCAACGATTCGGATCAATGGAGTTAGCCGGAGTCAAATTGACAACATAATTCTTTTCGCGAAACGTTTTTGTTCCCCCGGCCTGTTTTCCAATTAATCACCTCCATGCACGACAAAATCACGAATCCTAGGTTACGTTCGGATGCGTGTTGCGCATATCAGAAGCGGCTGGCCACGTCGCGCTAATCGTATCGATCGAGCACTCTTAATCCATTAATGAACTTCCCAGGCTCGTTTTACCCTGGGTATCCGGGCTTTTCGCAGGCGCCGTCCGTATCTGTTACATCCCGCCGTTAAGTATGTGTACGTGTATGCGAGAATACGCGCCTTTACTTCACGTACGGTCATCGGCAAAAGTTTATGCCGGAACCCCATTCGATTATTTCATTTCGCGACTTTTCCTTCGCGCGGACAGCTCTTGGCATCTCGTCGTACTTGCATCTTCATCGCGGAACATCGCCGCGAAGAGAACAATCGGTTAATCACGCGCGGCGCGTTGTTATTTAAAAGATAACTCGTAATTTTGAAACACGAATTGTGGTAAAATTTTTATGTCTTTTTTTGTTCCTTTGAGTTTCACTTTACATATTCTTCTCCAGAAATTCTCCCAACGCGACTGCCGCTACTTTTAGCCGCGACTCTACGGGCGTACGTATGTATTTGTATAATGCGACACTTTACAGACTCTTGTTGGTTGACAGTGATTTTCCATGGGATACAAAACTGTCGTTAGACCCTTTCGCGAGAAGGTCTAGCCCTCCGACCCTCGCACGCAGCTCGCCTGAAACTTTTCGTACGAACCGCACACGAGGGTGTAAGGGCGCGCAGCGAAGGGTTAAAATTTCTCATTGTCGCCCTCTGTTGTGCCTTTCTTCACGTTTGACTTTGTTAAAATTCGAGCTTCCTTCTTTTTTCCACGGGGAATAAAAACTTTTTTACGCGCGAAAAATAGCGAGAACTACTCGAAAACAATCGCCGGCATTTAATGACGTAAATTAAATGATAAAAAGAAATTTACGTCCGTTCTTGGCGGTTCTTCGTAAAATTCGAAAATCGCTTGAAATTCCTTTTTACAGGACCGCCGAACAAACGATGAGTCTCTTACGTCGCCTTTACCCGACAACAAATTCCTCAAATATTTATCTGTCTTGCACCCTCGAGTCCCTTCAGCACGACGCCCCAAACGCCACTTCCGCCTCGCGCTCGGCGAATGTGTCAATTCTGACGCCTATCGACATATGACAAACACCCTCCTCGTCTTCCAGTTGTCGTCTTGTCGCCTCTGACATGCTTGACAATCGGGACAAAAGAACGACGCGAAAGGGAGAGAGTCGGAGGCACGGCGGTGTCGGCATTTTTTTAAAAAACCTATGTACGATTTCATTTTTACAACCCAGATCCATTAATTATTTTCTCAAAAAGTCAATTCTTTAATATATTTTTTTTCAGCGTCCAGACGTACGTAACATTAATTCTGAAAAATTTTAAATGACTAGGCGACGTAAAAATTCACGGGTGAAAGTATTACGACCGCGAAGTAGGCGAAAGAAATTCTATTTATTCTCCGGACGGCGGAATCTTCGTCGATTACATCGAATGTTCGTGACACGTCTCGCGCGCCGGCTGCGTGCAATTAATTTATTTTTCCCCGCGCAAGCGTTAATTGTTAAACTTAGATGGGCGGTCGTCGACGATTCCGCAGTTAGACTTGGGGATTGAAAGAAGGAGACGGCGAGCTGCCGAGGAGAGAGAGAGGAAAGAGAGAAGACGGGGATGCGCTCGGACGTTCAATGTGGACAGGGTCGGGAAGAACGAGGAGAGACGTTCGTACGAAAGACGGTGGCAACGACGGAGGGTTGCTGCCGACAGACCGAGACGAGAGAGAGTCGTGAAGCTGGGGGAGGAGAGGCGGGAAGCCAAGACACGGGACGGATTGGGTTACCGAGATAATTAGAACGATGAGCGATGCACGCCTCGTTGAACGATTCTTTTTCGCCGGCCGGCGGTCGGTTTCGCGTTTTTCGAGGGCGATGCGGTAAAGGAGAACGGAAGCGACCACCGAGGGAAGATACGATCGCGCCGCCCGGGAATCAAGGATCGGGGGTGGTCCACGGCGTGTTTCCTCGTCAATAAGTCTCAACGGCGGAGATATTACGGCACCCCAGTGACATATTTTTATGCGCCGCAGCTACGACGTTGTGCGATTGGCTGTTGAAGCCGGCGCCCCGTGAGATCGCTTGACCGGAAATGTGTTGCCGTCGTAAAAATGTCCGTGGCACGTTCGTCCGAGCGGAATATTCGCGACGGTCCCTCCTTTCCCGACGTTCCTCTTCATCGGCAGAATTTTTTTTTCTTCTTCTTTTTTTTTCTTTTTTTTCGGGGAAACGATCTGCCGCGCGATACGCCACCGGGATGCCCGTTATCAGGAGCGCGGATCCGTTTTTTTTTTTTTATTCCGGCCTAGCGCAGCTTTCAGATTACGCGATTCCACGCTCGACGTCGCGCTTGACTTTACTCTATTTGCGTTGAGGGACGTCTGAATATTTAATCGGCTCTTCAACCGACCTCCCCCGCCGCTCCTCCGCAAACCCCGCTTCTCGTCTCCCGACTCTCGGGTCCCAGTTGCGGTGAATTATTTAACGTTCGCAGGGAGACCGGTTACCTATACGAACCAACGTGTCAGCAAGATTTCAGCATTCTTTGTTTATGCTTCCCCGTCACGTGCGATATCGATGACTGTAACTTCGGAACACCCCCTGCGCTATGAATTGCATCAATATTCAGCGATAATGTACGGAATAAACCGAGCTTATTGCAAATTTAATTGGATGGAAATCTGAATTAGGTGAAGAGGTTCTCGGAAGAATAAACGTCGAAAATAGGCAATGTAGAATTTTTTTTTTTTTTTTTTTTTTTTATTAAATACCCTTTTAAAGTATACAGTTATATTAAATACGAAGGAAGTTTATATTCCAATTCAAAATTTATAATTCCGAAAAAGCGCAACAATGACGATTCCGCTCTCATTTAGATCCAACCGAAGAGAAAAGTTAAGCTCAATTCTGTCAGCGCGTATTTTTATCTCATTCGCGCATAGAAGCGGTGAAATATTCCGGCCCGGAATAAGCCGAAGACGAGACGGGAAGATATTTACCAGAACCTCCACGGTCCCCTCGGCTAAAACCAAATCGGTAAATGCGCGGGGACGATTGTTTGGCAAATAGAAGTCGGGAATAAATAATGTGCAAACAGCATTTCTGTCGAAAATTTAGCTCTCGCGATCTCACGTTTTATTACCGACGATAAAGACAGGGCGCATGGTTTGCACGCCAGGAAAGAAGACAATTGACTATTTTAGACTTTTCGAAATAAATATAGATGTCTTTATCCGCAGTCTGAAATATTGCTGTTTGAATGCGAGGTTTATACGGAGTTCGAAAGTAGCGCTTCTCACGGAGGACTGCTGTACCGCGTTAGCGACTATCTTTGATTCAAACGCGATGCGCTTAGCGGAATATCTATCTTTTCTTCCACTGGTAACGCTCTTCTTTTACTGCTTTACGATTGCAGGGAAAAATTAATTGATAGCACCTTACGCTTGAAATATTCAACACCGCGACGTTCTAATTAGTAAATTAGCCTAATTATTTAATTTAATAGTGTACCATACGAAGATTAGGTTTGATCTTGAACAGAGTGCGCCATGGGCCGTTGCTTTCCCGTTTCTCTGTTGCGTGCTACGGTTCCGAAGCACGAGAGAGCTCGAACGGTAAATTCGAGAGCTGGCTGTTATTGATCTCGAAGTGACTCCGCTGTAATGTTGGATTTACGTCATGTTCCACTGCCACTGCTTGTCATCATAAACAGTCGTGATAGGCAGTTGGTTAGGTCTCAGAGTTGACTTGGAAGGTTCTATGGATTCGAGGAAGATAACGTAGCAGTTTGTCGTGAAACGTGGCGCAGACAGATTCGATTTCAATACTTGGTTGCATGCGGTGGCTTGACGATGGCAGAAGGCCCGGAGTTTAATTTCTTCGATTTACGCACGGTGCACGATTATTTCGATCTTGCACTCGTTGAAAATGACGACATCAACTTGGAGGCTTATCTGGAAGCCTACAACGAACTCTACAAGTAAGCCAGACCGCTGTTTTGTCTCACTTTATTTAACATAACCTCACTATCGCGGAGATTGATCCGTCTTTTGTTTCAGTGCTTTTTGATATTTTTTCCCAACGTATTAATAAAAGTAAAAACGATTAAAAGTAATATTAGCTTGTAAATAACATTAGCTCATTTTCTCGTATTACTACATTGAAAATATTTTATACATTATTTTTATTTAAAATTTAATATATTAAAATTATGTTTAAAAATTATTAAAAAAGAAAAAAAAAGAGAAATGTCTTAATATTTAAACGTTTTATAATATTATGAGACAAGCTTTCTTTTTTTGCTATCGCCTTTTATTCATATTGTTAACTCAGCAAATTAATCGCGTTATCTTAAATTAATCCTTATCAGGTTTGTGATCAGATTTCATAACACGCTACGTGCACGCGCACAGATTCTTCCAGTTAATGGGCAGCGTTTTTAGCTTCGTCTCTTCCGATCTGAAGCAGAAAATTGACATCCTGACTGAGTTGAAAAATAAAGACGATCAGAACTACATGACTATTAAGTCCATGATTGAGTACGAGAAGGAGAACAAGCTTTTCGAGAAGTCCGATTTCGTCAACGGTGCACGTACTTTGCTGCGACTTCACAGAGGCTTAGGTATCGAATTGTTGTCTCCCAGTAGCATTTGAATTATCGGTAATCTGACGTTGCCTGGCTTTCCAGATTTCATTAAAGAATTTCTGCTACAATTGCGCGATCTCCCCGATGTCGATAAAACGTCTTGCTGTTGCCAGGACGCGTACAACAAAACCCTCGCCAAGTATCATCCGTGGGTGATCAGAAAAACTGCGGTGGTCGCGATGTACACCATGCCCACCCGAGAGGCGTTGTTTAAAAAGGTAAACGGACTCGTCAAAGTTGAAATTAACGATCCCCGTAAAGAGATTAGTTTCGTTACTAGCTTAAATTTACGGACGAATTTCTTTTTTTTATTTTTTCTATTTTTTGAATGCTTTGCATTTGGTACTCTCAGGTTTGCGGCAGCAATGTCCAGCGGAACATCGACGTTTTGCCGAAAATGTTGGAGGTGACTACAGACGTGATAAATCGTACTGCCAATATTTACCAAATCTACGATTTACGTAATCTACCATAGATTGAGATTAGGAATGATATTTCATCTCATACGCACGGCTTACGACATTCCACATCATCGAAATATTACATGATATTATCGCCGCGCGATATTACGCAGCTTGAATGCTTTGAATTAATTATTGATAAGCGTACGCTAATTTAGAACTTTCTTACCTTCATATATTTCTAGCAATCTATAAATATACGATTATTATGCATACTGATAACGTACAAATACTGGCACAAGCGTACAGTAAGTATATTAGATGCAACGTGACTTCGTTATTTCCGTTTGATTTTGCGTTGCTGACGGGCGCGAAAATATCTTAGCTAGGTTTAAGCAACCGGTGATAATCGGCGATCTCATATGTGTTATTTATATGAGCTATATTTCGATGTTGTATAAAAAAAATTTATTACAAATATAAAGATAATGTGATGAAACTTGTTTCCAGCTTTGGCGCCCGCGATAATTTCACGTTGAAAATTATTTCGTAAAAGACGATCTTGTTGCTCCACGTCTAACTCAAAGGTTTTAAAGATCAAAATGTCTCGGTGTGATAAAACTAATATCACCATGACGTAACCCCTTAATTCTGATGCAACTTCTCAAATAATATTTAATGAGGCCAGCGTGGTCGCAGTGTTATTCGGCGAGTCCGTTGTTACGTTCGAGCATGGTAAGAAAGCATCGTCGATTAGCATACCTGAAACGAAGAAGTAAAATGGAGTTCGTTCGGTGCAACGACTTACGTTAACGAAGCAGGTTTTTTCTTTCTTTCTTTCTTTTTTTTTTTTTTTAATTATATAATATTAATCGTGGTTTCGTTTTTACCGGCGATGCTAGCTGTGAGGATGCAGACGGCGCTGCCGGTGACGAAGGCTCGCAGAATGACACCCGTTATTTGCTCTTTCTTCTCAGGCGCCAAAGACGAAAAGACGCCTATCTGAATGCCGATCGATCCGGGATTCGCGAAGCCGCAGATCGCGAAGGTGGCTATCGCCTCCGATCTCCCACATATTTTGCCTATTTCCTTGAACTCGCCCAGCTTTTGGTAAGCAACCAGCTCGTTGACCACTGTCTTCAAGCCTATCAATGTTCCTACGGTCTCGCAGTCTTTCCAAGGTACGCCCATGATCCAACTCAGCGGCATAAAGATTTTCGCTAGGATAATCTGGAAAAAATAGAGTCCGCGTTCTCAAAGTCCATTCGAAATGATTTTTAGAGGCTTAAAAAATCGGCGAAATATATATATTTATATTTCTTTTTTTCTTTTTTTTTTTTTTTTACCTCGAGACTTAGTTGCTCGTAGCCGACTAAACCACCGAACCAAGAGAGCATTCCGTTTACAAATGCAATGAAGGAAACGAAGGCTACGATGTTCGCGATTATACCTAGAACGATCGGCATCGCGGCTAGCGCACCGTTCGTTGCAGCGTCTAAGATGCTGGTGTCCGATCTGATTCGAGATTTCAAAAGTATAAATTTTGGATTAATTAAATCCGACTTGACGATCTGTAATAAATAATTTACAACAATTCTCTTTTCAATCAGAAGATACTTACGTTTTTTCGAGTTTTATATTTTCGTATTTCGTAAGACTTTTCTCGGTTTCCGGGTAAAATAACTTGGAATAAGCTAAGGCGGTCGGTGCCGACATTATTGAAGCGGTTATTAAATGAGCTGGTTTAGCGCCAAAAGCTATATAGGCGGCCAACACGGAGCCTGCAACAGACGAATTAATGTAATTATAAATTGGGACTTAACGCCGTCGGTGACTTGTACTTAAAATGCGTGCGACAGACCGGAAACCGTAGAAAATCCCGAGCTTAGCACGGCGTGAAGCTCGGAGGAAGTCAATTGATTGATGTACGGTTTAAACATGAGAGGAGATTCGGACTAAAAGAAAAATAAAAAAATTAGGGTCTTCGAACGGAATAAAAAATTTTACGCGATAATATGAGCGGAATTGCTTTCGAGTTAATTAAAGCGTAACGTTACCATTCCGATGAAAGGATTAGCAACGGCAGCTAATGACTCGCACATCGTCGTACCCATTATGCTCTGTAAGCACCATCCTAATTTCATGATAATCCATTGCATTGCACCGTAATAAGACATAATTTGTACCACAAAGCTAAAGAAGAAAATCACAGACAGCACCTAATGAAACAATCCATTAGTAATTTACACAAGTGCAAAATTATGAATTAAAATATAAATTAAAAAGAAAAAAAAAGAAAAAAGAAATTGTAATACATAATTAATTAATTATATATTTATCAGTACATTATAAAAATTAACTAACGGCAAAAGCAAAGACTCCTTTGCTAACTAAGTCATCTGAGTATACAAAACTGGCGCCGACTTTGGCGTAATCCAAGAAAGTGGTCACTTTGCCGGACACACATTGAAAAATACTTCGACCAGTGTCCCACCGAAGCGTAATAAGTCCAAGTATAAATTGCAAAATTAAGCCCCAAATGACAGGTCTCCAGCGAATCTACGTTTTATTTATCAAAATTATCAAAAAAAGAAAAAAAAAATTAATTACAAACACAATAAACGGGGGGGAATTAATTTTCGTCTCGTCGAAAGGATTTAATTACTACTTTGAATTGCTTTTCTTTTCTGGAAGTTACACCACGTCGAATTATCTAATGTGTGTTGCGAGAGAAATTTACTAACAAGTGATATGCGTGTATTTAGCGCATTATACGTCTTAATGAAGTGGGTTAATTCCAACGGCGGAATTGGCGACGCGACTACCCACATACTTCCATCAATTTTTCTCGACACCACTTGCCGTACGTGTCGTAATAATAATTGGAGCGCGTACAGACCGACAGATGCAAATAATTATTATAATAAAAGTGCAAAGCCCGTTAATTATCTTGTGAATTCGCTTCCGGCGCGTGGAGAAAAGAAAATCAATTTCTTTTTTAGAACTCTCGGCTGTTTCTTAGAACTGAAAAGTAAAATTTACTTGCCTGTCCCGGATGCTTGGAGAAGATCCAGCCTAATCCTAACATGACGATAATTCCGAGAATACTAATAAGCCTGTATCTTACATCTTCGGTATCAATGATAAGAAAGGTAATTATGGCTATTAGGATAATTACGTAAAAGCTTGTTGCTCCAATGCGCATCCCGTATCTAGAAAGTTTTTTCGTTTTTACGCGTATACGATTTTATAAATAATTTTCAATTAAGACAAATCAATTTCTTACTTGGTTTCTCGCAAACGCTCGAGGGAGCTTGTCGCTGGCCGGCAGCATCGCAAAATGTACTTTGCTAAATAACGTTTTACAATTAAAAAATAAAATAGGAAGCAATAAGTGAGCCCCGTAAGTATGAGCAGCAAACCGTAGCCTTCGCACCACTGCAGATCGCAATCTTTTTCTAAAATATAAGATATACCACTTGAGGAATTTAATTGATATCTCATTAAGCAATCGGTCAAGATCAAACTTAATATGAATTAACTCACGATTATTCTGCCAATATATTCCCGCAAAAATTACATAAGCTACGACGAGGAGGTTTATTATTACTAAGCCAAAAATCTTAAAAACTCTTTGATGCTTTGAAAGATAAGCATTGACGACATTGATCGCATTGCTGTTAGTCGCCCAAGGTTTTTTTGCTTCACGATAAGAATTGCTGTTCTGAGAAAACGATGCTGTACGTTAATATACCGCTTTAAATTAATATTATTATTCCGCGCAAAATTTTCAACGATAAAATGATTAGTCACCGCTGCTCCACTTATCTTAATTTCTAACAAAATTGCGTTAATTCATTAGACGTTATAATTGAACGACTGAACAAAGATATTAGTTATCATAAGAAAATAAAAATGCCCTTACTTGCATGAAAAGTCCACTTTTTCGGCGGCCATCTTCTAATTCATCCAATTGATTGTTCTATTGATTAAAAAGATAAACATTTTTTTCTAATTTTCTCGATAATTACTTTTTTTTTAATAAATATAATCTTCAGAAAAGTATATATAAAAATTAATACTTTAAAACGTTTAATGATAAAAAAAAAAAAAGAAAGACATAATCCATTAAATAAATTTCATTTTTAGACAAGAAGTATATCTTTAGAAATATTCGAAACGTCTTGATTACGATCTGCGAATTATTTTAAAGCTTATTAAAACAGTAGAAATTACTTCGTATGCCAAGTTCACTGTTCCAGACATCTCGCTTACTTTTTCACTTCACTTTCCTAAAAATATTATGTATCGATGCGATTTTCCTTCGGCGCTCTTTTCGTTACACTGACGCGAAACGGGCGAATGCGTTTCCCGACATACAGGGGAATAATAATTCTTGGATCCTCCGTAATCTCATTGGAGTTGCACCAGCAGATAACGTTGATAACGGAATGTCACAGAAATGCTGACCATAATTTGAATGCGAGTAATCGGCAGGCGCACCCGGCGTGGGCTCGTGCACCGTACGGTACAAGGTAACACTGGCCTGACTGTCAGAACTCTTTAACAGTTGGCCTTTGTCGACTCGCACTTCTAACTCGGAAAATTGATAAAACATTCGACGTCGATTTTATCATCGCTTCAGTATCAATTAATCAGATAATCTACGCATTGACGATTCGCGATAAACATTTCAGCTACATAGGCTAGGGGAATTTTCAACGGAAGACGAGGAAACATATTTGCACCGCAAAAACAATACGTATTGGTATTTAACTATATGTACGCGCAACGTGATAAGACGCACGAACAACTACTGAAAATCGGCGACAAGTTATAGTCGTTGTGCAAGGCACAACGAGGTACGAGGTATGAGTGGGGATTCTCCCTTCTTACTGACATTTTGAGTGCAAAAGGATGATACGATTTTTTTTTTCTTTATTTTTTTGCAATCGTGAAACTTTAATGCATTTTTTTTTTTTTTTTGCTGAGATGAGGGAATGTCTCGGATTCGTTATTTTATATTTAACAATAAGAAATACATGACTGGATACGTAAGTTAAATGGAAATATATTTTTACAGCGGACACGTCACCGTTGGGTAATTGCTTGAAAAAATGTACGTTCACTTGCGAGTGTGACATAACGGTCCTGTTCATTTTATACAATAATTATCTTTGTTAATTATCAACCGCGGTTTCAAAACACTTCGGGCATCTCGGCGGAAATGATTCTTGTCTATATTTCCTGGATTTACATTTATCACGATTTATTAACGGGGAAAAAAAAAATTTCTTAATTTTATCTCGTTGCAAGCGAGAAACGAAAAGTAATTTGTCGAGGTGCTAAGGACGATATAGAAAATGCCAGCGTGTACTTCGCATGATTTTCGCGTGCGCAAATACGTGCAAACCATCACGTAATGTGTTTTAACGGACCGTCGCGAGGTCTGGCACGTGAAATGCAGTCTAAACAGGTGCATAAAAATTCCCGCGTTGTTACGCCTTGAACGCATGGTCGCGCGGCTAATCGGTATTGTCGATGAACTGGGCGAGACATGTGGAAACTGGAGAACTAAACCGGAAGACGAGGTCGCGCGAGCGGCGGCGTCGACAAGAGAGAAAGAAAAAAAAAAAAAAAACGAACATTATGTAATTCCGTATAACGACCGTGACATAATTGCGAGTTACGTTTGTTGAATGAAAAAAAGAAGCTTTTCACGAGCGGAAAATTATTCGCATTTCGACAGTATCGCGGATGCCAGTTTAAAGCTATAATTTTTTTTTTTATTTCATAAATTTTAATTACAATTATTTTTCCGCGTGTAATATACTTATCTTGAAATACAATGAAAGTCCTTCTTGGCTACGCAATTGCATGTGGAGCTTTGCTACCTGCGTATTACTCACTTCGCCGCCGGCAAAGGAATGTAGGTGGTTATGGCAACAAATCGAGCGCGAAGCCGTCCGCCAAGCTTTTTATTTCTTTATGTGTTTCATCCTTACGCGGGTTAACGCGTTGTAACAGGTGTACTTTATGAATATTACTATCAAATATTCACTTTAACGTATTATGAATATATTCCTGGAGGATAGGTTACGGTATTTTGCGACGTCCAGTATATGTACATAAAAGAAACTCGCAACGTAAGTAATCGCGACGTCACGAGTGATAATATCATGATGTTTATTTGTGCGACATTATTTTTAAACGATTTTTAGATGAAGTTTAAATGTAATTTGTTGATGCCGCGATAAAAAAAATTGTTCATATCTCGTCTATTTAGCAGTTCGATATAATAGCACGTGCACTTACATACAAAATATCTGATGATAAGAATTAGATTAGGTGTAAGATTGCACATGAGCGCATTTCTGCAGCTTCCTTTTAATGTGAGGCATTTCTAACATAAAGAAAGACGCGAAAAATACGACGTGTTAATAAATTCATTAACTACCTTTCAATAAAAATCTAGAAAAAAATAGAATATCTTACTGAACCGTAAACAAAATTTAATCTGATTAATTAAGGTAAAAAAAGGGTTTTGTAACAGACTACTTTAATTACATATATGCCAAATTCATTGACGCGCAAAGGAACACGTGGCGTATTAAATTGTAATGCGTCGATGTTTACATCGAACCCATGAATATATTTGACTTTAAAAAAATCCTATGCGCTTGTTATTGAAATATTTAAAAATATTCGGTAAACATTGATATGATATATCTCGCGGTCTGCGAGGAAAAGAACACGTGTATGACGACACATTCAATTCCACGATCGAGGAACTGATCTTAAACCGGTAAGCTTGACGCACAGATTTCTCGCGTTACGAAACCTACAAATATTTACGATGTTCCATACAATTAATTATCAAATCCGGAAAGTTACAGATCGTTTTGTATATCGCGAAGCAGGAAGCGCGAGTAATCGGAGGCTTCTCAAGGTTGAACGTCTGGCTGCTGGCAGGGAATAAAAAAAAGAAAGAAAAAGAAAAAAAAATTGAGGAAGATGAGCTTATCTCGTCGAGACGATGCGACAGGAGAACATTATTTTGCCAAGAATCATATTCGAATTTTTGTCCGAAACAGTGCGCGACGGCTCGAGTTTTGTCACGCTGTAAGCGTTCTCTCTTCCGTTTGATAAAGTCGAGTTACCTGTATCCGCTTCTCGGACGAGACTATTACAAGCGACGGAAAGAAAAGAAAAAAAAAGAAAAAAAAAGAAAAGAAAAAAAATAAAAGAAAAGAGTGCCGCTCTGTAAAAATAACCTTTGTAAAGCCGCGCCATCTTCCACCTCGGTTGGTTACGATTGATGCACTCGGCGTATCGTAAATAGCGTGATTTTGCAAATTGCGTGCTAAATGTTTTGATTAGATCAGCGTAATCTTTTTTACGATATAAACAGATACGATTCCCGCCGACGTAAGGCTCGTTTACTCTTAATAGTGGATTATATTCCGCCCGGACTCCCTTTCCGACAGTGTCACATGACGTAATAATGTGTTTAGTCTGCCGAATGTTTTAGACCGAGTGATATTTACAAACGGTATGGTCCACCGCTGGCCGAGGAGGAAAGAAATTAATCTCCCTTTCGTTACCGCACGCAATTACAGAATCGCGATCGCGCGATTAGACTAATAAATTTTTCAGTTAAAAATCTTAAATAAATTTTATTTCGACACGCCAATATTTAGATTCGATTTATCGCATCGCTGCATATATTCAAGGCACGTACGTTTGGACGTTAGACATTGAAGCCCTTCTTATTTATGTCCCTCTTATGCGTGGCCTTGATAATTCCTTCATACGAAAATTATTCTATTTTCTATGTACTCGAAGAGCGGCACGCGGCTAGGCGGTCCAGTTTCGGTTTTCTGGCGGCGCGCCAAGAGCAACACGGATAGCTAAATTTGAAGAACGCGCGGCGAGCCGCTGTCGCGTTTTGCGACGTTAGGTTTAATTGCCGGGGGATCGCCGTAAGGTTTGAAAAGGCCCCGACATAGACGCCGATTCGCCGAGACGAATCCGAGACGCGCGAAAATGCGGACTTCGCTTGCCTCGCGCGCGGAAATAATATCCGCGCGATACTGGACACGTGAGAGCGCAGGAAAATCGAATATTCCGCAGAACTCCGTTGCACCTTACTATCTTACACCCTTCGCCGTGGTCTCCGCAGAATTCATTCATTGACGTTGTCGGCCTTAGATTCTCGTGTGCCTCTCATTTTCTTTTTATTTTTTTATTTTCTTTTTTTTTTTTATTTAATTTAAAGTTAATAGAATTATTCTAATTTATAGTGCGATCGGCGATAAGATAACGCGCAACTTATTGCGTCGAGAAAGAATTGCGGCTCGAGATGTTGCGGGCCGGAGTTACGTAACGGCGACGGACAGAATCGGTTGTCACGTACGTGGCATAATTTGTGATTAGGCGGTCTCGTCATTATGCGATTTAACCAGACGGAACGTGCACGTAACCGCGCGCGTACGCTTCCTTCCTCGTGCTCTCGTGTTTCCTCTTTACTCCCGTTTCGTTGGAATGCCGGTTCATTCGTCATCGTCTGTCGCAGCACGCGACACCCTTCGGCGACTACGCGGATCGTGTTCCACCTTGTAATTCTTCTGCATCACTTCCGATCTCGTCTTTTCCTCTTAATTTCATTCTTACGCATTTCATTCAAGAAAAAAAAAAAAAAAAAAAAAAAAATGAGAACTCTGAGATAATAAAAGAAAAAGTCTACATTATATTTTCCGTTTAATTTCAGTTCTTCAAGATAAAAAAAAAAAAAATTATTAGACACGACTTTTGGCCTCTGAGGTTTAAAAATGCGCGCACGCGGAAAGGCTCGGCCTGCGGAGAGCTTATAAAAGCGTCTCTGCGGCGCGGAACAAGCGTGAAATATCGGAAAGCCGAGAGGCGAGCGGCGAGGCTAGGGATAAAGAGACGAGGGGGAGATTTCCTCTCGGGCGATCTGCGTGTTCCCGATGGGCAGGTATTGGTTTTAAAATGACCGTCTGGCCCCGAAGACGATTGCGTTGCGCGCCCACGCGTGGGTGCCGGCGCGCGGATTGCGCAATCCACTCCGAAATTCAAATTCCCGATTCCACGAAGCGATCGGAGAATCGGGGAAGGCGGACCGTGGAGCGCGTAGTATCCCCTGACGGATCCCGAGAAGAGAAGCAGCCTTATCTTGATTGCCGTCTGCCTCCGTTCTCTCTTGCAGGCGAAGACGTCGAGGGCCCGTGCGCCGGCCGAGGGGGGCTGCCATGCAAATTGCACGATTTCCATGTCTTTTTTCTTTCTGTTCCTGCGTTTCTTCCTCCGTCCCCGTCACCGTCGGGGCACGGCCATCTCGCGAGTCCTCGCGCGGTCCGGCGTCGGTGGAATTCCTTCTCTTCTTTCTTTTTTTTTACAATTCCGATCGCAGGAAACGGGCATAAGGCGGAATAATTTGGCGCGCGTGGGCAGAGCGCCTTAAATTCTCACTCGGGCGTCTTTCGTCCCTCTCGGGAGAGACGGCGCGGAGAAAAAAGGAGAGAGAGGAGGCCTAGAGGAATGGAAGGCTCTGTCATTAGGGAAGGCGTATCTCGGATGCGGCCGCGTTGCGCCGCGACTCCGACGCCAGGTGAGGACCGTCGTTCCTCGACAGAAACCTGGAGCCCCTTGCTGTTTACGCGCCGCTTTTTCTGCTGCGATGTTGCTCCCCGTCCGGCGGTGAGTTGTCTGCGTCGCCATCGAAGCCGACGTCTCTCGCACGGCTATCCTCCCCGGGCTATGAAAACAATTCCGAGAAGCACCGTCGGACGTTATTATGCCGGCTGTTACATTATGATCGGACCTCGTCGCGATTGCGTTCGCATTCCTCTCCGAATCCCTTCTTTCCTTTCTTTCTTTTTTTATTATTATTTTTTTTAAATTTATTTCTTTTTTTTCTAAAAAAAAAAAAGGGAGCACGCCGACGTTGACGGATGTGTCACGATCGGCATCCGAGTAGCTTTAAGTAGGCTAAACCGTCGACTACGAGATGATTTCTTCACCGCGGCCGCGACGGGCGTCGCTCAACGGAGTCGGGACCGGAGGAACTCATCGTTTCTCCGCAGCATCCCTCGCGGTCCAGCGGCGAGGCGGCGAGGCGCGCCACCGATAAGGACGAAGGACGACGGGCGGCGGGTCGTCGCGAGTGTGCGAAGCAACAATTTCACTTGGCACGGTGCGGCCCCGCGCATTATTTATTTTGGCACGTCTAGACGCCAGATTGTCTGTCCGCGTGTCCGATTCGCGGCGGAGAATTCGGTGATGACGTCAGGCGGACGGTTGCATCGCCACCACCGCCGCCGTCGCTCTCTCGGCGCGCGAGAGATCAAATTGCATCGTACGTCTCTCCTTCGCTCTACCCTATAATCCGGCCGACGTACATGTCGCACGCAGTTAAGCCCCGCGTGACTGCACGCCCGCGCGTGATCGCACGTGGGTACTTTATGTGCCCGACGTGTCTTCCGAGTCCGAGGGCCGGTTTCACCAGCGTCGCGTAACTTTAACCTTAGCTTAACTTCGTCCTTTGTCTCTCGCGCTACGAGAGGGTCGGTAGGCGCGGAGTAACGGTGTGGCTCTCCGCCGATTCACTGTTCCCACTCGAGAGCAAAGAGCTAGAAATAGCTAGTTTCACTAACGTCGGTTAATTTTGACCGCTGATTCGCGGTTTCTAGCTCTAGCCCGAGCTGAAAGTCGCGGGGCCAGCATCGGCACCAAGTTAAATATATTATATTTTTACTCAGGATTAAAAGAAAATCGGACCTGCCAATTCGATTCGTTATGCATCCCGGGTAGAACGATTTCGACGATTAGAACCTGACTGAATTTTTATTAAAAAAAAAGGCAGAGTTTAGTTGCGTTTAAAAGTCACTCGTTTATATACACGTAATTTAGATGTGCGTTGCATGCGAGATTAAGTATCAAAGACGTGTGTGTGTGTGTGTGTCTAAGATCGTAATGCATTTCCTTCGGCACACATACTTCCCGTCGACCAGCCCGGTTTGAAGGGGTGAATAAGTGGTTATGTCGACGGTCTCGATTCATCGACTGCTTTACGACAACTCTTCTGCTTTTTTTTCCTCACACGTTCATCACGATGAATGAATTAGGAGAATATGCATTGCATTCTTTTGTACGTTGAATCTTAATATGATCGTTTTATTACAAATTTTTTTTTTTTAATTTATTATAAAATAATTTAATTAAAAGAAATTATTTTTTTTAATTAAATAATTTTTATAAATTCGAAGCAGTTTCAGGCCCATCGCTTTTTTAAAGGTACAGATGAGAATTTTTACGGACACGATTGTTGTTAACGCGGTTCGGACTTTGCGTTTCTCGTATAGGATAGTTTCCTCCTCGTAAAAATAGGTGGCACATTATTTTTGTCTCACCACGTGTCGAAGTTGAACCTGCAGTCGATTTTACTATGCCTCTACGATTTCCTTTTCCACCACGAACCCGGGTCCACCGGACGTACATCTCGGTTCTCCGTCTAATTCTGCATCTAATTACCGATCGACGTCGAATCGCGCTGTAACAATTCGGGACAATCGGCAGCCGCGATTTCCCATGAAGATTTCCGCACGTGGAAGCAAATTGAATATGTCACGGCCGCGCCGCCTCTTTCATTCTTTTTTCTTTTTTTTATTCTCCCTTTTTCTCTCTCTTTCTCTCTCTCTCTCTCTATCTCTTCTTTAGACTTCTGCCGTCGGCGTACGTTGCCACGCATCGTATTTTCACGCACGCACGCGGAGGCTGCATTTATTAAAAGCGATACATTATGATTCATGAAAGATCATATCTTTCGATTCGTCTAGACGGCAGAGAGGGAGGCGCCCTATAAAGTCGTATGTGGCTGCCTCTGAAACAACCATCCGAATACGACGTGCCTCTTTGTACATTTCTCTCGTGTATACGCCGTCGCCGTACATCGTTATACATCTGCTGCACCTTTTTTTTTTATTTTATTTTATTTTTTTTCTTTCTTTTCTTTCCGTCAGTTCTCTCGCGTTTCGTCGCAGCGTTCCCTGAAGCCGTTCAATCAGAGGAACTCCACCTTGCCGATCGGCCAAGAGACTTCGTGGAAACCAGACGCTTCTTCTCTTTTTCATTGCTCTCGCACTAATCGAAATATATATATATATATATATGAGAGCGTAGACGGTGTACCCGGTACCGAAAAGAGGCCACGATTTGATCGAGTTATCGCGCGGTAGGGGATCAAGATCGATTTTTTTGGCGGTGAGGACCCCGGGCGCGCGCGCACGCGTTTGCGTAGAACGTCATTTGTGGTCGACGGAAGAAGAGAGGAAAAGGAAAAGAGAAAAAAGAAAAGAAAAAGAAGAAGAAAGAAAAAAAGAAAATTTTGATAATATTCACCTGCCACCGAGCCACAACACGTACGCGGAGCTGAGGTACGGACGTCTGCGTGCCACGTGAGTATTCCGCGCGATCGACGAGAAGGCGTTGCGCCTCAGCCGCGGGACGATTTGCGAAACTCGAAATGACCATCGCGGATATCACGGCTAAGTGACGGGGGGCTCGGGACAATCGGGAATTTGGTCAAAGAGCCAATTTGATTCGACGCGATCCTCGGTAATAATCAACGGGAGGCAGATTCGCGCCGAGGTAGAGGAATATAAAAAAGCACGAAAACGGTGAGGCGAGGTAGGGGCAGAAAGGAGAAAGAGGTAAAACGTCGCGAGGAGAGAAAAGGCTGTCCTCCGCGGGATTTCGGTGCGCGAGGAAAAGGGGTTACCCGGGTTTGAACGAGTGGAGGAGAAAGAGCGAAGCCGGCGTGAGAGGCAACGGTAACGGAGAGAGAAAGAGAAGAAGAAAGAGAGAGAGAGAAAGAGAAGAAGAGACCGAGAGGGAGAAAGAAAGAGGAATAGAGGGGAAGGAGAGGGAAGAAAAAAGGAGTCATCGTAGTAACACACCGGCGCGTCTCCTCTCGCGGCTTCGTGGTTGTCTCGGAATTAGTGAGTAGACAGAATTATGTCTGTGAGCCGGCCAGCACGGCTCAGTTGAGACTTACTGCTCAGAGCGTGCACACGCATACCACGAATCCTTCCTACTTACGCACCTCGCGCCTTCGTCGTGCGATTAGAACTTAGTCCGCCGTCCAGGCCAATCGCGGCCCATTTCGCTAACGCGCCTCCGTACGAAACGGCGGAACCCGTCCTCTTCGTGTGCTCAGACGTGCCCGCGGAGTTTCCCTCGTTTCAAGAACCAGCCAGGTGACGTCCCGCAGCCCGGAAGATATCCCGAGGAAACCTCCGGGAGTCAGAAGACCCGCGGTCAAGACGTTTCCTTTATCGCGCACCTCTCGTCGTCCTCCTTCGTGAATCTGCGAGGTGAGCAAGACACATATCGGGAAATAGACTGTAATTATACCGAATTGCTTGTCAATGGACTGCGACGGTTCGAGAGCGAAAACACTTCGACGGGAAAATCTGACAAAACTGTCGGTTGTCTACTCAGGAATTTAGAGATCATTTATAGGCCGTCGTACGCGGCCCACAAAATTTTCGGAGGCTCGACACTTTTTTTTTTCTTTTTTTTTTTTTTAATTAAATCGGCCGCTCAAGTTTGAAATTGTTCTTGGAAACAAACTTTGTGTCGTCTTTTTAATCGCAAGATTTCCGATTTTTTGGAGTGCTTTGGTCACCATCGTAGTCAAGGACCACTCGAGTGCATTGAACTTCTCGGTCAATATTTTACTATTTGCGACAATGGGCGTTAAATCCCTCGTGCTTTTCTTGCTACTATCTATCACAGCCAACGCGTGGTCGTATCGCCACCATCATCATCATCATCACGAATATTATCCGGAACACAGAAAGGAAAGCGGCCGCACGAATGTCATCGAGGAAAAATCGAGTTTCGGAAAGGAAGAAACCGCGGACGCCGTGCAATCGGAATCGTTGAGAAAAAACGAGGAGTACTCGGAGAGCAAAGGATCAATTCCCTTCAGCGCGCGGAGGCTAGAGAAAATGCTGGAGAAGGCGATCCTCAAGATAATCACAGGTGATCTCGGCACGGCGGAGATGCTGCTGCTGAAGAGCCTGAATTACACGCCGGAAGAAGTACTGGCGATCCGCGAGCGGGAGCTCGATAAGCGGAAGGACGAAGAGTCGCGAAAGGTTGAAGAGCCCGGCAGTAAAAAGTACTACGATGAAAGCCTGTACAGGGACAAGGCGAAGCACTGGAGCTACAATTCCATGGAGTTCGAGTCGTCGCCCCGTAACGATCCCGACGTGGCGGTGCTGCGAAGCGAGAAGAAGAAGAACCGATACAAGGGAAAGGCCTCGCACGACCGAGACTTCGATTTCGACGCCTACAATCGCCAGGCGGTGATCGACTACGAGAACCTGGCGTCCAAGCTCGAGCTGCAGCAGTCCTGGTCCGAGCCCGCGAGCCTCGACTACGAGGACGAGTCGAAGAATTCCGAGGAGCAGAACCCGTCCCGGAACATGCACCGGAGCTTCGACCGCGCCATGGAGCCTCACGTGATCTTCAAGATCCCCTACGACGACTCCGAGTTCGACTCGAGCATCGGGTCCGACGAAAAGTCAAAGCTGACGGATGAAGACGCCCTCGCCTTGTCGAAGGGCTTGAGGCACCGTGTCCCTTCGTCCTTGAGACATACGACTGCGAGGAATGTTGCAAACTCCTTTCACGCCTCGTCATTGTCTACTACTTTTTCTTCTGCTCCGGTCGCTTCTTCTGCGGCTACCGGGCGCACTCCACTTCCCGTAGTGTACCAGCTGAGAAACTTTAAAGGCGTCAGCTCGGATTACCGAAAGAATCAGCTTTCCTCCGGCACAACCGAGTCTCCGGGGCCCATTGTCGCGAGCACTATTATTACAAACGTTACGTCAAACGCGACCGCCGGCGCGGGGAACTTCACCGATTCGGGAAAGGACGACGAGCCACCCGTCGAAGACGCGGCCAACGCTACCAGAAGAATCAGCGAATACGAAGGGCTGGAGTGGGTCGGCGACGATGTTTATAGGGTAATACCGGCTTTGGCGGACTCATTGAGTTACGACGACAGCATCGACGACAGCGAGCGAGACGAGACGTCGGACTACGAGGAGCAAAATCTAAGCTTCCTGCCGGACGGAAATGAAAATGATACTCTAGAGTATCAAAACGATGCGCCAGATACAGCGAGACTTTTTATAGCCAACATCTCCGCCGAGAACGCGTCGCAAGCCAATCTGACTGCCTATCAGCAATTAGCGCGTGCTCATCGTCGAGAGTAAGTTGAAAAAAAAAAGAAAAAAAAAAAAAAAGAAAAATACTTTTAAATAGTAAGAGGAAAAGTAAAAATAGCTAAATAATTATGAAAAAAAATTTCAGTAGAAAATAGCCGATGTATACGGCTATAATTTTATTTTATTTAAAAAAAAGCAGATCTATTACAATGTTAATTTTCTAAATTATAATACATTTTAATTATAATTTATAATCATACTTTTTCTCGTGCTGAATTATATTTTTATTACATGTTGTTTATCACGTGCTCCGCTTAGCGAACGCATACCTATTTACGATATATGCTTCTTGTGTCTTTTAGAGAAAACGTAACTTCAAGCTTCGGCAGGTAAGCCTCCCTAGAGGCCTTTACTATTCGGTAAGGCTTTCGGTGTGCCGTGCCACTTTTCTCGATCATTTGATTTTCAAGTGCACCTTTAACAACCGCTTGGCCCGTGCGTTATTTCTATTTTCGCCTCTCGCACGCAAACGTATTGCACAGCGAGTGCTCTTACCGCGAGATTCACGTGGAATTGCAGCGTGCATGATTTTCTAACAAACGCTTTAAATCGCAGGTCTCTCATTTAAATTTATATAAATTATTCGGCGAAACGCGAGAAAAAGAAAAATTTCTCACGACAAACTAACTTCTCGTTTTTACATTGCAGCGTAAATTCACAGTGCATCTCTTGCAGCTTTTATTTTGTACTCTCGAGCGTAATTGCGATTTGACGCATGCGATAACGGGCATTTCAAAAGACGGACGGCAAGCCCGCCGTTAGTCGCCGACTAATCGTTTTTCCGCGCGTGCGGCGCGCACGCAAGCGTCTTGGAAATCGGAGGTCTCCGCGCGAGAGACAAATCCGCCGACTTCGCTCGGCGGTACCGGCGTTCTCAGCGAAACGTTGCCCCCGACACGTAAAAATATCTCGATGAACCGATAAAAGTATCGCGCGGTGGAGAGTAAAAAAAGAATGCCCGGCGGAAATTTCGCGTTTACGATTCTCGCGCGGCGAGAGCGGCGTTTTCACGGCGCCGCCTGTTGCGCGCCGCGCATTTTATCGCGTCGCCGAGGCGCGGAAAAGATTTTTCCCTCGTAATCGTTAATCTCGCGGAAAGTACCTAATGGACCGCGGCTACGTGAATTCGGGGAGCGCGCGGGGTCCGCGAAAACCCAGGGATCTCGCGGTTTTTCGCGCGCGGGCAAGGCAAAATTGTTCCTCCTCGCACGGAGATAAGTCTGACGGCGCAATAAAGTCCCGCGGCCGAGGGACAGGTTTAGGATAGTGTTCTCAGCCAGGAAGGATACGCAGTGGAAATTCCGCCGCGGTCTCTAGCTGTGTTTTTAAATCGCCCTCTCCCCCCCGTCCGTTTCCCCTCGACGGCTCTCTCGCAGCCCCACTCGCACTCTCGCGCGCGGGCGTTTCTTTTATTTTATTAAGTCTAGACGCGTAAATGCATTCGTGCCCGGCACTGGCGTAGCCCGTCTCGAGAGTCCTCCCGAGAGCGCGTGCTGCTGCCGATGCATTCGCGCACCGCTCGCTGCACCGAGGATCCCCGACGGCTATTATCCTCCGGGCTTTCACGCGGCGTCTTCATTTCCGACTCGTCCGCTCTTCGCTTCTCCAATTTATCCTCCCGGAGTCCGTTCTCCCGAAAGGGCGAACTGGACCGCGAAATAGACGGCAGGGTCTACCCTTTCTTTTTTTTTTTTTCTTTTAAATCCGCCTCTTGATGGTCCCCTTTACTTTTATCCACCATTTTATTACTGAGATCTATAACCGTTGCTTTTTTTATTTTTTTATTTTTTTTTTTTTTATTATTTTTTTTATTTTTATTTCGGCACGATAAAAGCGTTTGCCTGATAGAGGGAGGGAAGGATGTCACGTCTGGATGGAAGTTCTTTCTCTCTCTCTCTTTCTCTTTTTCTTGCGGCGGGAACAGCACAATGCGAGCGAGACGCGGCGTGACGAGGCTCGGAGAGTCTCCGAGACGTCGTCGGTACGCCGACGAGTTGAGCACCCCCGTAATCGCCGGGTGTCTAGTCGGGCTGCAGTTAGAACTCTCTTACGAGGTTACGTAACACATTTCAATTTAATGCGTTGACCTTGTCTATGCGTCTCTCTTCCTATGTCGACGAGGCGACGGTGCGCGCAACGGAGAGAGAGGAGGAAGTTTTCGCCGGTGATCCCTCCTCGGTCCCCTTCATTCTCTCTCCTCTCTACCTCTCGCCCTGCATTCCGCCGCCGCCGTCGCACCGCCAGACGGTGCAATGTGCATTTTTACGGACGGCCCAATCAGGCCGCTGCGCTGGTTACGCACCGCCGGCCTATCGCGTCCTGGAGAACCGTTCCTCGCTATTCTTCCTCGTCGTTTCGTCTTTTCCTCCCTTTCTGTTTAATTTTAATGTAATTTTCGTTTTTCCCTTTTTTTTTTTTTTTTACTAATTCTAATTAATAGCATTTAAATTTTCACTGATCGCTTTGATAGTCTATTTACTTTGTCCTTTTTTTTTTTAATCTTTCTCTCCCCTTGTTTTCCAAGCTGATCTCCAGCGTTAACGGCCGACACGGCGGTTCCCGGGTGAATTTCATTACCGCGACACCCGGGCGGCCGTCGGTTCTCATGATGCAACGGCCTCCAGACTCTCCCCAGGTCCTTCCCTTTCCCAGACGGCGGACAGACGCGGCACGTACGCGACGAGAAACGCGTGACTTGGCCGCAGCTAGATTAACGAGCATGCCTAGAATCGAACGCGCGCGGGGACTGCGGCCGCGGCCGCAGCCGATATTTCGGAGAAGTGCCGCCCGTAACTCCTCCGCTGTCTCGCAAGCGAGCGGGGGGAATCTATTTTCTAAATAATTCGCCAGGACCGGGATGGGAAAAAAGAATTCGATCTCGCCTCCCGGCCGTCATTTTTTTCGGCCACCTCAAACGATTGCGCCGCGCGGATTTCTTCGAATCACCCGGCCGGTGATTTATCTATCCCTTTTACGGGTAAAGAGGATCGGGCGCGGGTACGCGAAAGTCAGGAACTACGGAGAAAAACTTTTCTACTGTCCTTTTTACTGTTCGAGAAACTATTAAAATTAATTTCGCCGGCGATAAAGAGGTAAAAGGCGCCGTTAATAATTCAAAAGATTATTATACAGTCCCGCGGCGTTTCCGTCCGACGTCACCGTGACACGTATCGAAACACGAAGATCATCCGTTGCGAATCAATTCTGGTCTTGGCGTCGGCAAAAATCAATCGCGACATTTCTTTTTTTTTTTCTTTTTCTTCCTCGCCGCGAATATGAAATATAAAAACCAACGATGACGCCGAATAATCGTCGATTGATGCAATAGGTCGTATCATCGCGTCAGAAAAAGGGACTGAAATTCGAGTCACGCGAACGCGAGCAGCCCGATGTCCGAGGAAAAAAATTTCTGTAGGCCGAAGGCAGGGTGATGCAAATGAGCCCGGCGCAGACGTCTCGAGAATGAAGCTGAGATATGAGACACGGCGCGTAAGGAATTAAAGTTCCGCCGAGGCTAGACGGAAAGTCCGAGGTGATTGGGGTGCCGGTGTATCCGCCGACTGTCTAGCCGCTGTCTGCAACGTGTAATAAATGCCTCCGAGCCATACCGTGCCTCTGTAGGTCACTGACCATCGTCCATTGGCCCGTGTCGGCACCCGGAAGAGTCCACCGGGAACCTGTAGGTGAAAATTCTCAAGTCGGCGAACGCGCCACCGCATTAAGGCTCGCGAGGCGCACTGATCTCTCCTAGGCTGCAAACTCGTGATTTAAAAAAGAAAAAAAAAATCCCACCGGCTCCGAAATTCTTCGAGAACTCGTTGAAAAATTTTGGAACGCCTCCCACAATACTGCTAAATATATTTTCAGGCCTGGGCCTCTCGAGCAAATTATTTCGTCCGTCTCGAAAAAAAAAAAAACGGCTTGACGCTTGATTTCTATTGCACTGCTTTAAAGAGAACGATTTTCCGCGAGCTTTAACCGGATCGAACTCGCGTACTTATTTCTTATATATTTTTGTTGAGCGGTGTTTTGTGCAGAACTAACATTATTTAACTGGTGAAATATGCTTGGAGAAAGAGACGCTTTTTATATCGCCAGGCTTGATGTGTTGTCAATCGACGCAATTTTATTTAAGCATTTCGTGTAATAAACTCTGATGCATCTGTGCAGTCAGGGCCAGAAGGCGATCGAAGATATTAAGATGAGAGTTCTCGCGCTAACCGGGAGATTCAACCTCAGCACCAACACCAACCAGGTTCAACGCGAGAAGCTCGCCATGTTTTCGCCCGTTTGTAAGTAAAAAAGGAAATTAATAATTAAGCCAATTTTGATATAATATAATATATTTAATATAATATAATATACAATATAAATACAATATAAATATAATAAAATATAATATAAATTAATCCAAAAAAAAAAAAAAATTGAAGATATAGCGACGGACTTCGAGGATACTGCTTATTAGATAGAACGCGTGATTCATTATATAGGTCAGATACCTCGAAACACGGATTCGGAAGCGTGGACGGACCCATTTGCAATGAACATGCACTTCCAATTGAACCTCACATCCGGCGATTACATCGTCGCCGCGAGGCTGCGAATTTACAAGTTACCGCAAGAGAACGTCACGGCTTCCGACTTCCGGCTCTCGAGTCCCTTCGACGAGGACGAGGACGACGAGAAGAAGATCAGGATATCCGTCTACTATTACACGAAGTCGCTCAAGAAGCATCGCTGTAAGTATTCGAACGTTTCCTCGTATCGCTAAATTTTTAATCGCACGAGTATTCGAGATTCAGAGGAAAATGTACGATCCTCCGCAGCAAAGAAACGACTGATGGACTCAATCGTGACGCCGTTGACAGCCGAGGGCACTCATCTAGCTCTGGACGTAAGGCAGGGTCTAAGATTCTGGCGGCCGACACCGCGGAATCCACATGGCAACGGTAACAATCACGGTTTGGTGATTCAGATAGAGGACCAGGACGGCCGGCCGCTAAAACCGGCTCTGTACATCCAACAACCGTCCTGCGGGGACCACGATGCGGATGAGAAGGCATGTGAGTGTGTGATCTAACAATAC
Organism: Cardiocondyla obscurior; assembly: GCF_019399895.1. Classification (NCBI taxonomy): domain Eukaryota; kingdom Metazoa; phylum Arthropoda; class Insecta; order Hymenoptera; family Formicidae; genus Cardiocondyla; species Cardiocondyla obscurior. The sequence goes on from NC_091869.1 coordinate 8,536,414, forward strand.
TAACTCCCGTTTTGAGTCTTGACCCGAGCCCCGGGACATTTTTTGCGTGAGACTAAACAAACGCGTGCAGTAACACTTGACACGAGCTTGTGTTAATACAACGTGTTTCACACGGAAGTTTAGATCGTTTAATTTAAATTATTAATCGTTGGTTTGATTCCGCATGAGATTTTATTTTATTTAAAAAGTATATATATATAATTTTTTTTTTGTTTTTTTTTTATGTGGTATTTTGTTTGTTAATCCATTTTTTAGTTACTACAGCTTTGGATTCTTATCTAAAAATTATTTTTTTATTTTTCTCTACAGACCAATTCACACCTGCACTTTTCGTCCGAGCCTGTCCTCGTTATGTTCGCATCGTAAACGATGAAAAAGTCACGTATATAAATTGTAGGCATTGATGGCAAGTTTATTTGGCCACGAGGCGAAAGAATTTATTTCGAAATAAGAGAAGTTGACTTAAAATATTGTTAATATCATTATTTAGAATTATTGTCAGTATCTAGAAATACTTGTTATTAACGCTTAAAAAAAATCATACACTTTTTATCGTATAAAAAGTTAAATGGAGAAACATTTATCCAGACGTACATATAAGATTGGGTTCTAAGTGCTAAATTTTAAACCTTAGAAATTAAGAATCTCAGTATCAAGTAATATGAAATTTAATAATTAAAAAATAGAGCACGAAACTTTAAATTTTGCTCTCGCAGTAAAGATGATTTTTTATCAATCGCTTATCTTTTTCCGCGACACAAATTTATTTCAAGAAAAAATAATGCATGCTTTAAATAAATAATGATAGTGTTAATTGTAAAAAAAAATGACATATTTTAAGAATTCTTTATATAGACTGTTTACTATTAACTTAAAGAAAAATTATTTAAATATAGATATGTAAGGTTTATATATATAAGAATTAATTAATAATTATTGCATCTGGAATTAAACTATCGCGCATCATATTATAATGTACATATAATTAAATGTAAAATATTGTATTGATGACTATGCATTCGCCAACGTGTCAACATGCTCATGACTGATATAGCCAAATGTAAAAGTTTAGATTCATATATCTATTTATGTTAAATATAGTTAGATCGATTAAGAGATCATTTTTCCGAGTCCTTATAGTTAGACGAATCCGCGGAGTCTCTTCGCGAAAAATTGTTGCGAATTTCTGGGAGAGCCGTTCTTGTCTTTGAAATCGCAACTTCTTACGATACTTACAACGTATGTGACAAAAGAAGCGTAATATTTAATGCCTTCTGCGATGTATATAATGTATATTTCCATGTCATGTTGCAGATAAATAAATTCATTTGTAGTAAGATATATTCAACGAATATAGGCTTTATCCGCATGTAATAAGATCTTTTCTCTTTGTACAATTTTGTGGAGTCTTTTGTAGACTGTTAAGGAAAAATGGTACATTAATATTGTATAAATATATATATATGTGTGTGATATATATATATTGTATAAAACATATTTTATTAAAAATTTTTGTTTCAGGAAAATTCAACATTCACGAATCGACTTATATTAGATCGATTGTAATTACAGTTAAACTGAAAAAGCAAAAATATGGTCATTTCGCAACTGAACCATATTAACTTAAAAGTACGCTAGGAAATAAAAATATTTGTACAAATAATACGTTATCGATAAAGTACAAAAGAATTATTACGTATTAATTAAATCGACAGGTCATTTTGCAGACCGAGGCGTAATTATTAACAAATACGCTCAGATTATCAATAATATCGTTCACGATATTTTCTTTTTCGTGGCAACAATTAGACGAGTTAAACAATATTTCGCACAATACGTATTCTCATTGAAAACAAATGCATTTTCTTAATAGAAAATAAAATTATTTATTTCATAATTATATTCAAATCCTGTTTGCGATCTGATTTACGTAAATATTCATCTTCAGTCGTAGACTTTATACACAGACGTTTCTTGGAAAAGATGATCTCGTAAAATACAATCACTTTACTGGCAACTAATTTTTTTTTTCTTCTTTTTAATCAGTTCTCTTATAAACATTAACAAGATTTCAATAAAAAAGTATTAACCATTAAAGGCGAGATTGTTTAGCAAAGTTGAGTAATCGATTTTAAGTACTCAGTTCCTCAGTTTAATTTTATGTTTAGCCGAATATTGTCTGTTACGTTATTCAGTCTATAAACGGGTATTCTTCTCAACCTAGCTATCACGATCGAAGGAGTCCAAAGTGTCGTTGCTGGACGAGTGTGCGAGGTCACTCAGCTCGTCCAAATGCTTCTGTCGTTTCCTGACGTTCCAATGAAGGCACTCTGCCAGAGAATCGAACCAGTCGGTGATCTGGTCAGCTGCGCAAATGCTAGGCACTGGGTATACGGAAGTAGTTACCTTCAAGCTGAAAAATTACGCTTATTAAGTATTTGTGAAGAAATAATTATTCGCGAGGAATTGAAAAGGGAAAACTTTTTTTAACTAGCGTTCAGCTTAACGTTTATGTAAATGTAGAAAAAATTTTTATCGCTAGTGCGAATAATAAAATATAAAGTACCGTCACCCTGTAGTACAGCCAACGTCTCCAGATAGATATTTTAATATAAAATATGAGTAAAGAGAATATTAAAATTAGGCAGAGATAAAGAAGCATGTAGAATTGTAAAAAGTGATTTAAGGAAACAGAAAAGTGATTAACTATCATGTATAAATTTAATATGAAGAAAGAGAATAAAAGTTCGTAATACCAACTGAAATAAGCTCATTAGGAAAAAAATATATAATAATTTATGTAATTTATGTAATTTACAATTAAAATAAAAAATTAAAATTATAGAGAGGTATCGTTTAATAAATTAAATAGATAAAAAAGAGTCAAAGCGATACGGTGCTCTTTGATAAACGAACCTGTCACCGACACGCAGCTCTTGCTGATTGCGGCCGTCGAAGGAGACGTAAGCTGTACTGCGGGCGTTGCTGTTCGCCATTATCTGTAATAATTATTGAAAAAAACCAACGTATTAGAAGGAGCGTTTCGGTGTTACCTGTCACCGTGGAAGAGCTCTTGTCTATTTCTACCGTCGAAGGACACCCACGAGGTATTTCTGCTGTCAGGTGAAACCGAGATCTACGGTTAAAAGCAAGACGATTACGTTAATCGGTAACGATTACAGCGTAGTCACCTAACACGAACTGTAACGCGTGGATATATTTTTTTTAAAGTTCGTTGCCTTCTTTTATTTCGCTACAAAAAGTAGAGTTCTTTGAGGAAAGAAAATGTAGTCTAAAAAAAATGTGAGATTGGTAAGTTGTAAATTTTTCTAGTAAATGTTAAAAGACTTCACTCGGAAACTCTTCGTCGAAAAGTTTAAAGACCTACCTTGAGCTCGACCCCGGCAGGTACGACGATCGGCCTGAAGGATAAAGAGTGAGGGCAGATCGGCGTGATCATAATGGCAGGAACTGAAGGATGAATCATGCTGGCTCCGGCAGCAACTGCATAAGCAGTCGACCCGGTTGGCGTGCTCACGATCAAACCATCACCTTGGACGCTCGTCACGTGCTTGCCATCGATGAATAAATCGATATTTGAAAGATAAGGCGAGGGTCCTCGATCCACCACAACCTCATTCAGCACCAAGAGATTTGTCGGTGGCTCAGCCGGCTGGCTGTCCTCGTTTTTACGCATAATGACGCATCTCAGACGGCTTCTTAGCGTCAAAGCTGCGTTACCTAAAACGAGAACAAGGCACGATGTCAGTTTGACAATTAAGAAAAAGTAAAGAACAGAAAGTAAAGTAATGATTAACCTTCGAGAACATTGGTCACTTGTTCTTGAAAATTATCAAACTCAAACGGGGTGAGAAATCCTAAAGAACCAAGGTGAAATGCCATTACAGGTGGCACAGACTGCTGGAACAGCAGGCTGGCGTAGAGAAGTGTACCATCGCCTCCCAAACAGACTATAAAATCAATTTTGTCCTGGAAATTGAAAAGAAAATAGTGCACGTCGTTCAAAGTGTCGAAAAGATAATCAAAAATAACTAAAATACATAAATTAATTAATTTTTTATTTTATGAATGACTGTAACAAACGTACGGCTGATAATCTTTTTTTTTCTTTGCGAGACATTAAAAAAAATTAATAATTAACGTTACCTGTAAGTCGTCTGTGCCGTCTCTGAAAGTTTGTAATCGATCTCGAACACTTTGAAATCGGGGATCTCTGGCCAGAGCTGGGTCTTCCAGAACCGAAGCTTCCACAAAGACCACCATCCGTTTTTCCTGCGTGAAAATAAAATTATGAAACGCCATTCAGATGGTTATAATTAAAATCACGTAAAAGTCAATCACGTTGTACTCCCGCGTGATTCGCGGTGGCGTGCTGTACGCTGAAAGGTAGATATGACGACGGCAGCTAGCGAACGTGAATTTAGCGTCGTGTGCATCGAGTTTAATATGTACTGCATTTATATACCGCGCCGGCCGGTTTGCCGATGACTGATTTTTCCCCGTTCTCTCATCATCTGCCTCTGCCGCCTAAGATTACGTACGCTGGCCGCTTTCGCCGCAGAAAACGTCATATCTGCTTTTCGGTGTATATTGAAAGGCAAATACGGCATTTATTAGCGGCTGGCGAACATGTACGTACGTGACTCTGTTCCTTTCGATCCCCACCTCCCGCCGCCGAGGGCGAGGGGAGTAATAGTGCAGCGCGCTCACTCATAGTTCTCTCTGATCAGCGCTTCATGGCATATCTCCACATGCGTCGTGTAAGACTCGACGCACACCACATTGCGTCACATACGCTAGCCATTGTCGCCACAATAAACGCGAAATTTGTCTTTCGGTGTACTACACTCGATCGCGCCATCTTCCTTTGCAAACGAGTCAGACAGGTCGTCGCCAACTTCTGCAGCGGTTTTTCGCGTCGTGAGCGAGCTCCGCGGGACAGATCCGTGTCCAGAGCCTTCGGACACGATCACGGATGGCGAGCACCAGGAGGCAAGTGCCCTCGTACGCTATTTATCTTACCTTGCATCGCAAACGCGGCACCGCGACGCAAAGGTACCGCACGCCCGCGTACCACCGAGGAACCGGCTCTGACCGCTTCGCATCTCGCGGCCGACGTGATCGTCGCGTTTGTTTCGTGCTCTCGTTTCGTTCGCGCACGCCGAGAGTGTAAATCCGATCGTCAAGTGTCACCGAGGACCGCCCAGAGTGACGTAAATTTAGTACCGGCGAAATGAACCGGCGGCTCGCAGTGTGCATGGTGCTGCCAACTACGTTCTGCAGTTTCCCTCCACTGAAGCATCGGACAGATCGTCGTGTGTTTCTCGAGCGGTTTTACGGGTCAAGAGCGAGCTTCGCGGGACAGATACGGGTTCAGAACGTTCGGACATGATCGCGGATGGTCAGCACCAGGAGGCAAGTGCCCTCGTACGCTATTTATCTTGCCTTGCGTCGCAAACGCGGCACCGCGACGCAAAGTCACCGCGCGTCCGCGTACCACCGAGGAACCGGCTCCGACCGTTTCGAATCTCGCGGCTGACGTGATCGTCGCGTTCACATCGTACTCTCGTCTCATTCGGGCACGTCGGGAGTGTAAATCCGATCGTCAAGTGTCATCAAAGATCGCCCAGAGTGACGCAAATTTAGTACCGGCGAAACGAGCCCACGACTCGTGCAGTGCGCATGCGCTGCCAGCTTCGTCCCGCAATCTTCTCTCGCAGGTATCAGACAAGTCGTCGCGTGTTTCTCGAGCGGTTTTACGGGTCAAGAGCGAGCTTGGCGGGACAGATACGCGTTCAGAACGTTCGGACATGATCGCGGATGATCAGCACCAGGAGGCAAGTGCCCTCGTACGCTATTTATCTTGCCTTGCGTCGCAAATGCGACACCTCGATGCAAGGTCACCGCGTGCTCGCGTGCCGCCGAGGAGCCGGCTCCGATCGCTTCGAATCTCGCGGCCGACGTGATCATCGCGTTAACGTCGTACTCTCATCTCATTCGGGCACGTCGGGAGTGTAAATCCGATCGTCAAGTGTCACCAAGGATCGCCCAGAGTGACGCAAATTTAGTACCGGCGAAACGAAGCAACAGCCCGCGCAGCGTGCAAGGTGCTGCCAACTACGTCCCGCAGTTTCCCTCCGCTGAAGGGTCGGACAGATCGTCGCATATTTCTCCAGCGGCTTTTCGCGTCAAGAGTGAGCTTTCGCGGGACAGTTCCGGGTTCAGAACATTCAGACGTTATCGCGGATCGCGAGCACCAGGAGGCAAGTGTCCTTGTGTAGTACTTCCCAGCCGACGTCGTTCGTCGTGTACACGTCGTGCTCGCGTCTCTCGCGCGCGTCGCGAATACGAATTCGTTCATAAAGCATCGCCGAGGATAGCCCGCGGTAGTCGAAGTCCTCGTACGGGAACCGCGAACCGGAGGGATCACCAAGTGCGCACAGGCAGCCGTGATTTTCTCGTCGCGTTACGTTTCGCGAACAGCATTGCGTGAATACCGGTGCCTTTTCCCGTCCGCCATTAAAAATTATATTAAATAATTAAAACAATCGGTACGCGCGAATTACTTCAATCACTGATTTTTATACGTAAAATATTTACGGAACAGATATACAGTTTTGATTTTTTTTCCGGTTGCGATTTTTTATTCTTTCTAAAATTAACGCGATAAAAATTAATTATCCCGGTCAGATAAGAATTCAGAAAAAGTTTAATAAATTACCGGTATCAGTGATATCAACCGCATCAGGTTCGTTGACCGTTTTCGCGCGAATGCCGATAAAATAATCGAGTGATAGAGTTTCGTTCGCAATAATAAATTCAGTCGGTCACGGTGCTTAGCAACGCGTGTGCTCAGTGTTGTGATTGTCTAATGCATGGAACATTGGTCCAGCCTCAAAACATTGCAACATCAACACATCAACAAACTCTGAGAGGAGGAGGAGGCCTTGGAGAGGCATCCTGCTTCGGAGGAGCAACTTTAAGGGTAAGAATTGTTTTTTGACTGTAAAATATTTACAATTTTATATTATTCAGATTGCAATATTAATATCAAAATAAAAGGGTTTAATAATTAATAAAGAAAATATAAATTTGAATCCCAGAAAATGTTAATGTTTAAAAAAATCTTGTTCAATTAATAGTCAGTTTTGATTTTAACTTTTTTTAATTTAAGTTTAATTAAAGAACTTATTAAAAGCGTGTAAATTTTTTTTTTGTACGGTAGACATTATTTTAATCTCTCTAAAATTTATATTATATATTTTTTTTATTTGCTTGTTACAGAATCATCATATATAACTCCTCCGCTGCGCATCAACTGGTGAGTCTCATATTTCTTTTTTTCTTTTTAATATGTGTTTGTTGAAAAAGTATAATTATATGCAGAAAATAATAATTAATTCTCAATATTTATAAAATAATATAAAAATAATAAAAACGGACGGTATAATAATTATAAAACCGACGCGGCGCAAAATGACTCGGGCAAATCAACAAATTAGTCTCGCGGAAAAACGGCAGTAATTAAATCTCTAAATCTACTTTTTAACATCGGTCGTAAGTTGCCGACTTTATTTCGTGGCACCGTTAATTAACCTTTCGAGAGGCGCGTATCGTAACCCTTTATGTTTTAAATGGTCGTATTAGTATTTACCTCTATCAGCCATGTGACCAGCTGAACAAACGGTGGTAGAACTGACGAGTCACGGACCTTTTTAATGACCAGAACGGAAAGTGGTGGCTCGTACCACGTTAACCTCTGAGAGGCCGGGTCTTGAATGGTCCTGAAACGGGAGGGAAAGAAAAGCTATTATGATCGTGACACGTTCTCCTCTAATCTATAATTATCAGCCTCATTAATTTATTGCTTCGTGCGCTCTGTATATTAAAGCTATAATTTTAAACTGCAAAAAAACTTATCTCGGGCTGAGGTCACGTCTTGAAATATGATATTGAGACACGTTCTATGAGTACATCGAAGGAGTCTTGCATTTCCTGCTAGTTTATCGCCCGTCTATACCTATCGATTTCACGAACTTCGTCTAATTACTTGTCAAGCGGCATTGTATTCAGTGTAACCGTCGAGAAATAATTTAAGCGAAAAGTTAACGGTGACGATCGATGTAAGAAACGACGACGATAGTTATTTCTTTTACATTGCAGCTTTTTTTATTTCTTTTTTTCTTTTTCTTTCTACTGTCATTTAATTTCTTATTTATTTTGTCATAAGTTTCGTGGGAATAGAGGCTTTAAAATCAGTTGCCTATTTTTTGCACGCGAGTAAAAGAAATAATCGAATAAAATCGAATAAAAATTTAAAGTTACAAGCCTGCATGAGAAAAAGCAAACGAAACAAGAAGTGTTGCGCAACTAATATTCTTTTTTTTTTTTCTCTCTCTCTCTCTCTCTTTGTGAAGATCTTCTGGATATAAGTCGAACTTTCAAGTGACATTTAAAATATATTTGAAATTAAAAAATTGATAGCCCGTCGTAATTTTTCACATGACAACCGGTTGAGGATCATCTTCGTCATTAAACAAAATTTGTAAATGTAATCTATAGCGTTTGTTGCTAAGTAATCCGATGTTGACTTTTTTGCGAGTATTTCACCACTGATTAAATATTAATTTTCTTTTTGTTTCCTTTTTAATTATCAAACACGTGCTTTCCTGTGTCTTAAATTATTTTCTGTGAATAGTACACATTTGATAAGTAAACTTATAAGCCAGCTATCTATTTTAATGTATTGTCACTGTACATATTTGTCGTAAAATATTAAAACGTTCACACGTCAAAATCACATAGAAAAACAGAAACAGCTTGCTCGTCTGCTAAATTTCACGAAAACAGGCTCTGAGTTTCGATGATGCTCTCGATAGTTCTCGAATATCTCGCAGGAGAACAAAGTTATTGATAACCAAAACAAAAAAAAAAGAAACAAAAAAAAAAAAAGAAAAAAACAGTAGTTGAAATAAAATTGAAACTTACGATGAATTTACGATTTCGAGAAAAGTTTCGGAATAATTCATATTAGACACAACACTAGTATCATCCTTCTCTTTCGTGAAAACTTCCGTTCTCGCTCGTCGGGTGATTTGTTGCCGAAGTATTGAATAACTAATAGCTTTCGTGCTTTTAATTTGTACCTAAGGTAGTGTGATCTCGTTTGCACCGCGATGTAACGTGTAATCTGCTAGTGTTCTGAACTTAAAATATGCCGCACACGTCGCAACCTACCTCACAGTTCCAACCATGATGTGACACTGGTTGAGGAACGCGCGCTTACTGACCACTTAACTAAAGGATAGATATTTAAATGGGAATGTCGCGCACGCGCGGGCACATCGCGTACACGCGCGGGAAATCACGTTGCCGGCGTCTGATTTATTGTATATATAACCGTGTTTTTTCGGATCGAAAAGAGATTACATATTCATGACGATACGCTCAGTATAAATAATAATCGACGATTTTTTTGGTGCATACACATTAATTTGCGTTAAATAAATTGATTGTACGAAAATGTACGCGAGGGGATTTTGATTTTTTCTTTTCTTTTCTTTTTTTTTAAATTTTTCTTAGCTGCGAAGTGTCGATCGCACAAAATTATACACGTTCGAATTATTTATTTCGGTATAGTTGCAATTGAAAATATATTAAGCCAGCTAGAAAATAATAAAAAAGAAAATAGTAGCGAGACAGTATTTATGTTAATTAATAAATAAAAACTAATGTATATTGATACTTTTTGTAAAGATAATGAAGAAAAATTAATGATTTACGCGCATGGATATATTATGTGAGCATTTAAAACGTGCCCTTAGTACACAATGTCGCGCTTAGTCATCATTTCTTGCAAAATGAAACGCAAATGAGAGTCACCGATTGTTCTCTAGCATGTTCGATATTACGAACGTGGCGATTATATTTTCGATTGTTTGTTAATGAAGATGATCGTTAAACTCTTCCTACCGAAGGAAATAAACGTCACCCGACGAGGTGCACGTGAATCTTTTGTCTTTTTTTTTCCGCTTTGTGAAGATCACTAATTATTTGGAATAGACAATTAGCTGTCGTCGGCAATTTTTCAAAATAAATAACGCACGGGTACGATGATAAATTATTTAATTAAAGGAGACGCGACTAGATTATTCTACGCTTAATATAATAATTAATGGCGCATTTAAATGTCTTTAATAAATTATTGTGCGAGTTACTTACATAACCATCGCGGGATTTTTCATGATACGGCCACATCGCCCAAACTGTTGAACGGGGCTCGGCGCGTTCAGGCTCCTCGTTCTCCTGCGAGATAAAGAGAAAATAAATTGTTAGGTATGAAAAATCGTTAAATTTCACGCCGAAGCGGGCTCGTCGGCTACATCAACCGGAGATGCCGTAAAAAAGAAAAGAGAAAAAAAAATACGGGTATGTTCAACTCAAGACCCTGACCTTCGAAGCGATATTTTCTTCATTCCACTCATTAGTCATTTCTCGCGTGAAAAATAAATGGCAAAATTTGTTTACCTTTCTACCTTATGTCAGGTAGTGACTTTTCTTATTAATGTATTTATTTCAAAAGGTATATTAAGTAGGTGTTTTTTTCTATTTTTTTTTTTTTTAATTGAGAATAAATAAATGCGAAAATAATTCGCCGTAAAAAAATGCACCCGCCGTTAATATTGAAGAAACTTCTTTAACACCTGAAAAAGTGAGTTTAGTTTCGATCGCGTACGTAAGGTCGAGTGCAAAAACAAAATTCGCAATGTCAGTTGCGTACTTCTCGCGTATTAATTGTCGAGTCAAGATCCGAACTGACGTAATTATTGATTACGTACGAGACATAATTATCGTGCATTATGTATCAATTTTTTTTTTTTTTCACGTTAACAGAGTTAGTGTTTTTTTTTTCTCGTCACACCTTGACTTGCGTCACGTTTGTTTTATAAAATGATCAAACGTTATGCAGCAATGACGGACATTTGTTACGTAGACGAATACATTTAATTATTAAATAGTCGATTTTATTCTACGTTTTTCTACAATGTAATGAGGCGTGAAATAGTGACAGCAACAAAATTATTTTCTAATTACACACAAGTACACATTCGCTCGTATTATTAACTTAAATATTTTCTACAAATACTTTCTGGCTTTTCTATCATTACCAGTATTAAAAATTATTTATCGCGGTTGAAATAAATTCTTTTTTTTTTCACGATGAGAAATGATTATTGAGGAAGATCTACCTGAGGATGCGATTTTGTAGATTACTTTCCACCGACAAGTCGTTCGATCCGTTGTCCTGCGACTCAAGGGCGTCGCAAATGAGGTCGTATTGTACAGAAAATTCATTGTTATGCACGAGCGACATTTGATCGGTCATATTTTCGTCTGGATGATAAGAGTACGCATAAATAAGTTTTTGTAGCACTATGTGCACGATAGATATTTAAAATATAAAAATGAGCAAGTCGATTTTGATTAATAGTTATTGTACAATAAGGGTATAAAATAAATGAATATATAATGATATAAAATAAAATGATGAGACGTTTTTGCGTAACGTTGATAAGATACCGGGAATTATCGCGACCGAGTGAATTACGATACTCGCACTCTTTTTTTTTTCAATGAGCCACAACAGGATCACATGTAGCCATCGTGAAACTCGTGAAGTGTCTTACGTTGTAGTATTTCGTCGTAAAGCGGTGCCAAAATATCATTTATTTTTAGACCGGACAGGAAGAAATCGCGGTTACTAAAATTAACATTTAATTTTAATATAAATCGTGACTGCGTTTACCTTACCGCCGAGATCTGTTAAAATTAAACTGAAGTCCGTCTTATACGAGAATAATATGTATATTAAGTAATTAATTTTATTTTAGTTTAAAACAATTTATTTGATATTTTTAAATATTTGTATAATTTTTTTTTCTTTCTTTCCCCCGGACTATCGACTTTTTATTATAAGTATTCTGTAAATCTCTGATTATCAAGTACGCGACTTTGATAAGCTCGATCGTATTAGATTTTTAAGCTCTCTCGACTGCATCAACACTTTATTAACTTCTTATTGAATAATTAAATCTCAAGAAGTAGTTTCGTTTCGAAGTGATGACTTATAGTAGCCTTCGCTCATCGAAAGGCCTTCGAAATCGCCTCTCAAGGACGAGCTTTCCTTTCCTTCAAGATGTCAATTGAAACGCGATTCAGCGATGCAGATTTTTATTGCAGCCTTATCATAACCGTACGTTTTAAAACCCACGCGCGGCTTTGTGCGCCAGTTAAAATGAGATTAGCGTGTCGTAAAATTGTAACAGAGCGATGGAAATTTCTTTCGGGGTGGGAACATTCGGGTTCATCTCGAAGAAACTGCACCTGTAGCGCCGTAGGTATTTTCTCCGAATAATAAATTGCGCAGGATTCAATCGGACGGCATATCACGGACCTTGAACTTCGCTCGTAACTTTACGGCCGAAACTCGCGTCGCGGTCTTTTTCTTTGATTCAACCGCCCGATATAGACGTTGCGATTGCGTATAAAATAAATCGCTTTCACCGTCGTCGTTTCACAATATTTCCAGAGCACTGCACATTAACAGAAATATCGATCTCGCGTTCGAAGCGTTATCTCGATGCGCGGTTCTTTTTTTTTTTTTCCTCGCGCGGCTCCGATCCCGATAATTTGGACGCGTAACAACGACTGACGAGACGAGACCAAGCGAGAAATGATGACGCGACTGGCTGAAAGTGACTCGCAATTACGAGATTCTCTATCGCTGTCGGTCGGTAATGACTGTGCCGCAATTCGTGCTGATGCCGCAGGTGGTGTTCTTTCGACGCACGCTGCAAACGACGCCGGGATTATTCCGACTTAGTGAGATGAAACAGGCCGTTGTTTGCGAAGATATTTCTGTCGGCTGGACCGATCGGCTTCCGAGATCGCGCGCTTGTCCCGTTTTTAGTCAAGATGCACGCGCGCTGATATAACGGCGCTTTCTTTGAGAACTCGGGATCAGTGTCTGATGGTAGAGAAGGTTTTATTTCTATTTAGAACAATCGTAATTATTTTTTTTTTTTTTTTTTTTTTTTTTCCGAAGGAGAATTAAAATCAACTTGGGTTAAGTTCGGTCGATTGAGAAATTGTTCTTGCGCCTTAATTTTTTTTTTTTGTTTTTTTAAATTAAATTAATCGTTTCAAAAATTATAGTCGTGTTTCCGAACACGAGGCAGCTAAAACCACATCGATCGCGATTATTTAATTGGGAACTCGGGTTGCGTTACGATCCGCCGTGAAAATACGGTTCTTGGCAAGAAGCAATCCGTTGAAACAACGCGGGTTATTCGGGGCCCCCGGCCGGCCGGGAGAAAACGGAGAGAACGGTTCTGTAATCGATTGCATCGCACACGAATTCCTGAAATTCCGATCGACGACGCAACGGGAGGCGCCATGGGCGCGAGCCGCACGGGCGCCCATCGAGCGAAGAACCCAGATCGATCGGAATGTGCGGCGAAAGGTGAGCGCGTTCTCGCTCTCGAGGAAAGGAGCAACAAGATTCGCTCCCGGCGGTATTCGTATTCGACCGGGTCCAAAGATACACGTGCGGAATCGTTAGCGATCTCTCGAGGCTCCGGAGATCACTCAGCTCGTTCGACTTAATCCGAGAAATAATTGCCGTCTCGTAATTAGACTCGTAGATCGAAAAAGGAAGGAAAGAGAAAGAGAGATATGACGAGTGCCTTGAATAAAATATTAGGGAGAAATAACTTTTTGTCCGTGACAATACCTCAACTCCACTTCGTCCATGCCGACTTGATCGTAGATGGTGCGCAGGCAAGTCCCACGAGATAAGAGCAAATATGAGATCGCGATAATCGGAGCGACGCGAGCCGACGGCGGCGATTAAGGCACACTTTGGCACTGAGGCACCACGAGGAGGACTCGGGTGTTGGCAGTGCTTCGCAGACCGTGAACACGCCGACGTCGTGACACCTAACCGACATACGCAAGCGCAACCAGAGAACGCCAATCAATTCCGAACACGCAGTCCGTTTGTTTGCTCCAGCTTAAGTCGCACTCGTAATTCTTTTATGGGACTTTATCGGTTTCTCGTATGAGCTCGGTGAATTCAATCGGAAGTTACACTTAAATTTTCGCGACAAATGTAAAAAAAAAAAAATCTTATTTAATGGTTTAAACAATCTTTTAAAAACTGAACTCAAATTTGAGATAATTGAATTAAATACAGTAGTAATTTATTAAATTAGACGTTTGAAGAATTTTACTCGCACCGAAAATAATGACATAAGAGAGCGACAATGACTTAGAGAAATTCTCGCTGGACACGCGAGATGGATCGGAGTTAGGCGATTCCATCGTAATTATGTCGTAAATAAGATAACGTAGTTTTGTGATAGTGAACTCGAACTAGGTTTTGCAATTTTCTGACGTCTTCCCCAAGTTCTTGATCATTTCCCTGAGAAGATCGGGAGTTGTATTTTTACTCACGGCCAAGTGCCGGATCGTCTCCGTCTGCGGGTCTCCGGCTCTCGATTTTCCAGCAGGTTCGCCCCCGTGTTATCGTTCTCATCCGCGACGGCACCCTTGCACTCGGCCAGGCATCTCCAATTGAGCAACTCGCTCACGCTTCGCCGGCGCGGCTTTTCCTTCACCATTTCCATCGTCCGAGAAACATCTCCTTGAATCTCGTCGCGCGACGTCCCACTTCCCGCGCACCGTCACTCGACTTCCGACGCGGTCGCGCGCTTTGGGCGCCTTCGCATAATTAATTTCCCTCGCGTGACAAACGTTTCTCGTGTCGGCGTCGATAACCTCTTTTTTTTTTTTTTTTTTCAATATTCGAGCGTGGCGATTAGCGATCGAGCAGCTTCAAACAGCGGCCGCCGTCGTCTCGCATCCCCGCGCCGCGCGTCACTTTCGAATGCACGGTAAATTATGCGCTTTCCTTTTTTCGCAATGACAATCGTTTTCGGCATTTAAGAACCGCCTTTCTCGACGAGCGCGATTTGTACGTTCGCGCAGGAAGAAAGTGGCCCGATCAATCGATCGCGGCGTAATTTGCGGGCAACTCGGCGGTGTCTTTACCTCGTTTCTTGTATAATTAAATAACGTATTCAAGGACAGAGTTTCTTGCAATTCCCCTTGTACTTTGTCTGCGGGCTTTAGTCACGATTGCTTAGATTTATTGAAACCAGTGGTGCACAAGAGCGCCTTGAGCCATTAGTCCCATCAAATCCGCATATTGAGAACTTTCGAAAAGAATGTCTCGCGGGCTTCGTTCTTATTTCGTATTAACGCATGTTTGCGACCTACTTCCTTGCACAACCATGGAATTTCACTTGCCAATGGACGAGCCGGCCGATAATGAGTCTCGCTGCCCGCGAACGTCACGTTTGATGGTTTTCCTTTTTTTTTCTTTTTATCTTATCTGGTTAGTACCGACCGCACGAGCGACGCGAGACTTTTAGTTCATTCTACAAAATTTATCCGCAATTATTTCGCAGACTTATTTTTATATTTTTAATTTTTACAAAACGATCAACGGCACTACATTAAAATATTATTTCGCGAAAATTACTTCTTGCCACTATCGCGATTTTAATTCCGCACTGAACACGATTGCGTAAAATTGGAGATCACTCTCTTTCTCTTTCCTCGACGGCTGGTGGCTCGAAGAGGAAGATGCAGCGAAGAGTAAAGTGGTCTAATATTATTTGTTAATTAGAACGACGAAACGAGGTCCGCTTGCACATGTGACGCGCAACAACTACGATCGACGACCGCCGAAGGTTCACTGAGAAATGATTTTACCGGCCGCAGTCGGCCGAGAGACAGTTGAGGCTTTCTAACCCGCGTCTCTTTCCCCACCATCACGTGCCCTCGTTATCGTCGCTCTCGTGATATTGAAAAATTCACGAAGGGGTTGGGAGTTCAAGCGATTTGCCGTATATTCAGGTTTCGACGCACAATCGGCTCGAACACGGGAAAACGATATTCCATCGCACTCGCGGAATAACAAAAATATTATTTCTTAACTCTCGCGTTTAAAAAAAAGAAAAAAAATATATTTTTATCGCTCCGAACTTTAAACGTCCGTTGAATTCTTCGCAGTTTCCATACAATTTGTAATTTTTATAATAGTGAACAGGTTTTTGTTTCCATGAATATGAATTAATATTTGCCGTGAATTTTGAGGTCTTAAAAATAATCCTCGCGAAATAGGGACTTTTTTCCTGAAACTATCATATAATAAACCCCTCCCACGTTGTTTTTTTAGTTCTCGTCGTAGCTACGCCGAACACCTTAATTTGTTTCGCAGTCAATTTTATTTCCGGTGAACGAGACCGATAATAGTGAGAGAAAACCCAATGGGTGTTTATGTGGGAGACGCCGAATCGCTAAAAGTGTTTTTGCTAAATCGACGTGACTCATTTTTATTCAGCTTCTTTTTTTTTGCATACATTTATACGTCTAGGCTTGTTCCAACCGTGCAATTTTGTTCTTATCTGGCGCGTGTTCGACTATGCGTCGTCTTTTCAAGCATTACAATATTGAATAATGCATGATACGTTATAAATGCTTGTAACTGAGCCAAATTTTTGTATCGCATGACAAAACATTTTTTTTTTCTCATTCATACTCGTTTTGGCAATTCCAAAGAAACTTGAACTAGATTATATAAAAAATAAAAATTGAATGGCACTGAAAATGTCTCTGCCATTGAAGTTTATAAAAAAATAAAAATTTTCTTTCTCCAATAATTAATTCATAATTATGTCAAAATAAATATTTTCTTTCCGATTATTAATTTATAACGTATCATGTGCGATGGTGGTGTAATGGTAAGCATAGTTGCCTTCCAAGCAGTTGATCCGGGTTCGATTCCCGGCCATCGCATAAAAATTTTTGCGTAGTTTTTTAATTGCGTTTTTATATTCCAATTGAAGTACTTTCAATCTGTATTGAGCAACGAATTCGAAGCCAGCTGGTTCTATCGCGCTGCAACGTCAGCATTGCTCTTCGAGGTTCGTTTGTAAAACATAAAGCTTATTTTTTTGGCAGGCTTATTTTTTCTTTTATTTTCTTTTCTTTCAATTTTAATTTCACAGTCACGTTAATATCATAAAATAAATCAAACGTGATCGCGACGTGAAATATGATTTAAGTCGTAGAGGATGGTATCTAACGTGTCGGCAATATATTCTCTAAAGAACACCCGACAATTCGAAGAGCACTGCTGGTGTAGTGGCATCATGCAAGATTCCCATTCTTGCGACCCGGGTTCGATTCCCGGGCAGTGCAAATTTTTTTGCAACTATCTACAAAGAATAGAATTTAAAAAAGAGAAAAGAAAAATTAATATAGAAAAAAATTTCTTCTTCGCGATACATTTTTATTCCGTCAATTTGCGGTGATTTATTCACCTAATTAAGTGAGCAGCCACAATGTTAACCAATTTGTTTCTATTTACATTTATTCATTGATTACATTAATTCATTAAATTTTACGAGACATCAAAGAAATTTATTATACTTAATAAATTCTGAATCCATGCGAGGAAAAGAAAAAAGAAAAAAAAAAAAAAAGCAGAAATATGATAAATATATTATAATTTCGTTTTTTTAAGATTCTATAATTTTAATAAATTCAGCGAATTGTAAATGCGTGTTTGTTGTAAACGCGATTTCTGCAAACGGATGGAAAAAGTCAGTAAGAAACGTGCAAATGTAATGATAGAATGTGCGCGGGGTGTACCTGCCTGTGTAATTTGCAATGAGCACGTTTACGATACCTGGCGGTAGAATAGACAAGAGAGTTTCTCGTGCGCATCACCACTTCTAGGATGCTTCTGCTACGTAGCATTGCTATATAATTGGCATCGGTATACTGAGGACGGGTTTCAAACGATTCCATTCTTCGAACAAACGCGGTGCATCGCGAAGGAAAAAAAAGGAAAAAAAAAAAATTGTTTCTCGCGATAAGGGGGAGCCTCCGTGATAACCTAGTCTCCACCGAAGAGAACAAACCGATCGCGTGCCAATGCATGCGCGGAGTGTGACGCGATTGGCCCGAGATACCGATATTAATCTACGGTATTTATTGAACGAATAGCTTATGCGCACGCAACGATCGCACGTTAATTACTTAGCCGAGCTCTCGGGTAAAATAAAAAAAAAATTTCTTTTTTTTTTTTTTCTTGTAATCCTGGAAAATGAAAGTATAATTAACTGAGCGCGCGTATCTGTCAGACGACCATTATCACGGAAATAATTCAACGGTAATGCCGCCGCTTACAAAACGATAAGATATTTTTAATTCTAATTGTGTATCAGCACATATATTATTTATACGATATTGACATGCATTGCGATAGCATTGAGATACTTGTTCGGAAGTTTAAAGTCTTTTTTTTTTTCTTCTTTTTTTTCCTTTAAATAATATACGTACTGTGAACAATCGAGCAAGCAAAAGGAAATGAACATTTGATTAAAAATAAAAGGGCATTGTGCGCCAAGTACAACGTAAAACGATATAGAACAATTAATTGTGAGTCAGTGTGCTAGTCATAACGTACAGATAAATTTCCAAAGAAGTTCACGGTGCGTATAGCAGGGAAGGAATAGTATGTACATACAAAGACTAGGTGCAGAGTGCATTTTACAAGAATTTGTAGAAACTAAGCTGTTTGAAAGCTTCGTTAAAACAGACGGCGGATAATTTACCGCCACCTTTTCGCAATTGCACAGTGCGTAAAAGAATGAAACGGGAACTTTGTGAAATTACTACCTTCAGCCCTCGAGTTATCATCACTCGCTCCTGTACGACGAGGAGTTACAGATTATGTAATACACAGGCTAGACAATGTACACGCTAATGCACTGTAATTTTGAAACGAGCACTCCGATGTCGCATCGCGTGTCGCACAATCAAACAGCGTTACGGGAAGTGATATCAGGACGACGTTTCTATAGGACGTGACTGTACCAACGAGTAGGGCAACCGACGTTCAACAGAGAGAAAAGAGCTTTCATGCAGGTTGTGGTAGTTGGCGCTAGCTACAAATTTACACTGAACACACTATATAAAGCTGTATTACCTTCGCGGTTCCACCATCTCCGCGTGATCGACCGTTAACTGAGTCCGCACGTTGCTTCAAGAAAAAAATGCATCGTTAAAATTCAGCGGCCCAGAATTACAATATTTATTATCGTAACATGCTAATTAGCCCGAGATCGAACGACAAATTAAATCGGCGAATTCCTATTCGATTGGTTCACAGGCTTTTATCGCTCGCGTTTAATACTGGTAAGCCAATCAGCGTGGAACGGCTTTAAAAGGGAGCGTATTGTACGGACACGCGTGTGACAAGGTCTATTTGTGGCCCTGACACATATTCTGTGACGTATTTTTTTTTTTTCTCTCTCTTCTTTCTTTTTTTCGATCGTGCCGAATGCGAAACACAATCGTTTACGGCGTTTACGCAATTGCGAATTAAGCAGTTGACTTTAATAAAGTACGATCGCGCGAAACACTTGAAGCGTTGCTCCTGCAAGGCCATTTAAATAGGAGAACTATAATACCAGCTGATATTGAAAACGTCGAGTTTCCAGCGTAACCGTCTCGTTAATTTTCCTCGTAAAACTATACTCGTAGCGTTATTAAATTTATATTAATTAGCAACAATCGACTTGACGCGCGCTGAGCCAGAATAAGACACGCGTCCTTGACTTTTAACGCAATCTAGATAGCCGGCGGCTTTATGCTCCGTTCATTTACGAAATTAGCCTACTTCGCGGCGAGCATTTTAATTGACGAATATGGGGACTCCGGTGATTCTCTAAGCTCCCGTGCGAGCGGGAGCCCGCGTTTGTGGACGACGAACTTTTCGACGCGATGAATCACTCGCATTGGCTATGCGAACAGTGCGACAATTCATACGTCTTCGTCGTGGCGTCGCCACAGGATTTCGTTGAATTTTTTTTCAAGTCGACGAGCAATCTTAAAAAAAAAAAAAAAAAACAATGCGCATTCCTCGGCGACAGTTTCGCCCAAAAACTGAACCGGATACGTTGCGAGTCGTGACGAAAGTTCAAACCGACAAGTGAGAGCCGTGAGCGGCCGCCTTACCTGAAGATCTGCTGCTTGTCGTTCATCTTTGACACGACCGTTTTCTTGGACGTGCTCCCGCCGAGCTCCACGTCGGCCATCGCCTTCGCCAGCTGTAGATCCCTCTCGTCCATTATTCTCACGCACGCCTGATCGCGTCGTAAACCCTCGGGCGAGGAAGCTCGGTGACTCCCGCAGCGGCCGCACGTACCGCACCGAAAGAAGCTTCGCAGCGAACTGAAAAGGGCTCGCCGTCGCCGACAGAGTTAACCTGAGCGCCTCCACTCGTTTGACCACTCGTTTGAACGTGCGTCGGTGCGGGAGCTCGACTCTCGGCTCCGTTGTTCCCCGTTATCCGACGTCTTCATCGCGCCGCTCCGGCCTTCCCCCTTCGCTCCCGCCGGCGCCGATCACAATTGCCGCCCGCGAATATTGTCGTGTAAATAACCCCTCGTGGCGAGCATTATAATAGACGGGTCCCGGGGCTCCGACGCATTATCGGAGCTTTTTGAATGGCCTCCGCGATTCCCGCTCGCGCGGCCAGGTTCAATGAAGCCGTTGACGTCACGTCATGCTCAATAGACAGCGTTTTTTTTTTTTTTTCCTCTTTTCTTATTCTTTATTTTTTATTTTATTTTAAGGGTGGTGGCGTTGCTTCGTACTTTGACGTATTTTTTCCTTTTTTTTCTTTAAATTTAGTTTGTGCTTGATAAGGAAGTGATGTCATTTTCGTATCGATCTGGGTTTGCATTTATTGTCGTTTACGAGGTTAAATAAAATAGTCTTTTTTTTTAACGAATAGATAATTTATTAAATAAGAGTCGAAATACATGTACATATTTAGGAAAGAGATAGTCGTAGTCGAAGCGAAATGTGTCGTATCAGCAGTTACAGATGGCATGATATGCTTGCTGCTAAGGCTCGCTCCCAAACGAGTTTCTGTTCTTGACATGTCGAAGTGCACAACACCAGATGTCGTGAACATAGTTCTGAGTTGGAAAATCTCGACGTAATTATATTAGAAATGCAGATGAGACATAATTTAATTTATTCTACATATAACGTTACGTTTATCGTGCTTGTTCGTTATGCAAATAATAATTTTATTAATAATTAGTAAATTTCTAATAATTTTAACAGAAATTCCGAATTTGCAATTACATTCGCAGTAATATCAAAATTAATCGTACAAATTTTTCCACAATCTCTCTAATTAATAATTCAGTTAATTTTTTTTATATTTTTATTTCTATTTCGACGTATATGTACAAAATTAAAAGACCAAGGAGAATTCCAACTGCAAATCATTTTCTTAATCGCTCGCCGCGACTTGAATCGCCGTGTGTTTCTCCGATAATGATCTACTTTGCGATTAGATTAATCGATCGATCGGCTGACGGACTCATTCGATCGAGTACCGCAATATTTTACTTCGCGTCTGCTTAAGAAATCGCCCCGCTTGCCAGTAGCTATCAAGGCCATTCGCTCGATTACTCGCGTTTCTTGCGAGCTAAATGCAAAGTCGTGCGAGATAACGCGTACATAGGCTTGCCATGAGTGCCGCAACGAGGAACTCATGATCTATCAGAATGGGTGATTTCCGTTTTACAAATAATTGCCGACCTTTATGCGCCGCCGATCACTCAATTACGCCGGTCATTCGCCGCGGATCTTCTCCCACAAGCGTCCCCACGTGTCGCATCTCTTCACATCTCGCATCCGAAACGGTTTCTCGTCGCGATAATAATTCCGGAAACCGTTGTACTCGTTACTACGCGCAGACCGTTTTCCGCGACGTCCTCTCTATAACTGTCACGCGAAGAGAGACGGTTCTATTGTAGCGAAATATAAATTGAAACACTCGTCAGTGATTTTCCAAAGCGACCCGCATTAATTTTTCTCGTTATTGTTGATTACAGATTGCATATTTTTTTTCTTTTTTTTTTTACGCGGAATAATTTATTACGCGGTTCTTTTCTATTTTAAGTATTAAAATTTAGCTTTGCTCGAGTTCCACGGTTGGTAATAATGAACTTCGGCGGTCGATCGACTTCTTTCCAAACAAAGAGACTCGGCACGCGCGGATCGCGGTACCGCAGAGAGGCTCCGACATTTAAATGTTCATCCAGCGACCGTGCTTCGTGTGTTGATATCGCGCTGGACGAACTTGAAACCGTTGACTGACGCGTTAACCTTTCGTCGAAGTGTATTCTTTCGATTCCTCGTAAAACCTTTCGTTTCTGTGCCGACGGCGGTCTCGCTTCTCGTTTCTTCGCGCCAGACCGGTGGTGGATCAAATTCAGCTCGTCGGATTACGAAAAGCGGACGCGATCGTCCGGAATCATGTGAAAATCGACGGCGTAAAAGTTGGCGAGGCAAAAATTACGATATTTGTCCGACGCGATCCAGACTAAAAAAATAAAAAAAATAAAAAAAATGACATAACACGAGCGGTGATGTGCGTGCGATGTATATGCGTGCGTCTATGCATTACGTAGATACCGGCTCGCATTGAGCGAACAGTGTTACGTGAATCGCCACTTTTTGCCATTGATAATAATGATATTCGAGCGTTATCTTTGTCTTCCCAGATCGTCGGTTTCCGTACCGCGAGTTCGTAAAAAAAAAAAAAAAAAAAATTATAAAAGGACTTCAAAACGCAGACTTTTTTCTCGGGCACTCGTGGACATCGAGTCGAAAAAGATTTAAGGCGTATATGTAGCCACATTTCACTTCCGCCATCGCGAGACGGCTAAGAATTCATCTCCGAAACAGGTTTCTCTAATGTAATCAGAACGACGATGCCGATAAATTTTGACGAAAAACATTTATATTAAGGAAAAATAAACTCGCCCGTGTTTCTTGGTTTAAAAATAACCTCGGTAAATATTAACGGGTGAAAGTCCCGCGATGTCTCCACACCGACGTACCGCGGAAGCAGAAAGATACATCCCGATATCTTTTACCTCGATTGGAAATCGATTGCTAATGAAAAAAAGAAAGAAAGAGAAAGAGAGAAAAAAAGGAGAGCAGAAGTCCTTTACTTTTATTTCGGAAACTGCACCGAGATCGCGTTATTCGCCGAAGGCGAATTCACGAAGCCGTTATGCGATGCCGCTGAGGTTCGATTCCGTAAAAATCGCAAGTGGATCACCCGCAGAATTCCCCCGCGGGTTTCCGCGCGCGAATTGATAGCCGCCACTTTTACGCGAGCACGCGGAACGAAGATTATATACGTGCACATACGCGATGGGCGGCGATGTAAACGCGCGAGCGAGTTCGCGTATAAATAACCGAATAAGCAAACATCAGAGTGAAGTGTACCGATGACCGTAATATAAACGCGAGTCTCAAATGTATACAGATCGATCGCGGAAATTTTGGTAGAAAACGTTTTCTCCAACATTCATCACTTTCGTTCGAATAAAGCCTGGTCTCGAGGTAGGTTTGCGTCTAATAAAATAATTTTTGGCGAAGCCGTGTATCTTTTTAAAAATACACTCCGCGCGTTCTTATTCCGTCTCGCAAGTTTTCGTTCTCTTGCAAAATGCAGATAATATGTCTGCACGAGGATACTTTCCCGAGAGCCCGTGCAACAATCGCGACTCATGAATTTCAGACGTTTCGTCTGGAAAACATTGCTGCTCTCGTATATGAGAATGCCGCGATATCGCGGTTGATCTTGCGAAATTATCTTCTTGGCAGATTTTCACGAGCTAAAGCAAGCCGGAGCACGTAAAGGAAAGTAACAGGAAACACTTGCGAGAATAATAAAAATCAAACCGTCAGTCACGCAACAAATAAAAAAAGAATAATAAAATAGAATGAAAAATTATAAATAATTAAAGCGAAATCTTTATGAAATTATTTTTTAATATTTATTCAAATGAGGCAAATGCCGTCTTTTCTCTGTTTCGCGAAAATTGAGTGTTGCATTGGAAATGCATCGACAGGGACGGGAGAGAAGGGAAACAATGATCTGCGTGGGCGCTCGGGTGAAAAAATACGTGAAATAACCGTAGGAAAAGAAACGGGCTGGGAATGCCGACGTGTCGGTCACTGAGACACCGCCGCCGGCTTTCTAACAACAATCACTTTTATGTAACGGCCGTTATTCGTCCCTTTTTATTACAACAAAGGTAAATACAAAGACGCGCGGCTTTCGCCGCGTAATTGCGTCGGACGGTACCGCGATCCGTACCGGCTTGACAGACATTCGTGGGAGGGTAGTAAAAGTCGGAGTACATCGAGGGGTAGTTACATACGGAGATTACCGTTCGGAGATTATCCGACAAGGGACTAGAAGACCTCTTTGGCGACCGACCCTTCGCATCGGGCGGTATACTGAATGACACCGTTCGACCGAATGTACAAAAAGTGACAAATATGTATACACGGGGTCATCTGAATCATCCTGTAGACGGTCGATTACTTTGCGATCGGTCTCGTAGGACAGGCTTCTGGAAATTCTCCTCAAAATTATAAAAAATCGCATCGATATTAATTAATAAAGTTTTTAATATTTTTAAAACTTTAAAACGGCACACGTTATAATGTTGGCATACGTTAACGTAAAGTCAACATTAGTAGCGTGAATTAGCAGCAATTAATTATAGATCGATTTTATTATAAATCGCTATTTTTTTTTTTTTTTTTTTTTTTTGAACTGATAATTGAGTGGAAATTAATTAACAATGTCAGATTGATAAATTTAAATTCTACACTGTACGTAACTCCAGAATACTTTCCACGAGGGCCGATTCTATGCAGTCTAGATGAAGATTTAATGATGAATTACTAACTCTCGATTGCTCTCGAATCGATAAACTCGCAATTTACAATATCATCCTTCTTACTTTGTTACGTCACGCTCATAATTCTGTACATGTAGCGCAGGAAGCCGCTGTTCGTGCTTAACGAGATACAAACGTGATAAAAAAATAAGGCAACCCTTGCCGAGCACAAAACGTCTCGATGGAAGATTAATTAATTAGCTGTACAAAATCTTTAAAGTCTAAGTTACGATAAAGTTTTTCAAAACGATCAATTTAGGCGAGTAATATAATTATCAAAGTGTAAACGGTTGTAACAAATCACGGAGTATCGTTATTACTTCTCTATTTTTAAAAATTGGACGAACAAGTTTGCTCGTGAAGTTTCCTCTTGCGGAAATCTTTTAAACAATTTTTTTTTTTCTCCTTTTTTTTTATATATATCTTATATCTTCTCTCAAAGCGATCGAACGCTTTATTTACTTCACGTTGGAACATACTTTGGAATATTTCCGCACGTTGTGTCATCAATTACGAAAAGAAACGAGAGAGCGAGGGAAGTACCGCGCGAGCGGAAACGACTGTTTCAATTCGAAATCAGCGGAAGTCGGGTGTTAATCCGCATTCTGATCCTCGACGGAAATTCGTGAGATTTAACGAAGGGCGACCGCCGCCCAAATGGCAAACATTACGCGTCGTCACACTCAACAAAGTCTATGCATTATACATAAATATATATATAATATATACATACATATAAATCATATGAATCAATAATCAGATATCTACAATCGTAACGAGGACGAGTAACAAAAATTAAACTATAGCCTAAGAAGAAAAAAAAGACGTAGAACCAACAATTTTCAGGTACAGAATAAAATTCGTCAATTATGTACAAATTTCGCTTGCGATTATCGTAATAGGGGGGAAAGGGGGAGGAAACGCCGCGAGCATTCGCGACACCCGCCGTTCATTTTTCTTTGGGATACTTAACGAGAACGAGCCCGATCGAAATCCGGCCGATTGGATTCAGGCTAATCGAGAAACGAGCGATCGGCTCGCCGTACGCACCGCTCGTGTACGTGTTTATATACATACAGGTGTTCAACGTTGCGGCAATCACTCGGTGAACGTAAATTACCGGTTTCTCCGATTTCCCCTCTCCCTACCGCTCTCTTTCTCTGTCTCTCTTTTTTTCCCCCGTCTGTTCCCCGCCATGTCGCGATCGACCACGCTCGATCTCGCCGATACGCACAATCGCGGTGTTACACACGCGCGCATTCCGCGTTCGTTTTTAACACAAATAAACGCGGATTGTCCGCGATCCGGCGCGATATTTATGTAACGAATAAAAGTAAAGCCGATCTTGCGGCGGGGCATTTCTGCGGTGCCTGGAAACGTCTCGCCGTCCTCTATTTTCACTTTCGTGAAGCGCGTAACCAAGTATCGACGTCTTATCTCTTTTTTTTTTTTCTCTTTCTTCTTTACTTTGACGGCCGATCGCGACAGGCAGTAATCGAGAGAATCGAGCACAGTTTGGGGCCTCAAGCGTGAAAAAGTCCGCGCGCACAGCGACTTTCTCCTGGCGCAAGTGTGACAATCATCAATCGATCGACGGGGCCGATCCTAACACAAGACGTTTGATAAGCGCGGTCGACTTAGCCTCTCACACCGGAAATCAGGGTCGTCGAAGAGTTATAATCATCGCGGCAAGGAACTCTCGCGAATTTCGCGGCGATTCTTAATATTTATAATTATTTACATAAATTTATCACACGACGAAAATTAATTTTCTTTTTTTTTTTTTTTTTTTTTAAGTCAGACATGATAACAGATTTTTGGATTTTTTTTTTCGGAATAAACTATACCGATTTGTTCGATTGGAAAGTATTTTCCAGCTTCGCTGAATCTTGGCTTATAAAATATTATACTGAGAGGAAGATATAAGAATAACGAGCAGTTATCCCGTTACTTAGCGTTCGCCATTTCATGGAGACGATCGTGAACTCGAGCACGTTTCGAATTCACGAGTTCTTGAACGTTGTAAAAGTACTGTTCGCCGATTCACTTCAGGTAGGACTTCTTTCTCGCGGACGCGCTGATGCACGGTGCATCGTGCCTCGAACCCACCGGGTCCTTCCACACGCCCTTCGCGAGCGGGTCGCTGAATCTCGTTTTCGCGAGGCTCGTCATCGCTCTTTGGCAGGTCTCCTGTTCCAAGTCACCCTCGAAAAACCGGCACATCTCGCGCACGGGCACGGCTCGGGCGCCCCGATTGAGATCGTGGAGAGACCTGGCGCGTTGCTTTCCTCTGGGACTGGGCTTGGAAGATGTCCTCCCGAGGTCCTCCGTGCTTCTAGCCAGGCGACCGCCCAACTTCGACAGGGATTCGAATAGGGTCAGCTTTTCTCGTACCGGGACGTAATGGTCCACTCTCTGGCACCGCTCGAGAAGCTTAGCTACGTCTTCCTCGCAGGGTGGTACCGTGAACGCCGGCGGAAAATTCGGAGACACAATCGCCGGGCAATCCGTCGACTTAGATTGGAACGACTGGCGTGGAACGGGAATCCTCGAGGACAGAAGGGCCAAGCGCTCCTTCCGTTCGCGAAGAGTTTCCACGCTGGCGAAGGCGGCGGTGCCCGGCGACTGTTGAGTCTGCGACAGCTGGCCCTTGTCGCGAAAGATTCTCCTCTCTCTGGCCCTGCTTCTTCTCTCGCTGATGTCCGGCTTCAATATCCCGGGGCTGCTGCTCTTGTTTCTCGGACTGTTGTTATTTCGCTTGTCGTCCTCGTTCGTGCTCTCCTCGGTAAATCTTACCACGGGAGACTCGTTCGGCTTTAGCGGCGGCAGTCGGTCGACGATCGAGTTGTCGTTCTGCTTCCGCGTTTCGATCGACGTCGCGGACTCTTTTCTGGGCGAGCGCGCCGGATGAGCGTCGTTGTTCTCATTCACGGGGCAGGCTTTACCTCTGACCCGGCCGTACGTTTTCGGGAAGTTATTGTTGTTGTTCTCCTCGGCTTTTGCCCTCCGCCTCGCGTCTTCCTCGAGCACTCGCCGGCTCCTCGCCTCGTTTTCGCGTCTGCGCGCCTCTTTGTACCGCTGTATCCTTTGCTCCCTGGTTTCCGGTTCCGGCGGAGGAACGCTGCGGGAATCCACCGAGTCAACGGTAGGCCGGCACACGCCACCCCATGGGAGACTGTCGTCGCTACCCTCGCTGCTCTCGCTGCAACCCCATGCCCTGCCGACCGGTTGGTCCTTGCCGCTTATCACAGTGGGTATGCTACGAAACTCTCCCAGGAGGTCTTCGTCGCTCGAGTTACTGCTGGACCAACCGCGCAGCTCGCTCCTCGCCCTCCTCCTAGACTCGTCCAGAATCGTGGTCGTGCGTATCGACGTCTTCTCCGTCGGCGAGTCGCTCGGCCAACAACGCAGCTCGCTGCGAGACCGCCGCCTCGTTTCCGTCGGGCTGTCCGGCAGCGGAACCGGACCTCTCGGACAGATGGTCAGTATCTCGAGGAAGTTGAGGCACCTTTGGGCGCGAAACGGCGTCTGCCTGACGAGCTCGGCCGCGATCGCTCTGACCCAGGACCAATAGATCGGTTCCGTGTCCGCCTGAGCAAACGAAAAAATCGATTCGTCACATTAGAACACTTTTAAAAATAATTAAAAAAAAAATTAAACGGTATATAATTAATAATACATAAAAAAAAATTAAATTTATTTACTAAAAATGATATAAATTGGTATAAAATGGTATAAAATGCCTTGAGAGATTTTTAGATTACTGATGGTGCAGATATATAATTATAACACATTGTAAAAATTGCACTTTTACGAAAAGACCCGCGGCTTTCCAGAGCACTGTGCGGCGCGGCGATAGAGCTGATACAAATCAAGACGATTAAGTGAAATTAAATCTGATCGGTAATCGTGATATCGGTGTTTTTACGCGAACAGGCCACGGGTCCGGTGGGAATGCGGGATCGCTGTCGGCGGTACCGCCGACGGTTACGCGTATTCGGATTTCATATCTGGACACCGCGGAGTGGTCGAACGGGTCTGTCTACCCGCAGAATCGACCGTGACACACGATTTCGCTGGCCGCGGTGAATTCGAAAGTCGCTTCACGGCGTCGTTCGAGCGCGCGAAACGACGGACGACGTGGAATTTGCTCGTTAACCACCGGCGGCGTGTCGATCATAGCCATCCCCGGTAGAAACAAATCTCTCCGTCGCGCGAGCCGACCTTCGTCGACCGGCCGATATCGGACCCGTCTGGAAAAAAGCCCGCCGACAGGTTCGCCCGGTCTATCTCGAGAGAGCAAGCTTGGAAAACCCGCTTTCGATCGAAAACCATGACGCAGCGTCGGGCTATGAACGATGGAAATATCGCGGCGAAGTGGCGTTGCGAGAGCCCCGCGCACCTGTACAACGTCGTTGCCTCGGCTGGCATTCTTCTAATCGTCGAAACGCGGAACGTCTCGTTAGAACGTCCCGGGGGATCGGTCGGTCGAACGGACCAGGACGTCCTTGAGGCGAGCCCGGGGAAGCGAGAAGACTCTCCTCGGCTGCGCGAAGCTGACGTGGTGGGACTCCTTGACAATGGCAGGTCATGGGAGAGTGGCGCGGTGATCTCCCACGCGTTTATCACGGCAAGCGGATCGGTGAGCGGCGGGTGTTGACCTTGCCTACTGGCCTTATTAAGACCTCGCGATTCGACGCGCGGACGGCCGCGTTACGTCACGAGCCGCCGTTCCTCCGGTGGCTCTGGGCATCCGCGGCCTTGGCAAGGATATCACGCGCATCCCGCCGTTTGTCTCGGGCGCGCTCTATTTCGCGATCCGCGACGCGGAGGCCGGGCCGTTGCGAGCTCCGGTTGGATTATTCCGCGAACAGCGAGGAAAAAGGTGAGGTGAAAATCCGACGGACGGGGCGCGCCAGGGCGAAACTCGTAAAACGAGTTTCGAGGACTCTCCAGACGCGATCCGAAAGCGGGACTTGTGCGGCGGCGACTTCTATGCGAAACGAGGAGAAATCGGCGCGCGCGAATCTGAATTTTCGGCGGATCTCCTGCCGATCGGCGAGATCGAAAGCACTCGCGCTCGCTCACGTGGGATTGTATAACGCGTTAGAAATCGAATGGCGACGCCGGTGGGCCCGTAATTAGAAGTTGCAGCGAAACGGGAGCCCCCGCGTGGCTCGCCCCGGCGCACGTGAAAGTGTTTACGGCCGAGGAAACGGATCGTGCCGCGGATAAAAGCCATTTACATGCGATTACATTGCGTGGCCGCGGCGAATTGTTCCTCTCTCAGCCTCCCGTTCTCGTCCACGCTTCACTCGTGTCTCGGGCAGCCTTTCGAGGAACGCCGGCTACCGTCTTTTGTGGAACCGCGCCAAATCGCGAATGCTTTCGGCTCTCACGAAAGGTCTCTTCAGGCCTCAAAATACGCCGTTGCGCTGGTCAGGGATCAACAGCGATCACCGAATTCCTTTCCGACTTGCTACAGATCGATATCTCTCGGGAGCGTAAAATTTTCACGGTTGAGCCAAACGTACCGGCTGCGTGCTGGCCGACAAACGAGCTCGCGGTGTTTTTAGGAAGAGATAATAATTACCCAAAAAGTTGCGAGCGGATGTTTCGCCGAATCGCTCAAGGTAAAGCCCAGAGCGAACGTGTGCGGCTGGCAGAGGCTGGGTGGTGCTTGACGGAGATTCAACGCTCGCAGTGCCAATCTCATCGGTGTTCCCTCGACCCACAACCAGCCCATCCTGATGGAAACCGTCCTTCTCTCGGCCAAATTTTCTACGTACAGCTCGCCTGAAATCCAAATTGCAACGGCGCACGTAAAAATCTAAGTCCGCTAATTATTAAATTAATTCGATCGGCGGATATCAAATCTCAAACGGCGCATCGAAATTCCCTGCCGACGAACGCTCGGTCGCGCGCAACGCGAACAGTGGTGACGTTATTAATTTTCGAGTCGCAATTTCGAGATTAACTCGGAAGAGCTATCGATGATTCACTTATTCTTTTTTTTTTATCGCGAACGTCCGGCGAGGCGAAGAAATTTTTGCGCGTCGCGAGTAAATCGCTCGTATTTGCGGCACGATAACGCGGGCGCAATTAAAAAGTAAAAGCCGCTATATCTCGTCAGCGGCGATCGCGTTTATCAGTCTGCTGACTGTTTCGTCACGAGTGAAATCGCGCCTCGTTACGCGGCCGCTTCGCGGAACGGTGGGTGTCGCAAAAATCAATTTCGAGAATTTCCCGCCTCGCAAATTCACTCCGTGCCGATCGACCGGGCAGCGTTCGAGCCGATCGATGGCCCCGGCACTTATTTTATTATTTTGCGCAAAACCGGCGGGGCGTTTTGTCATTCGGTTCGCATTCTAAAGTCCGCTGGAAAGCCCGTGCGTCGCGAAAAGCTTCGTGCGATCATAGTTTACAACGCGCGCTCGTCCTCCACTTCGGCGCGAAAGAAAAGAAAGCGTTCGCAGGGGTGGGAGGGTCGTGATAAGGGCGACGAATCGAGGGATTGACGTCATTTAATCGAGATACGTGGGCGACGAGCACCGCACCGTCGGCACCCCACGGTTATTTCTCGCCCATCGTGATTCAAACCGAACGACCGAAAACAGCGTCAAACACGCCTACGTTTCTCGACGTGACACTCGGACGGCTATTTTCGCACGAGCCTGGGATGGAAATAGATTCCGACGCGACTCCTTCCCGCGATAAACGTATCCCCGCGTCGCCTTCGTCTATAATCTTGTCTGCGAGGCGACTTAAATCTGCCGTCTGCCGTCGAAACGCCGGTAATCTTCGTCTCTGAATGGAATTAAATTTTATCCTCAACAGTAATACTAAATTATTATAAATAAAATGCTCCTTCAACTAATTTTAAGATTAAACGTCTCTTATGTTTTATACACGTTTTTCAAAGCTTTTTTTTTTCTTTTTTTTGCTCTTTTTTTAAAAAAAGACGTTTACGAGTTTTATAAAAAGAGGAAGGACGCAAACGACGGGACGTCCAGAATTCCTTTTGACAGCAACAATAGGCATTTACATTATACTTTAAAATGCGTTGTACCTGCATTTCTTTCTCGCGTAGGAGGACGCCGACGTACGTGATTAGAAGAATGCCCTGCGCCACGCCCTTTGTCCGGAAATATTTCTTCCCGATAATAACTTGCCCAAACAATCTCGTCAATTAAGTCATTGTTCTCCATCCGAGTGTTAGGTAATCCTCCTCGTTTCGCTTTCTTACGTTGTCGCCGTTATTGCGACAGACAACAATAGAGAATCTATCCCTAACGAAAATTAGCCTGAAAGTTTTGCCAGCGAGCTGCCGAACTAATTCCACGACGTTAAATAACGTCGGAAGTCAGCAATAAACTTTGAGGAATTGAGTGTTACGTTAAACACTCGCAAATTTACTGCGAGCATACGATTATCAAACGCGGGAGTATTGCGGTTAGAATTGAGCGGAGGTGAATTACGTTTAGTACCGCGAATTACACACGTTACAGATGACGATCTTCTCTAGCCGTGTAATGATTTTCACGCTGGTCATAATGAGTCATCATAAATTCATGGCCACTCCATTTGTCCATGCCGACAAAGCCCGCGACGCGTGAGATTTTTCCACGAACGCGTTGCGAGGTACTGACTCATCGGCGAGCTGGCTCGCGAAATGCTTCGATTTTTCTCTCTTTGTTTTTTTCTTTTTTTTTTATTTTTAAGCAGCCAAGCGCATCGATTGCGCCAGCAATTATATCATTTGAGAATGTTAATTGCTTTAATTGCAGAAGAGGTCATAAAGCCTCCGGGGCGAAAACTTCTCGAGATTCCGCGATCCGAGCGAGGTTTCGAAAGGCGCTAAAAATGCGATAGTTTTTCGTGAGCGCAACAGATGTTTTCGCAGCTCGCAATACCCAAGGCGTCCGCTCGTCTTTCTCTCGTTCTCCACAAATCTTAGTTTTCCGGGTGAAGAAGTGCATTCTCGGGGTGCTCTCGAGCGGCATATGCCGAAGACCGTCCGAAAGGAGACGGCGACGTCCGCTCTCACGGTCCATTAAGCCGCGGAAAGCGAGCGTGTCGCGTTTCATACGTGCGAATGATTCATAAATAAAGCGGTCGTTTCTAAACCCGCATCTTGCCGCTCCCCGATGACTTTTCCCCGGGACAGCCGAGCGTTCGCGTGTTTAAATTTAAAGCCGCCGTTTTAATTTCCTCGCCGATGTACCGCGAGATATATTTCGCTCCTACAATTTCTCCCTGGGTTTATTTATTATCGCCGCCGCAGCAAAGCGGCCGCGATTTCTCGTGGGCGCACGCCGCGAAATACCCAGGTTGCATATTTTAGCCCGGTTTATGGGAACGCGCGTGGAAGCGGACGAAACCAATCTGGACCGCGTCGCGTTTCTCATGCGGAGTTCTTATCTTAGCGAGCGGAGAAAAAAAAAAAAGGAAAGTCGAGCGACACTTCGCCGCACAATTGTAGAAGAACAATGACGCGTCGTATTATGCAGTGACTCTCTCTTTCCGCGGAAAAGCAGCGTGCAAACGTCGAGGAATAAAAAAAAAAGAAACAGAAAAAAAACAAGTTAAAGAAACAGAGATGTCCACTGTCCACGCGCGTAAATATCTTCGCGACGATTAATCCTGGCATTACCGTGATTAGCAGAGTAATACTCTTTGGTGACGAATGTCTAGAATTTAATTATCAAAATTAATTAAAAATGTTATTTAATTTTTTTTTTTTTTTTTCGTGCTGCGTCATTGCGGTAGCATCAGTAGTCAAAGCATTGTGTCGAAGATTGTCGGTGCGTTGTCCTGCGCATACGGGCGAAGAAAAAGGACACGTTTGCGGTGCGGTAGCAACTTAATGCACGCCGCCGCATGTTTCATTCCGCTCCTTGCGGTCGCGTAAAACTCAGGAAGTCGTTTGTCCTTTTAGATTCTACCTACGATAGGACGTGGAATGTTCGTCCACCGAGCGTCTACCGGGTGAGCCTCTCAAGCGATTAAATCCGCTGAATCAACCGATTAATCATCGGTTGTGCTAATTCCCCCCCGGCGAAAAGCGTAAAGGAGATTAAAAAAAAAAAAATCCCTGCAACCGACAAGAACGGCAGAGCCGGATACGGCGACGAGGTAGGATAGTCCTGCGACAAGGGTCGACGGCGGAATCGTTTCGAGGGAAATGCGAGGACCTAAGCGTCTCTTCCGCACTTTCTTTTTGCCGGCCACTTTTTTTTTTTTTTTCCGTTGCGCTCGGTCAACACGGGAGATCCTGTTCAACAGTTATTCATTTTTCACCTCATTCCTTCACGCTCCTCTGCCTCCTGTCAGTCCTGGCATGTCATCACAGCCAAACAGGACCCCGTCTTTTTTTTTTTTTTTTTTTTTCTTTCCTCTCTCTTCTTCTTTTTTCCTCCTTTGCGGCCGGTTGCGCGCGAGCGTCGTCTGAAGCGCCATGAATTATTTATTCGTGAGGTTCATCAGAAGGAACACCTTCGAATTCCGGTGAATGTCCCCGATTTTCCACGCAGCCCGAAGGCCTCCCCTTCGCCCTTTTCACCCTTTCCCGCGCGTCGCAGAAGCGTAGATTAAAATTTCATGGCCTGCCGGCGACGAGCCGGAGAAAAAGAAACCCCCGAGAGAAGATCGGCGGCGCGCGCTTTCTCCGTAAGTCCCCGCATAATGAGATTTGCAACCGCATAAAGGAAGAACTATTGCGAAACGAGATTACGCCGCCGCTGACGAGAGCGATCGCGTTTTCTCGCTCGCGGGTCAAGTACGACACGCGTATCGCCGGAAGTAAAATTTCCATATTTAATACGAGTGAAACCTTAATGGAAAATATCCGCGCGATCTGTTGCAGTGAAACCCGTTACCGAAGAGAGATAAATCGATCTCCCATTAATTACCGACGCGGCTGCCTCGTCGTACATATTTCTCTCGATAAAACCGCGCGGTCGGATTTCTTCGGACTTTCGTGGGTAACGATATTACGGCGGGAACATCGCGCACCCCCGGAGCGCTTTGACGGAAGCAGACTTCTAGTGCGTGCTTGCGAGGTGAAACGCGACGTGAAAGTAGCGGGATTCGCAACGCGAACGTCGGCCGGGTCCACGAGCGGTGGATCAGGGCGGCTTGTCGCCGACTTCCGGTCCTCGCGAGCGAGCGACCAGGAAGCACCGGTTTGCTCGTTGCCGGAGCCCACAGCGGAAAAACGGTCACCGTTACCGTGCCACCGGAATTCGCACACGGCCCCGCGTAACTGTTGCGAAGCATCGGAGTGTGGTATGTCAGTCAGTGCGAGGCCACTGGCGTAGAACGCCTCGCTCGCCTTGCCGAATGCACCTGCCCGAACGCTTTCCAGCCGGATGCTCGGCACATGACGGCCGGCAGTTTACTCTCTGTCACGATTGATTCACGGCGCCACCGTGTAAATACCGGGGTCCCCAGCATTTTTCGTTACGCCGGAGAAAGTATGCAGGTATTCAAGCGCGATAGAACCGAATCTGAAACTGTCGTATACGCGTGAGATACCATCGGAATTGGTGGTTTCGGCTCGTTAATATTTTATTTCAATTGAAGATTAATTTAGATTAATATATTTTTATTTAATTTATTTAATAATTATTAAAATAATATAAAAAATTAATTAAAAAAAAAAAAAAGAAGACTTCCACCAGGATTATTAAATTAATAATTCTGCAATAGAATGCCGTAAATCGCGAGACAAGTGTGTGCGAGCGCTGCGGAACATGCAGAAGTGGCTCACATTGTCTCGTCTGGCGAAACAAACGGTTCGTTAGCGGTAATTACAAGGCAAACCCGTTAGCGGCGCGTAGGAGGGAGCGTTTTTCATCCGGCGAGCTCGCATGCCGCGCACGCACGCTGAAAATTCTGGGAGGTCGTTGCTGCACGCTCGTTTCCCCATGTGGAACAATTTTTGCCGTCCCCCCCGACAGCAGCCCTTTCGCGGTTTCCTTACCATTCGCGTTCAATTAGTCGCAACCTGCGCGATCGCCGAGCCTCCAGTAAATCTAAAACATTCTTTTTTCCGAGGGGCCCGGTTCTCCGCCAGATGTTCTAAGAGACGTACCCGTCTTCGGCGTTGTTTCCGCGAGGCATTCTCGTCGCAATGAGTCGGCAATAAATAGCGATAAGCGACGATAGGTGACGATAAGCGACGAGCGGTTCGGTTCCGGCTTGCAAGAATAAATAATTCAAAGGGAGGGCGGGGTGCGGGGTCGGCGGCGCAAGCTCACCGAGAGAATACGGGTCCCCCTGTTTCTCGGTGGCCCATCGATCTTCTCATGTAAATCAAGTATTCGTCTTCGTGCGAGTCATTTATTATTATCTCGCTCTTTACATCGCTCCTCGCCCTCCGCCACCCCGGCCCCGCCGCCCCTTTTCACCGCCGTGCCCTCGCCATCCCCCTCGCGACGTGCCGGACAATGTGGCACCGCGCCCGTAAGCTTTTTGTGTGCACTTTCGACGCGCGCGCAGGCATGACTTTGTGGCCTTTCTTTCGTGAGACACCTTGCGCCACGAAGATCCGTTCCCTCGCTCTGCAGCATCCCGTTTTGGCCGCCGCGGTCTTTTACGTGCCTCCGCCACCCGTCGCGCGGTCCCCGGTCGAGATTTTAAATCCGCATACAATACAAATAAACAGACGGAAGCGCTCCGCGCGTAATCTTTCTCTCGTTTGCAGATTTAACGCCACTGTTTGAACAGCTTCGCACCTTCGGCACGTCTTTCGCGACGATACGGGCGCGATGGAAATTTCTCAAACAGGATGCAAAACTCTGCCGCGTCGGGCGACAAAGGCTATTGTCGGTCCCCGGGCGCGTTGCCGCATAATGGCCGCCGAGAGAAATAGCCGTTCGATGTCAATGACTAGCAACGAAAGAAGTTACATCAAACAGAGACGCCGTGCGTCAACGTAGAAAGGCGTCGACGTGTAAAAAGGGAAAAAGAAAAATATATTACGAGAAACGGTTTCTGCCACCAAACTGTCTCGGCTTTTCGATCTGCGGCTTCGTCGCCTCTGCTTCGATACTGCGTTATTTCTAGCGCTTATTTTATTAATTAATCTACGCGGTCAGAGATTTCTCTCTCTTTCTCTTTCGCCGCGACATTGCTCCTGCTTCTTTTCCATATCTCTCGCCCAATGCGTCACATTGATAAGGCAGAAAACAGCGGGGAAGAAAGCGGAACGGGAACGAGATGGGGTGCGAGAGTTTGCGCGAGATGAAGAAACGAAGGGACCGCGGAGAGCAACTCGAGGAGCAGTTGCGCGTGAAAACAGAGGAAGCATTCATGTGATCGCGACACGTGTTCCCTTGGCTTCTTCATATCGTCTCTCCCCGACCAGGCGTTTTCTCGAGACGCCCCGGCGGCTTAATTAAACGCGAAATTTCTCTGCAAACGAACCGAGAGGTCGCCATGAGAAAACTTTCCGTCGCTGAAAAACGAGGCCTGCGCCTTCGACTGGCGAGACCTGCTTTCAAAATAATTTCTTTGCGAACATTTTATTAAAAAAAAAAATTTTAAGAACTCGACGAATTAAGAAAAAAAGAAATAAAATCGAAAATTGTAAGATTTATTTATTTATTAATAACGCTAAAAATTACAATTAATAAATAACTCGTAAATCTATAATTCACTGATAGCGCTTTTTCGCACCGATATCGTAAATATGTTTGACAAATGGCGCAATGATGACAAACGTAGTTGCGTTAAGAACCCAGTTTCACAATGACTCGACAATGAAATTGAATTCGGCAAGTGGTGTGGTGAATCCGAATTTGTAGGACTTCAAACGTTGGTGAAGAAAAAAAGGAAAAAAAAAAGAAAAATGAAGCTGGGGCAGTCACCAACGGTTCGGGACATCATTTATCCTGATGATTAACGAGCGCAATGCACAAAGGAACTTACAGAAGCCCCTAAACGACGTTACAATAGATAAGGCACTGGGGATGCAATATAATTCTATTTATCCTGAAAATTATTGCCGTCTAGTGTTACGAATTTTAGAAAGGGCACATTTTATGTGAAACGCTCAAATTTTACGAGAACAGTTCGGTCGACTCCGTATTCTTTTACCGATTATTTCTAAGAAAAGAATTTAAATTCATAAAAATACTTGCAGCAGCACTAAAAATTAATATTTTATTAGCATGAAAAATTAAAATAAATATTTTAGTATTATTTTAATAAAACGTATTCTTTTTTTCTTTTACAATTATCATCTAATAAATAAATTTTTTTTTATTCTGTTTCAGTGATGAATCCTTGCGCTGGAAGAAGGGCTTCTGCAAACGCTCGTCCTCGCATCCAAACCGGTAAGATTTTTCTCTCACCAGCCAATCGATCGTACGGCCGAATCGATTCGCTGTCTTTTTCTTCGCGTGCACAAAACGGGCGCATTATGCTTCGCGAAACAATGGCGCAGGAGCTCTGCGGGGCTCTCACGTGCCGCGGCAGGACATCGGAGGACAGCTGGCTGGATGCCTGAGAGGTCCTCCTGCGACAAGTGCCGCGATCGGCAGCCGATTGTTCTCCGGGCGATCAATACCGCCGCGTATATCGCAGACGTTAAGGCTCAGCTCGTACGGTTTCAAAATGTCACCGGCCGTTGCCGACTTTCTCGCGCCGCGATTGCATTGTCCAGAAGATAATGCGCGGCCCGTCGAAACCGATACTTCGCAACAATAAATTTTAATAGCGGCGCGTAAATGCGATTCGTCCTCGGCGGAAATCTCGAGGGGGCTGTTAAATGCATTTTAGAAGCTGTCGCATGCGGGCGAAATTTAATCCATCTCTTTCAGGAAATCTGTCGGGTTTCGTTTTTGATGATCTCACGCGACCCGCTCTTATGTTAGATTTTGAAAAGCTGGACAAGCGCCGCTATTCACACGGTTATAATATATTTTTCTTTTTTTTGACCGTTCGTCTATTTTTATCGTGGAAGCATTACTCGTGCGATAATTACCATCTGATTTGCAACGGCAATTTAATTCGGTAAGGTCGATGCGAACTTGCGCGTTCAAACGCGCGCTCCATGCAAATCTGTACGCTTATGCAATCAGCCGCAGTTATTCCGTTAATTGAGGAAGCAGCGCCTTATCGTTTCTTTGCTCGCATCACTTACGCGTGCCGAGGTGCATGCGAATGAATGCACGCCTAAAGCGGTTCGTCTCGATTCTCGCGACCGGCTCGGTCTTATTCGTTTGTGAAAAATATTCGGCGTATATTACGCGAGCGAGAATAGGCCCCGGCTACCTTTCGACACGGTCATTTTCCGACCGGTAAATTTCCATACAAACCGCGCGAGCCGGCCAGGAGACTTCGCACGAAGATAAATTGACACTCTCGCAAGTCGCGGCCCTTTCATAAATTTAAGCCGCGTCAGTCGAGCGATCGCCTGTCCCTTCAACGTTCCGGTGCGAAAAATAAGCAGCACGCAGCCAATATTACGCCCCAATAACGTTTCACGGTCTCGCACCTCCGATCCGAAACAACTTTTCCGCCCCGAAACGGCGCTCGTTTTTCCCACAAAGAAGGGTCGGCCGGATAAATCAATTTTCCGCGATACGAGAAGCGGGCAGCGAGCGCCAACTGATCGTAGCCGCCCGCCCGTTTCTAGAGTCGAGTGAGAGAGAAACCCTCTCTGTCGTGGCTTACCCTCGGGGCGTCTAGTCCGAGGACTCCGCCTGAGCCCTCGAGAAAAAAAAAAAAAAAAGGACGGATCCTCTCGTCGTGGTGTGTCGAGGTGTCGCGCGTGAGAAAGGGGTGCGAAAGCTCGTCTTGTCTCAGTAGCTGCCCGCTGCACGCCATGGTGCCTCCGAGGCTCCTTTGTCAGTGATTATGGTTTTCTGTCGCCTGCGCGCTCCTTCCCTGCATCCGTGCAAGGAGGAAGGAAGGAAAGAAGGCGCGCACACACGAGAGGCACGGTAGAACGCGACACGAACGCAGGCCTATAAAGGTAGAAACCTGATTCCGTTTTTCCATCCCCTCTTTACGCTTTCTCTCTCTCTCTCTTTCTCTTCTGATTACGCGCATGCAGTTTATTTCTCCCTTTCTCGTGTACTCGTCCGCTCTCTCATCCCCCGACTCCGGTGTCGCCGTTTTTCTGTCTCTCCTCTGGCGGCCGCGTGACAACGACCCGGAGCTAAGTAAACATCATCGTCGGACTTTAATGGAAATCGAATCGAGCCGCGCGACGACGACACGAGAGATGCAGCCTTCGGGGCTTCCGCAGCGCGCGCGAATCCGAGCGGCGCCGTCGTGGAAGACCGGTTCCGCGTTTAGCCTGCAAACCCTTTTCTTTTCTTTTAGGAATTACTCGACCAAACTGTTCTCTCCTTCCCTCCCTCTTCTAGCTGGCCTCTTGGCTTTACGACATGACATTAAAAAGCTCGCGGACCGGAAAGGGGTGCGTGCTTGTTTGCTTTCACGTGAAAGCCAAACCTCCGCCTTGTGCCGAATTCCTTTCATCGCCGACGGTAAACGAGGATAAATTGTTGGCGCCATTGTAAACGATTTCGGTTTACCGCAGCGGTCCTGTAATCGCGTTAAACACGATCACGTCGATCGCGGCGCGCCGAGGGAATCCGCGAAAAAGAATCGCATTCGCCCGTTTAATTGCACTTCAAAGGGCGCGAGCGGGGGGGAAAAAAAAAGAGAAAGCAAAGTAGGAAAAAGAAAAACAAATTTTTCCTCTCGAGAGATTTCTTCGTCGTTCGACTGAGGGAAAGGGTCCTTAACCCGATTGCTTGACGACTCAATCCCGGGCACGACCCCACAATGCGAGAGCAGATCGAGATAACATTGTAGCACGATTTTTCGTGACGACCATTGTGACGCACAGCTGGCCGAAGGGTCGCGCGCCGCCATTACGGCGATTTTGTCCCTTGATTCCAGATGGGCCGACCCTCCGTAGAAGATACGCAAACGGCTTCGTAACTCTTTCCTTTGGAAATTAATTGTTGCGCCAGTCCCGCGGCGGCTGGGGGTAGCGCCCGTCCGATGCACCCCCGGGGGTGCTTCTTATCGCGCCGTGGCACTACGAGGCCGAATCCTGGCCGTACCAGGAGGGAGAGTGGACGAGTTTTTCGCGCGATCTGCGCCTCGGCAGATTTTTGCCGCCCGATTCGTCTCCCGCGACTTTTTTTATTTTTTTTTTTCGTCTCATCTCGTCGCCGGTGGGGGCACGACGTAGGGTGTAACACGATACAGGGATTATGTCGCGCCTCGACGGCACCTAATTGAACCCAGGAGGTACCGGATGTTGTAGGTACGTGTTGTGACCGTTAGTCGACCAATTCCCGAACGACTTCATTCATCCGCTTTTTTTTACAACGAGCCACTTCGATGCGACGGAGAGGAGGGGGCACAATGCACCGCGCGCCGCGCTGGAATTACTCTGCGTCGCGCGATTTACCACGTCCCGCTCGGCAGGAATAATTAAATTCGATCGCGTTACGAGTATTCAGGTTACGCAATTTTATATATACATACATATAAAACGTAGGTATTTTCACACGCAGCGTCGTAATAAATTCTGCATCTAACGTAACGGACCGCGTCTCAATGTTACGTCGACCGCGGCAAAAATCGATACCCTGGCAAGACGGTTCACGGCGAAGGGGTGTAAAAATATCGCGGCGGGAAATAGGTGAAGCGACCCCGTGGGCGCGTGAAGATTCCCTTACGAGCGATTGCCGCGATTGAATTTTGCTTAGAGGCCCGTGCTGTTTCGCCGCGACGGCAAAAAGGGGTTTGGCCCTGTCGAATCGTCGTCGTCTCCGGGGGCACCTTTTTCCTCGCACGGGGGTCGAAGCTTCGGTAACAGCTGGCGTCACCGGCGTCGCGTGACTATCGCCTATCGCAGGGGTGTCGCCGTGGCGTTATTTGGATTACGAAACCGGAGGTTGCCGACCTCTTGGCGCGCGAGGAGGCGCGCTTTCCACCGTGGCTATCGCCCGAACGATAAATACCGGTACGCTTGCAAGCTGCGAAAGCCAGCACGCGCGACACGAGCATAAGTGCCAACACACACGTGCACCGTGCAAGATATTTTTCCAGAACACGCAGGCCGGGAAGACCAGTTTCTGCGGCCGATTCTGGTTCTCTCTTTTTTTTTTTTCTTTTTCCCTTCCCGAGGGAGGGAGAGAGAGAGAGAGGAAGGGCCAAGGTGAGCGCAACTTCCGACGGCGGCGACCATTTATTTTGACAGTGAGGATAGGGAACGAGTGTGATCTAGCTCGTTGACGCGTCCAGAGCGTAAATAACCGCGATGAAAGAAAGCGCGGAAGCGAAAGAGATTTCAAGAGACGCCGGAGAGGCTGGAAAAGAATAGGAGCGCGATTTGATACGATCTCCTCTTTCGCGCCGCGTAGTGTATCCGATTTATCAAAACACTCCTGCGCGCGCGAGGGGCGACGAGGGGGTCGGGCGGACGTGATTAATGAAACGCTCGTGAAAATATCCAAGTATTGCGTCGTTACTTCGCGAGCAACGCGCGGCCACGCGATATCGGATTAACCGGCACGTTATATCCCGGCGCTCGTAACGAGAATTAATGGATTCGAGCGCAATCGGATAGTTCTGGGTCAGCGCGATGCACATAATGAGAAATCAAGGAGGCTACGTAATAATCGAGATAACGCGCGCGGGGATTTAATAATCGGCGCGTAATCTAGGTCGAAAGTCGATCTTTGTTTTGTATTTTTTTTTTTTTTTTTCCTTTTCCAAAATTACGCGTGCACGCACGAGAGACAGAGAGGAAATACGTATTACCGCGTCGAAGATCGAGGGTGCGATTAGCGCGTTCCGAAATCCGGCCCGACGATTCGAAAGTAAACTGAAAGAGCGTTCGACGGAAACGCCGTCGCGCCGGGTCGAGAAGCGTAAAAGAGCGGAATGAAACCCCGATGCAATCGGCGGGCGATTGCGACTCGACGTAACGCGCCTAACTCTGTAATTACGTCGTTACCGCTCCCATGGGTTCAGCGGGGCTCTTTCGTGCGTGTCCGTCTGAGCGGCACGTCGTGAGATCCCTCTTACCGAGTCGCTTTCCGGCGCGGAAGAGAGAAACGCCTTGGACAAATGCAATTAATTCGAAAGGAGAAAAGACTCGAATATTTTCAGCAAACCTACGGTAAAAAGAAAAAAAAATTAAAGACACTTTTTTATAATATATGTAAAATGATATAAATTATTATTACAATAATTTTATTACGCGTGTAAAAAAATTATTACTTTTATTATTGAAATTAAACGGAATAAGTATAATTTTTTTTTAACGGTATCCCGCGTTGCACGCAAAAGGAGCGAAATCGACCCACAGAAAATGAACTCGTGTGCGTAACGACACGTGTGGGCGTCCGTAACCGTCCCACTTATCAGTGTGGTCGGACATCTGCTTAAGTTAGCTTGCAAAAAAAAAAAACGTTAGCCAAGTCGTAACGTAGAGTTTCGCAGACAGAACAGACGCGCGAGGGGGAATTCGATCGAGGTTGACAAATTCTCTGACTACGATCGCACGAAGCGCGCGCGCCTCGCGGAACTCTGAGAACGCGCGGTCGTTACCACAGCGCGTAGGAATCCCGCGGAAGAAAGGAGATCAGAGGTGCAACCGTCGGAGAGAACACTAGGTCACAGCAAATGGTGCAACGCCCTGGCTCTCTCGTCCTCGTCCGACTGATATATTCTCTCCCGTTCGCTCGTTACCGCGCGTATCATCGATTCACCGCTCGCTGTCGTTCTCGCGGCCGCGAGAACAGCGTAGGTCCGTCTCACCCGTCAGAGAAGACCGTATCTCGGTACCGACTTCCGTTCCACGAGTATCCACGAGCTACCGTTGCTGCCTCCTCTATCGGCGTCTCGTTTTCCCCCTCGCGAACTACCGTTGCTTTCCTCTCTTTCCCAGGCGACCGTTTTCCGAACCGCGCCGGTCAGCTGCGCTGTGTCGCATCTGGCCTGCTTTGTTGACGTTGCATCTCTCGTGCGGGCGGCGGATGCGGAAATTTCAGAACGAAGCGGTCGCACCGAAAATTATCAACGATTATCGGAAATGTAAAATTAACCAGCGAGCGCGTTCGGTTAAATAGAAATCAGATCAATAATTAGAATCGCGAGAACATTTGTATAAAACGGTCGTCAAAATGATTTCTGATACCCGAGATGTCTGTAAACATCTCCCATAGTCGGGAGGGTTTCCTCTGTTGATTTTTTTTTCCTTTTCCCTTTTTTTTCTTTTTTTTTAATCAGATACTTTCCAGAACCAGATGCTCTCTCGTCTCTCTCCGTTCTTCGTGACGAATTCGGGCTCTCTTTGTTCTAGCAACTCGAGCTTCCCGTGTAGCTCTTCTTTCTCGTTCCCGCGCGTGTTTGTCACTGTTGCACGGGTGAGTAGAATGAAAGAACACGAGTCGTTCCTGTAGCC
The DNA here is from genome assembly GCF_019399895.1 of Cardiocondyla obscurior. NCBI lineage: Eukaryota > Metazoa > Arthropoda > Insecta > Hymenoptera > Formicidae > Cardiocondyla > Cardiocondyla obscurior. Next base: position 8,580,808 of record NC_091869.1, read on the forward strand.
AACGCGCGGGCACGGGGGGAGGACCATTTCCTGTCCGACGTCGACATTATTCCCGTCAGCTGTTCGAGACGGAGACGGGACGAACCCTCGCTCTCTTTCTCTCGCCCGCCATTCACGCCGATGAGTTCGGATGCGCGCCATTAAATGACCCCTCTGTTTTATCCCCCTCGTTATCTCAACATCTCGTCGTTATCGAGCCAACGCCCCGGCACGTCGCTCCTCATCTGCGCGACGCACGTGCAATGTTGCACAATACTGAAAATCTGGAGCGCCCCGAGACCGCGGCTTTCGAGACCGTGCAACGCTTCGCTTTAAGGCTGCTTTCTCTCGGCGATTTTCCTTCCTCGTCACCGTCGGCGACACGCGACTCTCCTTTTACGATCCTTCTCCGCGACACAGCGGTGGGCATCTAATTACACTCACTTGAGCGGCCGGCATTCTCCTCGCCAAGTGGCGCTAATTAATTTGAGCGCGAGAAACCGACGATAGGACACGCGCGCCCAGAAAAAAAGCGTCCCGATGTCATCGTACTCGGCCCGAGAGAGAGAGAAAGAGAGAACGAGAGAAAACGTCGAGATGAAATCGCTAGAAACTGCGCACCGAAGGCGACAGCCAATCTCCAGCGCATCGTCGCTTTAAGATACTTGGATTTTCGGTGAAATCGGACGAATGACACGTACAGAATTCATTGAAACGTGCGCGAGGAAATGCACGACGGCGGATCCCGAGGCGGTCACGGCCGCGCGGAACATTTTCACAACCGCTTTTCTCCGGCAGGACTGGTTGGCGCGGAATCGGGGAAGCGGAACCCGGTTCGAGGAGATCGTAGAAATCCAGCTTGAAACGCGATTTCGCCGCGAGGTCGAGGACGGCGCGGAAAAGAGTCGAAACTCGCAACAATCCGTTGACATACTCGAGGCGACGCTCTTGGCAAGTATCGTCGATGTTTCCAGGATGAATTAAGAAAATCGGAGCGAGGCTCAAAGTATCCCTTCATCTCGCGTCGGTGTTTAAAAAGTATTAGGAAAATGTCGGTAATTTTTTTTTTCTCGTGCCGTAGTAATTGTTACGGATGACGCTCGACGATCGGAACTTCGTAACGTACGCCGTGGAACTCCGGATGTGTTATCGCCCGCAGGCACGATAAGAGGCGAGGCGAGCGCAACGAGATACCGGGACGCGTGCACACGCATCGCTTGGACGTGACCACGGGTGATCCCGAATAGCGGCGTCGTTCTAGAGAAAATTGCAACGAGCGAGCTCGATTTTTCGCGATTCACGGGCGATTTAAACCGCGGCTAGCAAACGGCCAGGCCGGCGAGCCGAACACGCGTGGACGACGACGAGGTTTAGTGAAAGGCAGCCGCGCGTCTTCCGTGGCCGAGATTTGCGCCCCGATCGGGCCTAAGCCCCCGCTCGAGCGGACACCCGGTATACGCGCGATTATTCGCGATTTATTATTCGCGCTCGTGCGAGGAGCGGTCGGCCGTCGTTATAATTTGTTTAGACTCGTGACGGCAGGCCCTCTCGCTTCCTTTTCATTCCACCTCTCTGTCTCCTCCTTCCGATCTGCCGGGCACGTCGGCAGAAATGATCCTCTCTTTCTCTTTCTCTCGTCTCCCTTAGCTCAATTGAGCCTTTTTAACCGCAAGGCCCGCGCGCCTTTGCATCGTGACGCGCAAGCTCAATTTCGTCCTCTGAATAGCGATACTTAGGGGATTACTTCACGAGACGTGTAATGCCGGGCCAGGGTTTTCTCAGGAGGATTCTCAAGTATCAAAAGGATTCCTAGAGAATCGCAGAAACTCGAATGCGGATGGGGTCCGACTTTATCTACATGTGTATATCTTAATCCCCGGTCGCGGCGAGTTCCTCGTGAATGGCACTTGTGGACCGTGCTTAATTCGGCACTGTGACCCTAATTTAAGTCGTCCGGGCTACGCCGAGAGAAAAGGCGAGAGAGGAGGCGCGGAGGACGGTACGGCGCTCGTTGCGGTGGAAAAGAAAAAAAAAAGAAATTAAAAAAGAAAATTAAATGAGCGGGCGAGCGCGAATCGAGCGGTGTCGCGCGCAGAATCGCTTCTCTCTCGCGAATATCTTCGGGACCGCTGAATCGAAAAGCGACGACGAATCGTGCCAGAGGCACGAGGACACGCGGGATGCGGTGTAACACCTTGAGATCCAGTTTCCCGCTGCCGAAGAACGAGAAATGTGAAACTCGCGTTCACCGTTCGGCTCGGCAGCGGGCTACGCGAGCGTCTTCTGAATTTTTTTTTTTTTTTTCGGGATCCCATTGGCTATTTACATGGGTTACGGCGTGTCCCTCCGTGTCACAAAGAGCGTGTCCCTCGTGTCCCCAAAGCTCGACTCCTATTTCGCGAATAGTTGCGAACCAGAGGGGGAGGAAGGGAGGGCCGAGCTTCCGTTAATCCGCGCGAAATACTTTGCGGCCGCAGGAACTACCGAAGTCGATTTCGACTCGGGCTAATCGAGGCTTGCGTAACGTTCCGTGAATGCGATACTCGCCACTTCGTGCCGGGAGATAATTAACGATCGAAATTGTAATATAAAGCCGCCGTTGCGGTTTCGCAATTGCGGGATTGGCGCGCGCCGCGTGTCGCAATCCGTTTGCCGAACGTGCGATTTTTTTTTTTTTTTTTTTTAGACGAAAGATCCAGGAAGTTTAATATTGTCGTTAGAAAAGAAAAGGGGCTGCTTCGGAGGGAAGTCGAATTATTCGGCACGTGAAATCCGACGCGAGAGAACGCTGCGGTTCCACCCGCTTTCTTTTTACTGTTTCTTGACCTGCCATAAACTGTCGGAAGTCCACGTATCTCGTCTGGTTTCAAGCAGAAGCCCAGCGTAATTTCGATCTGCCGCGAACGCGGCTAGGGAAGAAAATATTGCGCCGTACGTTTTAACGAGGCGCTGGTCAATCGTAGACCGCGGACGGTTTATCTTAGATAATTAAACCGCGATCGCGTAATCTTATCGATATACCTACGCCCATTTACTCGAAGTGCAGCCCGATAAATATTGGATCGGCGTCGCTTGCAACAATGATCTATTTTCGCGGCCACTTCCTTCGGCGAAGCCCGTCATCGCCGTTTTCGGCGGTGCGTAATATGAGTCAACACGCCCGGTCTAAAACGCGTTACCAAGTTATTACAATTGGGATTACTTCACGACGAGAAATATCTCGGCTGCACCTTCGCCGTTATTCGTGGCCTTTCGAAATTCATTTTGCCACGTTTTCCGTAACGCCGCGGCGGTATCTTTCGTGTCCAAAAATACGGTCTCCGTTCGCCGGCGGGGGGAGGAGGGGGGAAATCGGCTCGCAGGTTCTCGCGTAGCGAGACAGACGGCCACGTAAAAGTATCCCGTTACCGCGGTAGCCCAGATACCGGATTACGGAGCACGAATTGTCAATCGCGTGCGAACGAGACGGGCTTCTAAAAGGCCTTTCGAAGCCCGCTGTCAGCAGAGGGCCCAGGTCAGTCCAACGTTCGTTCGTAGTAACATTAGAGACTCCCCCGGCCTCGCCAGAAATTCCTACGCTCGTGTCGCTTCTGAATCTCGGGAAAAGTAACTTAAAGTCGTGGGCGACGCGCTCGAGACCCGTTTCCGCTCCCAAGTCGAACAATTAAAAGGTTTATCTAATTTAAGGCGGTGCCGAAGCCTAACGACGCGCTCACCAAGGAAAAGAGAGAATGCCAAAACGTATATTTACATTAGTTTTCCATCAAATTACTCGTCTGCTCGTGAAATCGACACACATCGTTATCGTAACACGTCGCCGTCCCATTAACATAATTGTTAACGGAGCCAGAAGGCGTCGGCTCGACTGATCGGCATAATAGGGTAAACAAGCTGGCGCTACCGAGCCACTTAATCTTCAATTGCCGCGTTTGTGGGTTACGTTACGAGGATCCTCGCGTGATCCGCGTATTCGACGACGAGCCACCGCATTTTCAGCGCCCCGGGGAGCGCGCGGCGAGCCAATTCGCGTTAATCGAGCGCCGATAAAGCGCCGTTTAACGAAAGGGACCAGTGAGCCCCGCATTCCTACGTCGGAAAAGGAGATATCGACGAGATAGACAAACGCAGCCCGGCGATCTCGATAAGGCTGTTTGTACCAACACGTTCCGCGGTGAATCACAATACCGATAATAAAGCGATCAGCTGCGGAGCTTAAGCTCGTCTCGGCCGTCTGTTTGCAGATCGATCAGGGAGTTTACCATCAAAGATGACTTTCTTCGATCCGATATATCGGTTTCATCTCTCGAGGGGAGCCTCTAAAAGGATCGTCGACCGCGAAACCTCGTTGCTCCGTTTTGGCGGAGGTTCGACGAATATTTTCTCATGCGTCAAAAATTAATTACGCTTATTATTGGATTGGAAATTAGTCGGCAGTAATACGCGTTATTAATTGTGACAAGAAAGAAAAAAAAAAAAAAAAAAAAAAAAAGTTAAGGACTTCGCGAAATAAACGCGTTTGTCCTGGCCGCTGAATAAAACGCCCCGAATTAACAAGAAATTTGCGATTGCCGGATGTTTATGGAAAGTTCTATTTTTTCGCTTAATTACCGCAGTAATTAACCTATTTGATACGCTATCGGCGTCGTGTAATGATTCGCCGTTGATGCTATGAACGATGATAATTTTTTTTAATTTAACGCTCAATATGTGTTCAATGCGCTTTTCTTTCTTAGAGCGCTTTGTGTTATTCAACGAAATCAGAAAATTAATATCTTTTGAGCGAATTATCCTCGAATACGTCGCGATTCCGTCAGTAATATGTCCTTAGCTCACCTTTAATTTTGGTCTCCTGCGGGTCCAGAGGCGGCAATCGTGGGTGCGACTGCTGTCCCGGTTTCTTCAGCAGAACACCCACGACCTGCGGCGGCGGCATCATCCTTCCCGCTCTTCCGAGAGTTTCCTCTCACTTTCGGAGCGTCAATTCGCGTCGCTAATCATACCGATATCGCACTCACGCGCGCGCCCGACCGATGGAAAATTCCGACCGATCGTCTTCCTACCGCGGTTTCTGCTCGCTCGCGAGTCCTCCTACGACGGTACCCGGCTTGACGGCGAAATCCAAAAATCACGAGCCCGGAGCAGCAGCCGCTGAAATCGACGCGCACGGCGCGCCGTGACGAGAGGAGAAAGAGATGATGATGACGACGGAGGCGCCGGCTGGGACCTCCTTTCCACTGACGACGCTCCTTCAGCCTCGTTATCGTCGCTTTTTTCAATTCGATCGGCGCGCGAACGTGACCCCGCGCATTCCCGGCGCGCCAAGAAGGACGCGAGCTCCGATTCGCGAGCTATTATCGTCGGCAGCAACACTTGCCGCGTGATGTTTGCGAAGCCATTCGACGAGTTCATCAACGAGCCCGCCGACTCGCGTGCCAATCGGATCTCCCGCTCGAGGCCGTCTCAGCGTCGTCGGCGATCGGCGACGGTCCTCGACCGTTTCGCGAAATCGACAGCTTGGTCAGCCATCGTTTCGCGAAAATTTCGTCTCGCTTTTCCTTCGCCTTCGACGCCGCACTTTCAACGGCAGGGAAGAGAAATAGAGCCCGAGAATAGAGAAAATAATTCGCGTCCACCTGTCACCGCTTTCGAGATCGAGCCTCGCGCGGCGGGTTTCGTTTCTCTCGGAGACGCGCGGCGACGTCAATTGGATGTCGCAATCTCCGAGTTGTGTTTACGAAGCGATAAGACGTATCGGAGGCGACGCTGGGCGCCGGAGTCTCGCTTGTGGCTCTCGAAGTTGAATCTGCCCGTCGCGCGTCTTCCACGTGCACGGGCGACCCTCGTCCGAGATATCTCGCCTAACGAGATTATCCGGCGAGCGCAAACAGCCGAATACGATTACGGCGCACTCCGCATTTAATTCTTATCAATTACGAAGTCGTCGTTTCGAATTCTCAACACGTGACAGCCCGAGAGGTCGGCCGAGCCGCTTCGAACGCGGCGGCGGGAAAGTCGAGGGTCGACGATTCACTCTTTAAATATCACTCTCTTCTGTCGGCGGACTCGTCGTACCCTCTTGGATGTCAATTATTTCCGGGCGTTTAGCGTGCGATTTACGCGATGCTCCGCGACACTTCCGGGGCTCGGTTTTACTGCGGCTCGCGGAAACGATCGTCACCCCCGGGATGCGGGGCGCCGATGGGGCGCGATCGATGTCCCCCGGGCCGGCGACAGGAGACTGCACGCGCGTTTACGTGAAGCGTAGGCACGAACGGCAAACACACCAGCTACGTGACAGCTCGATGTGCGCGCGGCGAACTGATCGTGGGACGAACGCGGACGACGAGAGAGGCCCGTGGACGTACTGGCCGTACCCTACTCGCTTACCCGGTCCCCACTACTCTGCCATCTGCGTCGGCTGTCTTTTTCCCTTACGGCGCCCGAGCAAAGGTGGAGGTGAGAAGGAGAGCTGTGCAACCCTTGTAGACCTTTAATCTTGTTTACGCGTGCAACCTTCGGGAAGACGTTAACATTCGCGTAATTCTCTCCACCGTGTCGTAACGATCGACGCCTGTCTTTTAGGAATCAGTTTCATCAGCTTTATTATTAATTAAAAAAAAAAAAAAAAAAAATGGGCAATATAAAATCGGTGAGGGGAAAAAAATAAAAAAAGCGTTTTCTGAAGAAATATGAAGTTTTTAATAACGGTAGATAAATCTAGAAATTGTTTGACATGGGATAATTAATTACACATGTGTTTCAACAAGAGTTATTATACTTGTATCACTGACAACTTTACGATTCGGTTACAATTTTGAGCCTGCCTTCGCAGCTCGCGACTCGCCTTTCTATCCGCCGGGTAGGATACGGAAACTGAATTTTTACGCGTCCTTCGGGGCGCAGGATGCGGGAACCCGATCTCGGTCTATGACGCGCGAAGGTTTCGAGATCGGCGATCTATGACGGTGAAGTGCAAATTAAAAACGCGGTGACATACTTTCACCATCAAGCGCCGCCGCTACCCGCGATTGAATGACTATCAGCCTTCCATCGGAGGGCACGTTATGCGTAAAAGAAAAAAAGGAAAAAAAAATAGAGGTAAATAATTCAAATAAACTATCGCGGGCAGGAAAAAAAATATAATACGCATCTCGCGAGATGAAAACGTCTTGTTGTTTGCCGTAAACGGAAAGCTCGCTCGCGTGACTCAGTTTGGTTTCCCGCTCGAGCGGCGATCTCGTCCGCTTTCCTCGAAAATCTATTTGAGAGTTCAACGGAACTGCATCGCGGGCGGTCGAAGGCGCCCAGCAGGGAGGAATAACCGTATACAGCGCTATCGACCAGCGGCACACTGAAAATATCGTCCCTTATGTCGTCCCGTCGGCGCTCTCGTACGCCATAAAACCTCAAGCGGCGTCACGCGATCCGACGACGTATTAGTGCAGTTTCGTGCATTGTAACACTCAGCTCCCGGAGTGCCCGGGGATCCAGCCTTGCGGTGGAAAAATTGTAGCCTTGGGGCCCGAATAAAGAAGCAAGGCGGGTACAATGAGGGCCCCGTGAGACCGTTCGAAAGTTCGACGAAAGAAAACTCCGATATAAATAAGATTTAAAAAAATTTCATGTGCGAAAGCTGATACAATTTGTTCTCCAGTTCCGATCGCTGCCGTTCCGTTTAACCGGGACGATCTCGTAAGCTGGAATTTATGGATCGCCGAGGTTTGTCAGAAAGCCGGTTAACGAGACGAATCGGTACGGTCGGTCGATTCGAAATAACGTATAATTGAACAGCGCGTCGATCCGGATCGACCGATGTTAGATATTTCATCGCTCGCGGTCGTCGTAGTAATATTCCGAGCATAAGTTAAAAAAAAAATATATATATATATATATATATATATATACACCAGTCGGATTTTCGCCAGCCTCTTGGCAAGTTTATACTCACGAGCCAAGAATCGTAGAGCTTTTATAAAATATTTTTATCCTCCTCCTTGCGGCGGAAAAAAAATGCGATACGTTCTGCGCGTGATAGCGCAGCCGAAGAAAACGCCAGAACGAGGCGGGAAGTTCCAAAAATATCTTATTCCCAGTCGCCGTTTCGCAGATAGTCCGCACCGCTCCGATTCTCCAGAGAAACGGCCCTCTTTTTATTTCCTATCGTCCGGAAATAAAATTCGCGAGCACGGACCCGTCCCGGCCACGAAACGCTGCGAATCCGACGCCGATACGCGTCGTAAAGCCGAGATGTTTAGCGACCGTCGACGCTGCGAGCCCTCTTAAAGCGCCGGATTTAAAATCCCGCGGGGGTTAAAAAAAAAGTGGCGAGCCGCGTGATTAAGCAACGATGACTTTGAGGAAACCGTCCGGTTATTTCGGTGCCCGCTCGCGAAGAGAAAGAGAACAAAAACGGGTGATAAATAGATGTAGAAAGAAATGGTTTTTTTTTATTTTTTTATTTTTTTATTTTTTTTTCACGGGTAGGAGGGAGGCAATTAATTTTCCTGCCGCCGTTTTGCAATTTCTTGGCGCCGGTCTTGAAATCTCACGGGAACGAGTCCTGAGTCACGGGCGTTTAACGGGCGCGACGTCAGCCGCAATGTCATTTAATTAAAATTGTCTGCTGAGCGCCGGCCGTCGCGAATCGAAAAGCTACGCCTCGCTCGGGTTACAAAGAAGTAAATTGAATCTCGCTCTTTGGCGCTTCGACATTTTTTTTTTTTTTAGGGCGCTGCTCCTCCCGAACCCTTTAAAGCGCAAAAATTCTCAATCTCCACAAATATCGCGCCCCGCGATTGTCTTTCGATCGCCGTTTTTCCGTTTCGCGCTACCACTTCCAAAACTTTCGTTACGACACCCGGTCCTGAGAATGCTGCGATGCAGATCGCGATAAGGATAGATTCGGAGCGCGCGCGCCGAGTGCAATGAGCACGCGATATATCAGCGCGCAGTTTTACTTTCACTTTTAAGGAAATACGTGCGTTCGTTACGGCACGCTAATTTTACGAGTCGATTATAACGCGCTGACTAATTATTTCGAAATTGCCGCGTGCGCGAGACACCGAAAATGCTCCAGCTTGCCGCGGAACTTTGTAACATCCTGCGGGATAACGTATCGGCTAACGTTAAAAGTGAGGAAGTTGCATCGATAAAAGGCATCAAGGACTTTCGGTGATAGCGATACGTATATTTTTAAACCACAGTAACAGGTTGATAAAAATTCTCCGAGTTAAAATATTAATATTCACAAATAAATAAAAAAATTTATTTTTTTGTAAAAAGAAAGAAAGAAAAAGAAAGAAAAAATTTATTAACGTTCGGCATGCGTCTCTCATCTCGTTCTCCGTTCCAATCTCGTTAATCAAATTTTTATTTCGCACATCAGATGTTCGAGGAGGATCTCGTGACGGTTGAATTAAAGGAAGCTGCCGATACAGATCCAATAGCGCCGGTGAACTTTGCCGTCGCGGGCGTAACTTAACGAGGCGTTAATCAACGGGCCACAAATCTTCGTTTAGTTTATGCGGAAGGGATTCGGCGGGGCGGAATTTTCTTCTCCGGATGATGAACCCACGCGCGGCTCATCCTCCTCGCTCGCTAAATTACTTTTTATACGCGTGTCGATGCCCGCGAGATAACGCGAAGGAAAGTCTCCGGCTACCTCGAATTATACGTAATACGATAAACTCGAGTTATTTTCTATCACGCAACGCTGTTTTGATTTAGATTAATTAGAGGCCGTTCGGCTAATTCGCTTAGACAACAATCGAGGGCCGTTGCTCGTCGTATTACATATCTAGTGCTCGTATCCCGTCACCCTGAAGATAAGACTTCTTATCGGAGTTGTTTAAGTCACGCTGTTGTTCATATTTGTGTCTCGTCGTAGAAAATTATGCTGCGTAAAATAATTTTTTTTTTTTTTGTTTAATAATTAGAAAGTTTACGAAATACTGTAAATAAATTGACGCAGGTTCTGAAAATGATTGTAGCACGAGCTAATGATATAAAATTAATTCATCTCGTATCGATTGTTCGCTCGGACTTTATCATTGGAGCAACGAGCGTTACCCAGCAAGTTGCGAGCGGTTGGAAGTTTCCTGGTGAGAGAACGTTGAAGGTTCAGCAACGTCGGCTTTCTTCAGAGCGATGGCGGTACTGTTTTGTCGGTGGAAAATAAAATTAGAACTCGTATTTTCGGTTCAAACTCGATTTATTTTTTTTATATTAATTACAGTTTTTTTTTTCTTTTCAATTACAATTGATATTAATATTAAAACAAAGAACATGTTTGTAAGTCGCAATTAAAATTTTCCGTACTGCATTCCGCGTGGTAAAAAGAAATTTTATTCAAGAGGAACTCTTGGGAAGCTGTTAATATTCGACGAAGGGAATGGAAATAAGATCCGCCTCTGTTTTTCGATTTAATTTTACACGGCTTCCCGTTACGTAAGATAGACGTTCGCTCCCGCAAAGGTGAATGAAGAAATCGATTTTACGGCATTCTCGCAATTAGTCTTTATAGAACCCACACGCGCCCGGAACGCAATATCTTACCCTGCATTTCCCCGATTTTTTCCATTTACTTCAATTTTCTTTCTCGGACGTATAAATTACGCCGCGCACGTGTTTCGCCGGCGAAGTAACGTCTCGGCTGATTAATATCTACGCACTCCGAGAATTTCTGCCCCGTGTCCGAGCTGGCAAACGGCCGTACATTTGCTGCACGTAGTTTCCGCAAAGTGAAAATTGACGCCTCGCAAATGGCATTGGAACAAAGGCAGTAAAACTTTATTTTATCGTTTCTTCTCAACCAAGTGCTAGAGAATTTTTTTTTCCCTTTTTTTTCTTTTTTCCTTCTTTTTTTTTTTATAGAATTTATTCAGCATGAGGTCTAATTTACCATTCGACGTGAAGAGAAGAGAAAGCACGGAGAGGTTTACGATCGATTATAAAAGGAATTATTCGCGATCGAGTTCGCCTGGTGAAAAAAATTTTTATATTTCACGTTCGCGAACCGAGACGGCGGGAAAATATCTCGCGCCGGCTGTGCTGCACCCGATGTCGCTTTTCCGCGCGCGATTTGCGAGGATCGGACTTCCGCCGTGGCGAAGCGCGAAGGGTTGTTCCTCGTCACAGTACACGACTCGCGAAAGTGCCTTTTACGAGCGCGGGGTGGCGGCTGTGATAGTGGGGGTAGCGCAATGCGGCGCCCCGACTTGCATCCGCGTGCAGGACGCCCGAGAGAAATCTCAGGGGGGGCCATGGATCTCGCTTTAGCGGTCCGTTAACGCCGATTATTGCGATTTATCCGCGGTTAATGAGATACTGTCTAATCTCGAGCGGGATCATTAATTAATGCGCGCGGGCGAGCGATCGTACGCATGCGATACCGCACGCAAATGCGTGAAAAACGCGATAACGCGCAGATAGGAATCGGATAGCGGGAACGCTTGCTCGGAGGCTGCGTGAAAGGCTCTTCTTTCCACGCCGGTTTCTCCTCGTCTGAAGTTTGCCTTTCGCGCACCCGCTTTCTCGTCTCTCCTCGCCCTTCCGTTTCCCCGCGCCAGCATCGCGGTCTCCTTCGCTCTCGTCCCGGTGTAGCGACCCCCACTACGAAATCCCGCTCTCGTATCGAACGCCCTGTGACGTCATTGAACTTTGTATGACGTCGTGCCAGTGGTTTTCATCCGAGCTGCTTCGAGGTGACTCAATGAACCTACGGAGGACTTGGTCAGCTGTCGTTTGATAACGTGCGTTAATCGGGGCAGTTCTAAAATCGGTTCCCCCGACGCAAGTGTGAATCATCGGTGGTTTTAATCGTTAAAAATATTTCTTCCTTTCGCGTGGACAATGAACGTCAAACGATGCTAGGTATACGTAAAAAAAAGAGAAAAATTTTTTTTTAATAAAATCCCGAAGTAGATTTAAAGGCGATTCAGCCGCAATGATTTCTCCGCGATGACAACCCGTCGCTATTAGCCTTTCTCAACATCCATTCGACTGAGAAGTGATGTGGGTCGGTGGCGCGCGTAATCGCGCGCTGTACCACGCGGAGCGGAGGCCACCCCTGTAGTCCGAGGGCCGCGGGAGGGCGCGGGGGCATCCGTCACCAACTCCCCGGGGACCATTGATCTGACATTCTCCGCGATGACGTCACGGCCGCGCGAGAGAAGCGGGTCAAACGTCACGAAAAACGATCCCACGCGAAATTTCTGGCCGTGATTCAAGAACGGCGGGTACTCTCAACATCCATAAAACCGACGATTAATTAGAACCGATTTCTTTTTATTTGTCCACGCGCGGCTCGGAAGATACAAATTAGCGCGGCAGCAAACTATCGCGACTCGAGGCCCCCGCGATTAATGCGAAAGAGCTCGTATATATACGCGGAGGAACGCCGCTATAAAATTAAATCAAGTGCAACAGTATTTTATTTAAATTGGAAACATCCGCCGGTCCCCGTTTGATGAACGTTGGTTCTACAGAAGTCAATTATCGCGATCGTAACTCAATACCGAACGTGTCTAAGAAAGCGGAACGTTTATCGGGAAGCCTCCCACGGAAGTTCACTAAACTCGAATGCCATAGCGACGTGGGATTGTTAAATCGTCGGAGGTGGGTGCGGGAGAGAGACGAAAAAAGGAAAGAAAGACAGATCGGGAAGGCAGGAGCACCTCGACATTGGGAAAAGTGCGCTTTGGCGAATCGGAGGGGGCAACAGGAACGCATCTCGGAGGAGAGAACCTCCCACGGAGAGGTATCCCTTGTTTCTTCCCGGGCGCGTATTCACTTTACGTTCCCCCCTCGTTTTATCGATCCTTCTCCAACTACGGAGCCTCCGCTACGGAGTCTGCACCAGCACGCCACCGCCAGCAGCCGCAGTAGCAGCGTTGGCGGCGATCAGCGTCGCCCATCATCCCCCAGTGGCTGCCCGGCCACCAAGCCGGCATAACTACTTCGATCGGTCGGTTTGTGCGGTTCTCCGCCACGCATTGCGTCACGCAGCCAGCCGTCGGCGTCTACGATTTGAAAGCACGAGAGCGAAGGGCCCGACGCGCCGCTCGGGGCGCGCAACGAGGGTGCGCGAGCGAGTCGGGGGTGTGCACGGAGCGCAGTGTGCTCGCGAGGGTGGCCCGGCTGCACAGGCACCACTGCCAGTGCGGCCGCCGGTTTACCGCCAGCCAGGGGTAGTCGCGCAATGCGTTCGACCGAGCTGAACTGAGCGAGGAAGGAGGCTCGGTGCTCGCCGCCGGCGCAGCCCTTCGCTCCCTTTTACCTTCGCGACTGCGTCTCTCCAAGGGCCGAAGCAAAACAACGTAAGTGCGATGCGTGTTCACCGATCGTAGTAGTACCTCGCGGTTGCACGTGCCGTGAAAGCGTTCCGCGCGGTAAGCTTCCGCACCCCCGCCGACGGGGTCGATGAAGGCAGATGACGCGCGGTGGTTGATGGTCGATTTGTGGATGTGTAGTACGCATCGCCTTGGCGGGAACAATGACAGGTGACGAGGGACATAGTCCGAGCCTTGCTACTACATGACGTGACACGAGTGACAGCCGCGGAGTAAGAAGTCGCCGCGACGTGAATGACACACGAAGGTTTTGCTCGTCGTGTCCGAGCAACGAAAATGGCGCGTCCGAAAATTATGAGAGGTCGTCAAATTTACGAATAACAAGGATGATCATCAGATCAATTCGATGCCACGCTCGCGATCGAGCGGCGGTCGACGGGGGCGGCTTCGATCAAGTAATTTACGTCGGAATGGCAGAGGAATCCCACCGCGTTTGTGATTAATGTTCCTTGTTTGGTCGCCTGGCGAACTCGGCGCGACGCATGGCGGCACGTCGAGTGCCCCTCCGAATTCAAACTCTCGTCACTCCGCATCGAATTGATCTGATCCGCTATCACGCAGAGCGATCGCGCGGTATATATTTTTATACGCCATAATGTAACCGTCGCACGTTCAATTAGAGTAAGTAATTGCGACGTTCATAGCCCAGCGAACCTTTTAATCAATACTTAATTTATTTAATACAAAGATCGCAATTATTGTTAATTTATTAAATTCACTTTGTAAGTTCCGTCGATTTGAGCCTAGTACCCTCGTCGGCCAGCGGCGCTCCCAGACGTTCGTCGCGTCGCTGCGCTTTTTCATCGGGACAAAAAAAAAAAAAAAGAAAGCAAGTCCTCAGATCGATTCCGACATTGCGGCGAGTCAATCGAACGAAACTTGACAGTGGAAACGGGCATAAAAATAGCAGGCGGAAGGTGTACTTGGCCGTAGGGAAACCACGAACGATGTTATCCCGCGACGTTGGGCCGTCCTTGCTCGTACGATTGCCATTACGCTGTGTCAAGGCGAGAGCCGCGTACGCGCGATATCAGATTGGCCTGATAGCTCGCGCCCTGGCAATGCAATAATTTTCCCGGAGCGCATTTTGATCGCTCCTCGAGCCATGCCGCCCTCGCGGGGGTGCGGCTGGCACGTAATTCACCCGAATTTCAGATATTAAGGGTAAACCTCCCTTTCGACACGCTGGGCAGCTCGTGTTACAGCATCGGTCCCCCGAAACTCGAGTATTATAGAAAGTATACTCGATGCGAGGAAAACGTTCCGCTCAAGTTAAACATATCCGGTAGTTATTAATTATGCCGTCGATTTTACAACGCTAATTTCAAAACCCGCGAGAGACCCGGTTACTTGTCTTTAATCACGTCAGCCGCTGCAAATTGATATTATTATCGATGGAGTCCGTCCACTTCTTCACGTCCGCTGGGGGGAGAAAACGTCTCTCGTTGCACGATTTCGCGCGAAGGAAAATCCACGGGAAAAAGCTCGGCAGACTGACCTTGTCCTTCGCGAAATTACTCCGCGCCGTCGTCAAGTCCCCCAGGTCGTGTACGCTTTCGTGGCGTCGTGTGCGAGGTGCAAAACAACGAGTCGGTATATCGATTTATTTCCGATAATGTATTACCTCCCGTGACGATAACGCGTATGTACGCAAACGTATCGCGTGTCCCAATATCTCGAATTTCGCGTTTAACGTCGAAACCTCGCCGCGGAGGGTGTGCGGAAAACGCGCGAGGAAAAAGAAAAAAACAGGAAAAAAAAATATTAAAAAAAAAGAAACACGTCCCCGCGTTCGGCGACGATGACGTATCGATCGTCGCACGCGCCTATCGCCAGAAATAACTGCAACGGTAATTACTTTTACCGGGCGAAAGTGATTTTAATATTTATTACACCCCCGGCAGATTTCCGATATCACGCAGGCACGTGGCGGGAAAAATTTTCACGCGCAGGGTCTCTCGAGAGGAAAAAGAAAAAAAAGAAAAAAAAATGAAGCGGGCACGACGACGAGTCTTTCTCCGCGATTAATGTGAAGACGGAGTTTTCTTCGAGCGTACAAGTGTATTGTTACACTTTCATAGTCGAGCAAAATTGCGAAGATTTCAAAAAATAAACGATTAATATTTGGCTTGCTCCACCGAATACGGCTGGAGCGTCTTAAAGTTATCTCGGCGGAATATTTGCGCGCTGATACGCCAGCCAGATAAGAAAGCGCGACTGACGCGTGTTTGCCTTCTTCCGCGCGTCCTCGCTTCGAAATTATTGCGTATTAATTAGGGCGCCGGTGCTCGTAGTGTTCCCGTGTGTTACCCGCCGCGTGCAAGATCGCATGTTAAACAAATTCCTTACGTAGGCGACGCGGAACCGCCGTATCTTCCCAGTGCGAGTGCAACGAAGCAAGGTGCACGACCCGGCTGCGGGCAACGGCGATATAGAGCGAGCCGCGTGTATTTCTAGAGCAGCCGGTTCAAGAATAGAACGGCAAGTAGACGACCGAATTAAATATAGACGGTGAACGGCCGGCAAGTAGATTACGAAATTTCATCGAAGTCACGAAGATCCACCACGAATCGGACGTGCGATAGCGGCGAGTTATCAATTTTTCTTCACCCCTTGAGAAAGTCGATCCCAGCCCCCCATTCCCTTGTGGAATAATTCCGGACGTTCAACGAGCGGGTTTTAATTGCGCGAAAGGCGCTGGTAACGTGATCGATGAAACTGAACGGCAATTTATAAGCCCTCGGTTAATGCGCAAGAACAGTGTCTGAATTAAATTGGAAGTAAAACGTTTTATCAGTCCGATCCTTCGCGGAATTTACCGGAGGTGTACGGAGGCTTTGAAAACCTTCGCTGGTCTTGGTACTCCCATTTCTTCGTAACTCCTGTATATTAAAGAGTTCAAGAAATACGAAATAAGAGGAAACAATCACTGTCGCGAGATTAAAGTCGTGAGATTTGAAGGCGCGCTGGCGGAAAACAATTTTCTCGTTGATATTACAGGGCTCGCGTATGTCAGTTAGGAAGAATATAAATATCTCGAAATAATAGAAAAAGAGCGGAAGGATAAGTTCGAGTCGGGTATACGCGACGACCTGCACGCGTTTATTTTAGCTTGTAGCAACGAGGACGATAAAAAAAAATTGTCGGATTTGATGGGAAACCAATAACCAATAGCCAGTTCCTTTGTTGACCTAAAACTCTCCGTTCGTTCGGCAACGTCGTCTGGCGCGTCGTTTTCGCGCGAATTAATACTCGGAGGTTTATCGGCGGAGGGATGGGATACGGAAAGCCCACGCGTGTTAAGCGAGAAAAATCGAAGGTGGAGGAAAGTCGGCGGCGACGATCGAGCCGGTCGCTGTCAGTCCGCCGGATGTTCTTCAAACGAGCGGAATAGCTAGGCGTCGTGGTTCGATATCCTCAATGGAGCCACAATGCACCGGGACGAGTGTATTGTTCGGCGCGATGGTATACTGAGTCGGTCACTGAATTCCTTGTCGTTAGTTGATTAAGCCTCACGACAATGCTTTAGTTGCGGCGCGGCTCGAAGAGAAGTGTCCGGAACAAAGGAAGCATTAGAACGTCCCGGTGTAAAGTGCCCTCGGTACAATAAAACTTTCCGGCGAAAAATAGCGGCGGGGAAAAAGTAGATTGTAGCTCGCTTGATGGCCGACGTGGTTGAGAGTGAACTTTTCCGTGGGCTTTTGCAGAGAGATGCCAGCGGCTGGGGCGGCCGTGCCGGCCGTTGCCGAGGGTGCCGGTCAGCTGGAGGACCTCGACGAGCCGCCGGAGCCACGTGTTCGCGGTGCCAGCGGAAGGGCCGGCTTGATGAAACCCCTGGTAGTGTTGGCCCTACCCGGAATGTACCTCTTCTACAAGTACAGCCAGTACAGACGGGAGCAGCGCGAGCTTTCCCGCAGAAGAGTGACCGAGAGGGAGCTTCAACACCTTCATCATAAAATCGTGAGTAGGCTTCAAATTATTTTTCATTCGTTAATTTTTATTTTTCTGCCGACATTCCGCGATCGAACCGTCCCATCTGTTGTTACGCCACGAGGGCCGCCATTAAAAGGCGATCGGCATAAAATAATTACGACGGAACGATTAAACGTATTTATTTATACTGGCTTTGGATTCGTTGGATATTATTTTTACCCGGGCCGAGCGAAAATACAAGTTACACCCAGTCGAGTATTTGAACCGAAGAGCGGAGAAAAAAAAGAAACGGATAAACGGCAGCCGAAAATAAACGTGATATACCGTTATCGGTTCGAATAGCTATTTATTATACATACAGCCGATGAGATTGCTTTCGGTATATCGTACTCCGAAGATAAACGACAATTCTGATATGTGACGCGATGAAAGTATTATTGCCGCCGATATTGATCCCTCACGTGAACAACTGCGGGTTCGCGGAGAAAAAAAAAAAAAAAAAATTATTTTACCCTTTCTAATCAAGGGATTTACGCTTCTCTACGTCGTTTATCGAAGGTTCGCCAACGAGGCGTCAAGCTTACGTGCCCGGACTCTTCGTGGATCTCTATTAAAAAAAAGAGACGTCGTGATTTCATTGCTGTCCTATCGTTGCCGCATTTCCGCGATGCCAATTAATTTTTTTTTTTTTTTTTTTTTGTTTATTTGGTTTACTTTGCGTCGCGAGAATGAATTCCACGATTACCCGAGGGTGACGCGATCGTCTCGCGGAGGAGGCCCTATCGCCTCCCGAAGGGCTGCTTATTTTTGTTCGCGATTTTTGTTAAAGGTTTGTGTACACTTGGCGAACGAACTCCGAATGAACACAGTGACCGCCAACATTCGTCAGCGATGTGTGTCATCGGTGTGTTATTTTTGTGGTCATTGATTTGTTTGCGAATGTTCGCGTTCGCTTGTTCGTTCGATGTTAGCCCGCCGAGTATACACACACCTTTAAAGCAACCTATTTTGACTTCGTTATCATTCTTACGGAGTCGCTCGGCAGAAACGAGATCGCGAACGTCGTTCCGCGGTTACGAAACTTGGAATCGTCGTGCCCGCATAATTTTTCATTCGTCGACTCTTAATTTCGAAGAGGAGGAGAAACTCCCGATTTTCCGCCGTGATGGAATTCAGATTAATTAACGTGATTTGAAAGTTTCACGTTTCGTTCATATTGTTTAATAAAGAAAACGTAAAGGACGATACGTGGTCGCCAAGTGGATCTCTAGCGTCCACTCGTGAGACAACGTCGCGGAATTCACCTATAGAAACTCGGGAACTCCAAACGTATTGATTTCCGCCCGTCCCGGGCTATCATGTTTCGGTCAACTTAGCAAGTGCTGATCGTTGATGGAAGAACGACTATGACTTGCAGTGTAGACACGCCACTGTTGTATCGGAAATGGCGGGTCTTATCGAGTAACTCGTTCGCAGAAAAGTATTAAACAGATAATCCCGGAGCTCCATTGGAATAACAGAAACCGCGGCAATTAATTTTTTTTTTTTATTTAATTTTATTTTTGTCCCTTTAACAATTAATTTATTTAAACGAATGAGAGAGATTGAATCTCGATCGCTAAGCGACGTGGACTGATGGCTCGTATCTCACGATGCTCCAATCGCTCTCTCAAGGTCGGCCCTTGCAGCGTCTAGGTTCGGACAATTTGTTAGGTCGGTGCTGGGACTTGGCGACGGCAAGGCGGTACGAATAAAAAGTGTCCCCGCTAGGGAAGCCTGCCAAGAAGCTACATATACTGCCGGGCGGATCGTTACTTGGATATCTCGGATACCTCGTGCAGCCTCCATAACCGTGGACCGCATTCGCGGCACCGTGGACCCCCCGGAATTTCACGAGGCCGGGCTCCGCGTCCAGCTGATTTATCGCGACGTTGTTACTCGGTATCGGTAAAATCCGAGCTGGTCAGCGGCGAGATACTGTGGGGGGAGGGGGGGCAGGTTCTCGTTAACGGCGCCGGCGAAAAGATCAAACGGGAAGGCTCGGAAAAGATTAAAATGATACTAACGTGTTCGCGTGATATCAAGCGACATTAGGGGCCTTGAGAGCTTCCGCGGAGAAGCGATCGACTTCAGCCTTGACAATAAACACACGAACATTCGTAAAAACCGTCGAGCGACCGCTTAAAAGCCCCGGCGACTTTCGCGGGCCGATAGAACTCGACGCGAACGGAAGACGGCTCGCGTTTCCCCGAGATAAGGTTCACGCCAACTTGACGTTAAGATCGCGATCGTGCCCGGCCAGGACCTTTGCTCCCGCTCACCGCGGTTGTGACAACGACTGCGAGGAATAGGCGAAGGACAGGGAGAAGAAAATCGATGTGCACCGGTCGCTCAAGATTATCGGCGTCAGATATCGCATTCCTCTTTACTTTCGATATTGTTTCAACGTTATTCGCGACAGCTTCGAGTTTCCACTCTTCCGCCTATATTTGACGCGAAACAAATCATTGGTTCGTTCGACCGTTATTTTACTACCTTACACGTTTTTATTTTATTTTATTTTATTTTTTTTTTTAATACAAGATATACTTACTTTTTTATTTGAAAAAAAAAATTGTAACTTCGTAAGGTAAAATGTAAAAAGATCTTGCGATGCCTTGCCTAAGATAGTCGGAACGTGAAAGTTTGACCTTTCAAAAAGTCAGACCGACTTTTGCGTTACACGTTTCATTTTACATCGTGCGCGTCCGTGTCTCTCTCTCTTTCTATCTTAGAAAATATTTTTCTTTATATTAATTCAAAACGGGGCCACACACGCGCTCAAAATATCGCGGTTATAAAAGCAGGGTGAATTTTCCTCCCGTCAGCCCCCGCGATACGACGTAATTGGATTTGCAGAAAATAACAAGTCGACAGAGGTTGTATTTTGTGGCGGCGGCCGCCGTCGACTGACTAAAGTTTTACGTCGCTATCTGCTTCCCCTTTCGAGTCACGTAAGTGCACGTCCACGCGATTCTAGGGACTCGTTGTTCACCACCCAGGCTAACCGTTGGTCGCTCGGCGAACTGGGAAACTTTTCAACTCACAGTTAGGGTCGGCTAACTGCGGCGTTATTTTAATTTTCGATAAAACATCCATCGCGCTGAAACTCGCTTCATCTCGCTGGAAGATTTTAAATAGCCTGCTTTATTTTAGTTGCCATAAAAATAGGCGGTGTAATAATCGGAATATTTTGTGTTGCCTTTGAATAAATTATAAATTAAGTTAATTTTTTTTATCGCTCGCAGTTTTCAGCTTTGATTTTTTTTTATGTTATTTTTACGCGTGATGTGCGTAATGGATTACTTATTATTTTTGATGGAAAAAATTATCTTTATGGATAGTTTACGTGACGTTGCCTAGAAAACCTTTTTTTTTTTTTTTTATTAATTAAGCTCCGGGGCATAACTTATACCACATGCAATTTTAAAAAGCGCATGCACGTTAGATTCAAATCAGGAGCTCGCGGCACAAAATTAAACAATGATAAAGGGTTTGGTCGTTGACCTTTAAATGGCATTAGAGGCTGATAATATCATTAGGAATCACATAAATTACCATAATGCACGGTCGCTGGAAACGCAGGTCGATGCCAATCTTTCATAATTCCATTGAATTGCGTAATAACAGACATTATTTAATATCGGGAGGCTTGTGAAATTTGCCCCATTAGCCTAGCTCTTGTTTGAAAAAAAATTCTCAATTTTCAAGTAACCCGTGGAAGAGTGCACTTGATGATCCATTTCGGTTATTCGACTATCGTCCTCCTTTTCCAATTCAATCGCAAATGTTAGTTATCACAGTAAATCACAGTCGCATTTAATTTTTTTTTTTCCCCCGAAAACGAGGTGAAAGGTAGAGCGGTCCGAATCCATTTGTCTTGCCATTGATTCGATAATCTCAAACGTCCAAGCTTACTTTAACGATCGAAATCCCTCTGGAATATTTCGGCACGTTGCAAGCGATATTCTGTCAAACGCGAATGGAAACTAGCATTAATCCGCAATGTCGCTTTTAATTGCTCGGCAAAAAAAAAAAAGAAAAAAAATAGCTCGAATCGGGCCGCGTGGCTTCGGTCGAAACAGCTTAGAGCCGGGAACAAAACAAAGAAGTGAATTAAACGAGAAAACGAGCGGGCGGGGGGGAAGTTTGCGCAAAATCCTTCGGGTTTCATTAGTATTTCATCGCGCGAGTGCATAACGTAGGTTGTATAATTCTCAGAGCTTGTAATAATGAAAGCCCTGAGCATAATGGCCGCGAACGCAGAAAGAGTGAGTGCGCATCGACCTAGTCCGCGTCCTTCGTGAGATGTTAACGAGATGCTAATGCCGCGGGCGTCGTTTTTTTTTTTTTTGTGTTTTTTTTGGTTTTTTTTCGGACTTAAACGGACGCGTTTGCGCGAAGCCAATTGAACGATGTAATTAAATTGCGCTTGCGAAACATTTTTATCAGATAATCCATCGTCGATGCGAAAGAAAGAAAATCAAATAGCTGTTGCTTGGGAAAATTGTTTCCGCCACCGTGCTGCTAAAAAAGCATGCAAGACCCCGAAGGCAAACTGAAAAGAATGAACATGTCGCTTCGCAACATTTGTACGTGTAAAGTTAAGTCGAGATAAATGGCCCGGGGAATGAAAAAGAAGTATGAATGGCGGAGAGCGCGGAGGAAGCAGCTTGTCCGGGGTTTTTCTTCGTACGGTAACGCAGCCATCGTGGGGCGCGACACGCGAATTGCGAGCCCAAGCGTGTTCGACGGCGAGAACAAAGAGGGATCGATACTCGACCGACGCCGGGCTGATGGCAGCGGCGGCGGTACGTTTCGTGTTTCGTTTCTCATTTCCGCGGCGGACAATGCTCCCGGCGATGCAAGGATCGAACGGTCGATGCAAGGGAGAGGGGGCCAAGCGATTTTAGCGCGGGAACCACCGGCGACCTAAGCTGGTTGCATCGATTCGCGAAGGCGTACGACAACCGCGAGGAACGGCTCCGTTTCTTCGCGACGGTTCGACGGAGAGAAATTCCACCGCGACTATCGAAGACGGTGCCGGGAGGTGAAAGCTCGTCGACAGCTGAATTCGCGAACTTTTTGACGAGCCGCAAAAATATTTAAAGCGCGAGGTGATCGCGCGCCTGTCGATCGCAGAAAACGAGAGACCGAGATCGCGTAACGAGCGCGAAAATTTCGACAAGCGGACGGCGCTCAGACGTTTCTTTTGAAATTCCGGACGATGGCGGATGAAAGGAGACGCGCGGCAACTCGGTACACTCCGCGTACGTACTACCACGTGAACATGGCTGATGAACGATACTCGAGGGAGCTTCTCGTCGAGAGAGGAGGTGGAGGGACCGGTCGAACGTGCTGAAGCGTAGACTGCGGGAAAAGCCGCCTTACACCTTTCCACGTAACGCGGTCTTTCAAGACTAGGGTCATCTATAACCCTGGCCATTGGATTCTTATCGACCTGCCTGTCGTGCTGAATTTTTCAGTACGCACGTCGGGTTGATTGACCGCCGGCCGGATCCTTACGTACGGAGTTCTACGCCGCTCGTGATTCCGAGACTTCGCCGTATTTTCGACCACGTCGATTACCGGCTCTTCTCTCTTTCAAAGCGCCTTTCTCGGGCGCTTGTCGTGAGAAGGAACGGGCGACGCGGTGACTTTCCGCGCGGCCGATTCTAATCGTTCATTGTTCGTTCGCCGAAATGCATTCCGAAATCGAACGGCGCAGTTTAACAACGCGCGATCGTGAAAGGTCACGATGCTATCTTCCAGATGAGTCAGGGAATGTTTCTGCCGTACATAAATCATCCTATCGATCCTGAAATTGCATTCCGACCACTGAATATGTTATGTTGTCCTGTCTACAGTTTGTCTAAATTTTTTCTTGTTGTTCCGTCGCAGGTACTTTCAATATATTTTTTTTTTCCTTCCTCGATATTTATAGTTTAATTGTTCTAAAACTGTTGGCGATTTCTTAATGTTACGTTAGATGAACTTATGACACACAGCCGGTCACGAACGGGTTTTTAAAAGCACGAGCGAGCGAAAAGGTATGGGTGATACTTCCGCATTGTGGAATGGCGCAGAATAAAAGCACGTGGATGCATGCAGTCGGTCCTTTTAAATATTTCCAGCTTGCAATCCGCACCTAGTTCTTCATTTGTATTCTCACAAGCTGCGACTGGTAATTTTTAATACGAGCACATGTTCCGCGTCGCCCGTAGGGCGCCAGAGGTTTTCATCGATTATCTTAGATGGAAAATAATAAAATTCTTCAGCCTTGAGATTTGCATATCTCGAAGGCTGGGCGCATCGAAAATAACATGAAAATTACGGGCCACTCCTTCGATTATTAGCGTTCTCATACCGGTACTTTGCTTTTATTACGCTTATAACTGTACTTTTATAAACGGCTTCTTATATATACGCACAAAAATGTTATTCTTGCATACAAAAAACGGACGTACTACTTTTAATACGGTTAATTAAGAAATTTATTCGAACGACATCCCGCGTACACCTTTCGAATACTTCGCCTGTAATTTATCTTGCACGTTAAGTGTTTACTTTATATCGCAGTTTTTGTGACAATCTAGATTCGCTTCGGACGTATCATTTATCATGCAAAAGTAACATTTGAATTCCGCTGTTGCGTTTCGGTAACTTTACGTCCATGGGTCGTGGTATTATGTGACTCCCGCTCATATATCGTTGACAATTAAAGTCGAAACGATGAATGTTGTAAACAATACCGCTATCTGACACGAGATCACAATGTTTCGCGTTAAAACAGTCGGAACAAGTTGCCCTCCCTTCGACTCGCCGCATTTGAGCTTTTCGATACCGTCGCGAACTACGTTACGTCACGAACCACGTTTGTTGTTTCTGGGAGAAAAAAAAAAAAAAAAAAAAAAAAAAAAGAAATTACCTCCGCCATCACTTTAGCAATCTTCTAAAGGAGAAGTAAAACTAATTGCGATAGCGAGTCGTTTGTGGTGAACATCCAGACGACGATAGCTGATGACAGGCGTCTACCGCAAACGCGTCACTCGCGAAGTGTGAGCAAATATTGTTTTTTTTTTTTCTTTTTTTATTCTCACGAGCGACTCC
Source organism: Cardiocondyla obscurior (assembly GCF_019399895.1). NCBI lineage: Eukaryota > Metazoa > Arthropoda > Insecta > Hymenoptera > Formicidae > Cardiocondyla > Cardiocondyla obscurior. The sequence continues at coordinate 8,605,218 of NC_091869.1, forward strand.
AAGACGATCATCTCGGCGGCAGCGGCGTCGTGGAGGATCACTTCTCAATCTGGTTCATCCAAATGAAGATTGCGCGACGATCCCTCATTTACCGTCTTTGCCATGGGTCACGTTTTTAGCGTACGGCATCCGTGAGTTCGTGCTCAGATAGAATTTCCCCCGGGACTTGGAATCGGCAGCGACGCCCATATAAGCTTCGGGTTTCCATACGCAATTCGCCAGGATCCCAGGTCGCCATTTCGGGCACCGGCTCGAGGGAAACCCGTAAGGGTTCTCCACCGACTCCGCGTAGTACCGCCAGGCTCGGTTGTGTCCACAGGTGACTAAATAAAAAGAAAGAAAGAAAAAGAAAAATAGACGGTAACATCTCAGCGGGACTTTTGACTGTGACTTAGAAACGATTCGCGATATATCACGGATATTAAGAAATTAATTAATTAAAAAAGCGGCTCGAGTGCTGTGGAAAGGGGAGGAAGGAGGGGCTTAGGCGACGGTCGAAGTGCATTGCTCGGTGCGGAAACGAGTATGTCACTCACTGTATTGATTTATGAGCTTCCTGAAGCCCATGCGAACAATGCTCTTCAGATCGCAGCCGGGCTGTCGCCTGCCTCCGCCGTTTGGGTAAAAATCGACGTGGCCGAGCGGATGGGGAAACCCAAAGTTGCCGCCGTCCGTGTGAATGACGTCGACGAAGACGGCGTCGGCCCACGTCAAGTGGCCGTCGTCCCCGGTATTCATGTACAACGGATAAGCCGGGTCCAATCCGGTGATCCTGCCTATCTGAAAGCGCGTTCTCAACATACACACGTATATACAGCATGCGGTACGATCGCCGATATAGCGTTTCGATTGATACGCCCGACGCTAATGCGGTTCCCGATAATGCGGCCCTCGATTAGCCGAGCAACGCGGTGTGACTTGCGATCGCTATTAATGGATCCTGCGATGTCTCACCTTTCGCGGTGCCAGAGCCTTCCCCATGAAACCGGCGACTTCGGCGCCTAAGCTGAAGCCGATCACATGAATTTTGGATAAAGAGACCGCTTTTTGCGCGTCAAGCCAGCTTATCATGTGCGCCAAATAAGGCCCAACGACTTTGGTATTCCTCACCGCTGTTATGTACCACGGTAAAACCGCCAATTTCGGCCAGTTTATTAATATCACGTTATAGTGCCCACGACGCAGGTAGGCTGAAACAAAGAGTATATTCGGATTTTAAAAATTAATTTTTCGTAATTTAATTATACAAGTAAAAGCTTTTTAATGTTCTCGTACATGAAGAAAAGAAAAAAATAAAATAAAATAAAGTATTTATTCTTAGGAATTCAGGAAGATAGTAGAGAGTAAAAGTTTTAAAGCAAACACATAAATAAAACCGATTCTTTTGAGATCGCTGAAAAGTTAAATTGGATCGACTCGCGTATTGAAGAGCGCGGAGAACTTCGGAATTTACAGTGGCAAGTTATGGTGGCACTATTTGTCATCCTGACAGTACCCCTTGAGGTTTAGCAAGATAGATCCATGGATCATGTAGTTGTTAATGGATCCAGCCTACTACTAGCTCGCTTCGAACTTTACGAGCGGAAAGAAAAACGGAGGCACCGCGATGACTCTTAAAAAGTTATTTCGCATGCAGGACGACATACCGCCGGGCCGCGCGCGCTTATCAAAAAGGTCGAAGCGCGACAGCGCATTTGTCATCATCGAATTTCAGCGAAATAAATTCAAAATTTATCTCGAAACTTTTTCAGAGATTTAAAACACAAAAAAAAATATATATATATGTAGCTTATTGCACGTGAAATGCCTTTGAATTTAACAAAGCGCTTTTTTTTTCCTCGCGCATTCACGCGATGCGTTTTGCACGAATAATCACGTCGCGTACGACGTGAATTATTGCTTTTTGATATTTGTGACATACATACCGTTTCGTACAGCAACAGGACCTTTCCCTGAACTACTATCGCTGTATCCGTGAACGTAAACGATAGTTGGATGTTTAACGTCGAAATTACTCTCCCACAATGTTTTGGCATCGTTAAAATCCAGTATATTTGGAAACGTTGGATTCCGCCTGTCGTGGATTAATGCGAAACGCAAGAAAAATGTCGCTATGATGAGCAGAATTTGTGGAAAATTCGATACGGTCGGTGGACCCGTCGATTTACAGACTATCGGAAAACTAATTTGACAAACGTTCAATCAACGGCTAATTAACCGGCTTATTCATTCGCACATCTAGATCTTTAGATCTTGCTAGTAGGTAACAAAGCGTCCGGTTAATTATAATTAATTTCCGCTTAATATACTTGATCTTAAACAATACCGTGGCAGGAAAATTGGATTCTATTGAGGCGTTTGGTGTACGTTATTGCGTGACGGCGATTCTGATTCATGAGCGACGCGTACCTGGTGTACAATAGAAATTGGACGTCACGATTCAGCTGAATCGGGCAGCAATAGAAGCACGTGCCGGTGGGGAGCAGCGTCAGATGCAATATAGTGTCTCCTGCAACAAAAGTGAAGGGATGATACCTTCCAGCGGGCGATTTCACCCGATGAATTTTAATCTCCTCCCTCCCCCGATTACGTGGGACGCGAGATCCTCCGTCGGGGAATTACTCGCGAACGAATATTAAATCCAGCGTTTATTTTTGAACATTTATTTCCGTTTTCCCGGCCGACTCAGGGGGCTAGCTCGTGAATCCGTTTAACATACTTCGCGACCGACGCAACGACGTTATTTCGATCGGCGGTGCCGGTTCAATCCTCTCTACGCGTTACTTTCTTTTTGTTATTAAATTGCACGCGCATAATTCCGACGTCGGTAACGGCCGGCCTCGACCAATCGCCGCGGTCGTCGTCATTGAACCTGACGGTGGTCACGTTATGTCGCGTGTCGCGCCGCCCGGAGATCAGCGGCGCGCGATACTCACCCCCGTCGAGGAATCCCCTTCGGCTCCCTTCGCGCGAAACGCCCCGACGCGAGGCACGCCAGGAACCTGGCTTCATTTCGTGAGCACGCGAGGCTGCTTACATTTACTTGGGGGATAAACGTTTATTTCGAAACCTCGCCACGTTATTCCGTTCGCGGCATCGGGCTTTGGCTCGCTCCGAACATCTTTCCTCATTTTACGATTCGCTGAGATGATCGTTTTACTCGATTAACATTTTAACAGCTTGGATAGTTTCCGCGCTCAAACTAATAAACTGCTGTATTTAGATGGGCTGATCGTTGAAATAAGATCCTCGGGCTCGATAGTTCAAGAAGTAGGATCGTCTCTCGCGTCCCGCTCGAGTGTGTATCGACTTGACGACAACGTATACGCAGAAGTAACTCGCCGTTCTTTCCACTTCGACGGCGCACGTGATGCCGTGTTTCATCGTAATTAAGCTCGCACGGAAAGCGCTAAGTGGCTGTCGAGTTTGCTCGCTCGGTTGCACTTCTCAACCCCTTAAACCTCACCCTCAGTGGGCGACAGAGCGTCAAAGATGAATAGATGAAGTTTTATACAAAACATTCAATTCTTTTATCCAAAAACTTTTTTTTAAGCGCACTCTGCTAAAATAAAAGAAAAATTGCAAATGCTAAAAATGTCTCGTCAAAAGCAGATATCGATTGTAGAATTTTAATGCGTGTAGGCGCGACAAAACGATGACGGTAGAACAAACAGCTTTTTACGATTAGTGAAAGCCTCTAAACGCGATTTATGATTCAGTTTGAGGATTTATTCCCTCGCGATTGTACAACGGGATAATTAAACATGGTTTTCAAGAGTGGTCTCGCGAGAAATGACTCGCCGTTTGCACTTTCGCCGTGATGTTCGCGGGCGCTTTTTCACGAACGTTTTGCACGAGGCGCGTCCAGTCGCGGAAGCAAATCGTAACCGACGACGGTGGACCGCCGATAATCGTAGATATCCGCGGTGGAAACCTCCACGATCGCAGAAACGTTATCTTCTCCGAGCGGACCGTTAAGCAGGTGAGAGAAGTGAACGGGGATAATATAAAGAGATTGGAACCTTCGCGATGTCGGTCATCGCCTCTCGCACAACCGTTACGGCAAAACCGTCCGTCTTTTTATTATCAGCGCAATCGTCATTACTATGCGGCGCCTCCGCGATTTCCGCCAGCTCGATGACATCGAGAATGCGTTTTTCACATCGTGGCTACCCGAACGCGACGGAACAAAAAACCACGGCCCGATATCTTTCGGCGCGATCGGCTGGTGCGAGAAGGGAGCTATTTTAAAATTTATATTTCATACGCACGCACGTCACAATTATCTCGCTTTGGGGCACACGAACGAGATCCCGCGGCCGAGTAAAATCGTTATTAAGTTTAAGGGGTCACCGGTTGTCAACGAGTGACCTTTAGCTTTAATGTGAAAGCGGCGCACGTTCCCGATTCTCGCACCAGTTACACCGGGACGGCTTTGCCGGCAAAAAAATAGGGCCCGCACTTCGACTCTCCGTCGTGGAAAACCTCGGGGGCTTACGTCGCAGAAGGCATGCCACTTGGCGTGCCGTATCAGGAATTTATCGTACCGTATAGCTAGGCGCGCGAATGTGTTTTCCGTGCAGAATGCGTTACGCGTCCTGATTACCTGATTTCAAATCATATCAGGGCGCTCCTCGAGCGGATCCACGTTCCGGTCGGATGAAAAGTGATGCACGTTACGCTACGCGCGGTTGTGTCGACTGTTTGCAATTAAAATATCTAGCGGTGGTTAATAGAATAAAGGGGACCGAGGCCGGAGTCGGAGGTGCCTTTCTTCGATCGGCGCGTCCGTCAAATTCACTTCCCGTTTAATTAATTGTCGGTAGTCGCTGAAAGAGGTCCGGTTGCGCTCGCGTCACTTTTGTTGTTCGTTAGCAAATCGCACCGGCGTGCGTGACGTCACCTGTCGTTAATTAAGCACAATTACGCTCGGTATCATCGCACATTGGAGATTCCCGCGAGTAACTTGCGCGATCTGGATTTGATCTGCCCCAGACAGCTAATAATTTTTTTCTTTACAACGTTAAATAAATATATATATATATATATATATGTATACATTGCGTGTATGCCTCCACTCGTATCTTCCATCGATCGAAACTAATTGCGCGTTTCGATCATTATGTACAAACTATAAATTGCACATCGCATACGAATGTGTAATTTCGAATCGGCGAATGTAATTAAACGCTGGTGTTGAAGGATTGGTCTTGTTTCGCGTACTTCACCGGCACTAAATTACGGCACTCTCAGCGATTAAAAGAAAAATCAGAGCTCGCACTGGCCGCAATTTACCTCTTCGAACAATGTACAAATGACAGAGCATAGGCACGAGAAACGACGGGAGCATTGTCGAGCGCCCGAAAGTCGAACTCCCGCACGTAGCACTGGGGGCCTTTTACTGTATCGCCTTACGCCGGATTCAAGAGGAAACTGGCGGGAATCAGCAGCAGCTGATCGTTTTGTAGCGCTCCCATACCGTCATCTCGCCTGACCATAACGATCTACTTTTCTCGGTTTTTTGCGGCGCCGGTATATTTTGCCGGGCAAAAGTCGATACGTGGCAAAATTTATTTAATTGTTTCGCCTTCCAGGATCTTTTTTTTCTTTTTTCTTCTTTCTAGAATTTCACACGTCGTTTCATCGGGAGCGATCTTTTTTATTTGCACCGGTGCACCGGTTCTTATTTAGAGGCGAACGGCCTTTCATCGTGCAAACGTGTCGCGCACGAGACCCCCGAGCGTTTTCTTCGTGCGGAAAATTAAACTAAAAGTCTATTGTGCGGCGCCACGATGAAAAATATATTTGATCCACCTTTGTTCTTCCAGGACAAACTGCTGACGAAGCTGGAGGAGAACGAACCGGAGCTGGCGTCCTCGCAGGAAGATGAGGTAAGGATCGAAAGTGATAGGAAGAAAGCAAATTATTTTAGAGCGATATTCGCAAGCATTGTAAGCTGCTCAACCGACCGTCCCGAAATGACGAAATAAAATCTAATGGCGAAATTTCTCTTTCCGGAGGCCATACAGATTGTCGCGGACGTAATTATTTGAAGAAAAAACCAACGCTTTCCGCCTGAATCGGCATCGGTTGATATAATTGTTGTTTCTTTCTACCTCGCGCTCAACTGTTTAAGAGTATTTAAATTAACACTGCGCGCAATAGAGATAATTAAATAATTTGCAATATTATTAATATCTGTTCTTTTTTATTATTAGTGCATTATTCGCGTACCACGTGAGTAAATGTCAGCTTAATTTTCCAGTTTAAAAAATATAAACAGATTTATTAGAAAAAAAATTAAAGACCACGCAAATTTTTAAATAATTTAAATCGCCAGCTTCATAATTTATTGGCGCAAACGTTATGCGATTCCATAAAGGGTTCTATATCCTTTCGGTTCCTTCCATTGCGTCACGCTAGATTGGCCCATTAGACCGCGCGGTGAAGAAAATGACGATAACACGGCGTCTGTATCGCAAAATATAGCCGGCCGTCCGGAAAAGTTGCAATTTCCGAACGAATTGGCCGTCCAATCGGTCGCAAAAGTCGATTAACGACGACGACAAAGTGGCGGCTGCGACCCTTCGATTTCTGACGTGCCTCGGCCATACTTCTCTTCCCGCTCGGGCTATTAATATTTCGATTAAAGTGACGCCTAATTACGTTACGTCGATCACGGCGGGCCAATCGCGCACGCCTCGATCGCCGAACAACGGCACGTAACGTCGCGCGTTCCACAATTTAACGATGTTACAGCCGCAGGCGTGATAAAATCGTGCAAACGAGATAAGTTTTCGGGATGAGCGCGAACAAAAGTAGGTTGCGATCGCTTTATTTTCGCCTCTTTCTTGATTTTATTCCGAGACAGTCAGCGTTACGCGTAACGTTACCGTTGATAAAAATCTGTTTGGTGAAGGCGCCTTATTATTTAACGTTGTTTTTTTTTTATCCTTTTCAGTGCGTCATATGTGTGAACGCGAGGGCGACGATGCAGACCGCGCCGTGTGGGCATCGAGTGGTTTGCAGGTGAGGAAATGAATTTAGAGCAAACACAGCCGCATTAATCTGCATTTTAAATACGCCGGGAGCTCGAAATAAGCAGTAATTACTTTTTTTTTTTTTTCCTTTTACGTCGTGTAATATAATTTGCACGCTGGAAAAAGCCGTCTCTTTTAATCACGACGTTACGGACGCTGCGTTAGTTTTAAATCCACCTCGACATTTTGCAGACGCTGCTTCGTCAAGACGATACAAATGGCGGTGTCCCAGAGGCTTTTGCCTTTGAGATGCGTCATATGCCGAGCGAAGATCTTACGGCTGAAGCAGACTCTCATTCCGCGTGACGTAAGTAAAGCTCGTTTTCGAGTATTCGGGCATACGCACCAGTTACTTTTGCCTACACGAATTTGCCTCGAAAAAGGAGTCTCTTGTACAGATTTAATTTCGTACTTCGTCTCCCAGCTGCAACGGCGTGTTTTCCCTTACAAATCGATGAACTTCATGCCTACTGACGCGATCGCGACGAAATCGCTGCTAATTGGAGCGGGTATTCTCAAAGCCGCCTGTCGCGGCCAATTTGCAACATAAAAGAAAACGCTTCCTGCTCAAAAGTATTTCATTAAAATCGCGAGACATAAAATCGTGCTACGGTTCTTTTTAAATATTCCTTGCGGCCTGTATTTCACGTAATCTGCCGTAAGACAAGATGGTTAATTGCGTAATATCTATTGAGTAAATTATCCGCAAAAAAAAAAAATGCAGTTTTACGGAACATCGCCGACACGATTTGCTCTGAAAAATATAAGCCAATTTCGTACTAAAGATTATTTTCGTTTGCAGTATTCGATGTCGGGCAAATCCTGGGTGCTCCCGCAAAGCGCGTCGGAGTACAACATGGGCGCCGGTATCTCGGCCGGGGTGTCTGGACCAGGTGGCAGGTGGGGAACCGGAAGCGTGCCAGCCTCCGCTTCTCTGTACTCGATGGCCAGCGGCTCGTCCTCCATTTCTGGTACCTGAACAGCCCCTCGCAATTTTTTTTATTCTTTATTTTTTATTTTAATATTTTTATTATTTTTTTTTTTTTTGTATTATTTGCAGCTCTGACTAAAATCTCGTATCTGAATTTGCAGGAGTGTCTTCCGTCTCCTCGGCGACTTCCTCGTCCGCGCATAGCACCGGAAGTTCCTCTCTCGGTAAGCCGACGAGGGTACGGCAACCCACAGGCGCCACTCTCAGACGCTCCCAAACGCAATCGATGAAAATGCGAATTCAGGTCGGCACATTTTATTAATTTATTTTAAAGTTATAGCTAGTTTATTTCGCATCAATTATATTTCTCTCCATACGCGAACCAACAATGGGGGTCACTGTTATTCGAAACTTGCAGGAGTACCAGGACCCGATTCAGCAAGTCACCGAAGAGGAGGAGATCATGCGAGAGAATCGAGAGCGCCGATTGCCGCCAATCAAAGAATTTCAGAGAGACTACCGCGCCGGCAAGGCCTCTACTAGAATCAGGTATCTTTGCCTCAATTATTCTTCGTAACAACCGGCAAGCTTGCCGGGGAACAGATTTGTGACGCGATTGACACGTTCGCAGATGCGCTCAAAAGATCGTGACGCAGCTGGAAACGTCGCCGAGTCCGAGAGGCCCGTCCGCCGTTACGTCGACATCGTCGGCGTCGTCGTCCGGTCGCGCCGCGTCGAAACGGCCAGCGGCCGCACCGAAGATGTCGGTGGTCCAGGAGGTGCAAAAGTCGAAGAAGGAGAAGGAACGTGAGAAAGAACGGGAGAAAGCGGAGAAAGCGCGGCAGAAAGAAGAGGAAAAGGCGGAAAAGACGAGGCAAAAGGAGGCGAAAAAGTTAGCGAAGGAAGAAAAGAAACGAGCAAAAAAAGAAGCGAAGGCACGGCGAAAGGAAGCCGAAGAGGCTCCTCTTTTGAGGGACGAAAAGTAAAGTCTGACCGATCGCGGGAGAGACTCGGACGCAGGTGGTCGATTTCCGTGGTGCAAATATCCCAAAGCGCTTCCGACAACTCCACGGCGACTTCCGGTGTTTTGCACCTACGGGCAATCGATGGCACGTACAAGTTACGGACGTTCGCGTAATCGCGAGGACAAACGGAGAGCCATAAGGACATCTTCGGCGTCTCTTGAAAATTTCAGCAACCGACAGGTCGACCAGTGAAATTAAATGAACATGGCCTAGAGCAGCGGCGGTTCTCCGAAACCCGAATACACAACGCCACGGCAGAAATTGCACGAACTGTCCGTAACTCGTCTCGATTTTCTCAGCGTCTTGAAAGGTAAGCTCGCGAGAAGACGACGAAGCGAAGTAATACCTAAAAATGATTTAAAAAAGAAAAAAAAAAAAGAAAAAAAAAACTCTAGAAGCGGCCAAACTTAGTAACCAGTCATATCGAGTTATCGCGGACTAATACTATTATCGATAGGAAAACTCGAGTATAGCGCTACAATCCTTAGAGTTCAAGCGAATTGTTTGTACCCTACGACATCCACGATTTTATTTCGTTCCGTGATCATCCTCTTTGCAACCTGTTCGAATCATTCTGCCAAAATCTGCCATTTTTTTTTCTAGTCCGAAGTGATAACCCCTTAGAGTTAATGAAACGATGCGCAAACATGATCTCTACGATTACATGAATAATTCACCGTTGATTCACTTCCGCGACAACCACTCGCAGCGTTTAACCGCCGACCGCTAAATTCGCGATAATTTCACCGATCTCCAGTCAATTTAAACTAATCATCACGCTCTCGTCTAGTCGGATTTAAAATCGATTTCCTTCTGTCCTTTTCCGTATAATATACTCCGTATTTGCTCCATCGTACTATAACATCTCATCTTGCAAAAGTCGCACGAGAAATGCTTGCACGACGCAAAAGAAAAATCTTTACATTTTATTTCCAGCAAAATTTTTATGAATTTGTATGTTTTCAATATTTCTAAATGTAAAACAGATGCATTTCTCGAATTCTAATAAGATAATTTTTTTTTTTTAATTAAAACTTAAACGTAAAGAAGAGTGCAAGCATTTTCCTTTAGTTTTCTCGCTCATTCTCCCGTAATTGGATGCTCCTTCCATCTGTCATACGTTGTAAATACACCCCGAGAGAAATTTCACAATACGGCGGAAGGACCTTCGTGCTGGGTCCGTATTAAACCGCGTACAAGGGTAGCCTAATAAAATCGGTTTGTTAAAACGCGCGTGAGTATACCTAATATAACGAAGTATAGAAAATCTTATATAGTATACACAATATACACAATTTATAAAAATATATTATATATATATAATAAATATAGGCAGAGAGCAGACATTTTTTGAAAAAAAAAGAAAAAAAAGAAAAGAAAAGAGAAAAAACAGAACAAATTACCGCAGCGCGTGTCTCGTTACTGTTCGTAAATTTGTAGGCTCGTAGAAACTCCCGTTATCGATCACACACGTTCGGTTCGACATCCCTCTCCCTTCCCTGCCCCCCTTTGCTCAAAAATTCATGAGCTGTTAACTATTAAGCGAGCGAAGCAATTAATGAAATCGCTATATCGTATGGCGTAACAGTAGAGTCTTCGTACAATGTTTCAAAGGTGCAGAATTATATGAGAATTACGCGTTGATAGCTTTAAATTAAAAAACCCCCTGTGTCGTCGACACGCATACACGTATACAGGATGGCAGATATGACGTTTGCTGCGACGAGCGGCGAGAGGCAGATGTGGCGGCTGGCGTACGTGATTTTCTCCTCTCTCTCGGCCGCCGAGTACGAGGGAAAGAGTAGTAGAGCGCGTTTCCCCTCAGTCCTCTGTGACCGGTACTCCGCTTAACATTTACGCGCGCGCTTCGTATGAGATTTGACTCACATCACGCCAAGATCACATACGCTAGCCGCCGTCGCAGCACCACGAACGCCATTCCTGACGGTGAGTGTAGATACACGTACACACGTACACAGGCGTGGCCACGGGCAAGTACATAATTAATTCTTCGACTTTAGATTCAACCCTTGTTCTCGATTGTCGCCTCGCAAAATTCTCGACAAGCAGCCGAAAATCAAAAGCAATTTTTTGTACGAGGTCTTACATGTCAAAACTAGCCGCGCGAGTCTCGATATCAAAAAAGAAAGAAAAAAAAAGAACATAATAATAAATTAATACAATAAAAGAAAAAAGAGGATTGGCGGGCAAAAAAATAAAAAGGATAGGATCTACCTGCGATCAGGTGGACGGCGGTCACGTTGGCAGAGATAATTCAATGTTATTTTCAGCGATGCATTTAATAGCAATGACGGATAATGACAATACTTCTTTTGTAGCCGAAAGAAAGCGCGAGAGTGAAATCTTTCGAAGATCATGGTTTATGAGCAATCGCGACGAAAAACAGCGGGACGAGTGAGAAAGTCTCAAAATGCCAATTCTTGTCTTTTCGTTCGTTCACTCTGTGGAATCGAGCTCGATGCACAGTCTCGGCGCGGATAAAAGAGAATCAAACGTTTAACGGTGTCACAATACGCCGCGATATGAAATACGACACAATCGTCAAACGTGTGAATTATTTTTTATCAGAAATTACGTCTATTTCGAGTTACGATATTGAATATAATTAAAATTATGCCGTACTGCGTAGAGAACGATTTATTTCTCCGTCATGCTTCGTGAGAAAGAAAATTGCGTTGAAAACGTTTAATAATTTTTTTTTCTTTTTTTTTAACTCATCGAACAACGTGGTTTGATGATTTAGAAATTAGGTAGTCGCGACGGAGGTAGGAATCAGCGCTAGCCGGGGGCACCCGAGTGCAGCTGCATTCGTGACGAATTGGATTTTTTAACGTAGATTCTAAAAGCGATCGTGCACATATCAGTAATAGATAGTAGTACTTTAATTAGCGTTTTCGTTTGAACCGCATTGCGCCGCACTGTCATCCGATTTGCGTCGAAAGCGGGCGCCTAGGGCGATCGCGCAAGTAAAATCGCAAGCGACAATGGGGTTAACTCGACAATGCTACTAATTAGCGTGTAACATTAACCGTCAATTATTATACTTGCTGCATCGATCTCAACTGCGACGGGCCCGACTCGTTCTCGATAATCAAAATAAGCGCACGAGCGATTGCGGATCTTCGGCATCGCGAGCCGCCGCGCGGGATCGGATCGTGAGGAGAAAATAGGTTGAGAGTGGCCGACCAGACGCAGATGAAAATTGAAAAGATTATAATTTTATATTGATTTAAACTCTCTACTCTTTTTGACGAGAGAAATACGTAGGGGAATGAATTTAAGAGGCGGTGACGTCTCTTATACGAAGAGACGCTTCGGAACACGGTTAAAGATCGCCGTCACGGCGGGATCTAGATTTTTAGGAAATATTCCTTGCAGCTTATGCGAACGCGAGACTTTCTCGAATCCCGACAGTAAGCGGTGGGAACTATTACGCGAAATGAAATGTGCGAAAAGCGTAACGAAAGCAAGCGCGAGGGGGTGGTCCTGCCAGGGTCAATTTTATCGACATCGCTGCGTACGAGCGATTAAAATTTGGAGAACGCTTGGGAACTTTGGAATCGCGCGAGCTTCGCGGCAAAATGCGACTGGATCATTCTCCTCGTGCGAGACTCTCCAATTTCTTCGACGCAAGCGACTCGGTTAATTTTCGCAGGGAACCTTCAACTATATCACGATTAAATTTAAAGAATACTTAATATATGTATTATAAGTTGTACGTTAATAATATAAGGAATTGTATTCCGAGCTAAATAAAATGTCGCAATACGAAATTTCGCGTGAAAGGACGGTAACTGTAAAATCATGAGTGCGAATCAAAATTATGGGAATGGACGAAAATGGAAGGCAAATGGCGCGCTTTGCGGTATATCCACAATGAGATCTTTGTTACGGCGTTATATTTCGTATTACCGTTATAGTTGAGGGTTAATGAGGAAGGAAAAGAAACGCGGAGAGAAAAAGATAATGCAATCGTTGGCAATAATCTTCGAGTTAAGGAGGACAGAAGTGCAGGCGCGGAAAAAAAAAATAAAATAAAAGAAAGAAAATTACTTCATCACCTGCGGTAGTACGAAACGCGAGTATCATCAACCGAACCTTACGGAAACGACTTAATTGTACTTTATTACGTAAGGCGGAGTTCGTAGGCAGTTAATATTGTATTAAGCCAGCACGGCGTTCTCGAGCGAGTGGGACGGAACCCAATTGTTGTTTGAAATTTCGATGATGCTTAATAACTTCGTGAATATCCGCGTTTTAGTGAAGACACCGAGAATTTCTACTTTGCCCGGAAGTTAAGTGAACCTAAAGAAGCTGCCTTCTGTTCGAAGGCCGTCTCTCGTTTCTCTTCCTAGACTCTCTTGCGGCGACGACTCTTTTTTTTTTTTTTCTTTCTTTCTTTTCCACAGAACAAATTGTGAGAAATCGTGGGCGAGATCGAGGAGCGCGGCTCGCACGAAAAATAAAATCGTCTACGTGGCCGAATCTACGACGATCTCTCGCGCTCCTCGACCGACGCTCGCGCCGACACTCGATGTATTTAATTAAAGCGTGTCAGAAAGACGACTAACTGATACTATAGCCGACAGAACGTTTATATCGTAGCGAATACGCGCTAACAATTAGAGAACGTTGTAGCGTCTTCGGTTTGTCTATTACTATACAGCGAGCTTCTTAGAAATTTCCAAGAGGCGACGTCCTCTTTTTCTCTTCTCGTACGTATACAATATATCTTCGACTGCATCTCGGATCTCATCGACTCGCGCTTGACAAATAAGACGAGTGATATATTTAAAGAAAAAGAAAGAAAAAAAAAAAAATAAATGAATAAAAGATAAAAGGCTTGAGCGGTTGATTTTATCGAGTCTATTTTTAGTAGTTTTGTTCAAAGACTAAACCGACGAAGGGAGGGAAGAAAAAAAAAGGAAAAAAAAATTATAATAAAAAAAAAAAATAAGAAAAAGAAAAATGAAACTTACAAAGAGTAAATTGTATTACGCGATGCGTTGCGACTTGTAAGAAACCGATAATGGATATACAACAAATCAAATAAAACGTTACGATGAATGTTAGCTCAACCAGAGTCATTTTTCTTCTTTTCGCTCCCTTTGCCTTTCTTACGCCGACGTTGAGTTGGTTTTGTATTGGCGGCGGGTGTTATCGCGGGCGTTATCACGGTCGTCATGAGACGCGTTAGGAGATCTGCCGTTATCGCTCGAGACAGTTTCAGCTCTCGTGCTTTCCGCACCGTTTCGACAGAGGACGTTGAATAGATACCGCAGACCTATTTCGTCCCAAAGCGCACCGACTGCACAGTGTCTTTCTTACCACCGATACGTTTCTAGATTTTTCAGCGAGCGTTAAATGAAATTCCGCCAGTGAGGAAAGAAAAAAGAAAAAAAAAGAGAAAGAAAAGATGAACCACCTCGCCATCTGCTTTGCCCTAGGTTTCGTCAAGGTTCCGAACATAGTGGCGATCGAAGGTATTTAAATATAAATCGTAATATAGAAGCTACTTCGTCGTGTATTGCCTAGGTCGTGATGCAACCGAGTACGTGAGATCCGAACACTTCGTGGAAGTTTGATGACGCATGATCCGATAATATGCGCGGCTTTATTTTCCGGTAGATTAACTTATTATTAGCTCTTTATCTGCGAGGATGAGAATCCGCGAAATGTGCTGAGAGGATGATTGAACGTATCGCTTTTGACGCAGACGGCCGGTACTGGCATCAGCTGGCGAACAAAGAACTGGAGGAGTCGCTTGCGTATCGGTGGAACGTAAGGAGGGCGAAAAACGTGATTGTGTTCGTAGGGGACGGAATGAGCCAAGACACCATAACGGCCAGCAGAATTTATCGCGCCGGTGAGGCCGGCCGACTCGCCTGGGAACACTTTCCCCATATCGGGATGCTGAAGGTCCATACATTTCTTTTATTAAACGTGACCCCGCACTTTAATGAACGATTGCCCTTTAACGCGTGTCTGTTCTTCGCGTAGCGAATGTATCTTTTGTTGATAATGTAGACGTACAACGCAGACCAGCGTGTGCCGGATTCAGCTTCCACCGCCACGGCTCTCTTCGGAGGAGTCAAAACGAATTATGAAGTCGTGGGGGTGGACGCGAATGTCCGCCTGGGAGATTGCCAAGCGAGCTTGAACGCGGACTTCCACGTGGATTCGTTTATTACATGGGCTCAATCGGCCGGCAAAGCCACAGGTCGGACTCGAGATTGATCTGCTATCAGATCATCATTCCAATATGAGCTCTATATACATTTTATATGAATATAATAATTTATATTATTTATAAAAAAGTTTTAATTTTTTTTTTATATATATATATATATTTTTTTTTTTATCAAGCATAATATAATTAAATGTAGGTTTTGTGACGACAACCAGAGTTACTCACGCAACACCGGCACCGCTTTACGCGCATTGCGCGGATCGCAGATGGGAGTGCGAATCAAAAATGCCTGATAAAGCTACCGCCTGCAAAGACATCGCCAGGCAATTGGTGGAGGACGAGCCCGGACGAAACATTCGAGTAAACAAGAAAATGACTCGTACATATTAATGAATTGCGCAATGATAACGCGTTATCTTACAGGTGATTATGGGCGGCGGCAGACAGGTGATGAAATCAAACGTAAGTGCGAGTAAGTTTGATCCGATAGACACGTGGGCCTGCTACAGTCAAGACGGCCGTGATCTCATCAACGACTGGACGAAAGACAAGTACAGCAGGCACTTAGCTCACGCAGTCGTGCAAAATAATGAGGAGCTCTCTCAGGTCGATGTCGGCAGTGTGGATTATCTGCTCGGGATTTTCGCCAACGGCCACATCGAAATGGACTGGAAGCGAGATCGAGGCCCGAAGGGACAGCCCAGCCTCGAGGAAATGACCGTGGCCGCTTTGAAAATCTTGCAAAAGTCCGAGCAGGGGTATTTTTTAATGGTACGGTTCCGCGATACCGAATTAAATTAAAATAGCATTGTTTTCTTCATGAGATTACTTTTCCAGGTTGAAGGTGGTCTGATCGATTACGGTCACCATCGCGGGCACGCCGCAGAAGCGTTGCTGGAGACCGTTCGTCTTTCGGACGCGGTGAACGCCACCCTGAGGATGGTCGATCTCGACGACACCCTTGTGATAGTCACAAGCGATCACACGCACTCGATGAGCTTCAACGGCTACAGCTCGCGGAACTCGTCCATTCTCGGTAAGATCAACGTGACAAGTCTTTTTCGTTCGTTCTAACGTGAGAATTTATTACAGGAGTCGCCCAGAAATCTAAATACGACGGAGTACCGTACACAACTTTATCCTACAGCACGGGCGGATCGAATAACATTGCGTACACCGTGAAAGACGGCCGGGCCGTGAGGATCGATCCCTCCACGTTCAACACCGGCGATTTCAATTACAGTCAGCAAGCTACGATTATAACGGACGAAGCTTATCACGGTGGCGGAGACGTAGCCGTCTATGCTATAGGTGCGCCAACAATTAAATATTACAACAGCAGAATTACAATTAAAAGGCTTCGAGTTCGACAAATATTTTTCTAACTTGCGCAAAAGTTTCCGGAGGAGATAACCGCGAGCGATAAAAATCCGACTAATAAATTGTTTTCTTTTCGCAGGTCCATACGCTCATCTCTTCCACAGCGTGCACGAGCAGAACTACGTGGCACATGTAATTGCATACGCCGCAGGTGTCGGCGAGTATTTCAACAAAGCGACGACGTTGCAGGAGATGCACGTCCTGCACGCGATTGCCCTATACGGCGCTTTAATTTGTCTCACTCTAATTATATAGAAATAAATACGCCAAATATAAAGGGTAATCAACTTATTTTATTCTCGGTAGAAAACAGGCATCGGTAAATACGTGTCGCCCGGAAGACGGCACTTTTGCAATCTCCGCGCGTGAAAATTCCTATCGCGTGTAATTAAGTGGTATTGCAAGTGCCCGCGAGATATCACTTGTACCCATCCATCACAGATCAGGCCAACTTTCAATGAACGCTATCCTCCGCTTCAGTCCGCCGCTAGCGGGCCGATCTTGTTAATTTCACTGTCCGTCGTAGTATGTACATATGTATATCACTCGCACGTTTATTTACAAATATATATTTATATATATACGTATACGTATACGTTAAAAATAATTCTCAGTCTTATACTACGGAGGACGAGGATACTCTTGCAATACTTGCTCCGTAAAGTCGAAGCCCTCCGAGATTATACTTGAGAACAATTAAAGTAGCGCCTTAAAATATGTTATTGCACTTATACGTCATTGTTCATAAAGGAACGTTCTCCTTTTAGGGCATTTCATACACCTATATCCCTGCCTGACGACTTTGAGCTCGAAAAGGGAGAATATATAAAACGCAATCCCGCAACGACGAGAAGCGAAGACCGCCGTGAGAGAAATGAAGGAAGCCGTCGAGGTTTTCAACAATCACAAGCGTTGTCAACGTGTATTAATATCGAATCGATAGTGTGCATAAGAAATTATATTTAATGCCATCGCGAGAAGTGGCTCATTCTCTCCGTCTACCGCTCTTAGGTGAGGGCGGCAGGGACCAGCGGAACCGAGAATCACTGTGTCTTTTTTCGCTCGCATCCCCTGACGCCGTACGTCACGGTCTGGTGCTGCAAGATTTTGAACGCGATCCCGCCGAGGAAAAGCAGCGAGGTGATCAGAAAGATGAAGCCCGGCGTATACTTGCCGAAGATCGTCAGGCTGCAGAGGACTGCCATCTGAAAGATGAGCAGCAGCGGCACAAGGTACACGGCCGCGGTCAGGTAGCACGAACACTTGCGCTTCGCTTTTTTGATCCTGTTGAACCTCGCGACGGGCTTGGGTGAATTGTCACCAGCATCCGGCGCTTTTTGCGCGTCAGCCGACTTCTCGGCGCGAATCTCGTGCACCACGGATTGACGCAAGCCTTCGTACGTGACCAGGAGGCTAATCGTGATCTCCTGAAGGAAACGGCTGAGGTACATATGCATCTTGCGCGCTAGCGGATGCGACTTGGAGTTGTCGAACGAGTAAAGGAGATACGGCAGCAGATTGAGATTTTGGCAGCAATGGCGGATCTTCTGCATCGACGCGTGTCGGAACAGCATTGGAGGCCCACTGTAGTTTCCATCTGTTGTCGAGGAGTAAGAAGAGCATTAATCAATGCGAAGGAAATTACGTAGGAATTACTATCGTTCGGCGAGTCGAAAATATCTTTATAATACACGATATTTCAATTGTATATATAATTCTTGTGATAAGAAAGCGATTCGTGATATTATTTAAATTTTGTAAAAATACATATTTTTTTTATATCTTTTAGATCGCGAGTAATTCTGCACATATATTCGTACAAAGTAAGGATCGAAGAGAACGTAATGATTGTTAACGTTATGTTTACTTACCTTTAAACATATCGGACACTCGTCTAACGAGAGTTGGTTTCCTCTTTAGGCCGTCGTTCTGTTCCACGATTTCCGACATCTGCGACATTTTAAAAAGATGCTTCGGAACTCGTTGTATTTGCGTTCAGCGATTAACGCTGCGTCTTTTTATCTTCGCGTTCGATTCTCCCTCTCCAGAAAGTACACTTGAATACCTTGAAAAATATGGGCGTGTTAAATAATTATTTCGTGAAAAAAAAAAATCAATTACCGATTTTTTCTTCTTCGAAGCGAGTATTAAATTATATAATTTATATCGATCAGAAAATCAAAACGATTACCGGTCGTCTTTGAGTTCTCGGTGAAGATCACCAGCGAATGTTCGGTCAGTACTAAAAAGACTTTTGTTGTTCTCGTTGTTAAAATTACGTGGTCGAAAGAAAAAAAAAAGGCGTCACGATCCGATAGCCCGTCGACCCGAGATTAATTCCTCGGCGGCAAAAATTTCGCGCAACTTAGCAATCGCAAGAAATGTGCATGCACAGTTTATCCGATTACAATATTTTTTTTTTCTTTTTTTTCCTTTCTTTTCCTTTCGAAACAGTTCGAACTGTTTTTTTCAGCAGCCTTTAATTCGCATCTTACACTTTTGCAGAATAACTCCAGCCACTTGGAAATAACTATTTAAAATCGAGTTATTTAAATTTTATACGAAATCTATTTACCGCAACACGCAGGTTTAAATGATAAATTTTAATATGGTTATAGAAATTATGAAAATTTCCTTCATTCTCGACTACGCAGGTAATATTTAGAAATATATTATACAGAACTGTCCTTGACGAACGAGTTTTGTCGCAACTATATGTTTACACATTCGTCGACGAAGTTAAAAATTAGAATGCTTATAACTTTTTTCTCTCCTCGGTCTTAACATAGAAAAACTGCAAAAGCAAATTAAATCAAGTAGTACTTAATTCAAACACGTTACATTTTTTTTCTAAATAGACTTGTATGAATCTGAGAGAAATAATTTATGAATAATACATGCGAAAATGTATGAAGTGGCTAATAATAGCAAGTATCGAGTGTTAACAAGAAAACCAATTACTCACGCAAATCTTTTCTTTCGAGCCGAACGGTTTAAATAATAATTACAATAAACTTTTTGCGCGCGCGTAACGCATTCCCGACGATGACGGCGTTGTTAAATAAAGAATTGAAGAGCAAACACTCGTAATACCATCGTCAAATAGAACATTAAAACAGGTTGTAAAGAAAAAAAAAAGAAAAAGATAAAAATATCTCCATCTGCAATAAATTCCTGGCACGAGGCATGCTTTTGATCGTCGCCTTTCGAATTAGCGTCGATTAGAACAACGTTCCAGTTCGAACTAGTCGAAGTAAAACTTCTCCACCCGGAATATGTTTTTCTTTTTTTTTTTTTTTCGTGTCTCTAAAAATAATTTTTAACAAAATGCGCGCGACTCAATATTGTGCTCACCTTGGTGTCAACGTGACGAGGAGCTCGGGGTGTTTATTTCCCAAACACGGAGCACGTTCACCTGCGTCGTATAAGGATATACGGCTTCGGAGACGTCCCGGGAACTAACTGTACTTCTTATAAAGGTTGAAGACTATGGGAAATTCGCGAAATATGCCCATCCTTTGCCTCACCGAACGAACGCACGCGATCAATAACGAAACACGCGGGTGGAAGAAGCTTGTCGATGGTTGTGGCCTGCGTCTCGGCAGCTCGTCTGGGTTACTAAACCGGCTTCGGTCGCGTTGGCTAACAACTACCAGCCGTTTATCCACCTCTACCGAGCCCAAGCCCACCGACCGTGACCAGCTACGTGGAGTATGCCAGCGTGCTGGTGACCAGTTAAAACGACAAGTGGAGGCAATTTCCATTAAAGCCCACGTTGGATTGGCCGGCTAGGAGAAGCTTCGCGATATACTTTTCCCCCTTTCGCACGAACCGTCGTTGTACGTGAAAAAAAAAAAAAAAAGAAAGGTCGTCGACGCGAGGAAACGCGTGCTGCGGAGACGAGCCTTTCGTCACGCACGCATTTTTCCCCCGCGAGCCCTCAAAAGCCTAGATTGATTGATACCCGCGCTGTATTATTGATGGAATTATACTTTTCCACGGCGGAAATGGGGGTTTGCGTCATCGCGGCTTTTGAAGATTCGGCTCGGCTCAATTGGGGGAATCTGACAGTGCGCAATTTCAGTCAGTTGAAAATGAAACAAGCCTGCGAGATTTCAATTCCGCAGCTGATTGCCTGACAGGCATTTAAATGCAATAAATATCTTTTTCTTTTTTTCAGAGCGATTTTATTTAAATAACAGCGAACCGAGAATTCCCACGGGAGAAAAAAACGCCCCGGAGAAAGATAAAAAAGAAATGACCAGTAACAAACGGTGGTCGGGTTGGATCCGACGCTGAAATATTACACCATAACCGTCGGCGAACCGGTTTTTTGAGGTACATCAAGTGTCAAATATGAATGCGTATCGCGGCGATGCTCTTTTCTCGCGACACGCGAGTGAAACGTGATCGAGAAAAGAATAATAAAAAGTGACAATTGTATAATATTCAATTTGGCGATTGCGATAGCGGTATCGGTAGTAAACAGAATTTTGCCAGCATTTTGATAGACTCATTTTGCACAGAAAAAAAAAAAGAAAAAAAAGAAGAAGAAAAGAGAAGAAAAAAGGTCGAAATTGGTGCCATTTCATTGACCTCCGTTCTTTTTCAAGGCTGCCCGACACGCATTGAGCGTGACGCAGATGCGTGCTCTCCGATGACTGACGGAGAGAGTCCCAGACTGCCTGACAATGTAGACAAAACAATATTGCATTAACGGTATCTTATAAATACGGATGGCATCTTTTTTCTCCGCAATGATTCAACTTCCGAAGTGTCGGGGACCAGCGACGGAAAGTTTCCATTTGATTTCGATAATAGCAATTTCGCTCCTTGCGCTGAGCGGCGGTATCGCATTCACGTGAACGTGTACGCAGCACCGCCTGTCGCAACGTGCCTTTTTAAATAAATTATTTATATAAACCCAATCGCACAATTTAAGTCAGAAATTGATTAAGTTATCACGCGGTGTTTAAAAATGTCTTTCAATTTATTTTAATTTATGTATTTATTTACTCGTTGAGAATCTCGACCTTTTTTTTTTTATTTTACTTAACAATGATATAATAATTAGTTTTTACGGATCGGTTAATTGGCCCCATTTGTATTTTATAAATTTGTAGAGCTGAATATTTTGCGTCGCAAATGTGCGAAAAACGCGTCCGGCATGTTTTTAATCTGATATTGCAATTATAATTATTGTTGTATCGTTTGTAATATCGTCTGGCAGTTAATCCGCAGACGAATATCTTGACACGAAAAACGTGTAATTAACACACACCTCGTTAACAGCAATTTATCATCGGATCAAAAACACGTGCTCTCCACTTTTTGTTCCAAAAATATTACGTTACAAGTCTCGTCTACTTCAAGTCTGCTTAAAATATCAGAATGAGGAATCTTTGAAATCGATAAGAATTCTAAAATAGACTTCGGTTTCCTGGAAAATCAATTTCCGTTTAAAAAAAAAAAAAGATAAAAAAGTTAACGGTGCATTAATACAAAGAGATTTTTAATTCTATCATTTTTACAATTCAAGAACTTCCTTTTCAATATATATATTTCCTAAAGACTTTCGTTCTCGATCGATATTCGCCCGGTTTCTACGTTGATTTTCTACTTACAGATAACTTTCCGCTGCTTTACGCTGCTCTTTTTCCGCACCCGTGAATTTCCTCTCCTTTCGCCACTTCTCTCTTATCACCGTGCACCTGTTTCGCCGCAGAAGGCAAGAGAGGAGGATCCTTTTGCGCGTCGCGTTGATTTTCCCCATCCGCATCGCAGAATTTTACGTGCTTATAGAGATCGAATGTCGAATTAATTGCGATTCGTTATCTCGTCGTGCTCAGCACGTGAGAGCAAGTAGCCACCAGCCAACGTTCTCATTGGCGCCGAGAAAACCGGGAATGATGTAATTCTAAACAAGGTCAAGCATATATTCGCGTTTAAAAAAAAAAAAAAAATATCAGAGAAAGAAAAAAAGAAACATCAACAACAAACAGTTAATCCAATAAAATTATCATACTAGTTCGTTAAATATGTAAGTCTTTATCTCGCGACGTTTATCGTGTATGTTAGTGCAACGTGCATCTTTTTCGAGCTTTGATACGAGGTTTAAACGGCAAACTTATAATAGCACGCACGCTCTAAGAATAAGAAATTTCCTGCATAACTTTCCACGATTGATAATGTAAACTCCACCTCGTATCTTTAATATTTACAGATATTTTTTAATCGTCAAATTAAAGATCGTGGCGATTTCGAAGCAGGCCGTTCCCTTCTTTCACAACGAGAGTGCCGCAGCCGAATTACGAAGTCACGCATGCGACACGTGCGTATGTAGACAACCCTATTGACCATTCATCTCCGTCATGAAACGATCACGTGGTTGGGAAATTCTCTCACGCATACTTGATGGAGTTTCTTGTGTGGCTACACCAGCAACGCGCTCGTTTAAAGCTTCTATTTCGATGCGCATTGTTATCTATGTATTTCGAAGAAACCTAATTCTTTTTCTTTTTTTTTTTTTTTTTAGTCAAACGTTAGAAATACTTGAGCGATGTGTAAAGAAAATTTCATGACACGTGCTTGCAAACGGAAAATTTATTTCTCCGTCGAGTCTGTCTTTATTTTATTTCTCGTCTTGATCTTTAAACAACTTAAATACGTAATTAAAACTGCGAGATCTCGATACGCGACAAACGGCATGAATCACTATCGGTATCCTTGAAATTGTGCCCCGCCGACGGATTTCGGCGAGTAAACGTTTACTCGCTATCTCAATCGCGTTAGTATTGTGACTCGTAGATTCGTCTACGAGTTAAAAAAGCAGATTGGGGAGATAGAGCCCCGACGCTCTTCCAAAGTCCGTCGAAAAGTTTCCCGCGCCGGTACGTGATCTGTTTTGAACGACGCACATGCGGCCTTTTCGGTATCGCATGCGATCGCGAGTACGCGACTTTTACACGACTATATAAATATATAATCAATCACGTCGACGTTTAATATCGTGACTAATATCGAATTCTTCTTGGAAGACTAGGCGATTTTTTTTCGTATCTGAATGTGCAACGTCCGCGCCAAACATGACACGGAGGAATTGAATTCTCGTTAATTAATGAAAACGCTGACTAAGAGTTCTCGAATTAACAAACGGCGGATTTGTTCACGATACATATATTTTTTTTTTTCGTGCTAATTCATAAACTAATGTCCCTTAGTCTTGACGTTTTTACGAAGCAAAGAGGGGGGAAAAAAAAAGAAGCAAAGCGACGTGTATTAAAAATAGCAACGACAGTCGATCGAGGTGATAATTGAACGAAACGTGAGTGCGGAGATTGTCATCTCAGTTGCTATAAATATTTTTAATTTTTACTTTTTGAAAGCAAAATCACAGCTACATACGATGTAATTTTATAATCATTAATATCATAATAATAATTGGACCTACACACCCGCCTTGTAGATTCGAGGGCTACAAGACGGGTCTGATAGGCAAAACTTCAAATAATAAAAATAATAATATAGAATAATACATAGATTAGCGGCCGCATGCTCGCTACGTAGGCGCGAGAAGCTACGGGGCGAGCACAGGCTGGCAAATTAAACAGTAATAATATTAATAATATAATAATAATAGATAAAATTATATAATAGCATCTTCTCTCTTAGCATCCATACAGCGGATATTTTTTTTTAGCGTTAACGGTCGTACGATAGAATCTCTCTAGCTTCTCTTGAATAATAATACGCTCTAGTGGTATACTGTCGCTCCATTTTCGCTCCCGTCGCCGTTTTCCAGACAATCACCACGTTATTACATACGCATATTATATAATAATATATATAATATTCTTTTACAGATCGTGTATATGTATATATATTATATATATAATACGAATTCCCTATATTTGTAAGGCAACTGCCACGTATCAGCCAATCCTCTCATTTCCCTTCGTTCTGCGCTCGCTCAAAATCTACTCTTCATCGCAAATACACGTTTGAAATATAATTGCTCATCCGAGACCTATTGCAGTTCGCTTCCTGCCTCGCTCTCCTTTTCTGGTTCTCACGCATAATCCCCTACCGGTTCTAAATACTAAATAAATTATTATACAGATTTGTCTATCGACCACATGCTGAATCCTCCGCAGTCCCGCGCAAGTGTCTTTCCCGACTTAACATAGTAAAACAGTACTCCGACTTTTACAGCGTGGTTTTATGGCACTTGTTTAATGGCTGGACTCTAGCCTCTCCGCGTTCACGATGCGAACGATATCTCCTTCGGTTCTTGATAACGACACATCTCTCCCTCTCTCTCTCTCTCGCGTTATTTTCTTCCTCCGCTTCTGGGATTGGTATATCCGCTCCGATATCGCGTTACATCGCTGATACGACACACGATACCGCGGGACCGACGAACTTTCCTTCGCGATTTTTCAACTACCGTGCGCGTAAAGAACTGTCGCGCCGTCGGCGTGGACAGGATCGATGGCTATCGATAAGTTATGGAATGCTACTATTTTGTAATAATTCAGGAAAGCTACTAAAGTATTGAGATCCTCGGCTCGTCTTCGAGGGATCGAACTAGATCGGACCGAGACGCGATCGGTCCTCCGCCAAAATCACTGCGATCTGTCTTGCTTGGCTGTTCCGGAGTTTAATATCGTGAAGTGGAAAATCGTATTAATTACGTTTTATCTTTCAAATATAAAAATTTTAATTCTTTACAAACTCTGCTGTTTATATCGTCGCTATCAAAGTTTTAATTATAATGAAATAAGCGATTATTCTTATTATTTATAATATTGCAGATTGTGTAACAACATGTGCAGATGTAAATTCTGTTTTATTAAAAAAAGACATAAAACACTTATCCGTGCCGGCTAAATTTTGACAATAAAAATATGTTCGTATACAATGTATCAAAGTTATCCATTTCTGATTTTGAGTTCATGGCCGATTAATGTTTACGACATAAATTAGAGTATGGACTGTTCACTAATCATGCAATACGATAAATGAGAAAAAAACCCCCGAGCCGACACACTTATCTTAATTGAGAGCAAACATATTTGGGTTTTGATGTCATAAATATTAAATTTCTTCGTAACATATTCAAAGGTTGATTTGTTGCCAACGCAACGTTGAAGCGCTTTTACTTTTTATCGAAATAAAAAAAACTGACTTTGCAAACGCGGGAGGACTTTACACCGACAGATAGTTAAGCAAAACGTTGCGTAAAATTCTCTAAAGTCAAACTTTCTTCCATTAAAAAGAAATCGTAACTATTTCATAGAAATGTAAAATTGTTTTAAAAAAAACGCACGTTTAAGTAT